>NC_141156.1:13890456-14529714 GCF_053477565.2 Lygodium microphyllum | reverse complement strand
TGATAAGAACTGATTTCTTTACATTATGAGAGAATAAAAAGGGGAAATCAGCCTTCTCCATCGTTGAACAGTAGTACATGGATAGGGCTTGCTTCTTGTTGCTAAAATGGAAGAAAGAGCTTGAAAAGGAGGTGCTGTGATGAATTTATAGGCTTTTTGTCCTGTAAAAAAGCAGTGATAGAAGATGGAATATGGAGGAATTTGATAATGGAGAAGTGGGGGATGATGATGGGGATGGATGGGGTCAGTTTCTGGCTATCTGTGGGTGTTGTACATGAGTTTACAGTAAAGAAAAATGATGTTGAATGAAGAAAAACGAGCTCTTATTTATAGGAGAGGGGAGAGCTAGTACAAAAGGGGAAAGTGGAGTAGCACAAGGCAAGTGTCCAGCCACATGTCATGAGATGTGACAAGTGGTGGGACACTTGGAAACTTGTGTGACAAGTGTCTTGACACTTGTCTCTTCTCTATGGCCTTCCTTTTTGGGTTGAATACTGTCAAGAATAGAAACAACCAAATTTAGTAAGCACAGTCAGAGTACAGAACTTACTATTTTTAGAATGACATCCCTATTTTTTAGGACTAGAATTTTTAGGCTAATTCAAGGCTCCTAAAATTTAGGAACCTCCTAAATTTTAGGGATCTCCTAAAATTTAGGGACCCCCCCAATATGGGTGTCATATGAAAGCTTTTTCCGTGTACATCGCAAAAATGGTATCCAAATCTTCATGTGACTTTCCTATGTAAAGAAATGTGCATTTCAAGCTTTCAGCCCACACATGCACATTATACAAGCATTTCATGATCATGCCATCTTGTTGATTGTAACTATCTATTCTGGTGGATCTAGCCCACACTTCAAGGCATCAATCCTGTCTGTGTGCGAGTCTAACCTTGATATGCGTGAGTTCTAGTCACAGGCGCCCAATCGGGCCATATAGGTGGAAGTGAGAACTATCTTTTCTCTAACCCACCGCGTGGGTCCACCATAACCTACCACTCATCAGTGACCAGCTCCAATGCACTTTTCTTTATATCTAATTAGTGCAAATGAAATAAATTTAATAAATCATTATATAGAAAAATTAATGAAAAAGGACACAAATTCTATTTCTATAGAGTTGTGACATATAATATGAAAGACATGCTTGTTTATGATACAATATAGATTTTCTTGCAGTAGATTCCCTATTTTTCTTGGTGTTCCTTTTGGGGCTCCATGACGGACCATCGCATGAAGGAAGGTACATCCATGTCTACACATGTAAATGAGTTCAACTCGATTTTTAGCTAGCTGGTTGCTTTGAAGTTTAATATTGATGATGAGTTGAAGGCCACTTTCACACTATGCACTTTGCATGAAAGCTGAAATACATCTAGGATAGCTATAAGAAACTCAAATAAAATGCTTATGTTATCTGATGTAGAAAGCCCTTTACTTATGGACGACCTAAATCGGAAAAATATTATAGCGAACAAGTCATCAAGTGCATTGCATACTAGAGGCAAGTCTTAGCAAAAGGGAAAATTTGATAGTAAATGATATAATAAATCTCTTAGGAAAGATGTTGAATTCCATCATTGTGGCAAGAAAGAAAACTTTAAATGGGAATGCTATAAGTGGAAGAAAGAGAAAGGCAAGGGTATGAATACTGATGATAATAAGGAGGAGAAGAAGGATAGCCAGCCTGCAAAGAAGAGGATTGTCAAGAAAGAGGAACTCAATGTGGTCATCCATGAAAGTCAAAGTGGTAGCAACGATGTACTCTTTATCTCTTCTTACTTTAGTGCACACTCATTGGTAGAAAATTCCAATGATGACATGCATACTTGGATCCTAGATTCAGGTGCTTTTTCCATATCACACTCCATCATGAGTGGTTCTTTGACTATAATGGTGGCAGATGTTATCCACTTGGGAGATAACAATGCATGTGATATTGCATGCATTGGCAATGTATTGTTGAAATTTCAGCATGGTTCATTGCTTACCCTCCATCATGTGAGGCAAGTTTCCCAACTCAAAAAGAGCTTGATAAGCACATGGCAACTAGATGATGAAGGCTATCACACTACTTTTGGAGATGGAAAATGGAATATCTATAAGGGATATAGAATAGTTGCTCGTGGTTTTAAGGGTGATACCCTCTATCCATTGTGTGTATTTAGTGTGCATGACCATGTTGTTGCCATTACCAAGCAATTGAGTGTTTCCTTGTAGCATGGCTGGTTGAGACACATGAGTCGAACATGAATGAAAGTGCTTTCTTGTTTGGGTTATTTTTTGTGTTTGAGATATACTGATTTTGACCATTGTGATAATTGTCTCTATGGTAAACATGCTCAAACATCACATAAGAAGCCTCTTTTATTGAAATCTTCTTCTCTAGATTGGCATATTTATATGTATATTGAATGCTAGGGTTGTCTCTAGGGGGAAATATCTACTTTATCACATTTTTTGATGATGCTATATGCAAATTTTGGGTGTATCCTATATGTCGTAAGGACAAGGCTTTGGATAAATTTAAGAAATTCCTAGCATTGGTTGAAAATCTAATAGGTAAGAAACTCAAGTGTCTTCGATCTAACAATGGTAGGGAATACGTGTCTTTCAAGACTTTTTTGATAGTAAAGGAATAAAGAGGGAGCTCATTGCCCCTCATAATCCACCCAAAATGAGTCATAGAGCATACAAAATAGGACCATTTAGAAAAAGCTCCTCATTATGATGTCTCATGTTGCATCATCCCATGGTTTTTTGGCGGAGGCTTTTATGACAACTGTTCGTTTGATTAATTGGTCACTAAACTAGTATTTGGGAGGCGAAGTTCCTTAGGAAGTTTGGTCAAACAAGCCACCTTTGTATGCTCATCTAGGAGTGTTTGGTTGCAATGAGGCATCTATACATATTTGTAAGGAAGAATGCAACAAACTTAAGACAAAGGCATGTGAATGTATTTTCCAAGGATATAGTGACGAGGGTGAAATGGGATACCATTTATGGGATCTTGAGAAAAGAATAATAGTACATAGCAACGATGTTATCTTTTGGGAAGATCTCATGCACAAATAGCCTAGAAAGACAGAGGAAGTCAAAAGGGTTGTATTTTGAGAAAATGTACAGATTGGACATTAGAGAATGCCCATTGAAAAACAACAAATACCTATTGTAAATGGCCTTGGAAATGCAAGAAATAATGTTAAAAATGATCTACAAGCAGTTTCTCATGATGTCTCATAGTCTTAGTAGGATAACACATAGTTAGAACAACTAGAATTGGCAAGACAAGATGCTAAAATTTCAGGACAGCAAGTTGCAAATGAAGATTTACCAAGTTAGTAGCTAGCAAATGTAGAATCTTTGCTCTGTAAGTTGACTTGACCTTCTAGGTAGCTTGATAGCTCTATTATTGGTGCTCAATATGTTGTAGATTATGTCCTATTGGTTGATTGTGGTGAATTGCCATGCTTCAAGGAAGCAGTGGACAAAAAAGACAACTAGAAATGGCATAAGGTTATGCTATTAGAGATGTAATCTCTTGAAAATAATGGTACTTGGGACTTTGAGCATTTTCCTAAATGGTAGAAAATAATACCATGCAAATGGCTTTATAAGATGAAAGTCACTTTTGGTTCCTCGCAAAAGTACAAAGTAGGTTTGTCGCAAACAGATACAAGCAGGGACATGGAGTTGATTTTGATGAAATCTTTTCTCTTGTAGTCAAAATGACTACCTTGTGGACATCTTGGGCTTGGTTGCAACTAAGGATATGGAACTCATAAAGATGGATGTAAAGGCTATGTTCTTATATGGTGATCTAAATGAGGACATCCATATGCCAAAGGGTTTTGTGGCAAAAGGAAAAGAGAACATGGTATGTAAACTCAAAAGGATTTGTATTGATTGAAACAAGCACCTCAAGAGTGGTATCATAAGTTTGATACATTCATGCAGTCTCAAGGCTACAACAGGAGTCAAGTGGATCATTTCTTGTATACCAAGAAAGTAACAGATGGCAGCTTGATACTTTTGGCTTTATATGTGAATGACATGATGATTGTAGAGAGGGATATTCATGCCTTGAACACACTGAAGGAAAGCCTACACAGGAGTTTTGACATGAATAATCTTGGTGAGATAAATCATATTCTTGGGATGCGGATACTCATGGATAGGTCAAATGGTCCTTTCTATCTGTCAACGGTAGGAGTATGTATCCAAGATTTTGCACTGTTTCAATATGGAAGGGGAGAAATCAAATTGGTGTTCCATTAGTACCTCCATATGTGAAACTCAGTGCAAAGGACAACCCTACATTTGAAGATGAAAAGGCTCAAATGGCCAAGATTCTATATGCTTCAGCTATTGCTAGCTTGATGTATGCTATGCTTGCTACATGTCTTAACATTGCATTTGCGGTGGGAGTGGTTAGCAAGTACATGGCACACCTTGGAAAAAAGCATTGGGAAGCAGTGAAGGGTAGTGTGAGATACCTTAAGGGCACATAGAATTTGTGCGTCTACTTTTGGAAGCAGAGAAAGGTATTTATGATTGGCTTTATAGATGTAAACTATGCTGGTCATTCAAATTTCAAGAAGTCTAATTCATGGTATGTATTCAAATTGCAAGAAGTCTACTTCATGGTATGTATTCACTTCATAGGAGGAGCAGTCTCGTGGATATCTAGGCTATAGAAGTGTTTTGCATTGTCCACTACAAAGGCAGAGTATGTGGCTACCACTGAGCCATGCAATGAAGATTTATGGTGCTCACATTTGGTGGGAGAGCTTGACATTTAGAGGTTCATGTTCTCCATTGTGATAGAAAGAATGCTACCATGTTAGCACAAAATATTATATTTCATACAAAGACAAAACACATACAATTGAAGTATCATTTCATCAAAGAGGTACTTAACAACAAGAGCATTGAGTTTATCAATGTACATACAAATGATAACCTTGCATACCTTCTCAAGAAGGATCTTCTAGCATAGCAATTTTCTCATTGCCGCTAGATGATGGGAGTTGGATAGGTTTATGTTTTCAGCTTTGTACATACTTAGACTTAGCTTATTCTCACTATCTTCAAGCACATTGCCTTTAGGTGGAAGGTTGTTGGGAATAAAGGGAAATTGTGCCTGCACCCACACTAACTGTGAATGTCCCTTAAAAGGGCATTGTATTGTATACCTATATGAATGCATAAGTGGTACATATTGAAGTACCCACAATATGACTGTGTTGATCTCTCTCTCTCTCCCAACCCGCATCTCCATTGTCATTCCTTAGAAGCTCCATCAAAGATTGGTCTACAACAAATGAGAGAAGGGGAGAGAAACTAAGAGAAAGGGATGAGAGGTAGATAAACAAAGAGGTGGAGTGAGGGGGAGAGAGAAAAATAGAGAGATGGAGGGAGGAAAAGAAAGAAAGAAAAACAAAGAGAGGAAGAAGAGAGAAAAAGAAGAAAATAGAGAGAAAGAGAAAAAGAAACAAAAGAAAAGACATATAAAATTAGAAATGTTAAAAATCCAAAATAAAAATTAAAAATAAAGTTGGCAAATAAAAATACAGAGATAAAGGGAGAGAAACAAAGAGAGAGGGGGGAGAGAAAAATAAAGAGGTGAAGAAAGGGGGGGAAGAGAGAGCTAAAGAGAGGGAGGGAAAAATAAATAAAGAGAGAGCAGTGATATATATATATATATATATATATACATATATATGTATATATATATGTATATATATATATATAGAAAGAGTGTGTGTGTGTGTGTGAATGAGTGAGAGAAAAAAATAGAAAGAGAAGGATAGAGAGGGAGAGAATCAAAGAAAGAGGGGAGAAGAGAGAGTGAGATAAAGGGAGGGAGAGAGAAATAAAGAGAGGAAGGGAGGGAGAGAAAGAGAGGTGGAGGGGGAGAGACAAAGAGGGGGTAGAAATAATATAGAGAATAGGGAGGGAGAAACTGAATGGAAAGAGAGGGGGGAAGAAACAAAGAGAGGGAAGGAGGTGTATAGAAACAAAGACAAAGAGAGAAATATAAATAAAGAGAGAGAATAGGGAGACAAATAAAGATGCAAAGGGAGAGAGAAAACTAGAGAGAGGAGGGAGAGGGAGAGAAAAAAAGAAAGAAGAATGAGAGAGAGGGAGGAAACAAAGGAGAGGAGAAGAAAGAGAATGAGAGAGGGGAGAGAAACAAATAGAAAGGGATCAGGGGTAGAGAAATAAAGAGGTAGAGAGAGAGGAGGAAAGAGAAATAAATATGCAGAGGGAGAGAAGGAGAGAGATGGAGGATTCAAGAGAGTGATGATTTGATAGAGAGAAGTATATTATCCACCATGACATAGAGAAAATGGACAATGATGAGGGTTGTTCATGATTGAGAGATATATATCAATTGGCACATTCTATATCCATGCACTTAGTACAAACTTCCAATTTGATAAAAGCATTTCTTGTATATAGATCATGTATGATACTTCAATGAGTTCTAATAAAAAATCATTGATCATGTAGTCTTGGACTTTGAGTTAACAGTGAGCAAAGTGTGTATCGTTCATGTTCTTTGCAATCAAACTGTAGTTGAAGTAAAGTTAAATAATATTAAATGTATCCCAAAAAATTCCTCCATCTCAAGCAATGTACCTATTACCGCTCATAGGAATAGTTCATGGCCATACAATGGAAGGAGTGCTCGAGCTGATAAACCCATTAGAGGGCATTCCACTCTAAGTATGCCCTTGATACTAGAAGACATTGGAGATTGTCCAAACCTTTCTCAAATGTTGAAATGTGAGATAGAGGCTATAATTGATGCATTACTACCCATAGATATGAAATCGAAGGTGTCCATACCATTATACAATGGGTACTAAGTATCTTGCTTAAGGAGGCTCCTTGTGCTCCTAAGTATACAGCTAAAGTACAAATGGAGTGATGCAAGTGTGATTGAGTTATTCAAGCACATACTACACTTCTTTGTCTTGATGTATGAGTGAGAACAATTTTTAGTTCTTTAAAGGTGTTTGAATTTTTCTCAAGCCACTAAAATGTCACATACTACCATATGAAAACATGATGCCTAATTCTTGTGATGATGCATGACAATTATCATGAAAGCTTTGCATGGATTATAATAGCATTTAGGCACGTATCAATGATTTTGTGCTCTTTCAAGGAGAATGTGAGTCCATGGAAATATGTTCGAAGTGCGATTTTCACAAGTGTCACTAAGACCTGTAGGGACAAACCATCCCTTAGAAGGTTCTTAAATATTTTTCACTTATATTGTGCATTCATCACATATTTCACACATCAAGTATGGTGAGTTTGATAAAGTGGCAAGCCTAAAATAGGTCCACCAATGGAATCTAGTGAATACTCGTAGACTCACAAACATGGGATCGCATTGAATCTACCTTTCTAAGCTTTGCACACGAGAGCCAATAAATATTTGCCTTGATCTTGCTATGGATGTCATGAATCCATTCAAACTATGCTTGACTTCTTATAATGTGTGGCTAGTAGTCCTTGTGAACTACAATATTCCACCATGGCTTTCTACAAAGAAGAGACAATCGATCCTCAGCTTGCTATGGACATCTATCTCCATCGGAGCAACTCAAGATTTTGTGGGAGGAGGGGATTATTATGGAAGACATAAGCAAGCATAGTGCATAAGAACTAGATTGGGAGCCATGAAGTGGAGGTGGTGGATCAAGTACCACCTCATAGATCATGGAACAACCATTGAGCCTTCACTGCTTTGCATTGTTGAGGAGAAGGTGAGGTAGTGAGCTCACTACACATTCTCAATTGATTCATTCTTGTTTTCGTCTAGTTTGGGTGAAAAATGGAAAGATCAATGAGTATAGAGGATATATAAGCTGCTATGTGAGAGATATTCATTGCCAAATTAGATAAATCACTTAAAACAATAAGCATTTCATCAAGTTTGTGGTGATAGAGCTTGCAAAACCTCTAACAAGCTCTATAATCATAGCTATCCTATACCTACAACTATTAAGGGAAAGAAATATGGACCAAGAGGACCTTAGAGAATAAAGGAGCAAAGAAAGGCTTTTGTTCACATAGTCAATATGACCTTGATAGCTGAGATTATGAGAGAAGAAAAAGAGTCAATAGACTAAGAAGAAGCATTTGTCAATCTAGCATGGAGAGCAACTATGCAAGTTGAGCATGATAGCATAACGAAGAAATGATAGTTGAGAGCTAGTGGATCAGTCAAAAAAGAGAAAATTTATTAACATCAAGAGGTTTTGGAAGTTAAAGTATAAGGTTGATGGCAGCTTAGAAAAGGATAAAGTCCAAATAGTAACACACGGATTTTCACAAGTTGAAGGATTTGATTTTCAAGAACCATTTACTCCAACTACTACTAGAATGACCACTATTTGCATAGTACTTGTAGTTCTCCTGATAAAAAATGTCACATTTTCCAAATGAATACTAAATCTACATTTTTGAATGGTAGTCTTCAAGGAGGAGGTGTCACGGCTTTGTCACCAGGGTTTGAGGTTCCCCATTATGAGAATAAAGATTATAAGCTAAAAAAGTCATTGTATGGGTTGAAACAAGCCCTTAAAGCATGATAGCAATGGATAGATAAATTCTTTTTAGGCTTAACCCTCAAAAGATGTGCCTCAAATGCTAACTTGTAAGCCTTAATATAGGGATAGTGAAAAGTATATAATTGTTGTCTTATATGTGGACAAACTTCTTATTATATAAGTGACTATGAGGATGTGATCCAAAGGACTAGAAAGGCTTTGAGCTTTAAGTTTAAAATGACAAACTTGGGATTTCTATACTATTATTTCGGGATTGAAGCTACAAGAGCTTAGCAAAATCATTCTCTCTCAAAAGAACTATCTATAGGAGATCTTGAAAACATTTAGCATAATCGAGTATAAGGAGATAGCTACACCAATGGTGAGCAATTTGAAGTTATCCACTGAGAATACATCAACACTAGTAGGCATTGGAAGATACAAGAGGTTGGTCAATAATCTCACCTATTTATGTAAACACCATGCTAGATATCAATTTTACTATTGCTATTTTGAATAGGTTCTCAAACAGACTATAAGAAAGTCATTAGAAAGTAGGGATGGGGATGCTTAGATACTTAAAGGAAACTCTTAACCATGGTACTACATGCAATTTTGGAAGTTTTCTTGTGGGGAATTGTGATCACATTGGATAGGTGACTATGATTCCAAGAAATCCGTTTTTGGATATATTCTTTCTCTTTGGATTCATGAATCTTCTTTTGGATCAGTAAAGAAGCAACTAATATTGGCATTGTATTCTATTGAAGTAGAGTATAAGGCAACCTTTTTCTACTGCATGTAAAGTGATATGGTTAAGGAGGATCTTATGGCATATGGGAGTGTAGAATGAAGATCCAATAGTGCTAAGATGTGACAATCAGAGTTGAATTACCATTGCCAAAAGTCTAGTGTTTCATGCATACACCAAACACATTAACATCTAGTATCACTATATGCATGACTTGATTGAGTATGGAAAAATAGAGATTGTAATGGAGAAGAATGGAGTAGATATCTTCACCAAATATCTTACAAAAGATCTATTTTAAGTTTCTCTTCAAAGACTTAGCGTTGGGCCAAGGATGTAGCTCACTAGACATTCACGGGGAGGGGGTGTTAGATATTCTCAATGTCATTGTCCTTGTAAGGTACCACCAATTATCGATGGTGCTCTAAGTTGTAAAGTGCCCATTATGAGGAGAAGCCAAACATTGATTGGATCATCTTGACTTGTATGTAGGATAAGGTCTACATGATCAAATGGTAAAAAGGTAACCTTTGAGGATTTAGCCTCTAGGTTAAATAGAGTAGTTATAATGGTAGTAACTTGAGACACACTGCATCAAGTTGCGAGGTGTAGAAGTTGTCAAGGACCCCTAGGCTTGCTTAGTTAGGAGGTCTCACTAGGACTAGTTTCCCCCTTGCTAGGTATCCAGGGACATTGCATCCATCCTAATAGTAAAGGGAATATTACTTGGGATATACCTTGATTGACTAGGAAATTGAAGGTTGCTCTCCTATGGCAAGAACAAACATAAAACCAAGGACAAAGCTTACAAAATCTATGCATATGGCTGTGCCATTAATCTCAAAACTAAAAAGAAACCATAAATCTCTCTCTTAATTATGAACAAATTTGTCATCTTCATCCATAGCTTCAACCATTATGCACAAAACAAAGAGCAAAGAAAAAAGAGGAAATTTTGCACAAAATACAAAGGAGAGAGGAGAGACACTACAAGGGAATGGGGCAATAGCGACACCAATTAGCGACGGCGGATATCGGCGTCGCTATAGGCGTCGCTATTGGCGTCGCAACTGGCGTCGCTATTTGCGTCGCAAATAGCGATGCCAATAGCGATGCCGCAGGGAAAAAAAGCGCGGCCGAAAACAGAGCGCCGTTTTCATTTTCTTTTCTTCGCCTTTTGAGAGCGAGAGCGAGAAGGAGAGCGAGGGAGAGAGCCAAGGCTTTGTGAGAGAAGAAGAGGAAGAGACTTGCTGCCACTGCTGCCGCTGCCACTGCCACCGCCGTTGTTCGCGAAGGAGAGGAGGAGCCCTCGTTGCACAGAGAAGCCGCCCACGCTCGCCATATCTCATTGGTGAGTCTCCCTCTCTCTTTCTTTTACTTGTTGAAGGTTTAAATCGTTCTCTTTTGTTTGTTTAGGAGAGGAAACGAAAGATAAGGAGAGGGAGAGGGAGAGAGAGAAAGAGAAAGAGAGGGAGAGTGCATTCTCTCTCTCTCTCTCCCTTTTGCTTGTTTAATGTTTAAATTACTTTCTTTTTTGCTTGTTTAGGAGAGGAAACGAGAGAGTAAGAGAGGGAGAGGGAGAGGGAGAGGGAGAGGGAAAGAAAGAGAAAGAGAAAGAAAGAGAAAGAGAAATAGAGGGAGAGGGAGAGGGAGGGGGAGGAAATAGGAGAGGGAGAATGAGGGAGAGTGCATTCTCTCTCTCCCTCCCTCTCACTTTTGCTTGATTAATGTTTGAATCACTTTATTTTTTGCTTGTTTAGGAGAGGAAATGAGAGAGAAAGAGAGCGAGAGGGAGAGGAAGGGAAAGGAAATGAGAGAGGGATAGAAAGAGAAAGAGAGGGAGAGTGCATTGTATCTCTCCCTCTCCCTTTTGCTTGGAGGATGTTTAAATCACTTTATTTTTTGCTTGTTTAGGAAATGAGAGAGAAAGAGAGATAGAGAGGGAGAGGGAAAAAAAGAGAAAGAGAGGGAGAGGGAGAGGGAGAGGGAGGGGGAGGGGAAGGAAATGAGAGAGGGAGAGAAAGAGGGAGAGGGAGGGAGAGGGAGGGAGGGAGAGGGAGAGGGAGAAAGAGGGAGGGAGAGGGAGAGGGAGGGGGAGGGAGGAAATGAGAGAGGGAGAGAAAGAGAACGAGAGGGAGAGGGAGAGGGTGAGAGAAAGAGAGGAAGAGAGGGAGAGGGAGAGAAAGAGAGGGAGAGCGAGGGGAAGGAAATTTAAGATAATATACGTATTGATAATGGTATGCAATGTGCTTTGCATACGGCCACGTACTTCATCAAAATGAACCCAAAATTATTGTTATAGAAAAAGAAACCCTTAAATTGAGTATAGGATAATTTCTCTCAGGTCTTATGACTATGAGTAGAATTGATTGAAATAAATTTTATTACTATAGTTATAAAATTTCATAGATGGCGCGCATTAATTTTAAAATGGATTACTTATACTCAAAGCCGAGATATAACAAAAAATTATCTACCGGGACAAACAAATCGTTGAGCATGGTACAAGACCGAGATATAACATCGGAAAATCTCTCGACTACTATATACAATGCAAGGTTTATGGTCAACTTGCAACTTGACGTACATCTCCATAAAGCTATCCATTTAAGCCTCGTTTGCTGTAATGTAGATAAGATGGCAAATGAAGAAGGTCTTATTGTTCAAGACCGCGAGTCGTATCTTAATCAGTGTGTCCCATGTCCTTGCTCTCAATGCAAGTTGGCAATTAGACGAAAACGCCGATTGTCTATAGAACACGCACGACGATTTGGCGAGTTTCAATCTGAGATCATTGATCAGGCGATTGCAGATTTTTAGTAAACGGTAATTTGAAGTTAGCATTTTTCATGCATTGTACTCTCAAGCTAATTGAAAACCATACACAATAAGATTGGGTCTTGTTGGCAAATTTTGTATCCAGGGGGTGATGTCTCGACCCAAGGGGGAGTGCACCCTTTGCGGCCAATTAGAAGAGTTCGTGGACGTACGATGGATGGATTGTGGAAGCCAATCGACCACTCACAAGGCCCATCTATACTGTCAATGCTAGAGGAGACAGACAACCTTCCCGACTTGCCTACAATCTTGGAGCCTGAGATGGAGCCAATGATTGATGCATTGATTCCCATGGATGTTGAGACATCTGACCCGCTTAGAGAGGAAGCATCCATACCATTATATGATGGGTGCCGAGTATCTTAGTTGAAGACATTGCTTGCACTCTTAAGTGTGCAAGCAAAATACGGTTGGAGCGATACGAGTGTGACTGAGTTATTCAGGTACCTTGCACACAGACTTCATTGTTTTTTTTAAAAACAGTATTATTGCAAACATGGATGGATTTTTCAAGGTGTTTTATGATTTTTTCAGGTTATTGAAATATCATATATTGCCACCTGCAAACACCATGCCTGAGTCTCGTGATGATGCACGACATGTTTTACGGAAGCTTGGCATGGACTACAATAACATCCATGCATGTATCAACGACTGCATATTGTTTCGAGATGAATACGAGACTATGGAGACATGTCCAAAGTGTGGTGCTCACAGGTATCGACAAGACTTGCAAGGGTAGACCATCCCTCAAAAAGTCCTCAGACACTTTCTACTCATCCCTCGCATAAACCACATGTTTCGCACGTCTGCCATGGCAAGCTTGACAACGTGGCATGTGCAGAATAGGTCCACGGATGGAGTGCAATGAATATCAGCAGATTCGCGCGCATGGAGCCACATTGACTCTACCTTCCCAGGCTTTGCGTGAGAGCCAAGGAATCTTCAGCTCGGTCTCGCCATGGATGGTGTGAACCCATTCGGTCTGCACTCGACTTCTTACAGTGTGTGGCCTATAGTGCTTGTCAACTACAACATTCCTCCATGGCTTTCTACGAAGAAAGGACATCTCATCCTTAGCTTGCTCGTCCCGGGCCGCTACAAAGTAAAAAATATGGACGTGTATCTTCGTCCATTAGTCGATGAGCTTAAGATTTTGTGGGAGGAGGGGGTCACGGTGCAAGATATGAGCAGGCACAATGGTCGGCGGTCAGCCAACATTCGAGCCATTCTCATGTGGACGATGCATGACTTTCCAGGATTGGGAGAGTGCTCAGGTGAGCAGACCTTTGTTCTCACCGGTAATATCTATATTTTATTTCATTCAATCAAGTATTCACTAGGTCGTGGATCGCCTTGCAGGTCTCGTTACCTCAGGTTATCATGCATGTCCATTGTGTGGGCCACAGTTAGACTCCCGAAGGTCACGAACCATGAAGAAGATGGTATATCAAGGACATGCCGCTTTCTTGCCGGAGGATCATGAACTCAGGGAAGGTTTTCTTGGATGACCTCCAGCACGTATGAACGCTGCAAGCTGGTACGAGCTGAAAATGGTAAACCCGGAATCACATCCAAATGGGATGCAACGGTTCTTAGTTTTCTACGAGTTGCCATATTGGACCCACTTACAGGTCAACCACTTGTTGGATCCCATGCATATTTTCAAAAATGTGGGCAGCTTGCTATGGGACCACATCATAGGAAAGAGAGACACTATAGGGTCACGAATGGATTTAAAGGAGGTAGGTAAGATGGAGGCTCTTTGGCCGCAGACGAGTGCTGAAGGGGGAGTGCAGCTTCCTCGCGCTCCCTGGGTTTTGTCTACCAAAGAAGAGCGCATTGTGAAGCAAGTAATCAAGTCTATCCGCACTCCGACAGGTATGATGCGTTCTCTCAGGTCCGCATTTTCTAAAGATGACCAAATGTCTGGGCTAAAATCCCATGATTGGCATAAGATATGTCAGGTTTGTGAACATAATGGATTTTAATTAGCGTGGACATTTTGAAATTTTAAAAGTGACCATTATTCTTAATGCTTTCTCATTTGTGGCAGTTTGTCCTACCGATCGCGATCGCGGGATGCCTAACTCCAGAAATTCGCGGGGCCATTTACAAGTTGTTGACTTTGGTGCAATGGATCTAACAAAAAGAGATTAAGACGTCCTCTATTGAATCCGCAAGGCGGGGAGCAGTTGAGACGGTCTGTCTCTTTGAGAAATACCTGCCCACTAGCATGCTCACGATACAAGTTCACCTTCTTGTGCATCTTGTGGACGAAGTGGAGATTGCTGGACCTGTCCATACGCGATGGATGTTCTTCTTAGAGAGCTTCATGAAAACCCTGAAAGGCTTTGTGCGACAACGAGCTCATCCGGAAGGTAGCATGGCGGAAGGTTGGTTGGTGTTAGAGGCGTTAGTGCATATCTCACAATGGCTACCAACGGTGGAACCAGACAATGAAATGCTATGGACGCTGAAGGACGATGATAGGCTGACTGGAGATTTTGTGGTTGGAAATGGGGTAGAAAAAAGAATGGATGCCTCAATGGAAGAGAAGGTGAATCGCTTTTGTATGTTGCACCATGCCTCCATGGAGACGTGGCTCGCCAAGTACCAGATTGCAAGGCAAGATCGAGAGGAAGCACGAGCTGAATTTCAACGCAGTACGCATCACCGAGTGATTCGATATCTCGAAGGCATGGAGGAGATGCCGCAGTTTATGTCAACACGATGGTTGCACGGAGCCTTGACCGCAGCATTCAGCGAAGGGACAGAGGTCTCAATGGAGGAGTGGGAGTTCTCGAGGGGATGTAGTCCAAAGGTAATGAGGGGTTTAGAATGTGTCGTATCTAAATTTGCTTGCTACATCTAATTTGAGTGTTTCAATGTGCAGTACAAAATATATAGTGCAACCTGGTCGCGCGGACGGCATTTTCGGGTGGAGTGTATTGACCAAATGTGCTCCACAATGGACTGTGGTGTCATGGCAAGGTTTGAGCAAGAGAGCCGGCGACGAGCAACGGATCCAAACACGGTTGTGGATGAGATGGAGTATTTTGGGAACTTGCAAAGTATTATTACGATGGATTACCGTAGCTTCTCCATGATAATATTCGATGTGCAGTGATTCAAAGTGGTACTTGGAGGAGCTGGCGCAACAGTTCGACGAGGTCCATCTGGATTTCTCGAAATAGATTCCGAAAAAAAATGGATGGATTTGCGCGACACCTTTGTGTTGCCGACCCATTGTGAACAGGTACAACTAGTCATTTGCCTTCTAATTGTAATACGACATGGTTTATGTCACAATGGTTTGAAGCCGCTTTGTAAGTGTTTGTGAACAGGTAATCTTCTATCCAAATCCCCGACAACCTCAATGGTGGTATGTTATACCTTCAACTCCTCGAGGTGCGAGAGTATACGATCAAAGCAATGTTCCAGGCATAGATGAAGAAAATATGCAAATAGAGGGATCAAAATTACAAGGGGTGGAGGCCACCGCAAGCTTGGAGCCCGCATCGGCTAACAATGATGGAAATACAGAGTCGTAGAATTTTTTGAGAACGAGGCAGACTCGTTCTTTTGTGGTGACATGTCTATCGACCTTCCAGTGTATGCAGAGTTGTGTCAGGAGATTAACATGGGACCATAGAATACTTCATTCTTGGAGAATTGTATTACTCAATTTGTTGTTTAGATCTTCCATAAAGGTAGATAAGATATGCATTTTAAGAGGGATTTTTCAAAAATGATTTATATTAATGTGCTTTGTATAGTTTAAATTGATTATTCTAACATCATTTTTTATCTATGCAGGTATCGACATTTTCAGGATGAGTCGAGGGATGAGCGATGAGGAGTTTCAGGAGATGATGGCACGCATGTCTCCAGATCAGCTCGCGAGATTCAGAGAGGTGGTAGATCAGGAGCTGTCTCGTTCTTCGTCAGGGCGCTCTGCTAGATCAGCTTCAGCATAATCAGATGCTTCAACTTCGAGCAGACGATCTCGACGCTCGCGACTTGGGCTAGAGGGAGGGGTTGCGACTGCAGGAGGATCATTGGGGTGCTGCAGTGGAGACACGAACGCGGTGTCTCCGTCTCGTCGTTCAGCTAGAGCTCGGTCACCTCCAGGATTTGTCACACCTATGGGGACGTCCACTCCAGTTACTCCGGCTTTTGCGCAGCCGTCAGTAGATGGCACGCCTTTTGGTGGCACTCCTTTTGGTGGCACCCCCTTTGGTGGCACCCCTTTGAGTGGCACTCCGGGAGAGGGTACCCCCGTCGGTACACCGGATGTACAGGGGTCTCCTGGATATGCCTAGGAGCGTGGACGGAGATGGGAGAGGGCCCATACAAGGCACACTCCTAGGGATTATGGATACCTAGTGGATGGCAGGTCAGGAGCCATCATCATGAATGATGAGGGGAGGAGGGTGATGGCTCGCATGAGGGAGTTGTGCCAACAAGTTTTTTGGCACAACGTCCTGGATCATTGGAGGAACATACCGGAGGGGAGCAAGGAGTACATAGTAGCATCCTTGCAGGAGGAGTTCTCGGTGCCAGTCGCAGTGGATAGATTCTCTATGGGCTGGATGATGGATTGCATGCGTGCATACATGTCACATAGACGATCCGATGCACGCAAGGCAATCAAGAGTGGGGCTCCAAAGCCCGAGTGGTTAGATGCAAACGACTGGCGCCGACTGAGGGAGGAGGCTACAAATTCGCCAGGACATTGGAGTCAGCAGCGGGAGGCAGCGAGAGCACGAATCGAGGCCGAATCGGTACATCATCTTGGGAGTGGCGGCCACAGGACATATTTGGAGGACTTTGTAAGTTTCTCTTTTGTTTTGCTTATTTGTTTTTTTTAGATATTCTTTGTACTGACAATCATGTTTCTAACAGTTAGCATTTTATTTTCTTTGCAGCACTCCATTACAAATCGCGATCCGGAAGCCCTTGAGACTCAATATGCAGAGAGGCACGGTCTCAGATCATTGATCGACCGATTGTATAGACGCGGCGGCCCAGTAAGTCACTCGTCTTTCTTGTCCGTAGTTACCATGAGATATTTGAATGCATTATTGTATGGTGGATTGATATATTGTTTCTTTTTCTGCAGAATCCGTTTGATGGTCCTTTGCAGCGGGAAGAGCTTTCGGGGGATGAGGATTTGTAGCTCGCCCTTGGATCCTTAAAGCTCACATACCTTTAGTTTTTAGTCGCCCGATCTATGTAGACATTTTCCATGTATTAGTTATATTGTTTTATGATTGTACCAATCGCATTTTATGCGATATCATGTATTTATTTCATCTCTTAGTTTTATGATTTCAGTATACATTCTTTTTGTTTGCAAACGCTTTGCATGTAGCAGTGCAGAAACTATTTTGTATGGCTCTCATACAGCACACAGTGCTATATGTGGCAGGGCAGCACAAATTTTTTTTTTCTGTTACCGTCGCTATTTGCGTCGCAAATTTACTGCACGCGTCGCTATTGTCGTCGCTATAAGCGTCGCAAATTCTCTGCAACCGTCGCTAATAGCGACGCATATAGCAACGATTCTATGGCGTCGTCAATAATGACGCTTTTTGCGATGACGGGGGTAAATTTTTTTGTTTGTATTTTTGTCGCTTTAAACGTCGCTATAAGGTCTATATCTTGTAGTGAGAGAAATATTGGCACCATACAAAAGGCAAATGTGTGAATCTTGGAAGAAATGAGAGAAAGAGACACATAATCATTCGTGCACTCCACCCCACCTTTTCCCCAAAGGACACACAATCCTTCATATTTTTTAATTATTTCTTTGATTTTTTTTATACATTTGTATTGGTAAGGCTTTAGCCTTCATATTTCAATTATTTCTAACCTTTTGCAAATGCATGCATGTACACTTTTCTGCATACCATTTATTAATGATGGATGTGGATGTGGCCCCCTTATGTGTAAGGGTGTATTTTAGTGATTTTGCAACAAAATGAATACAATACTATTTACAAAAGATGAAATTATGATATATATATATATATGGACATTTTTGTGCCTTGTTTTTATGCTTCTTTTGGTATCATCATTTCCTCCCACAATGAAATGTGAAATGTCCTCGTGAACCTTGTCAAAGAAGAACCACTGTCTAACACAATAGTTCCAAAGTTGTCAGTAAAACAACTTTGATCACAAGGCCTAGCCATGGTAGGGAATGGGACTCCAAATCCATGACCATAGAGTAAGGGAACTCCTGCATCCATCACTTCCACACTGAAAAAAATATGTACTTGTTTTCAAGGATAGGGTTTTAGTTTCACTAAGGGATCATAAGAATAACTTCTCCATTCGAATAGGGGGGAAAACATGACTCCCTCTTTATGTATCTCAATGGGTGAGGGAAGGAGGAACGGACTATTGTTGGTAAATGGGTCCTCTTGAATTAGACTTTTGTCTCATCTTTTGAAGTCTAAGGGAAGACAACAATGGGGGGATGAGGAAAAGCATAGGGATGCTATTTCATGTGAGTTTTTTTGGGTTTTTTAAAGAGGTTAACCTATGCTTATTATTCTCATTCATTCTCTAGTGGGGATCAAAAGCACTATGGAAATAAGCCATTTTAATGAGAACCTTTTAAGGGTTACACTTAATGAGTTATTAATGTTTTCAGTGTTATGTTTTGGAAGATGATGTTTGTTTGTTTTGATGCCAGGAGGCATATTCCACGGTGGATTCCGTGAGGTCTTACGGTGGATTCCGTAAACTTAGATGATCGGGGCTCATACACAAAGTGGATTCTTTGTGCGAGAAGTTGATGGGGACGCCTGTCCTTTTCGGGCGTTTCATTAATTTAGTGTGTACATGGGTGATTCCATAGCGGGTGATTCCGCAAAATGCATATTAAATTAATAAATGTTTATGAGTTTAGAGTGCGCACTCGTAATAAATTAAGGTTAGGATTTATTTCTAACCAGTTGATTTATTTATGTAGCTGAAGACTGCTAGGTATTCACTTTTGTCAGTTTAATTGTATTATTTTACTAACGATTGTGAATGCTTTAGTTGATGTGTAGAGATAGCAGCAGTGGCGGAGGAAAGCATTGGAGTCTAGCGAGTATTTGACCTTTGGATTATATTTTGATAGGCACCACGCCTATATTTTGTTATATCTATTGAGGCATTGATTATTGATTATTATTTTGTAGGCGCCTATGCGCACGGATACGTTATTTCTATTTGGACATTGTGTTGCGCGTGCCAGACTCTATGGGCACCGTCCATTAGCTTTATTTCCTATTTTTGTAGAAAGCAAACTCAAAAGCTAAAAGCTTGTCATATTTTTGTAAATTGGGCTATTATTGAGCATGAAGATGGAAATATACATAAAATACATGCTTTGTGAAGCGCTCATACAAGGCATGGGGGGAGATTGAACCCAATTGGTCTCTTGCTTCTTATCGTTCATGCTTTTACATTGTTTTTTGTGCAAAAAGGTAGAGTTCATTGTTCTTGGGGACCTTCCGGGATTCACTACGTGAGCATACTGCAACCGATCTGCGCACTAGTGGTATCAGAGCTGAGCTGAGATCAAGAGCTTCCAATTGCTACCCATCTCGAGCGAAGGCGGAGCTCCAGGAACGATCGGGCTCTACAGTCAATCTCGTCGTGAACCGTCGATACATGCAGACTTCTGGCGATCAAGAACCCCTGTTTCTACTCTCAGATCGCGAAGGACCAGGCTGTGCAGGCGGAGGACCACGCATCCATCTCCTTCATCAAGTCGTGGACATACTATGAGAAATTTTTTTAAAAAAATTATCTCTTATCTCTCTTAAGTTTAAGCTTGACTTAAGCTTAGAAGAAGCTTAATTGCTTCACAACTTGACATTGAGGTATCTGAGGACGCCCCAGATTCTCGCGACGGCATAAAACGACTGCCCACGTCTTCATCATCTGCGCTGTTTTCTCCACGATTAATCTTCTCCACTAAGCTTAAGCTATAAAGCTTAAATCACTAAGCTTTCATCAAGTTGGGCAAAGCAAGCAAGTTCATAAACTCCAAGTCCTACACTTCTGAAGTTAAGTCCTGCAAGTCGACTGGAATCAAGTCCTGCAAGTTCATCAAGTCGGCCTAAGTTCTGCAAGTCTGTAACTCTGCAAGTCGGCTAAGTCTGCAACTCTGCAAGTCAGACTAGTCAACTGGAGTCAGAACTGACTAGTGCTCAAAACTCCTAGAAGGGCTGTTCCTGCGCAGAAACTCTGAACTGGAAAGTTGTTCATGGCAAAGTATTCTACCCATCTACAGGTTCGCTGAAGTATTTTCAGCAAACGAAGAAGGAAATATTGCAGATTTTCTGAAAATTGAGAAAGAAATACCCAAAAATACATAGCCTTGTAACCCTGAATTTGAGCTACGCTCATCCCGCTAACCTGATTTTGAGTGAGAAAGGTCTTTTGAGTTTTATAGGATGACAACCCCACTTATGGATGATCCTATGGTTGAAGACGACCTACCCGAGCCTACCATGGAACAAAAGCTGGATTTAATCATGCTGCAATTGGAAGAAGAACGAAGGGCTAGGCAAGCATTGCAAGCGCAATTGACAAAATTACAAAGAGCGTCTACTGACAAAGAAGAACCTCAAGCTGAAGATTTGATTCGACGTACCATCGACGCCACTCTTGAAGCACAAACCAAGACTGTTTTATCATTCATTAGTCAGTTTGATGACTATTTCAATGAGGAAACCTATCCAGAAAAAGATAAAATCAAGTGTGTTACTAATCATTTGGTAGACAGAGCATCACTTTGGTGGACTGTAGTACGCAAGAGCATAGAATATCCTGCTACTTGGGAAGATTTCAAGAAGAAGTTCATGCAGAATTTCCTTCCACCGCAATTTCATGAGAAGGCTATCAAGCAATGGGATTTACTTCAACAATGGGATCGTGAGTCTATTCCACAGTATACATAGCGTTTTTGGAATGCACTCCTACAGCTACGTATGCTTGAAGACGTACCAGAGACGACACATAAGCAGAAGTATATGTCTGGACTTCTTGGACATTACTACGCTGAAGTGAACATGTTCAAGCCTGCTACCCTTGAAGACGCCATTTCACTAGCTCACGACATTGAAGATAAGTTACGCGGTAGAGACAGACGACCACAGAAATTCCAAGCCAATGGTAATTATGGATCTAAACAATTCAATTCCAATTTTAGAAGGTTTAATCCAGGTCGTTTCTCTTCACCATCTTTCCGCAAGAATTGGGCTAAACCACCTGCATTACCATCCAATGTCAATCCAAATCCTAAGCCTATTCCACAAGCAAATCCAAATGTACCCAGACTTCCAGCCATTGCAAATAATGTAACCAAAGCCAAGCCAATAGTATGCTATAAGTGTCACCAGCTTGGGCATCTCGCAGGAAATTATCATTCAAAGAAGCCACCAGCACATATCAACTATCTTGGAGCCATGGACGAAGACGAGCATGAGGATATGCCTGATTTCACTGAAGATGAGGATGATCCTACTACTACTTCTGACACTTTACCAGGTATGCCTACTCCACATTGATTATTGACTATGAAATGTTTGGTGCATGGAAAGGAAAGAACTATCTTGCATGATGACGGTAGTACTCATGACTTTATTTCAGCAAAATTGGTAAAGGAATTGAAATTACAGACTGTACCTACGCATTATCGCATAAAAGCTGCATTTTTAGGCACTAGGTACAATGGCACACAAGAAGTACAAGATTTAGAGATTCAAATTGGTTCATACACTGAAAGGAGAAATTTCTTAGTTGTTCCATTAGAGTCAAGCGACATTATTTTAGGAATGCCTTGGCGACACTAGCATAACCCGAATATAGATTATTCCACACACACAATGAATATTAATTTTCAAGGAAAATCTATTACATTATATGGTATGCATGCATCTAATATTTTTCCACTGCTTTCGCATACTCAAGCAAAACGTGCATTACGCAAGAGTACTAAATCATATCTCATTTGGGTGAATGAATTGCAAGCAAAGGAAAATCATATGCACCCTAGGCATAAGGAATTTCTTGCATATTTTAAGGACTGTTTTGCAGAAGACCTACCACCAGGTTTACCTCCTTCACGACCAGAAGACCATAAGATTGATTTAATCCCTGGCACACAACCACCTTGCAAAGCACCATATAGGCACAATCAAATAGAGCAAAAAGAAATCCAGAGCCAAGTTGAAGAATTACTAAATAGAGGTTTAATTCGACCTAGCAGTTCTCCATTCGGTGCACCTGTACTCTTAGTCAAGAAAAAGAATAATACCTATCGTATGTGTATTGACTACTGAGCTTTAAATAAGATCACTGTAAAGAATAAGTATCCTATACCTAGAGTTGATGACCTTATGGACAAACTGCAAGGATCTTCTATATTTAGTAAAATTGACCTTAAGTCTGGATATCATTAGGTGAGGCTAGATAAATCTGACATTTTTAAGAGTGCATTTAGAACATAGTTTGGCCATTACGAATTCTTAGTCATGCCATTCGGATTGACTAATGCACCTGCCACTTTCAGTAGAATGGTGAACCGTATCTTTCTGAAATATCACTACTGTGTCATTGTTTTCTTTGATGATATTTTGGTGTTTAGTCAAAGTGAAAAAGAGCATTATGAGCATTTATCATTAGTTTTTCAATTATTGAAAGAAAATCAATTGTTTGCAAATCCTGAAAAGAGTGAATTCTTTAAGACAGAAATTGAGTATTTAGGTCATATTGTATCATCTGAAGGAATTAAAGTTGATCCTAAGAAAATTGATGCAATATTGTATTGGCATGTTCCTAAAAACGTGCATAAGTTACGCTCATTCCTTGGTCTTGCTAGTTTCTATAGGAAGTTTGTACATAATTTTTCATTAATTGCTTTACCATTAACAAAACTTCTCAAGAAAGGAATTGTTTATCAATGGACTGAAACTCAGCAGAAATCCTTTGACTTACTGAAACGTGCATTAACCAATGCCCCTGTTCTACAGTTGTCTGACTTTAATAGACCATTCTTTCTAGTTGTGACCGATGCTAGCGGATCAGGAATAGGAGCCGTACTAATGCAAGACAATCATCCAATAGGATATTCTAGTTCTAAGCTGAAACCCTCTGAGCTGAAATATTCAACATATGACAAAGAACTATTAGCAGTTGTACAAGCATTAAAACAGTGGAAACACTACTTAATGGGTTCATAATTCATGATAAAGACCGACCAGCAAAGCATTAGACATTTACTTAGCCAACCCCAAATTTCTGACCGTCATATCAAATGGGCTTCCTTCATTCAAAGTTTTCATCCTATCATTCAATACCAACCTGGAAAAGAAAATGTAGTTGCTGATGCATTGAGTAGAAGACCTGCAATTCATAATATTTCTGTCATATCTTTTGATTCTTTGATTGCTATGAAAGATACATATCACCAGGATATTACTTTTCAGTCTGATTGGCAAAAATTAGCTCAAAATAATTTCATTCCTATTGATTCATTGTCATATAATGATGGATTTATGTTTTTTGAAAAGAGATTGTGTGTTACTATTCCATTCTGATCTTTTGTTTTGAATGAAATTCATTGTCCCCCATATCAAGGTCATAGAGGTATCATATCTACATTACGCATGTTAACTGAAGATTTTTATTGGCCGCATATGGATGCAGATGTATCTAATTTCGTTTCTGAATGTTTGATTTATCAAAGAATAAAGAGACATCATGGTAAACAGTATGGATTACTAATGCCTTTGTCTATTCCATCTAAACCTTGGGAACATATTTCTATGGATTTCATTACTGGTTTACCAAATACTAAATCTAATCATGATATGATTTTGACAGTTGTAGATAGATTTAGTAAGCAAGTATATTTCATTCCATGTAAGAAAACTTTAACAGCATCACAAGCAGCACAATTATTTTTTAAAATTGTTTTTACTAACCATGGATTGCCAAAAGTGATTATTTCAGATCGTGATTCTAGATTTTGTAACAATTTTTGGATTACTCTATTTGCAAATCTAGGCACAAAGATTGATTTCTCATCTGCATTTCATCCAGAAACAAATGGACAAACAAAAGCCACAAATAGCACCATTCTAGATCTTTTACGTGCATATACTATCTCTAAACCTCAGACATGGGACACTCATTTGCATTTATTACAGTTTGCATATAACAAAACACCACACACATCTACAAAGAAAGCACCTTTTGAAGTCATTTATGGATATAGATTATCTACACCTGTTGCATCTTTGTCTAATAGAATTCAGAGTGCTGATGATATTGCTAGTATGCATAACAGTATTTTTGATGAGGTTAAGGATATGATTGCTAAAGCCCAGCAATCGTATACCAAACAAGCCAACAAGAAAAGACAAGCCATGAATTTCAAAGTTGATGATTATGTTTGGCTGAGAATAGAAAAAGACTGCAAAGTGTAGATAGACATCCAGTTGTCAAATTAGCTCCTAGATTCTATGGACCATTTAGAATCATTCATAAGATTAATGATAATGCATTCAAGTTAGAATTACCATCTCATTAGAAATTTCACAATACATTTCACATTAGTTTATTGAGACCATTTAGAGGCCAATTACCTATCCACCCTGTTTATGAAAACCCACCTTTATTAGAGGAAGAGACTGAAATACTTGAACCAGAAGCCGTCATAGACACTGACTATATGACCACTAGAACTAGCCGAATGTATTCTAGATATCTAGTAAAATTTAAAAACCATCCTGTAGAGGAAGCACAAAAGATACACGCTAGAGACTTAAATGCTTTCCCCACTCTGTTAGCTCCACATTGAGCTAATAGCAATTGAGGTCAATTGCTTTCCCACCCCGGGGGTATGATGCCAGGAGGCATATTCCACGGTGAATTCCGTGAGGTCTTACAGTGGATTCCGTAAACTTAGATGACTGGGGCTCATACACAAAGTGGATTCTTTGTGAGAGAAGTTGATGGGGACGCCTGTCCTTTTCGGGCGTTTCATTAATTTAGTGTGTACATGGGTGATTCCATAGCGGGTGATTCCGCAAAATGCATATTAAATTAATAAACGTTTATGAGTTTAGAGTGCGCACTCGTAATAAATTAAGGTTAGGATTTATTTCTAACCAGTTGATTTATTTATGTAGCTGAAGACTGCTAGGTATTCACTTTTGTCGGTTTAATTGTATTATTTTACTAACGATTGTGAATGCTTCAGTTGATGCGTAGAGATAGCAGCAGTTGCGGAGGAAAGCATTGGAGTCTAGCGAGTATTCGACATTTGGATTATATTTTGATAGGCGCCACGCCTATATTTTGTTATGTCTATTGAGGCATTGATTATTGATTATTATTTTGTAGACGCCTATGCGCACGGATATGTTATTTCTATTTGGACATTGTGTTGGGCGTGCCAGACTCTATGGGCACCGTCCATTAGCTTTATTTTCTATTTTTGTAGAAAGCAAACTCAAAAGCTAAAAGCTTGTCATATTTTTGTAAATTGGGCTATTATTGAGCATGAAGATGGAAATATACATAAAATACATGCTTTATGAAGCGCTCACACAAGGCATGGGGGGAGATTGAACCCAATTTGTCTCTTGCTTCTTGTCGTTCATGCTTTTACATTGTTTTTTGTGCAAAAAGGTAGAGTTCATTGTTCTTGGGGACCTTCTGGGATTCACTACGTGAGCATACTGCGACCGATCTGCGCACCATGTTTTTTTAAATTAAAATATAAAACTTATGTTGTCTTTTGTCGTGTGAGATGAGATGGGGGACCAGCCCCAATGGAAAATTGGGGGTTGGGGGAATGGGATTGATAGAGGAAGATGAGAATTAGAATAGAGGAGGCACTACATAAGGGCAAAGGAGGTTAGAGGATGAGATAGGGGAGGGAAGGGAGTAAGAACAAAATTTTTATTCCTTTGGAAAAGAGTGGTGTAGTATACTAAATAGATATATTAGGAATTCTTATGGAAAATGTAGGGTTACAAGATAGGATGAGGTATTGAGGCCCATGGTGAAAGAAAGAAGGGTAAGCCATGATGTACAATAGGAAAGGGAAGCCACTATGGCAAAGCAATCATAAGACACCCTTATTCTTGTTAGCCATCTCCTTGTGGTTAGACCTCTTGCTAGAGTTCTAAAGCATGTCAGTCTCTATTGGACTCCAAACTGGCTCTATGAATTGATATTTATCTCCTATTGTAGCTACTTCTTACTCTTCTTGTTGCTTCTCTTCTTCTATTAGAACTTCCACTACCTCTTTTGCGATGTGTTATTGGATTTCTTCCACAAGACTAAGGAAAGAACTTGTGGGTGGGAGAAGAGGAGTGGATGATGGGGAGGAACAAAATGGGGGAAGAACAACCCTATTGCTCTGCTTTCTTCTCCTTCTTTTGTCGATTCTTTCCCTTCTTCTTGTTGATTGCACTTGTTAAGTTACTGTATGGGGAGGGGAAGGGTGAGATGTCGTGCTAGTTGTGGTAGTATAGCAACCTCCTGAAAGTGTTGCATCAATATTGTGTTTTCTTTTTCAGCATTTTCCCAAACTGTCCATTATTGTTGATACCTTCCCATCAATAGGTTAACCTTGATGGGTCATTGCTTCTTCTAAGTGTAGATGGAATACACTCGAATACACTAAGGCTCTTCATGAGGAATTCAAGAAGTGCAGCTTGCACACAGATTTGTCTTGCCTTGTGCTACAATTTCTTCTCCTTCGTATCTTTTATCTTGGACTTGTGGTGTGTGGAAGGAGTAAAAATGAGGCCACCATGGAGAGAAAGGAAGCGATGTTGCTGATGGAGGAGAAGAGAACATTCTAGACAATGATGAAGAAGAAAGAGGGAAAGAACTGTCCTACTACCATCATTTTCTTATTCTTTTACTTCTTCTTCTTCTTGTTCTTGTTCTTCTTTTGCTTCTTCTCTTCTCTTCTCATTTCTTGCACGCATGTGGCTATGGTGGATGGAGCTTGATGGAGGATGCTTGAGCTAGCATCGAGGATTGTGGAGCTACAAGTGTGTGCGAGGGAGGAGGAAACTCATTTTGACATCGAGGTAAGCTCACTACACTTGTAGGTTTGAAGGCGTGTCGGCTAGGTAAGAAATAGCCATTAGAGCTCGCTTTAAACACTTGAACCAATAAGTGGTCCATGGGTCTTGCCGGTTGAGCATGAGCTCTCTCCACAAAGAGATACATAAGCAAGGTATGGTTGCTTACCTACCTACGATACTTGAAATGAAGGATCCATGTGAGGTTTGTATAATGGGCAAGCAATAGAGAAAGCCATTTCCACGAGAAATTTAGAAGAGAGAGAGTAAAGGCTCCTCTAGAGTTGGTTCATGCTGACTTGTGCAGTAAAAAATGTACACAAGCCTTAAGGAGATTTTCTTATTTTATGTTGATTATCAATTACTACAATAGGAATATGTAGTGCATGTACTTTCTTCATGGTAAACCTCAAGATTTTGGTAAGTTTAAAGGAAGGGTAAAACTTGTTGAGAATGAGACATGGAAAAGTATAAAAAGTATAAAATAGATGGCAATGGTGAGTTCAACTCAAAGGAGTTTGAAGATTTTTGCAAAAGCAAAGAGATTAATAGGTGTCAAATATTGATGATGTGTTATACATCCCAATAGAATGGTGTTATAGAACACCAAAATCGCCCCACTGGGGAAATGAAAGCTTCCATCCTATGATATTCTACACCTCTAAGTATGTAATCACTTGAATCTTCAATTGAAAACTTCGATGCCATTCTTCTTCCAATGTTGTGAGGGTTTTATTTATTGCATTGTGAGGGTCATACACTAACCTTGTTTAAATGGTGCCAAAAAGTCACCACAAAACATGTGTATTATAAATTTTTAAGCCCAAAATTTACAGCGCTAGAACATGTGTCAGAATTTTCTTAAAAATCATATTAGTATGTGCATTGAAAAATGAGTTGGATTTTTAAAAAATAGTGATAGAATTTGCATCAAATTTTTACTCTATCATTTCCAATGCTTATTCCAATGTACATACCAACAACATCTTTTCTTTCCTGAATTGTCAGAATTGATTGTTAGTATATTCTATAGAAATTACATGCACAATAGACAAAATATGAGTAAGGAGTAGAGAACACATAGCAAACATGAAAAGAATAGAGATTGCTTTAATTTCAAATGAGTTGATACAAAGATGGCTCTATCTACCCATGTACTTCCATTGTGAAGCTTAGATGGTGATCCATATAGAATGATAAGCAAAGAGCTTAAGGGCAGCTAGAAAAACTCTAAATAAGTGAAAGATAGATTGATGATGGCTTTGGAGGGGTCTTCCTTTTATAGCCCGAGAAGGTAGTCTAGTTGGCATTTCCAACTATATTATGAATCTTTCCTAGTCGACTAGGGAATATTCCCTTTATCATCAGGCCGAGGGTGTTGCCCTTAGATCCCTATCAAGGAGACGCATGGCCCCCTTGAGACCCCCTAGCTATGGTCCCCTAATAACTCTAGCACCTTGCTACTCGATGCATTGTGCCTCCACTTGCTACCAACATAACTACTCTATCTAACCCAAATGTTAGATTCACAAAGGTTACATTTTTGACATTCGGTCATATAGACCTCATCCAACATACAAGTAAGGATCCACCCAATGTTTGTGCTCACACATGGCTTCTCCTCATATTGGGGACCTTACAACTTAGAGCACCATGGATCTTTGGTGGCACCATAGGAGGGTGGGGCATTGAGCATATCTAACATATTCTTCATCCCCTATAGTGATAGCAACAAAGTAAAGAAAACCCATACAATTCAATTGCAAGAAAGAAGCTTCGTCTTCTTCTTCAAATGCTCCATAACATGGCAATTTCAAGGCCTTTCATGATCAACTGTGTCTATGTGTGCATGTGCACACACGCTTTTCTTTTTTTGTTATCTTAAGTTTTCTTTTACTAGCAATGCAAAGACAAAAATAGCATGGATATAGTTTTTAAAAATCAATATATATAGAAGTATATTTATATGATTAAAAAATAAATAGTTATATGGTGTTTATTTGTGCATTTATTTGAATGTTTTGATGTTAAGTGCTATGTGTTTACATGTGTAGTTAAACTTGCTCGTAAAGTTGCATTTAGAAATCATATCTATGGTTTGATTCTATTGTATTGATAGATGGTAGAGGAAAATTTGATTGTCTACATCATTATGGAAATGTTCTTTTTTGTTGCATCAATTTTGTGTTATTGGAAAGATCATGCAAATAAACGTGTACGTGGAGGAGGTTTTCTTAATACCACAACCCATCCATATCCATTTGTGAGGAGATCCTCGTGCTTGTTCATGACATGTGCTTCCTAGAGAGTGAGTTGCACATATGCCATAAAGATAATAGCCTGCATGATGCCCCTTTCTTGGAGAGTCTTCTTGAATACTTTACGTTTTAGATTAGCTTTATCAAGGCATAAGGTACTTCAGCTACAATGATTTCCTTAGGCTATTCAATCCAAATTATAGCTTGAAAATTTCTATATATCCCATGAGTTTATATAAGTACAAGAGAATAATGTTTGGGTATGCCTCCTTATTGTACAATTTCAAAATTGAAAATTGTATTCTTACATTTCATAATTTTTCTTAATGACTTGTTAAATACAACATTCCTATATTAATCTAATTCATTATGATATACTTCTTAAAAAGAATAATGATGATCATGCATATTTGCGTGATTGAAAAAACTAGGGAGTTATGGGTCGCATTATTGAAGCTAGTTATTTTTTAGCACAATTTTGCAACAACCAACTTCATACTTTTTCCTAATAATCTTAAAATTTAGTGTCTATTGTGGCATTTGTATTCACACTTACCAACATTTTTAAATTGTAGGGTGGGCATACTTGTAAATGATCATTTAATATGTTGTTGCAACATTCCATATAGATAGAAAACACATCTATAGTTGTGCCTAAGGCCCTTTTCCATATAGTGTTTGAGGTCACACATTAGAAACAAAAACATGCCAATATTTACATTTTCAATTACTTGCTACAAATGCATTCTCAAAAAATGTGGAGGTTGATACAATCACTGTAACTAACCAAAGCCTCTTGCAATCTCCATGTGTGCGTGTGCATGTGCGTGTGCGTGTGCATGCGTGCGTGCGTGTGTGCGTGCGTGTGTGTGCGTGCGCTTAATAATAATCTTGAATAACACCCTTGGAAGGACTTGACTAGAGACATATGCAAACAAACATTGCTTTTAAAGGTTCATAAATGCTTCTTACGGGGTTCGCTAACTAAGTTATGAGTCTAATTCATCTTATTTGTCACTTAAGTGACATCCACAATTATTTAGCATATGTTCTCGTGTCACCATAGGGGGTTGTTGTTGTGCAAGTTTGAACGCATTTCCATAATGGAAATTTCTACACAGAGTGATCATAAACTTTTGGTTGAAAGTTGTAATGCGGGATGTAGTCAAATCACGTGGTATGCATCTAGGTAACAAAGGTAATAAAATTGCAAGATTGTTTTTTCACATGGTGCTAATGACCAACCCAAAAATGTTTGACATGCTCGACATGGATTAGGCTAGGTCAAATCCCATAGGAATTTAGGAGTTCCCTAAAATTATGATAAAGGTGTTGTAAGCATAGGTCCCATATAAAATTAGCACATATATAAATACAAGAGATGTGTGCATATGGATGGTTTTGAAACTAGTGACAAGAGCACGTACCATACAAGCAAGAGACCATATGAAGAATCATAAAACCATAGTTAACATAAATGAAAATCGTGAGTGCAAAAACCACAAGCTCCAAAGTAGGAGAGCTTCCTCATAATGTGCACAACACATGCTAAATATGTGAAGAATCTTAAGAACACATGAATTGAATTGGAAGCACAACATGCACCACTAAAATTTTTGTTATTTAATGCGACAGTTTTAAAGGTGCAACCTAGGCCTCAAAAGTTGAAGACTTACCCAAGTTATGATTTGAAAGGGGTTAGAGGAGCTCCCCTTTTCTTTGAAAGGAGATTGGAGGGGTATATTCTAGATTGATTACAATAATAAACTTGTGACCCTTCCCTAGAAGAATTAAAAACCCCCTTCTTATCCGACTATTTAAAGGTGCTGCAACCTTCAAATTTTAGGCCTAGACTCTCCATATTCGAGATGAAAATTTCTCTCTCTCTCTGTGTCTACAACAACTTACATGAAGGGTGATCAGGGCATAGGGCATGGAGAGGAAGCAGAACAGGACAAGCTACATCTGGCAAATTTGAAACCTCTCTCTCTCTCTCTCTCGCTGTTGGTTTGGTGTACGAGTTCCTACAGGGAGGGGCCAAAGACCTGTGCAGTCTTGGTGAAGAAAAGAGCTCGGCGCTGGTAGTCAGCCGGGGAGTTGCCTCTTTCGTGGTCGTCCTCCTCCTCCATCATCAGCTGCACTAGATTATAGTTACAGCGGCGCAGCTCTTCCATCTCCTCCGCCACCTTCTCTCGCTTCCTCTTGCTGGCCACCCCCATCTCCCCGCTCTTCCCATACAGGAAAGCCCGCCTCTCGTAGTCCTCCGCCCGTCGCCCTCCCTCTGCCTCCGCCATCGCCACATACTCCTCCGCCTGCCTCTTCTCGTACTCCCCGACCTCCTCATACAGCTCCGATATCCGGCACAGCCTTTCTGCAAAGCCAGTGCCTGGGCTCGATGATCTGCTCTCCTCCTGCTGCTCTCCACATGGACACTGTACCGCGGCTGCAGCTAGTTTCCTCTTGGGGAAGCTGCTCGCTGTCTTAGCAGCTGTTCTGATCTGCTCGCATATTGATGACGAGAACAGGGAATTGCTGTAGCTGCTGCGATGGAGCACCTGAAGCAAGGACGAAAATCAAAGCAGCAGTCGGAGTTAAGGCGACCGATCGTCAAACGAGGTTGATGAACAGAAGCATGGACAAAACAATCACGACTGAATAATCCACAGCCAAGACGGCGTATCGATGAACCTGAAGTGTTTGCAAGGAGGCGCGCACTGATGGAGAGTCTGCGGCGGCCGCAGCAGCATGTTGCATCATCATTGTCGTCGTCGGGCTTGTATGTGGTACTTACTAGGCACTAAAGTGGCAAGGAGAGATATACAAGAGTGTGGACGTGATCTGACGCTCTATGGCTGAGTGAGAGAAGGGGACGGAGAGAGAGAGAGAGAGAGAGAGTCTGTGTGTGTGTGTGTGTGTGACTTGAGTGTGTGCGTGTGTTGTGTGTTTGTAGAATTCAATAAGGACTTTGCATCCGATCGAATTATAAAAGCCTTCTGATGTTGACGGGTCGACGTCTAGGCTGACGCCACCTGCCGATCTCTTTAACAAAATATGGTGAAAAATTATCGAAAATGTCTCAAACGCTCGCGACTCGCGAGTCTTCCCGCAGTCTTTTTTTACAAAGCTTGAAAGTTTTGGGGGGGCCTTGTCAATCAAATTTTGACTTTTTTTAACGATTTTCACAACTACACATTCCTCTCTGGAGTAATTGTGTTCTTCAAAACCCAAAAGATCTTGTGAAGTTCGATGTTCTTATTTTCTAAACTTTAAAAAAAAAAACATTTCTCTTTTCTATTTCTTTGTTTTTTAAAAAATTTAACACGGCCAGCATAAGAATGCTAAAATTTTCAAACACACAAGCATGGCATGTGGTATGAGGTGTGCTTGTGTTTATCTTGTTTGACATTCAAAAGCACAACAAGAGCATAAGGTATAAATTCAACAACACTACAATGTAGTACATAAGCACGATATATCCTTCCTTGCTCATCTTCGTTTCCTGCCATGATCTTCATTTACCCACTAGTGGTGGTGTTTGTTCATGTCGTGTTTGCTTGTTATTGCTACTTAGTCTGATATCTAACTTCAACAATTAATTGTACAATACTTGTGCAATGTTCTGATGGCCATGCTTGTGCCATGTTCTACTAGCCATACTTTATAACACTTGTTTGATGCTCTAATTATGGCCATGCTCATAGGATGTTCCAATAGATCAATAGTTGTAGTTAGGGCATTCGTTTGTAGTTTCGTCAGTGTTAGTTTTCATTGGTTATCACAAGCATTAGTGTGTGATGTTCCGATGGCTTTCGTTTGGCGAATTGTAATGCATCTCTTAGTTTTCGTTAATGCTAGTGCGTTAGTTACTAGTTAATGTAGATTAGTTTAATAACTAATATATTACATTAATTAGTTTAGATTAGATTAATAAAACCAATAGTACTTAATGATTTAGTGATTAGGATTTATTAGTAATTAATAAAGTAGTAATTAATTGTTAATATATCGAGATTAATTAATTGATGATTTAATCATTGTTATTTTAATAAATAATAATAGTAACTTAGTAGTAATCTTATTGATTAATTGGCTTTGGTAACTAGTTTTAATAGTTATGATTAATATATCCTAGTAATTAATTTAGATCTTAATAAAAACACTATCCACTAATATTATTTTTATAGTAATTATACTAATTAAAAATAAATAATATTTATTATACAAATCAACTAATGAATCATTTTAAAATTTTAAATAGCTAATTAGTTATGTTTTAGTCTTTTTGGTAACTAGTAATAGGCTTAAGGGGTTGGTTTTAAACAAGGGGGTTAGTTTTAATTAAAATAATTGATCAATTAACTAGTGTTCAGATTAAAAGTTTTACTTAATTAATTAAAATGGTTTAAATATTAGTTATTACTTTAAACTAAAAAATGGTTTAGGGATGACTTAGTTGTGGGAGGCTTAGTATAGGTGTCCGGGGTCATGGTTTGAGAATCTAAATAATTAGTTAAGAAAAAAATATAGTTGATAATTCAAATAATTAATTAAGAACAAATTATAGTTGAATTAGTTTACTATACCAAAAGTAATGGTAAGAAGCCCTAATTATTCTCATTGTTCTCTCTAATGTTCTCATTTCTCTACATAAACCTAGATTTCAACCATAGCAAAGACGAGAACAAAGAAGGCACAAAAACTCCCCATCAAACTAGTGTATAGATAGCATGAGGATGATTTTGATGACACCAAACGGAGTGATAGTGCACCTGAGACTACAATGAGCAAGTGAGGTGATACGGTGACTTTTAGGTCTACCACATGCAATTAAACATCATCTAATGAGGTTACACCATTTGTGGATTATGCATGACACTTAGATACTCATGGTGCAAATAGAAGGGCATGATTACTACAAATAGGGTTGTTGCAATATGTTGTGTTCCATGGGATTAGTGGACCAATAATATGCATGTTGCATCTCAAACTAAATCATCCGCAATCTAAAGAAAGTTAGCGGTATTTTTGAATTTATACTAGGCTAAGCTCTTTAGGTGAAGCCTTCCATATATATTTCAATGACAGTGTCAATTTGGCAATGTATGGAAGAGGCTATGTAGGCTGAGTTTGGTTTACCAATGGGTATTTGGAATCAATATATGCTTAGGCAATTAGATCCTCAACGAAAGCATCATATCCAACTGTTTATGAAAAAAATATTCTTTTGTTTACCAAGATTGATAGTATTAGTAGGGATATCTATGGCATACTTTGGTTTAATGAAAGCAAATTACTCTATGAAGACTATTTCTATGCACAATGGCATGTCATCATTGTCAATGTGTTCCATCTGATTTTGACGATGCTACTTTGTAGGGAAATGGGTTACACAAAATTTTTTCATGGATTTGCAAATGATTGGTGTCATTAAACTAGGTATAATACAGATGTAGCTCTTATCAAATACCTTGTTGGATCTAGATGGATGATTGCATATTGATTCATGCACCCTCAATTGATCAATTGCACGCAATCTCTCATAGTGCAATCTCTCTTACCATGTATATCTACTAGCTTAGCTCATCGCTGATAGAATCCAGTATGACTCTGCCAAGATATGTAGAATCCATGACTTTACCAAGCTCTACAAAAAAATACACCCCTTTTCTATTCAATCTATAAATGATCCATTTATATGGTGCCCTTTTATATGTAAAAAATGTGTATTTTGAAATTCCCTTCTTTTGAGCCCATGTTATGCTTACATATTTATGATTGATCCCCCTCCCCCCAAGCCAATGGAGAAATTGAGAAAAGTCATAGACTATTGTAGTCTAGGTGTATCAAAGAGATCTAAGCTATGATATTCCAATAACTTGAACATTTCCTCAAGTTTTCCATAGCTCAATCCACTTGATCTTGCGCGATACTACATCTTCTCACTTGTTCCTCCAAGTAGAGCAAGGTGCTCTGTGTGTATGTGTGTGTGTGTGTGGTGCGCCAACAATCGGATGTTGTATGCGTACGTAGCAAGCATTGGAAGGTCCCCAAGAACAAAAGAACTCTACTTTAGTTCCAAAAAACAAGAGATAAGATTTGCATGACATGAAGAAAAGAGACCAATTGGGTACAATCCCTCCCTTCCCCCCCCCCATGCCTTGTGTGAGCACTCCACAAAGCATGCATTTAATATTTTATTCATCTCCAAGTTAAAAAATAGCCCACTTTTACAATTAGCATGCTTTAGCTTTTGTCCAAATAAAGCGGTTGGACAGCCCAAGAATCGGCTTGTGCCCAAATACAATGACCAATAATAAATATTTAAACCGTGCACCCATGCACATACAAAATAATAAATATATGTCAAGTGCTTCAATAAATAAGCACGCCAAAATAAATATTGGCATCACGTCTAAGACGCGCGCCCATAAAAAATGATAATTTCTTCTAAATAACTTAAATACACACTATCGCCCAGTGCTTCCTAGTGCCATCGTCGCCTGCTCTACACATCAACTGAAGCATTCACAATTGTTAGAAAATGATAAAATTAAACCGACAGAAGTGAATACCTAGCAGTCTTCAGCTACAAAATAAATAAATAAATTGAAAAATTATCCTAACCTTAATTTAATATGAGTGCGCACTCTAAACTCATATTCGTCCATTAATTTACATATGTATTTTGCGGAATCACCCGCGTCTCCATCAACTTTTCGCACAAGAAATCCACCTTGTATACGAGCCCCCGCAAATAAATATAATTTTATAGAATCCACCGCAAAACCTCATGGAATCCACCATGGAATATGCCTCCTGGCATCATAGCCCCGAGGTGGGATAGTAATTGTCCTCAATTGCTATTAGCTCAATGTGGAGCGAGGAGTGAGGGGTAAGCACTTAGGTCACAAGCGTGCATCCATTGGGCCTCTTCAACATGATTATTTTTAAATTTCACCAAATATCTAGAATATCTACGGCTAGTTCTAGTGGCCATATAATCAGTGTCTAAAATTGTTTCGGGTTCAAGTATTTCAGTTTCTTCTTCTAACAAAGGAGGATTTTCATAAACAGCGTGGACAAGTAATTGGCCTTTAAAAGGTCGTAACAAATTGATATGAAAAGCATTGTGGATTTTTCAGTGTTGGGATAGTTCTAATTTAAATGCATTGTCATTGATTTTGTGAATGATTTTGAAATGTCCATAAAATCTAAGAGCTAACTTTACAACATGATGTTTCTCAACACTTTGTAGTCTTCACTTTTCAATTCATAACCAAACATAATCATCAATTGTGAAATTCATAGCTTTTCTTTTCTTGTTAGCTTGTTTAGTATATGATTGCTGGGCTTTCGCAATCGTATATTTAACTTCATCAAAAATAGTAGCATGCATATTGGCAATATCATCAGCAGCTTTAACTTTGTTTGACAATGAACTAATAGGTGTAGGCAATCTATATCCATAAATGATTTTAAAAGGTGCTTTTCGAGTAGCTGTATGTGGAGTATTATTGTATGAAAATTGAAGTAAATGCAAGTGTGTATCCCATGTTTGTGGTTTTGAAATTGTGTATGTACGTAAAAGATCCAAGATTATACTATTTGTGACTTTTGTTTGCCGATTTGTTTGAGGATGAAATGCAGATGAGAAATCAATCATTGTTCCTAAATTAGCAAACAAAGTAGTCTAAAAATTATTACAGAATCTAGAATCTCGATAAGAAATAATAACTTTTGGCAAACCATGATTAGTGAAAATAGTTTTCAGAAACAATTGAGCAGCTTGAGATGCAGTTAACGTTTTCTTGCATGAAATGAAATATGCTTGTTTGTCAAACTGATCTACAATAGTCCAAATCATATCATGATTAAGTTGAATGTTAGGCAAACTAGTAATAAAATCCATTGAAATATGTTTCCATAGTCGTTCTGGAATTGATAAAGTCATTAACAAACCATACTGCTTACCATGGTGTTGCTTAACTCTTTGACAAATTAAACACTCAAATACAAAGTTAGAAACATCAGATTCCATCTGTGGCCAGTAGAAATCTTCAACCAATATACATAAATTGGAAATAATATCTCTATGGCCTTGATATGGGGGACAATGAATTTCCTGCAACACAAATGATCTAAATGGAATAGTTACACATGACCTTTTCTCATAAAACATAAATCCATCATCATAAGACAATGAATCAATTGGAATCCAGTTATTGGCAATTAATTTATTCCAATCAGCTTGAAAACTATGGTCTTGATCATAGGTATCTTTCATAGGAATAAGGGAATCAAAAGAGATCACATAGATATTATGAATACTTGGTCTTCTACTCAAGACATTGGTAATAACATTTTCTTTTATGGGTTGATATTGGATAAGTGGATGAAAAATTTGAATAAAAGAAGTCCATTTAATATGATGATCAGGTATTTGTGGCTGACTAAGGAGATGTTTGATACTTTGTTAGTCAGTTTGGATCATGAATTCAGATCCCATTAAATAGTGTTTCCATTGACGTAGAGATTGTACTACAGCTAGCAATTCCTTATCATAGGTAGAATACTTAAGTTCAGAGGGTTTGAGTTTGCAGCTAGAGTAGGCTATGGATGGGAATCTTGCATAAGGACAACTCCTATTCCAGATCCATTAGCGTCAGTGATGACTACTAGGGAAAATGGTCTATTAAAGTCAAGGAATTGCAATACAAGAGCATGTGTTAAGGCATATTTCAGTAAATCAAAAGACTTTTGTTGATTTTCAAACCAATGATACACAATACCTTTCTTTAATAATTTTGTCAAAGGTAATGCAAGCAATGAAAATTTTCTCACAAATTTTATATAAAAGCTAGCAAGACCTAGAAAAGAACGTAATTCATGCACATTTTTAGGTATCAAAAAATTCAAAATTGCTTCTATCTTTTTAGGATCAACTTTAATACCTTCAGATGAAACAATATGTCCTAAATATTCAATGTGGGTTTGGAAAAATTCACTCTTTTCGGATTAGCGTATAGTTGATTCTCTTTCAATATCTTGGATGGATTTAGTGGGTAATCCAAAACAACCTTCATAATGGAATGGGGAACCTACGCTTACAAAGTGATGTTGTTTGGACTCTATAACACCCTTGCTACCTTTCAAAGAGTGATGATGGTTGTATTCCAAAATTACCTGCATAATTTCATTGCGGTATACCTTGATGACTTTTGTGTTTATAGCCTAGTCCATGAGTATTGGGGACATGTGAAGTAATGCTTTGACAAATGTCGAGAGTACAGGATCTCTCTCAACCCTGACAAATGCATCTTTCGAGTCTCTTGAGGAGTTCTTTTGAGCCACATTATCTCTGGACAAGGGATAGCAACATACCTTGCCAAGATTGAGAATATTGCATCTCTAACTACGTCAACCAACCTCAAACAATTGAGGGGATTCCTTGGCCATGTGGGCTATAATAAACAGTTCATTGCACATTTTGCAACAAAGGTAGTCCCCTTGCATAAGCTCTTGAGGAAAGATGCAGAGTTTACTTGGATCGTTGATTGTGACGAAGCATTCAATACTCTGAAGTAGTGTCTAATTGAAGCATTGATTCTACAACCTCTTGATTGGATGAAGGAATTTCAGGTGCACACTGATGCATCTGTCAAAGAGTGGGTGTAGTCTTATATAAAAAAAACTCCTTGAAGTTAGATGAACCCATCTACTATGCAAGCCAAAAAGTAACTGACTGAGAAAGAAGCTACACAATGACAGAGTTAGAATTCCTCGCAATGGTGTTTGCCTTGGAGAAGTTTTGACACTACCTATTGTTGACACATTTCAAATTTTGTGTGGACCATAAGCCACTATACTTCCTTATGAATAAGGAAAATGTGACGGAGAGAATGATGGGGTGGCTCCTTCTATCAAGAGTTCAACTTTGAGATAATCACCAACAAGCTCGGTTGCTCCAATGTTCCTAGCTAATCATCTATCATGAATCCCTCAACCTGATGAAGAGGAGCAAGATGATCTAGACCTCCTAGATGCTTCCCTATTTCTAGTAGAGACTGTAACTCCTTGGTATGCAAACATAGCCAATCTCTTAGCCACTCAACAATATCCTCCTGGCATCTCCAGCTATAAGAATAATATTTTGTTGAAATTAGGCCCCTTATATCCTATTAGGTGGTGGCACTCTGTACATAAGAGAGGCAAAGATAAAGGTCTACGAAGATATGTTGCAGGAGATGAGATTAGGATAGTGCTAAAAACATGCCATGAAGAGCCTTGTGGAGGACACTTTACAAGAGAAGTGACATCCAAAAAGACTCTACTCATAGGGTACTAGTGGCCTACATTATACAAAGATGCCTATAACTACTACAAATGTTGTGATGCTTGTTAGTGGATGGGAAAGCCTACCAAAACTAGTACTATGACACTATAGACCATCCTTCCTCTAAAGTTTTTTGAGAAGTGGTATATGGACCTCATCGGCCCCATTTATTTGCCAACCAGAAGGAAGCCAAATAGATACATTTTGGTCTATATGGATTACGTGAAAAATCTCTCAAACAAGATGACGAAAATATGAAAATATCATCACTTGCTTTGGCAGTCCCTTAGAGTTGGTAAGTGATAGAGGCACTCACTTTCTCAACAAGATTATGGAAGAACTTATAAGAATTTACAAGATATACCATTGCAAGTCCACACCCTACTATCCCAGAGCCAATGGCCAAGTTGAAGTTACCAATCACATTCTCTGCTCAACCCTGATTTAGACGATTGCTACACATATTAGTGATTAGGATGATTGACTTATAGATGACCTCTGGGCATAGAACCTCTTATAAGGTTACTATAGAGGACATTCAATTTTTCAACTAGTGTATGGCACGAAAGAAGTCTTCCATATCAAGTTAGAGCTACCCTCTTTGCAAATGGCTATCATCAAATACTTAGGAGATAATGAGTCACTGTAGCACCATCTTCTATACTTGGAATGTTTGGAAAAAATATGCCAAATGGACTTATAGTGTATGGAAGCCACCCAGGCTCAATAAAAGGCTTGCCATGACAACTTCATCAAGCATAAGGAATTCAAAGAATATGACCTAGTCCTCACCTATTATTCACACATTGGCAAGTTTCAAGGAAAGATCCAACAATGCTTGATGGATCTCTATAGGGTACTTGCTATCAACCCTAATAGCTCTATTCAGATACAAGAAGTGAGATGACTCTGAAGATTCCTTCCTAATCAATGGCTATTTCCTAAAGTACTTCCCTCCCTAAGAAACTTGGCAATCACAGCGGTTGGAAGTTTCTCTCCCTTTGAGGCATCACACCTTCCTACTTCTTATGCTGCTATTGATATCCATCATTCTCAGCTTGATGGGGTGGCACCATTTTGTTAGCCCCTCACCTCCACCTCTGCCTTCCATTCGATTACCTTCCTATTCAATCCAACTGACATGGCATGGATGATTCTGAAAAGAAATATTCTAGCCATGTGTGATAAAAAAGAAACGAATATAGAAAATAAAAGAAAAAAAATGATAATGTGAGAAAAGGACTTCAATTCGTGTTGCCATGCCAACCTACTCTTCGAGAAAAGGTGAAAGTGCCCTCGAAAGTAGGGAAAAAGAAAAAAAAATGAAAAAGAAAATTGTTATGGAAGAAAAGAAAGAAATTCCCTGTCATACCAGGTCTCAATCCAAGAAAAGGTGGCAAACACCCTTGGACTAGAAGCTAGTTGTAGAAAAGATGGTAAAACCACGCAGTACAAATCAGTTGATTTCTTAGTCAAACTTCCAACATCTAGTTTTGAAGTCGCCTCCCTTGGTGAGTTATGTTTTGCAACTTTCAGTGAGCATCTGACTCCTCTAGTAGACGTAACCTCCTGTAGTTACAACAAGTTCTTGATTTGTAGGCTTCTTCCCTAAGTATGTCTTTCCATCAATGGAAAAAATTTGACATCATCAACAAGAAAACACCGATCTTCATCGAGAAACCCTTGAGTAATATGAGTTGTCATCTTGACTGACTAGAGATGTGAGTATGGGATGCCCTCTGTATTTATTAGATGAGTGTGAGACAAAGGGTGGGGTGAATGACTAGTCCTTGCCCTTTAAATCCAAATGAGAGGTGAGATGTGTGAATGGAGCATTGCACACATGGGTTGGACTTCTCAATGCACAAAGCACGATCTATTCTTGTGCATTGCATTATAAGGTTCCCTGACCTTCCTTCTTGCATGTATGCTAGTACAAGGTGGGATGCATTGTTGCACCATCAATTGCACACAAGGCATACAACCTTCACACAAGTGATAGTGAGGATTAAATCAATGGGTGTCAAGAATCAGGTTGCTTTCCTATATTCATAAATAGAGTGTGGGATAGAGGGGAGGATTGAGTGTGATTGATTTTTCCTTCAATCAATTAAAAGGTATGATTCAAGGGACATTATGACACTGGCGATCAAGTATGACCATAACTAATAAACAAAACCAATTTTTGTATGACAAGTAGTAGCCATCGGGTTGTTTTATAATTTTATTATTATCCAAGAGGTCAACCCTTTGTTGGTCAACTTGCTACACTTTTGTTTATGGATTTTTTTGGACGTAAAAGTTGTGTTGATTCTTTTCCTTCGCATTGCCAGACTTTGCAAGTGCCACATACACACTATCAGGTTCCATTTTCTTTTTTATTCTTCACGTGCACCATAACACACATTTAATTTGTAAATAAAATTCTCTTGATCATTGCACCCATAAATTTAACAAAATGCACCCATAAAATTTTAATTTAAAATCAACTATTTGTTAACTTGTAAAAGGAACCCTTGTCATTGTATGAGCATATGGCACAATAATCCACATAATTTTATAAATTAAAATCACCCATGCTATCCATAGTGCACATGTATACGCACTATGAATAGACTTAAAGTGTAAATTAACAATGAATCCCTGCCATCATGTATGTATGCACGCTTTACCAAATATAATCTAATTTGTAACAATTAGGAAGTGCATTAGTAGAGACTAAGGTTCAGTCTATGAGTGGGGTTGGATTACATGATCTAATTCACAATGCATTGATGAGTAATTTAATAAAAAACTAAATTCAAGTAAAAATTTCATCCATAAAATGAAAATTTATGTAGTTCTCACCCACCCACATCACCCCACCTTAGGTTGATGGCATATGCTTATGGGGATGGGATTTATCAATCAAATGATAGTATTGTCAAGTCTTATCCAGTGGTTTGGTCATGAGTCTGTTACGATTTCTTTGCTTAAGTCTGAGTCAGGGACATGATGTGACTCGTTTATATATTTTTTGGATTACTCGATTAGGGGAGATTAGGATGCGTATTTGTCTACATAGCATGAAGCTTTTGGTTGTATGTGTGCATAGGTCATGTTAAAATTTATCTATAAACTATGGATTGCTTGGGGTTTTCTAGTTTAGTCTTACAAGTCTTATTCTTTTCTTTAATTTTTTCTTTCTCAATTGTGGTCTATGTATTAGTATTTTGCAAGATTTTACTACTTTATTTTCCTAATTTTGTATATTTTTTCTTAAATAGTTTGAATGGCAACTGTTGAATCTTGTACACTTGTGATTTAGCATCTTCTCCTTCCAGTCCATGATTATTCTCTTCTACTGGACGTTGATTGCATTTGTAAGTGGAGCCCCAAGAGAAACTCCAAGAAAATGGAAAATCTACTACAAGAAAATCTATCTTGTATTATCAACAAGCATGTTTTTCGTATTTTATGTGACCACAACAAGGAAAAGAACACCAATAACAAGAACTCTTCATGTAGCTTCATAGAAACAATTCTCCCATGGCTTTAACTTGAACAAAATTTCTTTGCACATAGCCTCATCATAAGTAAGAGGCTCACCATCATCTGTCACCATAACATAATCCATAGAGGACTCAAACTATGCAAGTTGTCATCTATCTCTAGTAGACCACCTCAAAGTTGGTTTTGGGGCTTGTACATCCTATGAAGAATCAGGGATTTGGGCCATTGGGGCATTAGTTGCTCTGTGAGATAAGCTGCTTAGCTACATGTATAGGAGCATGAGCCTCCTCATGAAATATCACTCCACATATCTCAATGACATGTGAGACTGCCTAGGATTTTTTTTCTCATGGAAAATAGCATCATGGCTACAGATAACCTTCCGAGCCTACGAATCCCATAGGCAATATCCCATCTCATCTCGGGCATCCCCATAACCAAGAAAGATGCATTTCCTAGACTTAGGATCTATCTTATTGTGCTTGTCCTTAGGTACATGGGAGGAAGTCTTACAACCAAAGACATGAAAATGAGCGTATAAGGGAGGTTTTCTAGACCATACCTCCTTGACAACCTAATAGCTAAGAGCAGTACATGGGAATCGATCTATCAAGTATACAAAAATAGTAACTTTCTCAACCCAAAAATGCACTGCCTAGCTAAGCATACTGTGAACTCACTCTTAAATTATCCTGTCATTGCACTCAACCATATCATTCTAGGGTGGGGTGTATCGGGCGGTCAACTAATGCTTAATACCCCTCTTGTCACAAAACTACCCAAAGGCTTTAGAGACATACTCAATCCCATTATCTGACCCTAAGGCATTTCAACCTATACCCCAATAGGTTCTCAACCAAAGAAATCCAACACTCAAATCTAGCCAAGACATTCGATTTCCACTTTATGGGAAATGCCTAGACCTTATGTGTATAGTCATCAATGAGGATAACGAAATAATTCGTGCTACCTAATGACTTACAGGGCATGGCACCACATACATTCGAATGAATAAGAGCCAATGGCTCACCCATGTGTGTCATACTAGACTTTTTATGTATATTATGTGTTTGCTGGCCATATAAACAATGATCACAAGACTCAAAGCACTTATAGTCAAGGAGTGAAAGATACTGCAAATGAGTAAGCATTTTCATTTCTTTCAAGGACATGTTCCCAAGGTGACGATACTAAAGAGATACATGTGGAACTACATTCACACTACCAAAATATGGTCAATTGACCTAGATAGAAGCAAGGGATAGAGAGTATTGAACTTAGCACCACATGCAATGACAAGATTCCCATAGGTAATATGACCAAAATAACTTGCATCATTTAAAGTGCCGGTAGAGATAAGGCTCTTCATGAGAGTCGATACATGATGTATATCATGAAGAGTGAGCATACACTTGAACCAAATCGTAGAGTTGGACATCACCAATACTAACTATCTCCAATGCCAGGTCATTACCCAAATGGATAGATCTAATCATGTTGCGATATGAGTGAAACCACTCTCAATGAGGGGTCACATGAAATGAAGCCCTTGAATCTATTAGCCAACACCGAGTATACCTTGACAAAGCATCAATTAGCTATGAAGTATCAAGAGAACAAGTTGCAAGTATGAAGTTATTATTAAAATCAGTCTGCACAATATTTATCTCTTCAGTCTTAACACTAGACTTGCTAAGGACAATGTTGCAATCATTATTATGTACTTTACCCTTGCCCTTTTCTTTGTACTTTTCCTCATGCATATTATGACACTATAGTTGAATATCCCGTGATTTTCCATATTAATGACAAGTCAATGAGGACTTACAACCATGAGACTTATTGTGAGACTGTCCACGTGGAGTGATGGTGGTGAGCTTGCTGAGTCTCTCCAACGATGGTCATTACTGCTCCTACCATTGTTGCCTCTAACTATCAAAGCATGAGAGGTGTAGAAAGCATTGAAATTCTTTTTGTTAACCTTGTCAATCAAGAGTGCACCCTCTACATCCTAGAACTGTAGCCCATCAGAAGGTATGTTGGTATAGATAACTATACAAAAGATGACTAATAATGGAATGAAACTCATATAAGCGAGGTGACATAGAAGTGCCATTCTTCATGCGAAGGTCCATGAGTTACTTCAACCAATACATCTAAGATTCATGGCTCTATTTTTCATAGATATTGCGAATCTTTTCCTATAATTCCCATATGTGGACTTATTGATGCACAATGGATTGAGTAATATAATAGAAACTCAGTACTACATAACCAACCAAGATGCATATATCACTGACAACATCATGGCTAATCCACCCACTAAGCATCAACTACATATATAAAGCATGAAAAGAGCATGTACATGTCACTAAGTCCCACGATCTCACTATAAGACCCTCAAGCTCAATTGTGTAACCAAATGTGCAATGTAATATCAAAATGTTAAGAAGTGGCCTCCATTGGGATGAAAGTCAAATTCTAGACGAGCAAACAAAGCTCAAAGCATCATGTGGAAGGCATCCATACATCCAAGTAGCATATATCTGAGAGCATCCACCAAAGGTCTCCTCATAACTAATAGTATGAGTCTGTGCATATCCTTTGGCAACTAGCCATGCCTTATAACACTCAATAGATCCGTTTGACTTATGTTTGATCTTGTAACTTACCTTCAAGTAAGGGCACCAACTCCCATGTGTCATTATCCATAAGTGTAACCATTTCTTCATTCATAGCATGATCCTAATATGCAATACCCATTGCACCCTCCAAACAAGTGGATTCTGCATTCTGCATAACCTTAGACATGTATACATAGTGATGAGCTACACATAGCTATCATATGTCAATCACTACATTGGTTTTCTCACTCTACTTGACTTGCATCACTACCACATACTTTAGCATCCTCTTGTGTTTGCTGCACACCAGGTGTTTTAATATATGGAATCCCAAAGTCCTCATCTAAGCTCTACTCAAAGCCATCTGAATCAACATCTACATGAGAGAAATTTGTTGATACATTTGTCATAATAGATGAGTCCCCAACTTTGTCTTTACCTTTTTTTAATAAATATCTGTGAAGTACTTGATGGAGTAATTTGTGACCTCAATCTACCACTCCAAGGTCTATCAACAAAACCATAACTAGGAGGCTCTTATGATCCACTCAATACCCGTGACTACTGACTAGTTTCCTCCATAGCTACACTCTCATGCTCATCAATCCCAACTCTATTTTTCACATTACTATACCATCTAATCATGTCATAAGAAAGAACATCCCTTCTAAATCTTAGCCCATACATCATAGGGTTATAACATCTATATCCCTTCTATTCATGAGGATATCCACTAAATATACAATTTTTTGCTTTGGAATCAAATTTACTACACAACTCATCAAGAATATGCACATAATAAATATATCCAAATGCTTTCAAATGGGAAAGATTTGGTTTTCTACCTAGAAACTTCTCTTCAGGTATCATACCATGTACAACAATAACGGGTGTCCTATTCACAATGTATATAGCAATAGCAATTGCTTCAATTCATTAGTAATGAGGCAAGTTTCTTTCTGATGTTAGTGCATGATCCACCTATGTAATATACATGTTTTTCCAATCACCAACTTCATTTCATTGTAGAGTATATCTACATGTATATTGCCTCTATATACCATTTTTCTACAAAATATCGAAAAACTCATTGGAGAGATATTTTTTCCCTCCATCTACACCTTCGGCTTTTAATATACAACCCTATCTCCTTCTCAACCAAAGCCTTAAAGCTTTTAAAGTGAGTGAACACCTCAGTTTTCTCACATATAAGGTTAACCCATGCTTTGCGAGTCTTATAATCAATGAAGAAAATATAAAACCTGCAACCACTCAAAGTGGTAGTCTTTGTAGGACCCCATACATCAAAATGTATCAATTCAAGTGGCTTCTTCTGTGCATGATTTTTATGTGGAAATGTATGCCTTCCTTAGTTTTCAAATTGACATGCTTCATATACTTTATGAATTTCATCAACCTTAAACTTGGGCAAGCCATCCACAATACCTTTTGAGTGCATTTCTTTTAGCTATTGTACATTTACATGACCAATTCTCTTATGCCAAATTTCAATATGAGTCACAACACCTGAAACCTATGCAAACATGGTAGTATCCATTTCAGCTAGACTTATATTAAGATTAAACAATCTACTAGCATGTTTCCCTTTTGCAATCCACTTGCAATCATTTTTTAGATCTCCCACTTAACAATCATCGGACTTGCAATCTGTGTTCTACCATTTGACCAATAGAAACAAATTTTTTTGTAATATTTGGTACATGCAGCACATCAGCTAAGTACTTAGTATTGCTATCCTCTATACTCAAAGAAACATTTCCAACATGAATAATGGGATGAGGTGTACCATCCCTTGTCTCCACATAGCCCAAAGACTTTAGACTACACATCTCTCTAAACCACTCTCTATACAAAGTCATGTGGTTAGAGGGACCTAAATCTACAAACCATACGTCACTCTTTAATGAATCATTAATAGTCATAGTGTTCATAAAGTGCTACATAACAAAACACTGTTCACCTCTATCATAAATTTTTTAACTATTGGTGGACGCATAGTTACCTTCTTGCTTGTTTCCATTTCTAATTTCAGTCTTCTTTTTGAAGTAATTTTAGAGATCTGTCCTTTCTAACCATAATTTCAACACTCTCTACTATCACCAAAAATCCATTGCATATTAGAAATTGCAACTGGCCCTCTTTGTCTCTCCTTTCCTTAGGATTGCTATCCTCCTCTATTTTGCTATGCATCATAACCTTGACCATGACCACCACCTTTGCTGATGCCAGGAGGCATATTTCATGGCGGATTTCGTGCCAGGGTGGATTCCGTGAGGTTTTACGGTGGATTCTGTAAACTTTGATGACCGGGGCTCATACACAAAGTGGATTCTTTGTGTGAGAAGTTGATGGGGGCGCCTGTCCTTTTCGGGCGTTTCATTAATTTAGTGTGTACATGGGTGATTCCATAGCGGGTGATTCCGCAAAATGCATATTAAATTAATAAACGTTTATGAGTTTAGAGTGCGCACTCGTAATAAATTAAGGTTAGGATCTATTTCTAACCAGTTGATTTATTTATGTAGCTGAAGAGTGCTAGGTATTCACTTTTGTCGGTTTAATTGTATTATTTTACTAACGAATATTGTGAATGCTTCAGTTGATGTGTAGAGATAGCAGGAGTGGCAGAGGAAAGCATTGGAGGATAGAGTATTCGATTTATGGATTATATTTTGATAGGCGCCACTCCTATATTTTGTCACGCCTATTTATTGAGGCGTTGGATATTTATTATTATTTTGTATGCGCATGGACACACGATTATGTTATTTCTATTTGGACATTGTATTGGGTGTGCCAGACTCTTTGGGCACCGTCCATTAGCTTTATTCTTATTTTGTGTTAAAGCAAACTCAAAAGCTAAAAGCTTGCTATTTTGTAATTTGGGCTATTATTTGAGCTTGAAGATGAATAATACATAAAATACATGCTTTGTGGAGTGCTCACACAAGGCATGGGGGGAGATTGCACCCAATTGGTCTCTTGCTCTTGTCGTTCATGCTTTTTACATTGTAATTTGTGCAAAAAGTAGAGTTCTATTGTTCTTGGGGACCTTCCGGCATTCACTACGCGGACGTACAGCATCCGATATGTGCACCATTTGCCTTTGCCACGACCTCTATCTCTCCTAATAGAGTAAAATACATGTTCAGAATTATTTTTACTTTGAGAAGAAGACAAATCCAAGCTAAGGTTCTTCTTCTCAAGTATTAGCATAGAAATCAAGTCTGCAAAATCAAGGATATCTTTTCTCATATTCATAAATAACATGAAGCTCTTGTATTCATCTAGAAGCCCATCTAAGCATATATGCACAACATTATCATCATCAACTACCACAATGATAGATCCAAGAACTTCCACAATTCTCTTGATCTTCAAGGTATAATCTTATTTTGTCAAAATATTCTTCTTCTCCTTTCTTCTTCTTCACACTAAGAGAACTAAGTCTACAACATGATAAAATACTAATATGAAAGTACCAAAATGTATGTGCATGCAATCACTAAGTGTGAACCGACTAAGGAAAGAAGAGGTGGCACCATGAATGTACCATAACCAAGGATGGACTATGTGGGTGTATTCCAACTATGGAATCACTAGCGTATCCTCATGTTAGTTAAAACACTAATAAATAATATCCTACCACATCACCAAGGCACGTAGTAGTGGATGATGGCTCATGTAGATCTCGACACCTCAACATTTACTAAATAGTTTTCTATACTAAAATAAATCACACACTCGATAGCTCATTATGTAAGGAGGATCCTAAGCATTTTTTTGAATTAGAAAGCTCACCATTTGGACATTGGTAGCTCAAGATATTGCTGAAATACTAATAGTAGGTCAAGTGGACAACACAAACTTGTATGGCAAATAATAAAAGAAAAAACCACATAATGGATGTAATTAATGAGCATGTATATGTATTCCAATATGATCAAGATTTTTCCAATAATCTTGTTAATAAAGAGAAAAATTAGATTGGTATTAGTATGTCAAATGTACAATATGCTCATCATTTGGTGGATAATAACAATGAATTAATTGGCTCTAATGATTACTAATAGTTATCCAATTAAAATTAAGACCATGAATGAGGGGATTAATAAGCTAATACCTACATTTACTATGTTTACTAAAAAATTCACTCCTTCAAAAACCCTATCATTCCGAATGTAGTATCAATTGAATCTAGCTCGCCCAATCCGATAGATCAACATCAAGGATTAAATTTTGAGATAGGTGATCCTACTAAAGTGAAAAACTCTTATCAACCACCTCAATTGGAAGCTAGATACAAATCACGACCTCAATTTGAACCAAGAAATAATGATTAGCATGAAGGGATTTAATTTAACACTTGGCATAATGAAGATTATCATGTTTGTGAATGTTTTTACATATATTTTTGCCCTTAACTCTCAAATGTGCCTAGAAGAGTTGCAAGTAACCCTCAATCGATTCATGAAGATAAGACTAATGAGAGTAGGTCATCTCTTGATCTCATGTGGATAACTACTCTCATGAATAGCCAGCAGCCCATGGCAAGGGTTATAATAATTTTGGATACCAAATTCCTAGACAGAACTCTTGGAACCAAAATATTTCTATACCAACTTCATATGGACAAAAAATAGAAAGTGAATAGCCATACCAATATGACCATGAATATAAGGAAATGATTAATACTCCAAAATTTAAAGGAGAAAATCCATCACCCACTCATTTAGAAGAATGGTTGAATAAGTTAGAGATGTATTTCAACTTATACCCCACAATGATAATACCATACTAGTATGACCAAGAAAACAAGAAAAACATCAATATTCCAGTATTTAAAGGAGAGAATCTATCACCTATTGATTTAGAAGAATGGTTGAACAAGTTAGTGATGTATTTTAGCCTATACCCCTACAATGATAATTCCAAAATCTCCTATGTGTTTCTTCATGTTGACCGTATATGGTATATGTATATGATGAAGATTAGGCAACATTTTGCTACTTGAGATGCATTCAAGTGTGCAATGGTTGAAGTTTTTGTGTCTCCATTGGAAAAAGACAAGCTAGAATGGAAGTTGTATAGTTTGCATAATAAAGGGAATGTTCATGAGGAACTATTGAAATATGTTATTGAATCTCTCAATGTATGTAGGAAAAATTTCAGATTCAAGCAAGTTAAATAAGTATATTTTTTTGGGTTAGATCCATCCCTACCTTCAAAGATTGGAGCTATGTAGTCCAAAATCGTGCATGAAGCCATTCAACTCATTGAACATCACAATCAAAATACAAGAGTGATTTGAATAAGTTTTAGCCTAGAGTGATGGGAGCTTATCAATCAAATCAATCCACTATAGAGGCAAAAAATTCAACCAATTTAGAAATGGAAATCGGGTGTCCAAAACTTATAGCAAAGTTCCCATTTATTCCATTTCTTACTCTTCCAAATAAGGGATATTACAAATCCAATGTTGAGGTTTAATTAGAGTTAAAATGGATTGAAATGGATGCCAAACCTTCCTCATGACCAAACCTTCCTCAAATTAGTATTAAAATGACAAACTTGGAATATGCATGTGCAAAGGTTTTATGGTATAAGTGTGGGGGAAAATGGTCTCTTAACTACGTATGATTCTTATGGAGCATTAAAAAGATGAAGATATTAATGAAGGAAATGTTTTACAAGTTGATGTCAATTCCATATATAAAGAGCCACATGATGCTGATGAAGAGACTAATGATGAGTTATATAGCCTAATAGATGGATTTCCTCTCGACCCCGTGGATTTCATATGGATGTGAGAGCAGGATTTTATGACATGCAAAAAAATTTTGGATCACAATTCAGATGCTAGAAATTGGAGTTGCCAAAGGCTGGATAGCACAGAGGGTCAAAAAGGAAAATGTAAAAAATACCTTAGGGGGAAGAGTTGTGACCCTTGGGGCCCAAGGCCCCCCAAAAAATCACATGACAAGGGGGGAGGGGGGAAGAAGGCTTTTCGAAAAAAAAAACATCATGGCGTCTTGGATGGCGATGAAGCAAATTGAGGGGAGAGGGGCGGACTAGAGAGCCAACAAACAAGCATATGATCCAATCTCATCAACATCTTCCTCGATTTTTTTGTGTTCAATCACTAGTCTTTGCTCTAGAAATGATGCACTAATGAGGGAGATGGAAAATCAGTCTTTCTCTTTCCTCTCTCTCTCTCTCTCTCTCTCTCTCTCTCTCTCTCTCTCTCTCTCTCCTCCAATGGGTTGTTCATGTGGAAATTATTTAGAGAAGATTGGGATGGAGATAAGTTGTTCAGCTTGAGCTAGATTGATGTGGGTCATGATGACATTGAGAAGTGATGATGAGTGCCAATGCCAGTCTGGTCACTATCCATAAAATCACTTCTTAAGACTTGAAACACAAAAGTGGCAGTAAGCCTCTTTTTTAATAGAAATTTGGATTCTTTTTTACATATTATGATGCAAATCTTGTTCATATATCATAAAAATTTGTTTGAATCTTTATTGTGATGTTTTCAAGGGTTGTGAAGCATAAAATACAGAATCCATGTCTGTGCATGTGAGTTATTAATTTTTGAAACCTCAAATACGTATAACTGGAACAATGGTATTTTTGTTTCAGGTGATCAAATCATGTTTATATGGAATGTAATTAAATGTGATGATGGAAGAGAGTGTGAATTAATTTATTGAAAAAATATATAGCATTTAATATAAAGAAAATAGAAAAGAATAACAAAAAAAATATGGTTTTGGGATAAAGAAAATAGGAAAAGATAGTTTTGTGTGTAAAAATTTATTAAAATTTAGAAATATATTTTTGCAAGTATAAGAGAGGAAAAGCATGAGTATTGGCCTTAATTTACCCCTCATTTGTATGTTTTAGTGCATATTTATTACTTTTATTATGAAGAAACATATATGAAAACATCTCAACCTACCCATCACAAGCAAAACTCCAAATGGTAGGTGAGAGGGAGTTCTATCCGTTGAATATGGTTCTGAATCTAATTTACTTGGTAAAATTTTCATATAGGCTTGATCTTATTTTAAGTATTAAGAGGTATAGTGGCACAAAATAGTCGGCATTGCCTTATCATCGCACAAAAGTCATTAGTGGAGGAAAATCATGGAAAGAATATTTGAGCATATTCTCAATGATAATTTTGTTTAAGTAAAATTTTTGTGCACTCAAATTCATCCACTTTGCACTAACATGGTGTAAAGAGAGTTATCTCATGTATACATAGCACTTGATTTCAAATTATTAACCCATGATGAGTGCGAGGCTCCCTATGCTGTAGGTTTAGTATAATAATTTCCTTGGGGATTGATTTGGTGAGGAATATACTATCTCCTAGAACAAATATTATGAAGAGTGACTTTGTGTGTATGTGTTATATGTTGTGACAGTACCCAGGGTGTAGGAGAGCCGTAGTTGGGCCACAATAATAAACTCAAGGGTGTTCCCTTTGTTTGTATTACAAGGTGCTAGTCATCAATATGTTTGGGCACTCCATTTGCTTGGAGTTGGGAAGCGCATCACATTGGACTAGAATCTAGAGATTGTATCTACAAACACATTCTTTCAATAAATCAGTTCATAGTGTCTATACACTCCTGGAGGCAAGGCTATGGGGTTATTTGGGTGAGTTTAGGAGTCTTAGCTAGAGCCCTAAGGGCAGTATTGAGCCCATTTTTATTCTCGATAGGATGATTCATGGGATTATATACATTCTCCAATGTTGTGTTCGATTTCTCGTCATCCTTGGATGGGTTCTAAAGGAGAGAACATACATTAGCTAAAGGGGACAATTAATGGAAGAATGGCTCATGTTATTGACATGGGGAGCACTCACAGTTTTATCAATGTTAAGTTTGTTAACGAGCTGAAGATGTTTTCTCAAGAAATGGATTACTCCTTGTGACTACAAGTAGCAAATGGGGCAAATGAGAGTGGCAAGAAAATATGTCCATAAATTTTCAAAGGTTTATCTTAGTCATGCACTACTTTGGGGGATCTAATTGCCTTAGATATAGGGCCTATCAATATTGTGCTTGGTTGTGATTAGCTCAAACACCTTGGAAAATTTTCTATGGATCTTGATACTATGCAAAAGGTAAGTGTCAAGGATAAGTGCTTCTTATGGAATTGAGAGGAGAAAGGTGGAGAACATCAATCCAAAGAAGCTTAAGAAGAAGTTTAATGCCATGTCATGAATCTTTACTCTTCTACTATAGAAAGTTAATAAAAATCAGTTATCTTATTCTTTGAAGGAAATGGATCTATGCATTTGTAAATTATTAAAATAGTATAAATATATATTTCAGCCTTCTTCTTCTCTACCACCCAAAAGAGAAGTAAACCATTCGATCAAATTAGAACCCAATTGCTAAACCCATCAACAAACCACTCCATTGTTAGTCAAAGTATGATGATGAAGAGGTGGAGAAAAAAGTGAAGGAATAGTTGGAAATGGATTTCATTTAGCCTAACCAATCACTTATTGTTTTTTCGATACTTCTTGTTAGGAAAAAGGATGAATCATTTTGCATGTGCATCAACTAAAGATACCTCAAGAAAAGCAATATCAGGAATCAATACCGTATCTCTTATATAGACGTTTTTTGGATTAGCTCTGAGGATGCTAAAGTGTTCACTACTATGAGTGACTTAATATTTGGCTATCAACAAATAAGGATGAAAGAGGGGATGAATATAAGATTGTGATTCATAAGAAGCGAGTTCTCTACCACGTTATGGTAATGCCCTTTGGACTATCTAATGCACTAGCTACTTTCCAAGCTCTCATGAATAAAGTATTATAGTAGTCTCTCTTCCAAAAAGTAATAGTACTCCTTGATGACATTTTGATATGTAGCAAGAACAAAGAAGACCGTCTTTAGCATGTGAGGGAAGTATTTGAGACTTTAAGGAAGCACAAGTTATTTGCAAAGGAATACAAGTGCACATTTATAAAAAATGAAGTAGAATATTTGGGGTATGTATTAAGTGAATAAGGAATCATGGTGGATCCTAAAAAGGTGAAATACTAAGGATTGATCTACTCCAATAAATTCTACTTCTTTGTGGGGTTTGTTTGGTCTTTCATCCTTTTATAGATGCTTCATTAAGAATTATGCATATTTTGCTACTCCTCTCACACTGATTGGTTGAAGTGTGAAGCATTCTTTTTGGGATGCTACAACTACTAAGATTTTTAATAAGCTAAATCTCTACTAATTTCAGCATCTATTCTTGTATGCCTATACTTTTCCAAGGAATTCACTATTTGCATGGATGCTAATGGCTGAGGTATTGTGGTTGTTTTGTTATAAGACCATGGTGTAATTGCACATGAAAGTAGAAAGCTTGATGATAAAGAAAGGACACTCCATGTTTATGAGAGAAAGATGCTTGTAATCCTCTATGCCATCATGAAATGGCACCATTATCTCTATGATAGCCACTTCAAGGTCAAAAGTGATTATCATGTCTTAGGCCCTAGTTTGAAGTCTATCATTTGGGGTCATTTTCTAGCATCATATGCCAAACTTTGAACCAAGACCTTAGGAAGAAAATGGTGTGAGAGGCCAAATTTTGGACTAGGATCTTGTGGCACTCATTTTTCACTAAGTTTTGATTTGAAGATCCTCTATATGATAGCTAGTTCATGGTCAAAAGTGATCATCATGATTCAAGCCCTTGTTTGAAGTCTATCATTGGAGCCATTTTCTAGCATCGCATGCCAAATTTTGAGCCAAGAGCTTAGCAAGAAAATGGTTCTAGATGCCAAATTTTGGACTAGGGTCTTATGGCACTCATTTCTGACCAAGATCTAATCAGAATTCCTATCAAATAAATACATATATGTATTTTTCTCTAACGTGTCCAACTGTCCACTTGTAGGACACATCTTAGCAACCCGTCGGGAAGAGAGTCCAGAAAGCCCCGCCTGGCACTCCCATGGAATGTCACGGGGTTTGTGATTTAGGTCTTTCCAAGTCTTCCATGAAGCGGAAGCATTCTGGTCATTCCCACTTAGGACCCACCTGAATCAGGGTTTTCCTAATGATCAAGTTCCTAGAAAGTAACTAGCGTCAAACACCAGACGAACTACTTGTGTAGAAACATTAGAGTTGAAGGGGATTTATACTACACTTGGTTCAAGGAGAATGGGAAACGAGAGGGATGCGAAGCTTGACCTCTCTACCCATAATGCATAGTCCCATTCTGTTCCCCTAAAATAGTATAAATCGGGACTCTAGCTTTCTAGATTCTAGGTCATCGTTATCTTACTCTCAATTCTGTTGAGAAAAGTTCCCTGCCAACTGGGACCACCCTTCCATAGGACGGACCCATGGTCACATCCACCACACCTTACTCAAGTTGCTTTAGTTGTCTAATTACCTACCACATTTAGTTTGACAAGCAAAAACGGCTTCCTTAATTAGCCAATTAATCACTAGTTCCTTCACGTAACTTAAGCACTAACATAGAAAAACAATGTCAAACAAGTTCATTTTCAACAATTGATCTTATTTATCAGTCTTTGGAATACATCATATAATCCAGCCTGAAGGCTATTCCATAATCCGCCCGAAGGCAATTCCATAATCCACGCGAAAGCTAATCCATAATCCGCCCGAAGGCAATTCCAACAATCCTCAGGGATCGCTATTCCAAGATTCCGCCCGTAGACTAGTATGCAAGCCATGAGATCCAATCTTGAGTCATGTTAGCCTCTTGTGCAGGGTCCAAAGGCAAGGGATTTATGGCCACAGCCCCCCTGGCACCCAAGCATCTTCCTGCTCCAAGTAGCACCCATGGAGAGACCTCTCGCGGTGGGTTCGGTCCATGTACCCGACGTGGCTAACAACCCCCTTGGATAGGGTTAGGCACACAGTCCGGGGTAACTCATGCTGCCTCTCCCTCTAGGCCTTCAACCTGAAGCATTAATTGTTTTTTCAGCTTTAGTTCCTTGAGCAAAGAAGTACAAACAATGCTCCTAAGTGTACAAACACAAGCATTCAACTGGTCGTTTGTACGTCCAACTGCTAAGGTGTGAATGCTTCTCTTCAAATGCATCTAGCATTCGATCCGGGATCAATTTCGGCTTGGCAAGATCCTAAGGGTCTCGTAAGCTAAGTTGCTTGTTTACCCTTTTATCCGTGGGTTAAGGTTTATAACTAGTTAAACCAAGTTGTTTCCACCTTACATTTCCTTAAATTAAAGACAATAAATCCTGGGCAACCTCGTCGCCCTAACTTGATTGGTCAATTGCTTGCTAGGCAATTCATAATCATCCCAACTTGGCAAATCATCCTCAAAGAAGGGTGATGTAGCAGGATGTCTACACATCCTCTTGCAAATTAGACTTGTACGTAGAACTCGCCAACCTTGTTCTAAGGATTGGCAATACTATTTTGTGATTTAACACAAAATCATGCGATGTTGCAACTTGTTGCACGAGACAAGTGTCACACCTAACTTATGGGGTCATTTCTCCCATCGCATGGTATTCCTTGGTCAAGAATACCTTTGGTCAAGATGTAGGGCTTGGAATGTCCCCTTGACCCAATCCAACCCTTAACCCTACTAGGCTGACAATGTTTGGCCCTAGGGTTTCAGAAGTCTAGTAATTGGCCAATTGATCTTTAGGGTGAGGACCCTCGATCATTCTCACATGGTCATTTAACTAACCCTAACATTCTGTGAATGTGGGTAGGACCTTTGAGGTTGGAAATATTAAGTCGGTTTCCCGAGTGCGATACTAGGCTGAATTTTATCTTGGCTTAGCTCTACTTAGCGCATTGAGGTCATCATTTGAGTTACACCATTACAAGCGATTTAGCTAATTGGTCCAATTGTCTTGCAATAGGAGGTGATCTTTCCTTAGAGATGCAAATACTTTTCCTTGAAGATGTAAATAATTCAAGATATAACATTCCATGCAAATATGCGATTCATGGACTTTTTCCTTTTATACAGCTATAAGTTCTACAATGATCATTACTTTTCCTTACCTATAATGATGATTGACAAATCAGTGCTAACTCGTATAAAAACCCTACGTTGACTTGCATCAAGAACTATGCCTATAAACCCTTCGTTTAATGCATTGAATTGAAGCTTAAATATGAGAATGCATCCTTTCCTAAATACAACTTTGATAAAAGAACTCCATGATGAGCGAATGCAATGAGACCCTTAATGATTTAACCTATCCTTTAGCACTTAACCCATCTCAAAATGAACTATCATCTCATGCAATTTACAAGTTCATAAAATTCCTTTCCATGCATTGTGACTATTTTGGACAACATTCAACAGGCGTCTAGGATTATCTCATGCACGAGTCACGATTAGGAAATTATTACCTAAGTGCATTATGCATTGTTCTTTTCCACGAGGCAATTTAGGATGCATTTAGACAAATTCATCTTTTTAACCTATGCAATATGTGTTCAAGATTGCAACTTGGAAGTGTAAGCATTTTCAAATGCATGATATGCACTAACTTTGTAAACAAATGAATAAATGCATTTAAATTCTCCTAAAAACCATCATGCTTAACGCATCCCTTTCATGCGAGAATGCAATTGGAACTTGGGCATGAGGACTCGTAGTGTTGTCCACGCGTGAACTCGGGTTGGAAGCTCCCGCATGTGCGCCTGGCGACTTTTGCTTTGGGGCCATCGATGACGTAGATTCTCGACTTAGCAAACTCCTCCCGGCCCTTTATCTGATTTCTGAAATCGCTTTCCGTTCGGGATCACCCTCACGGTACGAGGATTTGGGCCTTGGGGAACACGGGTTTTAAAATCCCGGGAGGCACGGTGAGAACAAGGCTTATGGAAGCCTTTAGTGGAAGCTTCCAAAAAGAAGCTTCTAAGCTTGTGTGGGCAGAGAAGTTACGTGGAGAGAGAAGATGAGGATGGAGGTGGAGATGTGGATGAGGATGACGATGAAGGAGAGGAAGAGAATGATGTTTATGATGATGATGGTGATGATGGCGTAGCCTGGCGGTAGCAATATGGCGGCGTGAAGGCAACACGATGTCCTCAGGCAGTAGCAGCATGTCTCTTTCTCCTCCCCCCCTCACGCTTGAGAGGGGGGGTCTTATAGGTGGAAGGGGGAGGGATAGCCATACACATGGCTAATTGCATGCTTTCTCCTCCTCCCGTGCTCTCCTACTCCACACCACTCCTCTCACACTCCCTCTCCACGCCATGCAACGGCTAAAGGGGTGAGGATTAATAGTAAAAGAATTTGCAAAAATTTTTCCATCATCCATTTGCCTTTTCTCGTGAAGGGTGTTCCCGTGTGGAACTACGGGTTTTTAGTCACGGTCTTCCATATATGATGCGGTTTGGTGTTTGTTGATACAGGCGGAGTAAGCACTTAACCAAGGGTCTTCTTGTCGAGGGGAGGTCACTTGAAATTGCTCTTGCGTGGGGTGTGTGGGGTTAAAAATCATTAATATTTTGTGCGAAAATATTACATTCTCTCCCCCTTAGAGGAATTGAGATGTCCTCATCTCGAGAAGAACTGGGGGTATTGTTGGTTGAGAGTACTTTCATCCATCCAAGTGGCATCCTCTTCGGGATAATCTTTCCATTGGACGATGTATTCTCTCAAGGTTTTGGATCTCAAATGCCTCTCCCTAACATCTAAGATCCTATCAGCAGGCCGTAGCTCAAGGACTCTTTGGCTAGGCATTACAACTTGTTGATCATCAAGCACATGACTAGGGTTAGGTACATACTTTTTCAATAGGTTGATAATGGAATACATTATGAACTTTTAGGTTCTCAAGGAGTTGCAATTGGTAAGCACTAGGCCCTAGGAACTTGAGGATCTTGTAGGGTCCACAATACCTTGGACTTAGCTTTTTACATTCCCCCAAGGATAGGGAACTCTTCTTTGGACGTACGCGAATGAAGACCATATCACCTTCAGCGAAGGATCTGTCTTGCCATTTAAGGTCCGCGTAAGCCTTTTGTCTATCCTTGGTGGCTTGGATGTCTTGTCTTATTGACTTGATTTGGTCATCCATGTCTTCCAGCATCTGCTTTGAGGTTTCAACCCTCAAGGTTGGATCCGAAAAGTTTAAAGGACTACGACAATCATGCCCATACAATGCTTGAAAAGGGGTCATCTAAATGCTTTGTTGGTAGGAAGCATTGTAGGAAAACTCAACCAGTGGCAAATATTGAATCCACTTTTCAGGTTCACTACAGCAGTGTGCCCTTAGCATATCCTCAATGACTTGGTTGACTCGTTTCATTTGACCATCGGTTTGGGGATGGTAAGCTGTACTGAAACAGAGTTGAGTCCCAATGGCCTCGAAAATAGCCCTCCAGAAGTGTGATGTGAAGAGAGAGTCACGATCACTAATGATTCTTTTGGGTAATCCATGTAATTTGAAAATCTCCTTGATGAATAACCTTGCGATGTCTGAGGCTTTATAGTTTGTCTTAACAGGGATAAGATGTGCAACCTTGGTGAGCATATCCACCACAACCATAATGGAGTTGTATCCTCCCTAAACTTGGGGTAGGCCAACAACAAAGTCCATACTAATGAATTCCCATTTCATTTGGGGAATCTCCAGTGGTTGCAATTTCCCTTGCATTTTGACATGCTCGGCCTTAATGTGTTGACAAGACAAACATTCCGTTGTCGTATTGCTGCACATCCGAGATGTGGAATCCATCAAAAAGTTGTGTGTGTGGCATTTGCTACTTTGTACATACTTAGTCGTTGTGTTTGCATTTTGTTCTGCGTGGGCAATATAGAGAGAATGGGCTCTAGATCTGCAATGAGTATGGTTTTCCCGAGCTTTTCAAGTTGTTTGCTTATGCTGAAGATACAAATGGTATCGACAAGGGAGTTCAAGAAGACCAGGGAATTTTCAGTAAAGTTTCTAATTTGGAAACCTCAAGGAACTTAGGAGCATCAAAGCATAATAATCTGGCCTTCTCTATATCGATATACAACCAGCTTCTTGGAATTTTTGCAAACTTGCCTGTGGGGGTGCCAATGTCTGTGACATTTCAGAAGTATCATCTGGATCATCACGGGTATCAAGGAGTGGAAGGACTAGATATGGACATACCTAGCTATTTGGAAGGAAGGCTTATTACAAGCACATTCTTGAAAGCTTGTTGGGTCTTGTTTCAGCTCTTCTTCTATGTCCTTAGGCCATTGTTTCTGAAACCCAAAAACGCAGGATTATGGGAGTTCAGCAATGTTGTGGTACAGGTTGCCCTTGATGTTGCTCTGATTAACACATGGGGTTGGAGACCATTTGTATACCTTCTGCTGTCTACCTTTGTAGGTGGTGGCTTACATCCTATTGCTGGCCATCTCATATCTGAGCACTATGTTTTCCAAGAAGGACAAGAGACATACTCCTATTATGGGCCTCTGAATTTACTAGTATGGAGTATGGTTTATCACAATGAGCACCATGATTTTTCTCGAATTTCTGGGAGCAGGCTACAAAAGGTCAGAAAATGGAGTCTTTAGCCATGCCTGGTTCACTCATTGGCAGTATCCCAATCAAGAGTCTTCATGAAGATTATGAGCTCAAAGCAGGGTTTCCATCAGTACAGACTTTAATGCCAGTTCTCAATGTTGTTAAGCAGGAGCCAGAGGAATTGTGGAACAGTGAAGGAAGGAGCAAATTAGCTGGCTATTTTGGGAAAAAGCAGAAATAGGGAAAAGGATGAAGCCGATGACATTTGGGAAAAGCGCAGCGTATCAGGAGAAGAGGGAGCCGGAGGAAAACAAAGCAACGAATGGCAAAACAGAGGAGGAGCTGATATCAAAGCAATATGCACAGAATCTGGTGGAGTGGCCTTGAGTATGTATAATACTGATGATTCAATTCATAGTTTTGCAGAGGCTTCCATGGCCATGGCATTAGAGAAGAAGTGGCCTCTTAGAGCTACCCATACTGTGATCAAGGGACTAGAGAAATTGAAGCTTCTGTTTGTTCCATATAAGGGAGGCAATGTTTGACAGGGCAGCAGAAAACCTGGTATCTCACAGAAGAAAGACGATGTGACACAATCGGAATGTGAGGCATACCCGAGAGTAAGGGAAAGAAAACGTAACCGAGGAGGAGGCTGAATTCAACACAGGTCCTCTTTTAGTGCTGACAACAAGCATGAAAAACAATACACATGTGTTAATTAATTGCTAGAACAATAAGAAGTTGCTTGGTAGGGTTAAGGCTTTCGATCGGCATTGCAACATGGATGGACTGCTCTTCATTCTGCTGCATTCAAGGGTCATACACTTGCTATTTGCAATCTCCTTCAAGAAGGTGCTGACATATTAAGCAAAGATGCTACAGGCTATACCCCTCTTCATTGTGCAGTGGTAGCAGGTCAGACAGATGTTGTCAAGATCCTACTCAACCATGGAGCCTCGTATTTTCTTTCACGCTTACCTGGTTACTTAAGAGAGTATGCAGGTTTGACTGGTGCTTGCTTGGATGGTGCAACATAACCTTAGAGAACCTAAATAAAGAATCACCTTTGAGCCTCAAAATAACCTTATGCTCGATTCGGAATGGTCTATAGAAAACCCTACATGAGTGTCTCAGGCAAGACTACAGATGGACAGTGCGATGTGTGAATCAAAAAACTCTCTAGTGATTTTTATGAGGATGTAAGGGCCATATTAGTGGACAAGGATCAGAAAGCAAAGTGGAACCCAACAACCCTCGAGCTGGTGAAACCAAAAGTAGTTGATTATTACTTCTCACCACTAGATGAAGAGGAAGAATTAAAGCTTCCTGATTGGCACAGAAGACAGCAGCTGAATTGGAGAGGCACAGAGAAAATTTCTCCAAGGAACTGGATTTCGTTTTTGCTCAAGTGGTAAGTGCATGCGAAAAAGTAGATGTTGTAGTACTGGATGATGAATTAGTCGGAACATTGGAAGTTCCAGGAAACCTGTGTGTGCAAATATGAGGACTGATGGCATTGACTACTTTGGTACTATGATTGGATGTTGAAGAAATTTAGCCTCATCAATTTTGTTCCCTCTTTTACTACTTGGTCCAGGTGGAGCTTTACTGGGCTGCCAGAGAGGCCTTGAACATCTACTCTGAAATATCTATGTGGTACAATTACTAGTTTCTTAAGGGCTATGGTGGCTACAGCCAGATGTCTTTGCAGAGATTTTTGAGTTCAGTAGCCACAATGCAGTTTGAACTTGCTTGATTCTCTTTGATACCATGATTTCTCTCTAGTAAGAATTACACTAGATGGAATCAGAAAACTGTTAAAAGATGAGGTCAAAGTGGATTTGATGTTGATTTCTGAATTCTGTTAATGAGAAAAGGAAGATGTGGCCTTACTCTCTTTTCTGTGTGGGATACTTGTGAAGTCTGTCTAGGGCAGATCTGAAGCCAGGACCATTTAGTATATGCCAGGGTTCAAAACCTAAAAACGATTTCTAGTCTAGTGTGCATGCGTTTTCTTTAATGGAAGTTGACAATGAGTATGAAGCTGAAGCTGTTGATGTTGAACAAGTTGATTATAGGGCCATTATCCGAAATTGAGGTGACCTTCTTTCAAATTGAATTGTGATCTTGCTTGATTGATCTTCTATCTTGAAATTAGTCAAGGTCCTCTATGGTTGCGACTTTGCTTTCGAAAACCCTTCAACATCTTTGGTGAACCCGACGTGAAAGCAGTGCATTTAAATTTCAGGATGGGAGATACTTCAGCATCAATTTGAGCCTCTTCTACAATTCCTGCTTTGTCCTCTACTTCAGCTTCATCATCGACTTCTGCTTCAAGTACTTCTACAGATGATTTAAAGAAGATTTTGCAGAATATGTCTATGTATATGCAGCTTCAAAATCAGTAGACACAATTGTATATGCAACAGCAGCAGCAGCTGCATCAACAACAGTTGTCTCAGCAAAGGCAACTATATTCAGAGTAAGAATATGTAATCAGTGCGACTAAGGCAATTGAAGCAGTTGAAAATGAAAAGAAACTATTTGATGGCCATAATGTATCGGCTTATTTGAAGACGTATGAGATCAAGATGGTATTTTTTGGAGTACCAACAGGACTTATGAGTAAATATTTTCTTCGCCTTGTCGCACCCACCTTGAGGGAAAAAGTGATTGATCTTTTCCTTCAAAATTCGCATTGACAAGATTTTAAGAAGGCCCTGAAAGAGGAATATTTTCTTGAAGACTTTGGGATGCCAAACAAAGGTCTCGCTGCTTCAGAATTGATACGAGAATTTGAAGAGAGGTATAGTCAGCTTGATGCTATTGAACAAAGAGCATTGGATGTTGAGAAAGTTGAGCTTTTCTTGCAAGCTGTAGATCCTACTCTTCAGGAATAATTAGGAGAGCTTCTTGAGGATCGCACGAAGCCTATGGGTCTTAAAACAGATTGGCAAGATGCCCAGGATGCGGTCTCAACTTTGACCAAGAGGCGGATATTGAAGACCTGCTTACAGAATGGATCCATGACATCGACCCCATCTTTTGCTCCTATGCATGCTTCTACCCCTGTCATTTCTTCTCTTCCTCAGCCATTTTCTTGGCCTATGCCAATGCTTACTATTTCTAATCCTCCTATTCCTCCTGTTCCAAGACCAATGCCTGCTCCTTCTGCTCCAAAACCATCCGCTCCGTCGGATCCTTCCTCTCTTGATGACATAATCAAAGGCATAACGGATTTGACATTGGAGTCAGTTAAAGCAGAATTGGTGGGAAAGTTGAAAGAGCAGTTTGCTTCTACCATGCCTACTATTTCTTCTAGTGCTCCTAATGCACCTAGAAGTGCTTCTAGTGCACCTAGGAGAGATCGAAGATGTATTTGGTGTGATAGTACGGACCATCAGCATTGCACAGATTGTGAATCTTTTCAAGATGAAAGAAGGAAGAATTTGGTATTTTAGGGACAAGATGGCAAGATCTGGTTGACTGAAACAGGAGCTCTGCTTGCTACCAATTTCGGGAAAGGCAGAATGAAGAAATTAATAGATGATATGGCTACGCTTACTTCTTATGTGGCAGCTAGAGGAGATGCTTCTGCATATGGAGTCCAGATTGAGAAAGTTTCAGAGAGTCACTCATCATTATGGACATATTCTTTGGAGACGGAAAACAAGGGGAAAATTCAATAGATTGTTTTGACTAGTGCAGGTTCTAGCATCAGATCTGAGACAGGTTGGGATTCGCCTGTTGATAGGTACACTATTTATGCCTACTTGGCTAGATCTCAGGGAGAAAACGTACTTGTTGAGGAGAAGCGTAAGAGGGATGAAGAGAATCCAAATGCAGCTAAAAAGACTAGAGGGGGTTAGTTTGTTACTCCACCTACTGCAGGGCTGTCTTTGAGACCAAGGCCAGAATGACAGATGGAAGATGCTCAGAAGAAGGAAAAGAGGCAAGAGCCTAGAGAGAGAAAGCAACCAGGTTTTAGATTGATGTCTAATATTGAGACATCTACGGATATGAAGAAAATCTTTAATGACAAGATACTTGGCAGTGAGGTGACTTTTACTATTTCTGAGGTTTTGGGCATCTCGAAAAGAGAGTTTCAAGATCAGTTCCAAGAAGTCCTGAAGAGAAAAAAACATGCATTGCCTACTACTGATACACAGGGAGTTTTGATTAGGGAGTTGGATGAGGATGAGAATGAGATTATGGTTGAAAATGCTTCTATTTTTCCGCAGAAAGAGAAGAGGGTTCAGCCTATGCATTATGCTAAAAGTGATGAGCCTATCTTGGTACCGTGAAGTCACTTTTCACGGAGTCATTGGGCTAGGGAAACTACAGAAACAATGGTAAAAATTGGAGAGAAACAGGTACCTTATGTTGCTTTGGTGGATCATGGTTCAGAGATTAATCTCATAGTTCGTGGAGTTTATGAAAGTAATAGATGGCCTATGGATGCAGAGCATGGGTGGCGTATGAGAGCCGCCAACAACACTGTAGGTGATTTGTATGGTGCCTGTCCTAGTGTCAAGATTTCTATTGGAGATGTAGAGGAGGATTTCCATTTCTTTGTGCAAGATTCATGCTCTTACCCTATAATCCTTGGACAGCCATTAATCACAAAGATGCGCATGGAGACAAAAATAATGGATCATGGATCTGCTTATGCACGGATTCGCAGTAAAGATGGTATGAGAGCAGTCCAGTTTATGACTGTGTGTGTAAATCATGCTAGAAACAGGGATACTCTTTGAGATGCACCTTTGCCCACTGTGAGGGATTCGGGTTTTCATTAGGTACCATTGTTCCGTGAGACAACGGTGGTACAGAGCAGAGGAGATTGAAGTTCTCGTCTCCTGGCAACAGTGTTTTCTCCTCCAATTTTGTTGGAATTTCAGCAAACAATTTGATGAGTTATCAGAAGATTTCTAAATTGCCTAGAGCTGCCAGGCAGTACATATGCATGAAGGAGAAAGATTTGAAAAATGCAGGTATTTTAGAGGATGATGAGCATATAGATGGGGTGTATGATAGTATGGTTCGTGCAAATACGATGATAGAGATGGAAAATATGCTGAAAACTTATATGCAGAGTTGTCACAGTAATGTATCAGTGCAATCCCTGGACATGTTTCATGAAATTTCAGATTTTGTGTCATAGATAGAGTCAGAGGCTGAGGTGACTCAGCAAAAAGTGTTGAGTGCTGAAGAAATTCAGCAAATAGAGTTTTCGACTGATTATGATCAGTCTACAGAGACACAAAGGGCTGAAAACTTTCAGCCAACAAAGTTTACTACTAAAATATTTCAGCATCCAGAGTTTAGGGCTATTCCTATGCAGTCCATAGAGCAGAGGGCTGAGGATATTCAGCCACGAGAGTGCAGAATTACTGATTTACAGTAAGATTTGAGTAATGCAGAGGATCATAATGAAGCCAGGGTTGACACGAAATACAAGACTATGGATAAGAAGGTGAAGTTGGTAGTTGGACCGCTTCCACTTGACAGTGATCAACAAATAGAGAGGGCTACCAAGCAGCCAATTTTGAGGAATCCAGAGCATATAGGCCATAAATTTTCAGCAGAGACTCTTGCTGAATTAAAATTTGGAAATGGTGATTTCTTGCTACCCACAGAGAAGCAATGCTTTTAGGATATGCTTGAGCGACAAGGAAGGGGGTTTGCTTTTTTCTCGCATGAGATTGGATGTGTGAATCTAAATATTGTTGCCCCTATGGTGATCTTTACTAGGAAACCTTCACCTGAGAAGGTGGATGCTATAGGCAAGATTACGTAGTATTGTTCTACCACTTCAGAGGCACGGAGGTTCATTGGAGCCTGTGTGTTTTACATGATTTGGATACCCCATTTTGCACACATAGCAGATTGTTTATATCAGCTGCTTTGAAAGGAGCAGAATTTTTTTGGGATGAGAGCCACACTAGAGCCATGTGGAAATTGAAGAAGTTATTGCAGAAACTTCGGAAGATGGTGAAAAGATGGTTTGGTCCGTACATAGTCAGACATGTCTTTGACAATGCAACATATGAACTGACAGAATTGGATGGGACAATACTTAGAGTGCCTATTGCAGGAAAAAGAATCAAGATTTTCAAGAAAAGAGATTATGAGGATTATACATTGGAAGAATTTGCAAGAGAAGAGCAACGAGAAGAAACTCCAGTAGAAGAGACAGATGATATGACAAATAACCTTGTTGATATACCGGAAATATACAATGAAGAGATTGATCTATTCATGGATCTTGAGGACAATGATCATGGGTAGTTGGCGCATCCGGAGGATGCGCAGGATCAGAGGGGGTGGATGTCGTACTGCTGTGTATCCGAGGTGTGGAATCCACCAAAAAGTTATGTGTGTGACATTTGTTACTTTGTACATATTTAGTTGTGTTTGCATTTTTGTTCTGCGTGGGCAGTATAGTGGAGAGGGGGTTGGAGCAAGAGCAACTTATATGTAATGCTCTAGTTGGCATGAATGCCAAGTGTGGGAGCGTTGAAGACGCTTATTCAGTGTTTGTTGCCCTGTCAAAGTGAGATTTGGTCTCGTGGAGTTCCATGATTGCTAGCTTTATTTTCAATTGGCAATACAAATTGGCAATGCAAATCTCCACCTATAAGCATGGATATTGGCTCAAGCATCTTCTTCACTATGAGAAAATCCATGTCTTTATCTATATTAGAAGCTGAAGATGTGGCCATTTCTTTGGATCCAAAAGTTTATTCGTGGACAATGGGATGAGAATATATATAATGAGGATGCAATTATTGACTTACAAAAGTTACATGAGTGAGCTACCAACATATCCTCACAACCATGATAGGTTGATGCCCAAACTTTCAAAGCAAAATTTTGACCACACCTTGTGTGGTCACTAGAACAAGTGAAATGAAACATAGAGGAGAAAAACCAAGAGCTTATGGATGCACACAGTAAGGCTAGATTGGAGGGTGTCATGCTAGAGCCAGGGAAAGGTATCAGGGGAGGTCATATTCCGGGAAGCAAGTGTGTGCCCTTTAATGAAGTTCTCAAGGATGGTGCAACACTACTCAGACGAGAGGAGTTAGAAAACAAGTTCAAGGAAGTAGGGGTGGATCTGAGTTCTCCAATTGTTAGATCTTGTGGTACTGGGGTAATTGTTTGTGTTTTAGCATTGGCACTGCATCGCCTTAGCTGTAATGATGTTGCTGTGTATGATAGATCTTGGCATGAATGAGGGGGAAACACTATTTTGAGACATTGTGTTCGCAGGAATAGAGGAGCCGAAAGAAAAAGCAACAAAGGGAACAAAAAGAAAGTATCGGGGAGCAAAGTGATGTAGGAGAAAAATGGTAATGTGGTTGCGGTAATTGAGGCCAATGGGGTTTCTAAGTCTATTGTACCTGAGAAGGGGAATTCACGGGTTCCCCATCCTCCTTTGAATGAACGAATCCTTTTCTCTCTAACAAGATGCTCCTTTGGCAGCACACCCCTGGCATGATTTAGAGATTGGACCTGGAGCTCCATCCGTCTTCAATTGTGTTGTTGAGATCAGTAAGGAGAGCTAGTCGGCTGAACCATTATTTGGGAAGGCAAGATGAAGATCCGAGATTCGAAGACACCTTACGGGCAGAGAATTTGGTGAAGAAAAGGGAATGAAAAGAGGGAGAAGAGGATTGAAAGCTGGGAGGGCGAACAATGTCCCCTCTTGCTGTATAATCTCATCTTCCTCGGGGATCGGTCCATCGGGAAAACCAGCATCATTACCAGATTCATGTATGATAAATTTGACAACACTTACTAGGCAAAAATTGGCATTGACTTTTTATCAAAGACTATGTATTTGGAAGATCGAACAGATTGACAGTGCGATGTGTGAATCGAAAACTCTCTAGTGATTTTTATGAGGATGTAAGGGCCATATTAGTGGACAAGGATCAGAAAGAAAAGGGGAACCCAACAACCCTCGAGCTGGTGAACCAGAACTAGTTGATTATTACTTCTCACCACTGGATGAAGAGGAAGAATTAAAGCTTCCTGATCGGCACATAAGATAGCAGCTGAACTGAAGAGGCTTCTGCAGAGCTGCAAAGAGTTCTATGAATTTGGATGTTGATGTCCCCTCCTTACTATCAAATACAGTTTCTAGAACTAATGAAATGCAACAGGAGACAGAACCAGCTTCTAAAGATGCACCTAAAAATAATCCTTTTTGTACTACTGTGTATGTTAGATGGTTTTGTATCTTTCAAAAGCCAGTAGGATGCAGAGAAAGCTATTATTGAGATGACAGGAAAATGCCTTGGCAGCAAAGCAATCCAATGTAACTGGGCAATCAAAATTGGATGCATGGATCTCGTCAAATGCAGTTTGCATGTAACTCATTTAAAATTATGGCCACCTTGCTAGACTCCTTTCATGACCAAAACTTGAGATTTATTCCTCATACATAAAGTTCACGTTTCTGAAAGAGGTCTATGTAGAAGATCAATATGCAGATTTATTAATTTTCTTACAATCTTGGCTCATGAAGACTTGCCATGACTTCCCAATTCTCACACTATGCATGAGGGCTTTCTGCTCTTGTGTCCATTGTTCAAATATGTGGCTAGTGGCTTGCACTCTTGCTTTGGTTCGACAGATTTATTGAGAGAGGGAGTGGTAGGTTGTACTTATGAAGATGATCAAACATTGTGACCTATGAGTTAAAATATTGATGGAAATTCTCTACCATTTCACACCCTGACTTATGCATTCACCTGCTTGAAAAGAGTTCTACCAAAGGAGACTGTAGAGAAGGTTGAGGGCATATCAAAGGGACGTGAAGGACTTCAGTTTTTGAGCAGCTAGTTTATAAATCAGATTTGTTTTTTTTAATGAAGTTGAAGCTGTTGATGTTGAACACGGTTGCATTCAAACAGGTGAATTGCACCTAGTATTGCATAAATTCTGGTCTATTTTCCACATTCAAGAGATCAAAAGGCTTGAATAAGTTGATTATAGGGCCATTATCCGAAATTGAGGTGACCTTCTTTCAAATTGAATTGTGATCTTGCTTGATTGATCTTCTATCCTGAAATTAGTCAAGGTCCTCTGTGGTTGCGACTTTGCTTTCAAAAATCCTTCGACGCCGTGACATATTTAAGAATGTCACCTTTGAGCCTTTCCCAATAATAGCTTTTTCCGACCGCATTGAGGGTCTTGGCATAGCCAGGATGTCCTGAAAAAGGGGAGTCATGAGCTTCCCAAAGTATATTTTGCTTGAGTGACTGGCTTGCTGGCATACATAATCTCATTCTATAGTAGACAAGTCCACTATTGATAGAGAAATCTTGATACTTTGTTTGTAGCTTCGGGTCTTGATCCTTGATAGGGATCTCCCTTAGAAATTTTTGATAGGTTGGGTCATGACATGCCTCTTCTTTAGCTAGCTCAAGAATTGGGTTGTTTGGCATGGATACCTTTGTAGCTAGAGATCTGGATGTTGATGGATTTTGCAAGATTAGAGAATTCAGAAATGCCTTGCGATCGACTGAGTGCATCGGTACCTACATTCTCCTTTCCAGGCCGGTATTTGATTTCAAAATCATATTCCTCTAGCACTTCAATCCATCGACGTTGCCTCATATTGGGTAAAAATCCACTTAAGACTCTTGTGGTCAGTCACTAAGGTATACTTGTTACCCAGCAAGTAGTGTCTCCGAAGCTTGAGAGCATGGATGACAACCAACAGTTCAGATCGTGGGTAGCATAATTCCTCTTATGGCTTTTCAATTTCCTTGAAGAGTATGCTATAGGATGTCCATCTTGCATAAGCACACATCCTAAGGCAAGCGTGCTAGTATCAGTTATTACTTCAAACTCCTTACTAAGGTCCGGAAGTTTCAGGATGGGTGCTCATACCAAGCTTTGCTTTGGTTTGTCAAAGCTAGACTGTTCAGCAGGTGACCATACAATTGATGCTTACTTCTTCAGTAGATCCGTCAGATGTGCTGCAATCAAAGCATAGTTTTTTATAAAGACCCTGTACCATCCTGTCAATCCAAGAAAACTACGTATCTCTTTGACAGTTGTTGGTGTTGGCCACTCCAAAATGTCTCTGACTTTGGCGGATCCACTGAAATTTCTTCCCCTGATACAATGAATCCCAGATATTCAATCTGTCACTTGAAAAATGTACACTTCTTTTTTTTGGCATAAAGCTTGTGTGCCCTCATTGTTTCAAGAACAGTGCGAAGCTGGGGTTCATGATCTTCTTCCTATTTGGAGTAAACTAGGATATCGTCAAAGAAGACGAGTATGAAGTCATCAAGATAGGGCCTAAAGATATCCTGCATTAGCTTGTTGAAGGTAGCAAGAGCATTTGTCAGCCCGAATGACATGACTAGGAATTCAAAGTGTCCATATCTTGTGCTGAATGCCATCTTTGGGATATCTTCTTCCTTGATCCTTATATGATAATATCTAGACCTGAGATCAATCTTGGAGAAGATCTTTGCACCTTGAAGACGGTCAAGAAGTTTATCTATTCTTGGAATAGGATATTTGTTCTTAATGGTTGATTGATTCAACCCTCTGTAGCCAATGCATAGCCAAAGCGTTCCATCTTTATTCTTCTGGAATAGCACTGGATCTCCCCATGGTGAACTGCTAGGACGGATATAAACTTGGTCTAGCAGTTGCTTGATTTGCTCCTTTAGCTCAATCGCTTCCGGGATGGACATCCTATATGGTCTCTTTGCAATTGGTGTAGCTCCTGGTGCTAGCTTGATATCATGATTGACTTTCCTTTGAGGAGGAACCTCAGTCAGCTCTTCAGAAAATACGTCTTTGTACTCCTTGAACCATGAGGGTTCTTCCCTAGACTCCTGATTCTGATCTAGCTTATTTAGCTTAATCAAATAGACAGGTAGCCCCTTTCTAACTCCTTTTATTATCCGAGATGCTTTGGCCAGTTGAATTTTTGGCTTCCCAACCTCTCCTTGAGTTGTGACCAATTCCCCTTCAGAATTTTGAAAGGAAACTTGGCCCTTCCCATAGTGAATGTGGGCATCATTAGGTTTAAGCCAATCCATTCCGAGCAAACACTCGTTGTCAAGATTGTGCGAGAGAAGGAAGGAGTCTCGCTTGAAGCTTTCTTGCTTGCACAATGGGGGAAGACACACAAGGGTGGAGGCTAAAAACAGTTTTCCTCTTCTTAGTTGTGTAAGCCAAAAGAACTCAAGTACAAAGAAATAGAAGAACCCTCTATATGGGTCTCAAACCAAACTCAACTAACTAAGGTGGCATACTAACTGAGCCACGAACTAGAGTAGATAAGGATAGCTATCATGTAGCTATTATTCATGGGCGGTGTACCAACCGCGTCTGCAATTGACAAGTCAGTGACATAAATACACAACGGTCACCCTGGCGTATCACGAGTGGAGCTCGATATCTCAACACTCCCCCTCGAGCTCAATCCCAATTCCTGCACACCAAGCAGGTCTCTGAACTTGCGCAGCTTCTCTGCGCCCAATGCCTTCGTGAATATGTCAGCTACCTGATCCTTTGTGCTGACATAAACTAGATCAATAAGACCTAGTAAAACCCTCTCTCGCACATAGTGATAATGCACCTCAATGTGCTTTGTTCTAGCATGATAGACTGGGTTATTTGCCAAGTGTATACTACTCATGTTGTCACAATAAATGACAACTGGTCCATCTGTAGACTGATGCATATCATAAAGTAGCTTATGCAACCAAGCTACCTCACATGCAGCCATTGCTGCACCCTTGTACTCAGCCTCTGTGCTCGACAAGGCAACTCTAGGTTGTTTCTTGCTGCTCCAAGTGACTGCAGCACTCCCAAAAGAGAACACATATCCGCTGGTAGATCGTCTATCAGAAATACTACCAGCCCAATCAGCATCAGTGTATCCATGCAACTGTATCTGAACCCCAGTCTCATAAAATAGTCCATACTGCAATGTGGACTTCACATACCTGAGTATGCGTCTAGCCGCATCCAAATGTGGTTTCCTTGGAGCCTACATAAACTGACTTACCAATCCAACAGCATAGCTCAAATCTGGCCTGGTAATAGTCATATAAATCAAACTTCCTACTATGCATCTGTACATAGTAGGGTCTTCTAGAAGCTCACCTGCATCTGTGCTCAGCTTCACATTCTGCTCCAAAGGAACTGAAATAGGCTTACAGCCTGTCATCCCATATTTGGACAGCATGTCCAATCCATACTGCCTCTGCAAGAGCTGTATCCCACTTGGTGATCTAATCACCTCAATGCCCAAGAAATAACGCAGCTCTGCCAAATCCTTCATCTCAAACTTCTGCTTCAATAGCATTTTCACATGAAGGATATCTTCATCACTGTCACCTGTTATAATCAAATCATCAACATAAATGACAAGTAGCATGATACCTTTCTCTGTTTTTCTCACATAAAGTGAGAAATCTGCCTTGGAAATCTGAAAGCCAATAGTGACAAGATACTGTCCTATCTTGTCAGACCATGCTCTAGGTGCTTGCTTCAAGCCATACAAGGCTTTCTTCAACCTGCAAACAAACTCAAGATGAACAGCATGCACATAACCTGGTGGCTGCTCCATATAGACCTCTTCTTGCAAATCACCATGCAAGAAGGCATTCTTTACATCCATCTGATGTAAAGACCATCCCTTTGATGCAGCCATAGCAATGACCGCTCTTACGGTTGCCATCCTTGCAACCGGACTGAATGTTTCTTCATAGTCAATACCATATGTTTGTGCATACCCCTTGACTACTAATCTTGCCTTGTATCTATTCACAGAACCATCTGCATTGTGCTTCACCTTATAAACCCACTTACAGCCAATTGCATTTTTATCTTTAGGCAAAGGTACCAATTCCCATGTAGCATTAGCTTCCAAGGCATCCATTTCTTCATCCATGGCTTTCTCCCATTTTTCTTTTCCCATGGCTTCCTCAAAAGAAGTGGGTTCTGGTTCCTGTATCACTTTAACCATATATGCATAGTGAATGGCTGTAAATCCATCATATTTCAGCCTATCCACAGGATACCTAGCTCTCGAAGACTTGCGCAAAGTAGGTTCACTCCCAGGTGCTCTCAAAACATCCCTGGTCTTCCTTACTCCAGGTGTAACAATAGAAGGAATACCCAACTCATCATCAATGCTCTGTTCTGAGCCACTGGATTCACCATCCACATAAGAGTGACCTGCATTCACATCAAACATGGGCTGATCAACCTTCTCTTTTCCTTTTCGTGATACATGCATATCACCATCTGCATTGCTTTGAGAAGATTCTCCTAATCTCAATCTGCCTGTCCATGGCGAAGAATGTGAACCACTGCTAGAGGATGCTCCAGGTCCACTGATATTTTGTGACTGTTGCTGTGAATTCTGTGTAGCATTACCATTTTGTGCATCTACATCATCAATCACATTTATTGGTTTATACCAGCTACTCATCTCATCAAAAACAACATCTCTGCTCACTGTAAACTTACGAGTAGAAGGGTTATATCATCTATACCCTTTTTGCTGCAGAGAGTAACCAATAAAGATGCACTTCTCAGCTTTTGGATCCAACTTGGATCTCAACTCATCTGGCACATGTACATAGGCAATGCAACCAAAAATTTTCAAATGAGAAATATCTGGTTTCCTACCAGTATACCTCTCCTCTGGAGTCATCCCATGTATTGCTGCAGTGGGAGTCCTGTTCATTATATAGACTGCTGTAGCAACTGCTTCAGCCCAATAAAAATCTAGCAAGTCTTTTTCATTGAGCATGGCACGAGATACCTCTCCAATATGCTTGTTTTTCCTTTCTGAAATTCTATTTTGTTGTGGGGTATAACTGCATGAATATTGCTGCTTTATGCCATGCTCCTGCAAGAACTTTACAAACTCATTTGAGAGGTACTCTCCCCCTCCATCTGATCTTAGGCATTTTATTTGCAGACCTGTTTCTTTTTCAGCCATAGCTTTAAGGGTTTTGAAATGCCCAAAAACTTCACTTTTCTTTTTCATAAAATACACCCAAACTTTTCTACTATAGTCATCAATAAACGTGACAAAATAATGACAGCCTCCAAGAGATGCAGCTTTAGTAGTCCACACATCAGAGTGGATTAATTCCAATGGCTTCTCACTCTCTTGAGCATGTCTAGGAAATGGTTTCCTTGCCTGTTTTCCAAACTGACAGGCTTCACATACCTTATGCATTTCTGCAACCTTGAATTTAGGCAATCCTGCAACAATATTTTGGGCCTCCATTGATTTAAGTCGCTGTACATTAACATGACCAATGCGTTTATGCCTGATATCAATATCTGCAACTACACCGGTCCCATGTGCAAACATTGCTGCACTCAATTCAGATATGTCTGCATCCAACGTAAACATTCTGCCCTTCTTCTTTCCTTTTGCTATCAAGCGACCTTTATTTTTCATATCCTCAACAAAGCATCCATGAGGATTAAATCTGACCTGCAAGCCCTGCTCAACCATTTGACCGACAGAAACCAGATTCTTGGTGATATTCGGGACATGAAATACATCGGAGAGGTATTTCTTTTTCCCATCCTGCATAGACAAGGGAATTTTTCCAATCTGCACAATAGGATGTGCAGTATCATCACCAGTCTCCATAAATCCTGGTTTTTCCATTTTCCTTGCATCCTCCATCCATTCTGCATGACCTGTCATGTGGTTTGATGCACCTGAGTCAACATACCATACATCATTGCTTTCTTCTGCATTTGTCACAGAATTGTTCATGTGCTGCACCATAAACAGATGCTCATTTCTGTCATCACCCTATCTACTAGAGGATGCATAATTTCCTTGTTGCAGTTTTCCATTCATGATGTCATTCTGCTTTTTATAGCAGTCTTTAGCCATATGACCCATTTTACTACAATAGTAGCATTTAACATTATTGTTTGCATTTTGGCCTCTTTGCCATCCACCACGACCTCTTTGGCTCCCCCTGCCTCTAGAGTTACCACGTCCTCCTCCATAGGACTGGTTTTCTTGAGTTTGGTGCATATTCTGATTTCTACCATGGCCTCCATATCGGCCTCCTCTACCTCTGCCTCTACCTCTTCCAGCATTTGAGTAGAAGACAGCTTCTTTTGAAGTTCATCTTGAAGAAGATGCACCACCATTTCTTTGCTCCTCAGAAATTAGAAGAGCAATCAGCTCCTCAAAATCAGAAAATCTTTCACGAACTGAAATGGATGTCCGAAACTGTGCATAATCCTTTCCTAGACCATTCAAGGTCACAGAAACTAAATCATCATCTTCCACTGGTGACCCAATGGAAGCAAGTGCATCTACAATCTTCTTAACCTTCATGTGGTAGTCGTTGATGCTCATATTTTCTCTTTGCACATTGTGCAACTCTTGCTTGAGCTGCATTTTCCTGGCTTGCGTATTTGTGCTATACATTTTTTACAAAGTATCCCCTGCCTCCTTTGGCGTACTTGCATCCTGAATATGCACAATCATAGAGTCTGAAATGCTGATAGACAGCCAATACATAACTTTCCTGGCTCTCTCATGCCATGCTTTAAATGCCTGCATTTGCTGTTGATTGGGAACATCAGGAAGAACTGGTTCTTCTTCATTTCCTGCAACAAATTCCCAATATCCTTTTCCCATAAGGAAATTCGTCATTCTAAACTTCCATGCTTGGAAGTTGTTCTTGTCAAGCTTTTCAGTGACAATATGTGAAAGAGAATCAGATGCCATTACAGAAGACTGCAAAAAATTCTGTCACTGCAAAAACCACAGCTTCACCCTCACAAGGGAAAATCTGCAAAACTGGCGAAAGTGGTATTTGACCACACAGTCACTTCCTAGTGACGATTTTGCATCAACAGGCAACAGGGATGATTCTGTAACTCCCAATGTCTCTGCGCACAAGCATACAATGCAATTTTTATAGTAACTATTCACCGACCTGTAGAACAGTGGCTGCACAGCATAAAACTGAGCCTTTTCCTGAGTGCGTGCAGAAAACTTCCGCCTCCAAAACAGGCCCCGAAATGGCCTCAAATAAAAAAAAGAAGGTCGCCCAGGGCTAAAGCCCTTTCCCGTAGCATATACTGCCCTCTTGCTTCACCGCGAAGGGCGTCTCAATCTGAGACAATGCACTCCTGCACTTTCCGGCTGTGCTACCTGTAGAGATCTGCTCCCAAAACAGAAGATGAAAGCAACACTGCTCCTCTTACCAGAACACCACGAGCTTGGCTTGCTTTCTTGAGCTCCTTACTACGAACAAGACTCTGATACCATGTCAAGATTGTGGGAGAGAAGGAAGGAGTCTCGCTTGAAGCTTTCTTGCTTGCACAATGGGGGAAGACACACAAGGGTGGAGGCTGAAAACAGTTTTCCTCTTCTTAGTTGTGTAAGCCAAAAGAACTCAAGTACAAAGAAATAGAAGAACCCTCTATATGGGTCTCAAACCAAACTCAACTAACTAAGGTGGCATACTAACTGAGCCACGAACTAGAGTAGATAAGGATAGCTATCATGTAGCTATTATTCATGGGCGGTGTACCAACCGCGTCTGCAATTGACAAGTCGGTGACATAAATACACAACGGTCACCCTAGCGTATCATGAGTGGAGCTCGATATCTCAACACTCGTGGACACCTAGGTTCATAGTCTTGAATCTAACCGAAGTCGAGTTTCCACCCAGCAGGAATTCCACCTTAGTAGTTTGCCTGGTACAAGTGACCTCACGACCATTTGCTAATTCCACAAGGTAGGTGCATCTTTTGTGGCTATTCCTAATCTTTTTGCACAGATTAGTGAAATGAAGGAATGTATACTGCCACAATCAATCAAGGTTTTGAATCTTTTACTGGAACCCCAAGAGGAACACCAAGGAAAAGGAATTTCTCTTGCAAGAAAATCTATCTTGTATCATCAACAAGCTTGTTTATCATGTTTCATATGATCACAATGAAGAAAAGAACACCAAGCACAACGAATCTTCCTCCCACGGATTTGATAGAATCAACCATATTCTTCAATATCTTCATAAAATCCATCAATAGAACAAAGAAAGCAAAGGAATACACCATCTTTGAATGGAAATACATCACATAGTATTCATCTTCAATATCTTCATAGTCTTCTCTCTCAATCTCTCATATACAATCACTCTGTTTTTTGTAGAATTGGCTATCTTTGACTCTCTCTCTCTCTCTCTCTCTCTCTCTCTCTCTCTCTCTCTCTCTCTCTCTCTCTCTCCATAAATAATACATCATATCCTCACTACAATCTCTCAAAATCACCCTTAATAATCCCTCTTAGGTCGTGGATACCCCTCCCAAGAGATATGTCTGATATGAAGAGTCACCAGAGCCACTTCAGTGTCCTTTCATAGCTCACTATTGTCACTTCACTCTAGTCTTCACTTGAGTCTTCAACAGCTACTTCTTTCACTTCTTTCGGCTCTTTTGCACTTGTATTCACCTCTTTCCAAGGCTAGAAAAATTTCCCAAGCTACACTCTCATCCATCAGAACACATATAGAAACATACAGAACAGTCACAGAACAGTACCAGAACAGCTACAGTACAAAACAGAACAGAACAGAACAGAAACAGAAGCTCTACAGAAGACCTACAGAAGGTCATCAAAACCACATAACTCATACTCAAACCATTCAATAAGCTTTCACAAGATCTCAATCTTCATCAATCAATACTCCATTCCTCCTTACAGAAGACAATCAGAACAAAATAGACCAAAATAGAAGGTATACAAAACCAATCAGAACCTACTAGAACATCATAGAACCACCAATAAACAACATGAACTTCCAAAACACAATCAATATCATCCAAAAAACTCTCAAACCACTTCTAAACCAATCAATCATCTCATAAAATCAACCATTCAGCTCTCAAAAACAACAAAAATCAGCCAAAAAACAAGTCATTTCAACACTCAACATATCCCCACACTTAATAAGGAAGCATCCTTGCGACCCAGGAAAAAGGGATACAAGTGCATTTAAAATCGCAACTTTGATATTCAATATCTTCTATTAAAAAAATCCATCCACCACGACCCCAACTTATAACCTGTATCTGATATAAAAATACAAAGAAAGGAAAACCCTTTATACATTAACACCTCTTATCAAACTAAAAATCACAACAAATTTGTAAAGGATATAAGAGTTGTTTTCTTCTTCATCAGCATCAGTCTCAACTCTGCAACCACAACCCCAGCACCAAAATTCTCCAAAATGTAGCTCGCACAGGAAATCCAATCCAATAGGAAACCACCACGCTTGTTTGACATAAATGAACTCACAACACAAACACGAATACAACACAACCATCTGAATGACTCCTCCAAAAAGAGAGATTTTCATTAAAAAGCATCCACCATACATTGGAAAGATATCAATGAAGATGATCCCTCTTGAAAGATTGATGTTGTCGGAAACGATCCATAGACAAGGATTCATCTACAAAGTTTTTAGGAGGATTTTGAAAAAACTGAAGACAGCACATCCTTTCCAACAGGACCAGGTATCTGCTAGGCAAACAAAGGGCATGAAAATACAATATATCCAGCTGTTGGGAATCAATGCTCACATTGACATTCATGCACAACTTTGGAATAGGCTTGGAATCATTATGAGAGTGCCTATGCATATACGCCAGGTACCAAGCAAAGTGAGCAGTTAATCTCACTAAAGGATCTGCAGACTGTGAATACTGCTGAGCAAAATGAACATAGTTCTGATAAGCTTGACTGGAAGCTATCCATTCTCTTGGAATTACTGGCTAATTGATCTGAGGTCCTGTAAGGCAATCATCCGAACTCCATCCCCTTCTTCTGGAAATCTGATTATCAAACCCGTCACAGTCACTAACCAACTGAGGTGGTTGAGATATAGAAGTGTTAGGAGAGGGTAATGGAATAAGGAAAAGTGGATGAAGTGAGGGATAGGAAAAATCATAAAAGGAAGAAAAGTTTAAAGAAGGAGTAGTAGAAATTTGGAGGGAATCACTAAGAAAGGGTGTTAACTGATAAATATGAAATGTGGAGGGTACATTAATGGATGGAGAAAGACAGGGTGGAGAAGGGGAAAATACCCTATCCTCAATAAAGGAACAGTATGTAAAAATGGAAATTTGAGGGAAAGATGAAGGTTGGAAAAGAAGGGGTAAAATAGTTGTGGAATTAGATTGACAAAGGGAAAGATATATAGGATATCGATGAGCCATTTGTTGGTAATAGAGGAGGGTAGGAACAGAAGGTCCTAAGAGAGATCGTCTATGATAGGCATCAAAGAAGGTAGCATCAAATGGATTATGTTTTGAAAGATAGGCTAAGAGATCCATCCTCAGTTGATTAGTACTCTGGGAAGAGGTAGGAGCTGTGTTTTGTCTTTGATTCAGGACCACAGAGTCAATCATGGGATGCCAAAAATTATCATGACAATCAGCCACTTTGGAGGAGTAACCCTGGAACATGTCAGCTATGCACAACTCCAAATGGTTGACATACAAAACAACCTGTAATACCACATCCCCTACATACCATGCCATATCCACCTCATTTGGAATTAACAAGTCTCCTCGTAGATACATGTATGACATCAACATGGTATCTGGCGTGATAGAATCTTCAAACACCATCCTTACTACCTCTGTCAGCAACTCAGCAGACCAAGCCCCACTCCATCCATCCTCTGGAAGAGGTAAATCCATCGTGGAAAGCTTCATGTAGAAAACCAACTTTTGTAATTGATAGTGGACAAAGAAAGAATGGTCTGGTAGAACATATTCCTGAAACTGTTCAAATGTAGACCATAACAAGTCCATTCTGGACTGCAATCTTTCCACTTTATCTTGGAATAAAGGGCACAAAGTAGCCTGTCTCTGAAGAGCAGCCAAGTCCTGCTGTGAAAGAAAAGGAATCAAGGGAACATTAGGGCTTGGAGGAACAGAGCGGGATTTGGCCAGTTGATCTTGCAACTGCTGGATTTGGGAGGCTTGGTTTGCCACTGTGTCATTAGCAATCTATAAAGCTGAAAGTTTGTCATCTAAGAGAGCTTGGAACTCCTTTGCTTCTCTGGACATCCTCTCCTTCTCCTCCAAAATGCTAGTAACCTGTGATTGAGCCTCTAGTAACTGGATCTTCAAAGAAGAGATCTCATCACTTTGGGTGGCAACCAGTTGGGTTTGTTGTTCCATTTGCTTAAACAAATCTGCTAGGGTATCCTTAGTAGAAGCTAACTCGGATGTTGCCTTATGCAACTGGTCCTTAGACTGCATGAGTTCTTCATAAAAAGACGCATACAACTGTTGAACACAGGCGGTCACTGATAATTCAATGGAACTTTGAATGTCTTTATAGAGGAAAGGAATTGCATCTCCTGAGACTAGACTGTTCAAGGAGGGAACTGATATCTCCAATGATCCTTCTCGATGTGCTCTGAACAGGTTATTACAAGTGAGATACCCCGGGAGATCACTGCCAGAGGTAGCAGGGATGGGCACTGAAGGAAGTACGGAAGGAGCTTTATCTGCTACCCGCTTCAAGCGTTTGTGCTGGATGACCAGGGGAGGCGGAGAATCATCATCCTCTATGTCAATGGGTTCTGACTCATCTGAAGGTGGAGGAGGAGGTACTGGATCTGATGGAGGAGGTGGAGGCACAGTCTTCTGTAAACCTGAATAGGTCAAGAAGGCAGACAAATATGATCCATATGTGACATTGGTAACATTACCCCTGGTGACTTTGACGAAATGTTGATCCATTTTAGTGAGGAGGTAAGTGCTCCAATCAATAGCAACTCCTTTCAACACCATCCTAGAAGCTGTAAAAAGCTCTTTGGACAAGTACTGGGATGGCGTTTTGGCAGGCATAAACCTGTCCTGGAGAAACTGACAGATCGTCTTCCATACGGGATCAGTGATCATGGAAAAGGAAACTCCTGAAGAGTTGATCACCTTCTTAACATCCAGCATTTCCCTTGTCTGTTTTTGCAACAGCTTCAGAATCTCTTCATTAGAGAAAAGCTGACGAGTGGTAACAAAAGGTTCACCTTTGGAGGGTAGAGACAGAGCCTTCCCTAAGCCTCGAGGTGTCAAAGTCATAGAAATTCCCTGGACTAGTCCTATCTTCTTGCTGTAAGAGGCCAGAAACTCATCACATAACGACGGATCCTCTGGAAGCAATGGAAAAGAAGTAGCCACAAAAGCAGCAAGTCCCGCCTTCGTGAGAGGCTCAAAAGTAAGTAGGGAAGAGTAATACCTACTAACTAATGGGATGTACTGGATAGGGGGATGAGCATGAGAAGGCGCCATTCAGATGGTTACACACACCACAAACACAGACAATCTAGGAGAATGCCTGCAAAGCAACAGACAAAAATCCAAGGATAAGAGAACAACCAAAACAATAAAATGTGACTCAACCAACTAACCCCAAGCAGACCACATCCTAGAAAAAATTCGACATGACCTTAAGACAAATGCGACCGAAAGCTTCATGCTATGCATCAGACAAACACCCAGAACCCCGTATCAGGCAAGAAAAGAAAAAACTGCATACTGTACCCGTAACCGTAACAAAGACAATAAACCTAAACAATACCACATCCGACACATATCAAGACTACATCATTGATAAAGCGGTGGTTGACCATGGAAATAAATCCAATGACTGCGCATACCTATCCCACGAAACGATTCCTTAAAAAGGGGAATTAAGTGCAGTGAGGGGAAAATTATTTTAATGAAGGGTTTATTTTAATAAATTATTAAGAAATGGGTAAATTTTTATTAGGTGATAAACCTTAGCAAGAAAACCGCGGTTCCTTATTATAAATTTAATTACCAATTATTAGGTTAAAATGGTGCTGTAATTCGAATCCCGGACTTCGATACCCAGACTGGGTCTCTAAATGCAAGTTCATTTATTACAAATTAAGGTGATGTGGAGCGCTTTTTTGCCAGCGCGTGCTCATGTGACGGCTGGTTCATTTTAATTAAAAATTAAAGTGCCTCTTTAGCGCACGTAGCGCGTGCTAAGTGAACGGCGGGTTGATTTTAATTAAAAATTATGTGTGTGTTGAGCGCGAATGCGCGTGGAAACTGTGGGTGAATAAAGAGTTTATTTTAACAATTAATTTGTGATTAAGGGGGAAATGAAAATAAAGCACATAAAATAAATACATGGAAGAGGTGTGTATGTAATGCAGAAATGCGCACGGAAGAGTCCCCCAAAAGAAGTGAATCCAGTAAAGGAAAAGTAAAGACCACTAACGAAACAACAAAGACAACATCTTAGCGGATGTGTTGATTTTGTTTTTGTTGGTTTTTTAATGTTTGTAACTTGTGATTATTTATGGTTGGTTGTTGTTTGTGAGGTTGTTATGTTGTGGGGATGTGTTTTGTTGTTTTTTGTTTGTTTGGTTTGTTGTTTTTTTAATAATAATAATAATAATAATGATAAAATCAAGATATATAACACATGAAGATGTGATGAAGGGAAAAAATGAAAATGCAGCCATGGAGGAAATATCCACAATTTAGGGTATGAAAATAAGAGGATGATTTTTATGATTAATTGTTATGTGTGGGGTTTTTTTTTTAATTTTTTTTAAATAGTGGTTCCATGTATGAAAATATTTAAAAGTGAAAAATAAATGAAAAATAATCAAGGGGTGAGGGGAATATTGTAGAATTTTTTAAAGAATTTTTGACTATTTTTAAATGAATTTTCTACATTTGTTGGTAATTTGGGGGATAAATTGGGAAATATTTAATTTTCAAAAATTTTGGGGGTGGAAATTTCCAGCTGACAAATTTTCAAAAAATTGGCAAAAAGCGAAGGGAATTTTTAGAAATTTTTCTGAATTTTTATGATGTGGAAATTAGTTTAGAAATTAATTAAATCAGTTAAATCAGAAAAATCAGCTGAGTCCGGTAAGTAAGTTGAAAGTAAGTCAGCTAAGTCAAGGTAGTCTAGATAAGTCAGGTAAGTCAAATTTGGTCTAGTCAAGTTAGTCAGATGGAATTAGGTTAGTCTAGGGGAAGTCAAAGAAGTTAGATAAGGCAAGTTAGTGGAGACTAACCTAAAGGGGGTTAGTTAACCTAAGTAGGGTTAGGGTTAGGGTTAAGCACCTAACTAGGGGTAGGTAGAACTAACCTAACTAGGGTTAATTAGAGGGGGATTAGGTTAAGTTAGTTAACCTAACTAGGGTTAATTAGGGGGGTTAGGTTAAGTTAGTTAACCTAAGGTTAGGTTAGTGAACTAATGTGAAGTGAGTTAACTAATGTTAAGTTAGTGAACTAATGTTAGGTTAGTTAACTAATGTTAAGTTAGTGAACTAGCCTCAAGTGTCAGTGAGGGAGGAGGAGGAGGGGGAAGAGGAGAAGGGGGTAGCGCGGCCGGCGGGAGAGAGGCGGGAGGGCGGCGTCGGTGGCAACAGTGGCGACCGAGGCTGGCGGCGGCGTCCTGGGCTGGCGGTGGACGGGCAGAAGAAGGGCAGGGCAAGGGCAGGGCGGGTAGGAGGCAGCACGGCCGACAACGAGGAGAGGCAGCAGCCTCGTTAGGGCGGCGGAGGTCGCAGGCGGCACGGTGGCGGCTCAGGCACGCGGCGGCAACGTCGGGCGGCACAACGGTGGACAAGCGCTGCAGGGCAGGCGAGGGGCGCCGGGGCGTGACGGCGGCTGCAGCAGGGAGGTCGATGGCGGGCAGGCGGCACCTGACAAACTACAGGGAGGAGGAGAGAGGAGGGAGGGAGGACGGCGTGAGGGAGGAGTGAAGGAGGACAGGCAGAAGAGGAGGGAGGAGAAGAGAGGGAGGGGAGAAAATGGAGGAGGAGGGATGGAGGGGATCACGCAGAGGGAGAGGGAGGGGAGAGACGGTTGGGGTGGGGAGGGGTGAAAGGGTGTGGTGGGGGGAAGGGTGTGGGGGGTGGGTAGGGGCCCATAGGGGGGTGCCCAAGGGGGGGAGTAGGGGTAGGGCCCAAAAAGGAGGTGTACCCCTAGTCCCGCGCGCGTGCGTGGGGCGGGGGTAAAAAAATTTGCCGTGACGGGATTGAAAGGCACCCGGATGCAGGGACGAGGCACATAGATGCGACCGGGGCGCGTGAAGACGCGTAAAATTGAAAACGGGCGCGTTCACGCGCGGGACGAGTCGCACAAAAACACGTAAAATTAAAGAAAAATTAATATCTCCCAATCCGGACGTCAAAACAAAATAGCGTAAAAAAAATGGGCAGGACGACAGGGGGAAAACAAGGAAAATATATAACGGAGGTTCCGGGGGGGAAAGGGCGATCATGTGCAAAAAACACAAAAAATGAATCAAAAAACGCAAGTAAAAATTAATATCGGAAGATCCGTGCATTGGAACGAGGTGCAAGAAAAGGAAAACTGTGCAGAAAGATGTGCCCGACAATCCTATCACATCAAAACATAGTTCCGACTGAGATAAGACGCGTTCACGTGGGAAAAACCCAAAAAACAAACCCAAAAATGGGATCGAAAATTAATATTGGACGAATCGTTCACCGGAATGACACGTAGTAAAAAGGAAAAATGTCCGCAGGAAGGGGTGGCACAAGGTTGTCATGTTAAACCGCAGTTTTGGTGGAAGTAGGAGGGGTTCACATGTGAAAAACTCCAAAAATACACCCGAAAACACATTTAAAAATGAATAATAAAAAATCCAGAAGGCAAAAGAGGGTGAAGGAAAAAGGAAAAAGGTGGGAGAAGACACAGGGTACACGACTGTCAAATCAAATTGGAATTCCGATGCAAACAAGGCAAGTTCACATGGAAAAATGTCAAAAAGATACACGAGAAAGTCTTAAAAAACCGGAAAATTAATATTGGACAAACTGTGTAGCGGAATGACTCGGAGTAAAAAGGGAAAATGTCAGGGGAAAAGTGATTGGCAGGGCTATGACATCAAATCATGGTTCCCAAGCAAGAAAAGCGCATTCACATGGAAAACCGGCTAATTTACAAAAAATGCTTCAAAAATTAATAACGCAAAAACCGTGCACCGGAATAGGGGTAGGTAAAAAGAAAAAATGGTTAATTCAAAGGCAGGAACAGGGCTATAAGGTTGGATTGGGACTTCGGTGAACGTAGGCTGCGTTCACATGACAGGACCTCAAAATCAAGGAATAACGAAAAACTGCAAGGAAACAACCCCAAAGGTGGGTGGAACATAACCGGGCGGGTGGGAAGGGATCCCATTAGGGTAAAAGCAATTCATGGCATACATGCATGAGCAGGGTAAGGCATATGCAGAGGATATGCAATGTAGACGCGCAGGGACGCGTCCCCACACTTAAGACCTCAATGGATAGGGTTAACCGAGCAATAGGGACCTAGGACCACGCCACAAACCATCCACTAATGTCCCCACACTTAAAACATGACCGTCACGAAGAAACCAAAGTGGGAGGATTAGAAAAACTTGGCCCATTTCGTCAAGAAGCAAGGTTGAGTGTCGATGGCACGTCCAGTGTTGTAGTCGGCTTCTGGAGGTACCAAGGCATCTTCTCGGCACACGTCCGTCATAGAAGGGACCACGCGGCAGCACCCAGGGAGGTAGCTGATTAAAGGAATCACAGGAAATGCGTTGTCGATGATGAGGGATATTGCACTCAACTCACAATCACTCAAATGGAATGAAAGAACAGGCACTCGCCCCATGACTAATATCACTTGAGGAATAAGGATTGAAACCCATATCGCATACCTGGTTGAGGAATCGACAAGGGGGGAATGGTGCAAAAGGAGTATGCCAGAGTGCACAATTCATGGTGCATTAGTGCGTCCAACCCGTCTGGCATAAGTGCAAGAAGGAAGGCAAGGGAGCCTTATAGTGCAATGTACAGAACAGGGTGGCGTGTCTTGTGATGACGGCAAAGACCCATCCCGTGGGTGCATAGAGAAACGGAAACATACCTGACTCCAAGGGTCGTAACGTCCCTCAATCTCACCTCTCGGTAATTGATTGAAGAAATTCCAGTCACACTCATCCCACCCTCTGTCTCACGCTCTGTTGATAATTACAGGAGGGCAGCCTTTTCCTGAAACCCCTTGATATTACCCTCACAATCACTTGTGTAAAGGTTGTATGCCTTGTGTGCATTTGATGGTGCAACTGTGCATCCCTCCCTGTGCCAGCATACGATGCGAGAAGGAAGGCCAAGGAGCCTTATGGTGCAGTGCACAGAACAAGTTGTGCTTTTTGCATTGAGAGGCCCATCCCGTGCGTGCAACACTTCATTCACACTTCTCACCTCTCATTTGATTTGAAGGGAAAAACTGGTCTCTCACCCCACCCTCTGTCTCACTCGTTGTGTTGATAGTTACAGAGGGCAACCCATACTCACTTTCCCATCCGGTTAGGATGAAAGCTCACATCACTCAATTGGGTGTCAATGAAGATTGCATCATCAGTTGTTGAAGAGGCTTACCCAGGGAGGTAGCCATCAAATCGAACGTTGTGTTGGATAGGAACATGTCGTCTACAAGAGGACAGTTAGACACTCTGCAGAAAGACCCAGGACACAGCATACCAAGGGAGGTAGCTTCGGAATTGGATCCTAGGGATATCAATCAATGAATCCACTTTCTGGACTGCTGGGTGTTGCCACCTTTTCCACAGCCAGCTTCCCGCCCAAGGGTGTGTGCCACCTTCTCTTGGAACGAGGCCTGTTATGACAAGGAATTGCTTCCTTTTCTCTCATAACAGATTTGTTTTCTTCTTTTTTTTTCTTCCCCTTTTTTTTTCTTGTTTTCCCCTATTTCCGAGGGTGTTTCCACCTTTTCTCGAAGAATAGGTCGGCATGACAGGGACCTAAGTCCTTTTCTCCCATGACCGATATGTATATTTTTCATTTTTTTTTCTTTGTTTTTTTTCTTTTTGAGCAAGGGAATGGTAGAAAGACCATTTGTCAGAACCAACCTCGCCACTGTCGCTGGTGGAAAATAGACGATAAGAGATCAAGGCTGGAAGGTGGAGTTGAAGGGACAGAGGGTTGCGTCCATCTCATCAAGAGTGACTGAAGAACGGCTATCAGAAGTAGCATCATAAGAAGTAGAGTGCCGCGCCAATGAGGGAAAGGATCAAGTGACCATGATTGTCAAGATCCCCAAGGAGGGAAGTACTTCTTCAGGCGATATCCATTGATCTGAAAGGGATCATCAGAGGCATCAATGGTCTGCACTTGGACAGAGCCATTAGGGTTGACGGCAAGTACTTTATAGGGGCCCAGCCACCGCTATTGGAGCTTGCCAGGAAACTTGCCAAATCGTGAATCATAGGTTGGGACCAAATCACCTTCTTTGAACTCCTTGTGCTTGATGAAGCTATCATGGTAAGCCTTGCGTCGAGCTTGCGTGGCTTCCATGAACTTTAGAGCCATCCTACGAATTTCGTCCAAACATTCCAGGTGCAGGAGACGGCGTTGCAGTGAATCAGCGTCCCCCAAACGCTCTTTGATAGCCACTCTCAAAGAGGGTAATTCCAGTTCAACAGGGAAAACAACTTCTGTACCATACACCAGCTGGAAGGGTGTCTGTCCTGTTGCTGCTTTATGGGAGGTTCTGTACGCCTAGAGGGCCTCTGTAAGTCGATCATCCCAATCACAACGATGTGCGGTAATTGTTCTTATCAGAATCGAGCAGAGGATGCGATTGGTGACTTCGACTTGGCCATTGGCTCTGGGGTAATAAGGAGTGGACTTGCGATGGCGGATCTTATACAACTCTGTCAATTCTTCCATGACTTTATTAAGGAAATGAGTGCCTCTGTCACTTACCAGCTCTAAGGGACTGCCAAAACGGGTGATGATATTCTCATACATGAACAGGGCCACGCTGTTACCATCGTCCCGCTTTAGAGCTTTAGCTTCACACCACTTTGGAACATAATCCGTACATACGAGGATGTATCGGTTCTATTTCCTTCTGGTAGGAGGATCGATCGGACCTAGAAGTCGATGCCCCACTTCTCAAAAGGCTTCAAAGGAAGAATAGGTTGCAGTGGCATGGCACTTGTCTTGGTGGGTTTCCCCATTCTCTGACAAGCATCACATTTTTTACAGTAATCATAGGCATCCTTATGAATGGTAGGCCATCAATATCCTGCTAGCAAAGCCTTTCGGGCTGTACCTTCTCCTACAAAGTGGCCTCCACATGGCTCGTCATGGCAAGCCTTTAGAACAATCCCAATCTCTTCTCCTGCAATACATCTTCTAAGCACTTCATCTTTGCCTTTCTTGTACAGTGCACCACCTAGTAGGGTGTATGGGGCTGATTCTAGCATGAGCTTCTTCTTTTCCCGACTAGAAATACCAAGAGGATACTGTTGGGTTGCCAGTAGATTGGCAATGTCTGCATACCAGGGAGTGACAGTTTCTACTAAGAATAGGGAAGCATCAGGGAGGTCTGGGTCATCCTGCTCCTCAACTGCAGTTTGTGGGATACGCGACAGATGATCGGCCAAAACATGGGAACGACCAGGCTTAGTAATCACCTCAAAGTCAAACTCCTGGAATAAAAGGAGCCATCTCATCGTTCGTCCTTTCACATCTGCTTTCTTCATCAGGAAGGACAGGGCCTCATGATCCACATAAAATTTAAAGTGGGTGGATAGGAGGTAGTGGCGGAACTTCTCTAGGGAAAACACCATTGCCAAGCACTCCAGCTCTGTCACTGTGTAGTTCCATTCCCTATCAGTGACTTTCCGGCTTGCATAATAGATCGGTTGATCCAGCTTCGAGGAGCCCTTCTGGCAAAGGACAGCACCTAAGCCTTCAATTGATGCATCAGTGTGTACATGGAACTCTTTCGTCCAATCAGGAGGTTGCAGAATGGGTGCCTCTATCAGACACTGCTTTAGAGTGTGGAAAGCTTTGTCACATTCTTCCATCCAAGTAAACTCTGCATCTTTCCTCAGAAGCTTGTGCAAGGACGTTGCCTTTGTTGCAAAATGAGCTATGAACCTTCTGTAGTAACCCACATGGCCTAAGAATCCCCTCAACTATTTGAGGTTGGTGGGTGCTGTCAGAGCTGCAATCTTTTCGATCTTTGCAGGGTCTGTTGATATCCCTTATGCAGAGACAATATGGCCCAATAGAACTCCAGAAGAGACTCCAAAGATGCATTTGTCAGGGTTGAGGGAAATCCCATACTCCCGGCATCGGTCAAAGCATTGTTCCAGGTGTTCCCAGTGTTCACGGATCAAACTATAGACACAGAAGTAATCCAAATATACCTCAATAAAGTCGTGCAGATGATTTTGAAATGCGGCCATCATGACTCACTGGAAAGTAGCAGGGGCATTGCAGAGTCCAAATGGCATCACTCGGTAAGCGTAGGTCCCCCATTCTGTGGTGAAGGTTGTTTTGGACTGGTCCTCTTCTGCTATTTGCACTTGGTTGTATCCGCTAAATCCATCCAGAAGGGAATAAAGCTCATGTCCTGCCACTGTGTCCAACAGTTGGTCTGTGAAAGGGATAGGAAAGTGATCCTTCTTCGTCTTCGAATTAAGCTTTTGGAAATCCACACAAATTCGCAATTTGCCATTCTTCTTGGGTACAACCACGATGGGTGAAACCCATTCACTATTTGCCACTGGATAGATGAACTCGGCTTCCAGAAGCTTCAACAGCTCCGCCTTCACCAATGTGGAATAATTCGGGTTCATTCGCCTCTGTCGTTGCCGTACTGGCTTGGCATCAGGCTCCAAGTCAATATGATGTTGACATATTGTGGGATCAATCCCCTTTAGGTCTTTGTAGGACCATGCAAACACGTCCAAATTTTCTTTCAACAAGTTGTACAAGGTTGACAACCCCTCTTCTAGAAGGCTGCTACCCACCTTCAAGTGGCGTTCAGTGCCTTCTGTATCCACAAAAGTTAACTGCCTTTCACCTTCTACTTCACGGATGAAGGTCCCACGGACTGCTTCTGGATACAGATCCGACTCCTTCAAGGGAGTGGTGTCCTCTTCTGATGTCCCACTAGAACCAACTTCTTCTTTTGGTGGAGACTTAGGTTGCTCCTTAAGACGTTGAAATGGGATTAGAGCTATTTCGGGTTTGGTTTCAAAATTAATTACCTCTTGGCTTGAAGACTCCTCTTCTGGAGATGACACATCCAAGAATGTCACATAACAGGGACCCTCTGATGCCTGTTGGGTTGGTGGGACTGGTGCTTGTTGGCACGATGCATCATCATCATCTTTCTTTGGCAAGGATGGGTGACAACGGCATGAGCCACTACTGAAAGATGGCTTGTTCTTCTTAACCCACATCTTATAAAAATTTTGCATATGAGAAGATCCATTTACTAGACCAAATGGTACCATCACCATTCTGTCCCATAGCATGAGCTCGTCTGCTTCTGAAGCTTCTGGAACTTCTTCTTCATATATATCCTCTTCAGGTGGGATAGGTTCTTCTGGCTCACTTTCATAACCTTCTTTGTCCATATCATATTCATCCTCTTCTATCTCTGTCTCTGCTTCTGCTTCTGCTTCTGTCTTTGCTTCTGTCTCTGCTTCTGTCTCTGTCTCTGTTTCTGTCTCTGTAGGAGCTCTGTAACAGAAGAACAGATTCTCTGTTTCCTCTCCTGCCTCTGTCTCGGCTTCTGCTATGGCCATGTAACAGGGAGAGCAATACATCCATGCTTCTATCTCACTATCAGAAGTGATTTTAGAAGTCATTCCTGGTTCAGGCAGGAGGTATTCACCCATTGATAATGGCTTTGCATATTTTGGAAGTCGGCTTATAGTATCCATTGTTAAGGAATATGCCACTGTCTTCTTGGGAAGGATCTGTTTGATAGCATCTTCGTCTGCTGATGTTCCATCCGTAGCCTCATTAGGGGAGTCAGAAGATAATTCCAAGGAGGTGGATCCATGTCCTTTTTGAGAACTATATAGCTTCAGCACCACTTTATTGGGTCCTCTACCCAAGGTCAAGGTTCCTTTGAACCAATCCGTCCTTGCTCGGGCTTCAAAAAGCCATGGTCTGCCCAGTAACAGAGGATAGGATGTACCATAAGAGTTTGGCTTCACCACCAGATAGGTTAGCCAATAATCTTTTCCAGCCACTGTAGTCTTCACATATGGGAGAATGCCCAAAGGCTTGATTCTACTCTGATCTGCCAGTCTGATGAGCCATTGAGTGGGTTGCACACTTTGTAGGCCTAGATCCTTCATTGTAACATCCGTCATAATATTTACTGATGAACCACCATCAATCAGTGCATTTGAAATGAAGCAGCCTTCTATCCACACGCCAGTCTCTGGGGTACCCGGATCTAGGAAGGCGTTAGCCACATCCACTTCTTTGACAGGCTCTAGAGCCTTGTTGGACTTTGTCACTGTTGAGGGAGCAATCCTTAAACCACGTCTTTTTGTCAGTATACTTTTGAATCTTTTCCAGAAACTGGGAGACAACATCAATAATTGTCGGAATGTGAGGTTTGGTTTAAAGGTATCTAGATCTCTGACTAGATCGTATTCCTTAATAGGATCCAGTGGCTTCTCTAACCGATTAGGGAATGGGGCAACACCCATTTTCATTTTCCCTCTTTCTTCCAATAGAGGAATTACAGGAACTTCTTCTGCCACTTGTGGCACGTCCTCCTCTTCTGTATCCTGGACCTCTGGTCCTGTCTCTGTAACTGTCTCTGCAACTCTCTGTGGCACCGTAGTGCTCTGTATGGCACTGTTAGGCTCTGTTTTGTTCTGTTCTTATGGTGGAAGATTGAACTTCACTGTTCTGGCTGGAGGGTTATTTTCTTTCTGGATAGGTGGTTCCTTCTACTTTGCACGTGTGATGGCAGCAACTTCCAATTCCACTAAATTGGAGGTAGGCTCTTGAGCCTTGGCCGGACTGTCAGTAGCACTGTTTTTCACTAGGGCTGGGCTTGGACAGTCTTTTGCAGTGTGGCCTTCTCCTTTGCATTGACTGCATAAGGGCTTGTAATCCACTGACCTTCTAGGATTTGGACAATTCGGTGAGATGTGTCCCTTTTCTCCACATCTATAACACTCCACTTCTGATCTCTGACCACCGCCAGACTGTCTTCCTCTGTAACTTTGAGAAGGAAATCTTCTGGGTCCGAAATTTGGACCAAACTCTCTAGGCTTGGGTCCAATATCCTGTGTTGTCATTTTGGATTCCAATAAGTTGAATCTTGCGTCTTCTTCCTTCCTTCTCCTGTCATGCATCTCCTTCAGAGAACAAATGTCCTGTGTATGGTTCTTCCGCAAACAGTAGGAACAGAAGGTCCCAGGAATGGTTGGTTTGTATGTACATTCAGTGGCTAAATGGCCTGCTTGATGACACTTACCACACCAAGTATTTGACCGCATCACATCTCTTCCTACTCCTGTAACGTTGGATATGCTAGCGGTATTCACTTTCAACGTCTGTAGCTGCTCTGTAATCACATCCATCAACTCCTTTTTGATGTTTGCAACTGAGTTGGATAAGTAATCCTTCAAGCTTTCTCCTCTAGACGTACTGGCAGGAGGGTTTTGAGGAGTCTCGGTAATCACTGCATAAACGGGTTGGGCTGGTACAGAGGGGTCTCTGTTCTGGTTCTGATTCAGAGCTCCTGTTTGAACTGTTGGCTGTTGGCTCCAGTTGGCAGAATTCCAGTGTTGCTGCTGATTTGGCATGGAGGAAATTGGTTGGGGCCATTGTTATTGTGGTTGAACCACCATTTGAGGCATGGATGGTGGCCACTGTGGATTTGGTGCACTGTACTGTGATACCGGGGACATCTGTTGGTAAGGGTAGGGAACAGTCCCATGAACTGCATTTGGTGGATACATCATTCCTGGCATCAGAGGAGGTAGGACTCCTCTTCCTGAATTCATCGCTAATCTAGCTTCCACTTCATCGTACAGTCTTGCACCTTCTGTTGCAGTTTGCAGGGTGGCTGGTCTTTGCAGCTCCACAAACTTACGGACTTCTGGTTGTAATCCTCTGAGAAACACCCCCTTCTGAATGCCATCATCTAGATTATGGTTAGTCCATCTCTTCAGGATGGATTCCATTCATGAGACATAAGCTTCTACTCTTTCTCTAGAGGACTGACTTAGGTTCATAAATTCCTCTCGCATCCGCTCTTCAAAACCTTCACGCCTGAATTTAGTGAGGAAGGCCAACTTCAGGTCGTCCCATGTGCCAAAAGTTCATGCTGCTTGTCTCTCATACCACTGAAACACCGCGCCCTTGAAAGTGGCGGGAAATATTGCTAACCAATGCTCAGGGGTTCTGGCATTGTTAGCCACACATGCTACCATAAACTCTGCTACATGAAGATCGGGGTCTTCATTGTACTCTCCCTTAAAAACTTGCAATGGGACTACATTCGCTGGCCTGTCATCAATATTTCCAGGACGGATCTGGCTTGGAAGTGGACCTCCAGCAAGAGGAGGAAGGGCTTAATGTGCCATTGGGACTTCTGTAAAGAGTTCCGCAAGGGCGTCAAAGGCGGCTTCTGCTGCAAGCTCGTTCTTAGCCTTGATTTTTGCTTTCTCTCTTCTCAAGTACCTCTGGACTCGTTCTAACGCTTGCCTTTTTATTGCGTCATTCATCAGGGGTGTGGCTCCACTATGTTGTTAGTGCTCCACAGAGGGTTAGCAGAAGGCTTCAGTCTCTGGAGGACTCTCTTGCCAACATTTCTTCTACTTCTTTCTTTTCAACGTCCCTGAATTCTGCTTTCATGCCACTGCACAGAGGAAGGTATTCGGTTCTGAAGGTGTCAAAATGCATCCGTCTAAGCATTGTGGTGGTGCCATCATCATAGTAATGCCAGCTTATGATGGTTTCAACAGTGTATGTTGTGAAAAACACTCTGTCTACCAACTTCCAGTGGGTTGCTAATTGAACAAACAGAAGATTATCAGTACACGAAGCATCCCATGTATCTTGCTGTTGAGCGTCCACGAACAAATTCCAACTCTTTTCCTTCTTGTCTTTGTGAACCTCTACAGACTAAGACTCCTGAAGCTTCTTCACAATCTCCCGCTTGATGTTGTCTGGAAACTTCTCAATGAATGCCAAATCTTCCATGGATGGTCATTCTCTCTGTTTCTACTCTTCAGTTTGTTCCCAAACAGTTTGCCACCAAGATGCAAGTTTCTACTGCTTTAACAGGAAGAGGAAACTGTCCACTACATAGAGCATGCATCATGATGGTGATGTGTTTCCGCCATTGTGGGATGAACTTCTTGTGAAAAGTGGCTTTGATTATGAGAAATTCCAACTCTTCAGTGGAAGAAGGAACTTTACAAACACCCATTGAATTCTTCTCTTCTTGGCAATGCCATTTCCTTCATTTTCAGGCTCTTCTGGTGCTTGTTGATGGCAAGTTTCCCTGGTTGCGTACCAAAAACATGGAGCCCCAAGAGGAATACCAAGGAAAAGGGAATTCTCTTGCAAGAAAATCTATCTTGTATCATCAACAAGCTTGTTTATCATGTTTCATATGATCACAATGAAGAAAAGAACACCAGGCACAACAAATCTTCATACAGCATCATGTAGACCTCCCACGGATTTAATAGAATCAACCATATTCTTCAATATCTTCATAAAATCCATCAATAGAACAAAGAAAGAAAAGGAATATACCATCTTTGAATGGAAATACATCACATAATATTCATCTTCAATATCTTCATAGTCTTCTCTCTCAATCTCTCATATACAATCACTCTGTTTTTTGTAGAATTGGCTATCTCTAACTCTCTCTCTCTCTCTCCATCAATAATACATCATATCCTCACTACAATCTCTCAAAATCACTCTCAATAATCCCTCTTAGGTTGTGGATACCCCTCCCAAGAGGTATGTCTGATATGAAGAGTCACCAGAGCCACTACAGTGTCCTTTCATAGCTCACTATTGTCACTTCACTCTAGTCTTCACTTGAGTCTTCAATAGCTACTTCTTTCACTTCTTTCAGCTCTTTTGCACTTATATTCACCTCTTTCCAAGGCTAGAAAACTTTCCCAAGCTACACTCTCATCCATTAGAACACATACAAAAACATACAGAACAGTCACAGAACAGCTACAGTACAGAACAGAATAGAACAGAACAGAAACAGAAGCTCTACAGAAGACCTACAGAAGGTCATCAAAACCACATAACTCATACTCAAACCATTCCAAACTCTCACAAACCATTCAATAAGCTTTCACAAGATCTTAATCTTCATCAATCAATACTCCAATTCCTCCTTACAGAAGACAATCAGAACAAAACAGACCAAAACAGAGCAAAACAGAAGGTATACAGAACCAATCAGAACCTATCAGAACATCACAGAACCACCAATAAACAACATGAACTTCCAAAACACAATCAATATCATCCAAAACACTCTCAAAACACTTCTAAACCAATCAATCATCTCATAAAATCAACCATTTAGCTCTCAAAAACAACAAAAATCGGCCAAAAAACAAGTCATTTCAACACTCAACATTTACCTTGATAATCCGATGGTATTTGAATCATTGAGAACTGGCGATTCGAGCCTTTCTTGTGAAGAGTGGCATGAACTGTTGCCCTCTCAAAGTCAGCTTCCATGGTTGGGTCTTCTTTATCACACAGCTCCTTGTTGGCAACATTAGAGGTTCTCCCTTTGGCCCTGGCGGTGGCTCCTTGGCCATGGATGGTTCCTTGGAATGGACCTTGACACTGTCCTCCACTAAGCTTGGGACACTACTTTTTAAAGTGACTGGGCTCGTTGCAATGGAAGCAACGGAGATTGCGGCCATTACCTTGGGTAGGAATGAAATTATTGACAGTGTTAGTCCTAGCTTTCTTCCTTTGTTCCTGATTTTGGCCCTACGCTCTCTTAGCTTAGGACCTATACACTCCCTTATTCTGATCCTTGTAAGACCAAGTCCTGTTATTTCTTGGCCTGGTTTGCACCTCCTTTTTTATGGGTGCAGCTCGAATGAGTGCGTCCTGAAGATCTGTCGAGCGTAGCATTGATTCAAGGTGGGTGTTTATATGTGGGTTTAATCCGGCACAAAACTTTGACATCTATTGTGTCATGTCCATTTGTGCCGCGTACTTCAAAAGAGAGACGAACTTTTAATAGTATGCATCAAGAGATAGAACAAGCTGCTTCAGTTCATAGAATTTGTTCATCTTCTGTGTGCGGTAGGTAGGTAGTAGATATCTCCCCTGCACAACTCTTTTAAGCTTCTCCCAAGTAATTGCCCCTTCCGAGATCCCTTGGTCTCTGCACCATTGCTTCCACCAAAGCCTTGCTTCACCGGTAAGCTTCAATTTGGTGAGTATAGCTTGGTTAGCGAGTGCAGTACCTACTACTTCGAAATAATCCTCCATGGATTCAATCCAGATCTCGACATCAGTTTGGACGGTCGTTACCATCGAATTCTGGTGGCTTGATTTGTTTGAGAAGAAACTTCTTCTCTTGAATTGTAGCCGTACTTGGTGTAGGGGTCGGACTAGGAATCTACACTTGAGGTTGTGCTTGGGCATTAAAATTCCTTAGGTTAAAAACTTGCTAAGCATTTCTCACATTACATTTCATGCCTGATTCAGCTCTTAGCCAAGTAATCACTTAACTCCTTTATCAACACTTATAGCCAAGGCAGTCACATTGATAAAAAAAGTCTATTTCATTCATATGGGCATAGCCCTTTCGAGTACAATTATTTTTGGGAAGATGGAACAAGTTGATTGGCATATCAATTTAGTGAGAATAAGATTGTGTTACATTCAGCTCGGGAACTGAGTAATATATGGATTGGGGTCATGGATTTTCAGGAATTTATAGGTCATAAGAAGATTAGGGTATCCTTTCCTTTGATACCCGTTCTTCTCATAACATCCCAACACCTTGATTCTATCGGTAGGGATTACTCGTGTTACTTCCTCGTATACATATTTGTTTTGCTTGACCTTTCGACCACACTGACATGTAGGGTTGCGTTTGCATGAGCCTCAACAAAGATGAACAGCTTCATGATCTTTAAGTCCTCCATCCACTTGATCCTCTTCAAGTTGGTCCGAAGGTACGCAAGTTAGTGGGCAGCTATGTAATAAATTCCTGAATCACCCGTCCATCTCCGTTCCACATATAGGGGTGAAGGATTGTAGATGAGGTCTAGGATATTCATCATACCTAGCCTTTGTTGATAATTCGAAGCACGCATTGTAGTCATAAACATAACCTGGAACACCAAGAATTTGTTCCATGCTTTAGGACTCTACAGGCCAGCATCCATTAGTAAGTAAGGAGATGTTTTTAAAAGCAACATTTTCTCTCCTTTCCCTCATTAAGTTTCCTTGTAAATATTAGATCCTTGTTGGTTTGCTCTGATAGCAACTGTAATGTGTCCAACTGTCCACTTGTAGGACACGTCTTAGCAGCCCATCGGGAAGAGAGTCCAGAAAGTGCCGCCCGGCACTCCCATGGAATGTCACAGGGTTTGCGATCTAGGTCTTCTCGAGTCTACGGAAGCGGAAGCATTCTAGCCGTTCCCACTTAGGACCGACCTGAATCAGGGTTTTCCTAATGGTCAAGTTCCTAGAAAGTAACTAGTGTCAACTACTTCTGCAGAAACATCAGGGTTGAAGCGGATTTATACTGTACTTGGTTTAAGGAGAATGGAAAATGAGAGGGATGCGAAGCTCGACCTCTCTGCCCATAAAGCATAGTCCCATTCCGTTTCCCTAAAACAATATAAATCGGTCCTCTAGCTTTCTAGATTCTAGGTCATTGTTACCTTGCTGTCAAATTCGTTGAGAAAAGTTCCCGGCCAACTAGGACCACCCTTCTGTAGAATAGACCCATGGTCACATCCACCACACTTTCCACAGGTTGCTTTAGTTGTCTAATTACCTACCACATTTAGTTTGACAAGCAAAAATAGCTTCCTTAATTAGCCAATTAATCACCGGTTGCTTCACGTAACTTAAGCATTAACATAGAAAAATAATGTCAAACAAATTCCTTTTCAACAATTGATCTTATTTATCAGTCTTTGGAATACATCATATAATCCAGCCCGAAGGCTATTCCATAATCCACCCGAAGGCAATTCCATAATCCGCCCGAAGGCTAATCCATCATCCGCCCGAATGCTAAACCATAATCCGCTTGAAGGCAATTCTAGCAATCCTCAGGGATCAATATTCCAAGATTCCACCCGTAGACTAGTATGCGGGCCTCGAGATCCAATCTCGAGTCACATCGGCCTCTTGCGCAGGGTCTGGAGGCAAGGAATTTATGGCCAGAGCCCCCTTGGCACCCAAGCATCCTCATACACCAAGTAGCACCCATGGAGAGACCTCTCGCAGCAGGTTCGGTCCACGTACTTGGCGCGACTAACCACCCCCTTGGACAGGGTTAGGCAGACAGTCGGTGGTTAACTGATGCTGCCTCGCCCTCCAGGCCTTCAACCTAAAGCATTAATTATTTTTCTAGCTTTAGTTCCTTAAGCAAAGAAGTACAAACAATTCTCCTAAGTGTACAAACACAAGCATTCCAGTGGTCATTTTGTACGTCCAACTACTAAGGTGTGAATCCTTCTCTCTGAATGCATCCAGCATTCGATCCGGGATCAATTTCAACTTGGCAAGATCCCAAGGGTCTTGTAAGCTAAGTTGCTTGTTTACCCTTTTATCCTTGGGTTAGGGTTTATACCCAGTTAAACCAAGTTGTTTCCACCTTACGTTTCCTTAAATTAAAGACAATAAATCCTGGGCAACCTCGTCGCCCTAACTTGATTGGTCAATTTCTTGCTAGGCAATTCATAATCACCCCAACTTGGCAAATCAACCTCAAAGAATGGTGATGTAGCAGGATGTCTATGTCAAGATTGTGGGAGAGAAGGAAGGAGTCTCACTTGTAGCTTTCTTGCTTGCACAATGGGGGAATACACACAAAGGTGGAGGTTGAAAATAATTTTTCTCTTCTTAGTTGTGTAAGCCAAAAAGAACTCGAGTACATAGAAATAGAAGAACCCTATATATGGGTCTCAAACCAAACTCAACTAACTAAGGTGGCATACTAACTGAGCCATGAACTAGAGTAGATAAGGATAGCTATCATCTAGCTATTATTCATGGGCGGTGTACCAACCGCATCTGCAACTGACAAGTCGGTGACATAAATGCACAACGGTCACCCTGGCATATCACAAGTGGAGCTCGATATCTCAACACTCCCCCTCGATCTCAATCCCAATTCCTACACACCAAGCAGGTCTCTGAACTTGCGCAGCTTCTCTGCGCCCAATGCCTTCGTGAATATGTCGGCTACCTGATCCTCTGTGCGGACATAAACTAGATCAATAAGACCTAGTAAAACCCTCTCTCGCACATAGTGATAATGCACCTCAATGTGCTTTGTTCTAGCATGATAGACTGGGTTATTTTCCAAGTGTATACTACTCATGTTGTCACAATAAATGACAACTGGCCCATCTATAGGCTGATACATATCATAAAGTAGCTTATACAACCAAGCTACCTCACATGCAGCCATTGTTGCGCCCGTGTACTCAGCCTCTGTGCTTGACAAGGCAAGTGTAGGCTGTTTCTTGCTGCTCCAAGTGACTGCAGCACTCCCAAAAGAGAACACATATCCACTGGTAGATCGTCTATCAGAAATACTACTAGCCCAATCAGCATCAGTGTATCCATACAACTGTATCTCAACCCCAATCTCATAAAGTAGTCTATACTGCAATGTGGACTTCACATACCTGAGTATGCATCTAGCCGCATCCAAATGCGGTTTCCTTAGAGCCTGCATAAACTGACTTGCCAATCCAACAACATAGCTCAAATCTGGCCTGGTAATAGTCATATAAATCAAACTTCCTACTATGCGTCTTTACATAGTAGGGTCTTCGAGAAGCTCACCTGCATCTGCGCTCAGCTTCACATTCTGCTCCAAAGGAACTGAAATAGGCTTACAGCCTGTCATCCCATATTTGAACAGCTTGTCCAATCCATACTGCCTCTGCAAGAGCCGTATTCCACTTTGTGATCTAATCACCTCAATGCCCAAGAAATAATGCAGCTCTCCCAAATCCTTCATCTCAAACTTCTATTTCAATAGCATTTTCACATTAAGGATATCTTCATCACTATCACCTATCACAATCAAATCATCAACATAAATGACAAGTAGCATAATACATTTCTTTGTTTTTCTCACATAAAGTGAGAAATATGCCCTGGAAATCTAAAAGCCAATAGTGACAAGATACTGTCCTATCTTGTCAGACCATGCTCTAGGTGCTTGCTTCAAGCCATACAAGGCTTTCTTCAACCTGCAAACAAACTTAGGATGAACAACATGCACATAACCTAGTGACTGCTCCATATAGACCTCTTCTTGCAAATCACCATGCAAGAAAGCATTCTTTACATCCATCTGATGTAAAGACCATTCCTTTGATGCAGCCATAACAATGACTGCTCTTACGGTTGCCATCCTTGCAACCGGACTAAATGTTTCTTCATAATCAATGCCATATGTTTGTGCATATCCCTTGACTACTAATCTTGCCTTGTATCTATTCACAGAACCATCTGCATTGTGCTTCACCTTATAAACCCACTTACAACCAATTGCATTTTTATCTTTAGGCAAAGGTACCAATTCCCATGTAGCATTTGCTTCCAAGGCATCCATTTCTTCATCCATGGCTTTCTCCCATTTTTCTTTTCCCATGGCTTGCTTAGAAGAAGTGGGTTCTAGTTCCTGTATCACTTTGACCATATAGGCATAGTGAATGGCTGTAAATCCATCATATTTCAGCCTATCCACAAGATACCTAGCTCTGGTAGACCTGCGCAAAGTAGGTTCACTCCCAGGTGCTCTAAAAACATCCCTGGTCTTCCTTACTCCAGGTGTAACAATAGAAGGAATACCCAACTCATCATCAATGCTCTGTTCTAAGCCACTGGATTCACCATCCACATAAGAGTGACCTGCATTCACATCAAACATGGGATGATCTACCTTCTCTTTTCCTTTTCGTGATACTTGCATACCAGTATCTGCATTGCTTTGAGAATATTCTCCTGATCTCAATCTGCCTATTCATGGCGAAGAATGTGAACCACTGCTAGACGACGCTACAGGTCCACTAATATCTTGTGACTGCTCCTGTGAATTCTGTGCAGCATTACCATTTTGTGCATCTGCATTATCAATCACATTTACTAGTTTATACCAGCTACTCATCTCATAAAAAACAACATCTCTGCTCACTGTAAACTTACGAGTAGAAGGGTTATAGCATCTATACCCTTTTTACTGCAGAGAGTAACCAATAAAGATGCACTTCTTAGGTTTTGGATCCAACTTGGATCTCAACTCATCTGGCACATGAACATAGGCAATGCAACAAAAAATTTTCAAATGAGAAATATTTGGTTTTCTACCAGTATACCTCTCCTCTAGAGCCATGCCATGTATTGCTGCAGTGGGAGTCATGTTCATTATGTAGACTGCTGTAGCAACTGCCTTAGCCCAGCAAAAATTTGGCATGTCTTTTTCATTGAGCATGGCACGAGATACCTCTCCAATATGCTTGCTTTTTCTTTCTGCAATTCCATTTTGTTGTGGGGTATGACTACATGAATATTGCTGCTTTATGCCATGCTCCTGCAAGAACCTTGCAAACTCATTTGAGAGGTACTCTCCCCCTCCATCTGACCTTAGGCATTTTATTTGCATGTCTATTTCTTTTTCAACCATAGCTTTAAGAGTTTTGAAATGCCCAAAAACTTCACTTTTCTTTTTCATAAAATACACCCAAACTTTTCTGCTATAGTCATCAATAAAAGTGACAAATTAATGACAGCCTCCAAGAGATGCAGCTTTAGTAGTCCACACATCAGAGTGGATTAATTCCAATGGCTTCTTACTCTCTTGAACATGTCTAGGAAATGGTTTCCTTGCCCGTTTTCCAAATTGACAGGCTTCACATACCTTATGCATTTCTGCAACCTTGAATTTAGGCAATCCTGCAACAATATTTTGGGCTTGCATTGATTTAATTCACTGTACATTAACATGACCAATGCATTTATGCCAGATATCAATATCTGTAACTACACCGGTCCCATGTGCAAACATTGCTGCACTCAATTCAGGCATGTCTGCATCCAACGTAAACATTTTGCCCTTCTTCTTTCCTTTTGCTATCAAGGGACCTTTATTTTTCATATCCTCAACAAAGCATCCATGAGAATTAAATCTGACCTGCAAGCCCTGCTCAACCATTTGACCAACAGAAACTAGGTTCTTGGTGATATTCGGGACATGAAATACATGCGACAGGTATTTCTTTTTCCCATCCTGCATAGACAAAGGAAATTTTCCAATCTTCACAATAGGATGTGCAATATCATCACCAGTCTCCACAAATCTTGGTTTTTCCATTTTCCTTGCATCTTGCATCCGTCCTGCATGACCTGTCATGTGGTTTGATGCACCTGAGTCAACATACCATACATCGTTGCTTTCTTCTGCACTTGTCACAGAATTGGTCATGTGCTGCACCATAAACAAATGCTCATTTCTGTCATCACCCTGTCTACTAGAAGTTGCATAATTTCCTTGTTGCAATTTTTCATTCATGATGTCATTCTGCTTTTTATAGCAGTCTTTAGCCATATGTCCCATTTTACCACAGTAGTAGCATTCAACATTGCTGTTTGCATTTTGGCCTCTTTGGCATCCACCACGACCTCTTTGGCTCCCCCTGCCTCTAGAGTTACCACGTCCTCCTCCATAGGACTGGTTTTTTTGAGGTTGTTGCATATTCTGATTTCTACCACGGCCTCCAGATCGGCCTCCTCTACCTCTGCCTCTACCTCTTCCAGCATTTGAGTAGAAGACAGCTTCTTTTGAAGTTCCTCCTGAAGAAGATGCACTACCATTTCTCTGCTCCTCAAAAATTAGAAGAGCAATCAACTCCTCAAAATCAAGAAATCTTTCATGGACAGAAATGGATGTTCAGAACTGTGCATAATCCTTTCCTAGACCATTCAAGGTCACAGAAACTAAATCATCATCTTCCACTAGTGGCGGAATGGAAGCAAGTGCATCTGCAATCTTCTTCACCTTCATGTAGTAGTCATTGATGCTCATACTTTCTCTTTGCACATTGTGCAACTCTTGCTTGAGCTGCATTTTCCTGGCTTGCGTATTTGTGCTATACATTTTTGACAAAGTATCCCATGCCTCCTTTGGCATACTTGCATCTTGAATATGCACAATCATAGAGTCTGAAATGATGATAGACAGCCAGTACATAACTTTCCTGGCTCTATCATGCCATGCTTTAAATGCCTGCATTTCCTGATGATTGGGAACATAAGGAAGAACTGGTTCTTCTTCATTTCCTGCAATGAATTACCAATATTCTTTTTCCATAAGGAAATTTGTCATTCTGAACTTCCATGCTTGGAAGTTGTTCTTGTCAAGCTTTTCAACGACAATTTGTGAAAGAGAATCAGACACTATTACAGAACACTGTAAAAAATTCTTTCACTGCAAAGAACACAGCTTCAACCTCACAAAGGCAAATTTGCAAAACTGACGAAAGTGGTATTTGACCACACAGCCACTTCCTAGTGACAATTTTGCATCAACAGGCAATAAGGATGATTTTGTAACTCCCAATGTCTCTGTGCATAGGCATACGATGCAATTTCTACAGTAACTTTTCACTGATCTGTGGAACAGTGGTTGCACAGCATAAAATAGGGCCTTTTCCTGAGTGCATGTAGAAAACGTCCGCCTTCAAAACAGGCCCCGAAATGGCCTCAAATAAAAAAAACAGAGCTGGCAAGGCTAAAGCCTTATCCCGTAGCATATATTGCCCTCTTGCTACACCACGAAGGGCGTCTCAATCTGAGACAATGCACTCTTGCACTTTCCGGCTGTGCTACTTGCAGAGACTTGCTCCCAAAATAGAAAAATGAAAGCAACATTGGTCCTCTTACTAGAACACCGTGAACTTGGTTTGCTTTCTTGAGCTCCTGACCGCGAACAAGGCTCTGATACCATGTCAAGATTGTGGGAGAGAAGGAAGGAGTCTCACTTGTAGCTTTCTTACTTGCACAATGGGGGAATACACACAAAGGTGGAGGCTGAAAATAGTTTTTCTCTTCTTAGTTGTGTAAGCCAAAAAGAACTCGAGTACATAGAAATAGAAGAACCCTATATATGGGTCTGAAACCAAACTGAACTAACTAAGGTGGCATACTAACTGAGTGGAGCCCCGAGAGGAACACCAAGGAAAAGGGAATTCTCTTGCAAGAAAATCTATCTTGTAACATCAACAAGCTTGTTTATCATGTTTCATATGATCACAATGAAGAAAAGAACACCAGGCACAACAAATCTTCATGCAGCATCATGTAAATCTCCCACGGTTTTTAATAGAATCAACCATATTCTTCAACATCCTCATAAAATCCATCAATAGAACAAAGAAAGCAAAGGAATACACCATCTGTGAATGGAAATACATCACATAGTATTCATCTTCAATATCTTCATAGTCTTCTCTCTCAATCTCTCATATACAATCACTCTGTTTGAGTAGAATTGGCTATCTCTGACTCTCTCTCTCACACTCCATCAATAATACATCATATCCTCACTACAATATCTCAAAAATTACTCTCAATAATCACTCTTAGGTCGTGGATACCCCTCCCAAGAGGTATGTCTGATATGAAGGGTCACCAGAGCCACTACAGTGTCTCTTCACAGCTCACTACTGTCACTTCACTCTAGTCTTCTCTTGAGTCTTCAGCAGCTACTTCTTCCACTTCCTTCAGCTCTTTTGCACTTATATTCACCTCTTTCCAAGGCTAGAAAACTTTCCCAAAATCACACATACATTCCACAGAACACTTACAGAACAGTCTACAGAACAGTACCAGAACAGTTACAGTACAGAACAGAACAGAACAGAAGCTCTACAGAAGACCTACAGAAGGTTACAGAAGGTCATCCAAACCACATAACTCACTCTCAAACCATTTCAAACTCTCACAAAACATTCACTAAGCTTTCACAATATCTCATTCTTCATCAATCAATACTCTATCCCTCCTTACAAAAGACAATCAGAACAAAACAAACCAAAACAGAACAAAACATAAGGTATACAAAACCATTCAGAACCTATTAGAACATCACAGAACCATCAACAAACATCATGATCTTCCAAAACACAATCAATATCATCCAAAACACTCTCAAACCACTTCCAAATCAATCAATCATCCCATAAAATCAATCATTCAGCTCTCAAAAACAACAAAAATCAGCCAAAAAACAAGTCATTTCAACACTCAACATATCCCCACACTTAATAAGGAAGCGTCCTCGCGACCCAGGAAAAAGGGAATACAAGTTCATTGGAAAGCTTCACTGTGATCTTCATTATCTTTTCAAAAAGAATCCATCCACCACGACCCCAACTTATAACCTGTGTCTGATATAAAAATACAAAGAAAGGAAAACTCTTTTGAAATTAACACCTCTTATCAAACTAAAAATCACCACAAATTTGTAAAGGATATAAGAGTTTGCTTCTTCTTCTTCAGCATCAGCTTCAACTCTCCAACCATGACCCCATCTTGACAAATCTCCAAAATATAGCTCGTACACAAAATCCAATAGGAAACCACCACGTTCGTTTGACATACATGAACTCACAACACAAACACTAATACACAACACAACCATCTGAATGACTTCTTCAAAAAGAAGAGTTTGGCATTAAAAAACTTGCACCATACATTGGAAAGGCATCAATGAAGATGATCCCTCTTAAAAGATTGATGTTGTCGGAATCGATCCATAGATAAGGATTCATCTACAAAGTTTTTAGGAGGATTTTGGAAAAATTGGAGACAGCACATCCTTTCCAACAAGACCATGTATCTGCTAGGCAAACAGAGGGCATGAAAATACAGTATCTCCAGCTGTTGGGAATCAATGTTTACATTGACATTCATGCACAACTTTGGAATAGGCTTTGAATCAGTATGAGAGTGCTTATGCATATACGCCAGGTACCAAGCAAAGTGAGCAGTTAATCTCACTGAGGGATCTGCAGACTGTGAATATTGTTGGGCAAAATGAACATAGTTTTGATAAGCTTGACTTGAAGCTGTCCATTCCCCTGGAATAACTGGCCAATTAATCTGTGGTCCTGTAAGGCAATCATCCGAACTCCATCCCCTTCTTCTAGAAATCTGAGTATCAAAACCGTCACAGTCACTAACCAACTGAGGTGGTTGAGATATGGAAGTGTTAGGAGAGGGTAATGGAATAAGAAAAAGTGGATGTAGGGAAGGATAAGAAAAATCATAAAAGGAAGAAAAGGTTAAAGAAGGAGTGGCAGAAATTTGTAAGGAATCACTAAGGAACGGTCTTAACTGATAAATAGGAAATGTGGAGGGTACATTAATGAGGGGTGAAGGACAGGGTGGAGAAGGGGAAAATACCCTATCCTCAATAAAGGAACAGTAAGTGAAAATAGGAATTTGAGGGAAATTGGAAGGTTGGAAAAGAAGGGGTAAAATTACTGTGGAATTAGTTTGACAAAGGGAAAAATATATAGCATAGCGGTGAGCCAATTGTTGGTAATAAAGGAGGGTAGGAACAGAAGGTCCCAAGAGAGATCGTCTATGATAGGCATCAAAGAAGGTAGCATCAAATGGATTATGTTTGGAAAGATAGGTTAAGAGATCCATCCTCAGTTGGTTAGTACTCTGTACAAAGGTAGGAGCTGTATTTTGTCTTTGATTTAGGACCACTGACTCAATCATGGGATGCCACGAATTATCCTGACAATGAGCTACTTGGGAGGAATAACTCTGAAACATATCAGCTATGCGCAACTCCAAATGATTGACATATAGAACAGCCTGTAAAACCACATCCCCCACATACCATGCCATATCTACCTCATCTGGAATTAACAAATCTCCTCGGAGATACATGTATGACATTAACATGGTGTCTGGCGTGACAGAATCTTCAAAGAGCATTCTGACGACCTCTGTCAACAACTCAGCAGACCAAGCCCCACTCCAGCCATCCTCTGGAAAAGGTAAATCCATCGTGGAAAGCTTCATATAGAAGACCAACTTCTGTAAGTGGTAGTGGACAAAGAAAGAATGATCTGGTAAGACATATTCCTGAAATTGTTCAAAGGTAGACCATAACAAGTTCATTCTGGACTGCAATCTTTCCACTTTATCTTGGAATAAAGGGCACAAAGTAGCCTGTCTCTGTAGGGCAGCCAAGTCCTGCTGTGAAAGAGAGGGAATTAATGGAACAGGAGGGCTTGGAGGAACAGAGCGGGACTTTGCAAGCTGATCTTGCAACTGCTGGATTTGGGAGGCTTGGTTGGCCACTGTGTCATTAGCCATCTGTAAAGCTGAAAGCTTGTCATCTAAAAGAACTTGGAATTCTTTCGCTTCGCTGGACATCCTCTCCTTCTCTGCTGAAAGGCTAGTAACCTGTGACTGAGCCTCGAATAACTGGGTCTTCAATGAAGCAATCTCATCACTTTGAGTGGCAACCAGTTGGGTTTGCTGTTCCATTTGCTTAAATAGATTTGCTAGGGTATCCTTAGCAGAAGCTAACTCAGATGTTGCCTTATGCAACTGGTCTTTGGACTGCATGAGCTCCTCATAGAAAGATGCGTACAGCTGTTGAACATAGGCTGTCACTGACAACTCAATGGAACTTTGAATATCCTTGCAGAGGAAAGGAATGGCATCTCCTGAGATGAGACTGTTCAGGGAAGGAACTGAGATCTCCAAGGATCCTTCTCGATGTGCTCGGAACAGATTATTGCAAGTGAGATACCCAGGGAGTTCACTGCCAGAAGTAGCAGGGATAGGCACTGAGGGAAGTACAGCAGGGGCTTTGTCCGCTACCCTCTTCAAGCGTTTGCGCTGTATGACCAGGGGAGGCGGAGAATCATCATCCTCAATGTCAATAGGTGCTGACTCTTCTGAAGGTGGAGGAGGAGGTACGGGATCTGATGGAGGAGGTGGAGGTACAGTCTTCTGTAAACCCGAATAGGTCAAGAAGGCAGACAAATATGATCCATAGGTAACATTGGTAACATTACCCCTCATGACTTTAACGAAATTCTGATCCATTTTAGTAAGGAGGTATGTGCTCCAATCAATGGCAACTCCTTTTAGCACCATCCTGGAAGCTGTGAAAAGCTCTTTGGACAAATAGTGGAATGGCGTTTTGGCAGGCATGAACCTGTCCTGAAGGAACTGGCACATCGTCTTCCAGACGGGATCAGTAATCATAGAAAACGAAACTCCTGAAGAGTTGATCACTTTCTTAACATCAAGGACTTCCCTTGTCTGCTTCTGCAACAGCTTGAGAATCTCTTCATTAGAGAAGAGCTGACGAGTGGTCACAAAAGGTTCTCCTTTGAAGGGTAAAGACAGAGCCTTCCCTAAGCCGCGAGACGTCAATGTCATAGACATGCCTTGGACTACGCCTGTCTTCTTGCTGTAAGAGGCCAGGAACTCATCACATACGGACGGATCCTCTGGAAGTAATGGAAAAGGAGTGGCCACAAAAGCAGCAAGTCCGGCCTTCGTGAGGGGCTCAAAAGTAAGTAGGGACGAGTAATCCCTACTAACTAGTGGGACGTACTGGATAGGGGGAGGAGCATGAGAAGGCGCCATTCAGATGGTTACACACACACCACAAACACAGACAATCAAGGAGAATGCCTGCAAAGCAACAGACAAAAAACCAAGGATAAGAGAATTACCAATCAAAACGTGACCCGACCTACTAACCCCAAGCAAACCACATCCTAGAAAAATTTTGACATGATCTCGAGACAAATGCGACCGAAAGCTTCATGCGATGCATCAAACAAACACCCTGAACCCCGTATCAGGCAATAAAAGAAAAAAAACTACATACCGTACCCGTAACCGTAACTAAGACATGAAACCAAAACCATACCAGATCCGACACATATCAATACGACATGTGTGATAGAACCAAGACTGGACCATGGAAAATAACATTAAGAACTGCGTATACCCATCCCACGAAACGCTTCATTAAAAAGGGGAATTAAGTGCAGTGAGGGGGGATTTAATTTAATGAAGGGTTGATTTTAATCAATTATTAAAAATGGGTGAATTTTTATTAGGTGATAAACCTTAATAAGAAAACGGCGGTTCCTTATTATAAATTTAATTACCAATTATTAGGTTAAACGGTGCAGTTATACGATTCCCGGACGTCGATTCCCGACTGGGTCTCTAAATGCAATTCATTGATTATAATTAAGGTGATGTGGAGCGCTTTTTTGCCAGCGCGTGCTCATGTGACGGCTGGTTGATTTTAATTAAAAAAATTTAGAGTGCCTCTGTAGCGCACGTAGCGCGTGCTAAGTGAACGGGTGGTTGATTTTAATTAAAAAAATGTGTGTGTTTAGCGCGAATGCGCGTGGAACGGTGGGTGAATTAAAGGGTTTATTTTAACAATTAATTGTGATTAAGGGGGAAAATAAATAAATAAATCGCATAAAATAAATACCTGGAAGGGGTGTGTATGTAATGCAGGAATGCGCACGGAAGAATTCCAGTAAAGGAAAAGCAAAAAGCACTGATGAAACAACAATGAGAACACCTTAGCAGATGTGTTAATTTGGTTTATGTGGGTTTTTTATTTTTATTTTTTTTAGTTGTGATTTTTTATGTTTGAATAGATTGAAAATGAGAAAGGGTGGTGAGGGGAATTTTTTAGAATGTTTTTAGAATTTTGTAGAATTTTTTACAAATTTTAAAATGATTTTTCTATATTTTTTGGCAATTTAGGGGTAAATTTAGGAAATGTGGAATTTTCAGAAATTATAGGGAAGGCAATTCCTAGCAGACAAAGTTCCAAAAATTGGCAAAAGGCACAAGGAATTTTTAGAAATTTTTTTGAAATTTTTTAATGGAAAAATTAATGTAGTGATTAATGAAGTCACATTAATCACATTAATCACATTAGTCAATGAGACATAAGTCAATTAAGTCGGGTTAGTAGGATAAGGCAGGTTAGTCTACCTAAGTCTAGTCTGGTTAGTTAAGGGTAAGTAGGTTAGGTCGAACTAACCTAGTCAGGTTAGTGAAGGTTAAGTAGGGTAGGTCTAACTAAGGCTAGTCAAGACTAACTAACCTGAGGTAGGTTAGTGGACTAACTATAGGTAGGTTAGAGTTAACCTAACCCTAGTTAAATGAGTTATTAACCTAACCCTAGTTAAATGAGTTATTAACCTAACCCTAGTTAAATGTTGACTTAGGTTAGTGGTTAATCTAACTTAGGTTAGTAATTAAGTAAACTAAGGTTAGTATCTAACCTTAGGATGGGAGGAGGAGGAGGCTAGGGTGGTGGAGGAGAAGGGAGGTGGGGGTGCTGCAGGCGGCGAGCCGGGGGCGTGGCGGCGGTCGTGGCGATCCGGCGAGGCGCGGGCAATTGCAGGCTGACAGGGGCGGGGCACAGGCGAGGAGGGCGACGAGGGCGCAGCTGACGGGGGCGGGGCACAGGCGAGGAGGGCGAGGAGGGCGACGAGGGCGCAGCTGACGGGGGCGGGGCACAGGCGATGAGGGCGAGGAGGCGACGAGGGCGCAGCTGACGGGGGCGGGGCACAGGCGATGAGGGCGAGGAGGCGACGAGGGCGCAACTTCAGTGATGGTGGCGCGACGACGGCGGCTCGACGACTGCGGACGACGGCGATCCGGGCGGCAGACTCCAACGACTCGGCGAAGACGGAGGGCAAGGAGGGGAAGGAGAAGGGGAGGAAGAGGAGGAGGGAGTCGGTAGGAGAGAAGGGAGAGGGAGGAGGAAGAAGGAGTGGGGGGAGGAGAAGGAGTGGCGGGAGAAGCAGTGGGAGGAGGAGAAGGAGCGGAGGGAAGAGAAGAAGGAAGCAGCAGGGGGAGGAGAAGGAGCGGAGGGAAGAGAAGAAGGAAGCAGCAGGGGGGGAGAAAATGGAGGAGGAGGAAATGTAGAAGGAGGAGGAGAGAGGAGAAGAAGGAAGGGAGAGGAGGTGGAGAGGGAGGGAGAAGAGGGAGGAGGAAGAAGAGGAGAGGGAGGTGGACACACAGAGAGAGAGAGAGAGAAAGAAACGGTTGGCGGGAGGGGGTGTCCGTTTGTTTTTTTTTTTTTTAAAATTTAAATAAAAGGTGGGCGGCAGGTTGGGGTGGGCAGGGGGTGGTGGGCAGGGTCAAAAAGGGGACGTAGCCCCGTCCCGCGCACGTGCGCGGGGCGGGGTAAAAAAATTTGCCGTGACGGGATTGGAATGGCGCGAGGAAGACGGTACGGGTTATGCAGACACGACCGAGGCGCGTGGAGATTCGTAAAATCGAAAAAGGGCGCGTTCACGCGCAAAACGAGCGCAAGAAAAAACGGAAAAATAAAGAAAAATTAATAACTCCCAATCCGGATGTCAAAACGAAATAGCGTAAAAACAAAAAGTGGGCAGGACAACAGGGGGGAAACAAGAAAAATACGGGACGGGGGTTCCGGGAGGGATAAAGGGCGGTCACGTGCAAAAACACAAAAAACGAACCAAAAACGCAATTTAAAAATTAATATCGAAAGATCCGTGCATCGGAACGAAGTGCAGAAAAAAGGAAAACTGTGCAGAAAGATGTGCCCGACAATCCTATCACGTCAAAACATAATTCCCACTAAGGTAAGACATGTTCACATGGGAAAAACCCAAAAAACAAACCCGAAAATGGGATCGGAAATTAATATCGAACAAACCATTCACCGGAATGACATGCAGTAAGAAGGAAAAATGTCCGCAGGAAGGGGTGGCACAGGGGTATCATGTTAAAACGCAGTTCCGGCGGAAATAGGAGGGGTTCACATGTGAAAAACTCCAAAAATACTCCCGAAAACTCATTTAAAAATTAATAAGTAAAAATCCAGAAGTCGAAAAAGGGTGGAGGAAAAAGGAAAAAGGTAGGGGAAGGCATGGGGGACACGGTTGTCAAATCAAATTGGAATTCCGATGCAAACAGGGCAGGTTCACATGGAAAAATGTCAAAAATACACACGAAAAAGTCTTAAAAAACCGGAAAATTAATAACGGACAAACCATATATCAAAATGATGCGGAATAAAAAGGAAAAATGTTAGGGGAAAAGCGTTGGTCAGGGCTATGACATTAGATCACGGTTTCGAAGCAAGAAAAGCGCGTTCACATGGAAAACCGTCTAAATTGCGTAAAATGCTTCAAAAATTAATAACTCGAAAACCATGCACCGGAACAGGGGTAGGTAAAAAAGAAAAATGGTTAATTCAAAGGGAGGAACAGGGCTATAAGGTTGGATTTGGATTTAAGTGAATGTAGGGTGCATTCACATGGCAGGACCGCAAAATCAGGGAATGAAGGAAAACTGCAAGGGAATAGCCCCAAGGGTGGGTGGAAAATGAATGGGTGGGTGGGAAGGGTCCCCAGGAGGGTAAAAGCAAGTCATGGTATACATGCATGAGCAAGATAAGGCATATGCAGATGGGTATGCAATGTAGATGCGCAGGGACGCGTCCCCACACTTAAGACCTTAACGGATAGGGTTAACCGAGCAACAGGGACCTAGGACCATGCCACAGACCATCCACTAACTTCCCCACACTTAAAACATGACCGTCACGAAGAAACCAAAGTGTAGGGTTAGAAAAACTTGGCCCGTTTCGTCCAGAATCAAGGTTGAGTGTCGATGGCACGTCTAGTGTTGTTGTCGGTGCTGGAGGGACCAAGGCATCTTTACAGCACACGTCCGTCATGGAAGGGACCACGCGGCAGCACCCAGGGAGGTAACTGATGGAAGGAATCGCAGGAAATTCGTTGTCGATGATGAGGGATATTACACTCAACTCGCAATCACTCAATTGGAATGAAAGAACAGTCATTCGCCCCATGACTAATATCACTTAAGGAAAAAGGATTGAAACCCGTATCTCATACCCGGTTGAGGAATCGACAAGGGGGGAATGGTGTAGAAAGGAGTATGCCAGGGTGCACAGTTGATGGTGCATTAGTGCGTCCAACCCGTCTGGCATAGGTGCAAGAAGAAAGGCAAGGGAGCCTTACAGTGCCGTGTACAGAACAGGGTGATGTGTCTTGTGAGGACGGCAAAGACCCATCCCGTGGGTGCATAGGGAAACGGGAACATACCTGACTCCAAGTGTCGTAACGTCCCTCAATCTCACCTCTCGGTATTTGATTGAAGAAACTCCAGTCACACTCAACCCACCCTCTGTCTCACGCTCTGTTGATAATTACAGGAGGGCAGCCTTTTCCAGAAACCCATTGATGTCATTCTCACAGTCACTTGTGTAAAGGTTGTATGCCTTGTGCGCATTTGATGGTGCAATTGTGCATCCCGCCCTGTGCCGGCATACGGTGCGAGAAGGAAGGCCAGGGAGCCTTATGGTGCAGTGTACAGAAACAAATTGTGCTTTGCTTTGAGAGGCCCATCCCATGGGTGCAACACTTCATTCACACTTCTCACCTCTCATTCGATTGGAAGGGAAAAGACTGGTCACTCACCCCACCCTCTGTCTCACTCGTTGTTGATAGATACAGAGGGTAACTGTACTCACTTCCCCATCCGGTTAGGATGAAAGCTCACATCACTCAAGGGGTTGTCGATGAAGATCGCGTCAGCAGTTGTGGAAGAGGCATACCCAGGGAGGTAGCCATCAAATTCGAACATTGTGTTGGATAGGAACATGTCGTCTGCTAGAGGACAGTTAGTCACTTTGCAAAAAGACCCAGGACATAGCGTACCAAGGGAGGCAGCTTCGGAATTGGATCCTGGGAATATCAATTAATGAATCCACTTTCTGGACTGCTAGGTGTTACCACCTTTTCCACAGCCAGCTTCTCGCCCAAGGGTGTTTATCACATTTTCTTGGAACGAGGCCTGCTATGACAGGGAATTACTTCCTTTTCTCTCATAACAAATTTGTTTTTTTTTTTCTTTCTTTTGTTTTTTCTTTTTCTTTTTTTTTCTTTTTTTTTTTTCCTATTCCCGAGGGTGTTTCCACCTTTTCTCGAAGGATAGGTCGGCATGACAGGGACCTAAGTCCTTTTCTCCCATAACCGATATATTTTGTTTTGTTTTGTTGTTCTCTCTTTTTTTTTTTCTATATTGAACAAGGGAATGGTAGAAAGACCATGTGTCAGAACCCACCTCGCCACTGTCGCTGGTGGAAAATAGAGGATAAGAGATCAAGGCTGGAAGGGGGGTTTGAGGGGACAGAGGGTTGCGTCCACTTCATCAGGAGTGATTGAAGAACGGCTAACAGAAGTAGCATCATAAGAAGTACAGTGCCGCGCCAACGAGGGAAAGGATCAAGTGTCCGTAATTGTCAAGATCCCCAAGGAGGGAAGTACTTCTTCAGGCGATATCCATTAATCAGAAAGGGATCATCAGAGGCATCAACGGTCTGCACTTGAACAGAACCATTAGGGTTGACAGCAAGTACCTTATAGGGGCCCATCCACCGCTGTTGGAGCTTGCCAGGAAACTTGCCAAATCGTGAATCATAGGCTAGGACCAAATCACCTTCTTTGAACTCTTTGTGCTTGATGAAACTATCATGGTAAGCCTTGCGTCGAGCTTGCGTGGCTTCCATGCACTGTAGAGCCATCCTGCGAATTTCGTCCAAACATTCCAAATGCAGGAGACGGCGTTGCAGTGAATCATCATCCCCCAAACGCTCTTTGATAGCCACTCTCAAAGAGGGTAGTTCCAATTCAACAGGAAAAACAGTTTCTGTTCCATATACCAGCTGGAAGGGTGTCTGTCCCGTTGCTGCTTTATGGGAGGTTCTGTATGCCCAGAGGGCCTCTGTAAGTCGATCGTCCCAATCACGACGATGTGCAGCAATTGTTCTTGTCAGAATCGAGCAGAGGATGCGATTCGTGACTTCGACTTGGCCATTGGCTCTGGGGTAATAAGGAGTGGACTTGCGATGGCGGATCTTATACAACTCTGTCAACTCATCCATGACTTTGTTAAGGAAATGAGTGCCTCTATCACTTACCAGCTCTAAGGGACTGCCAAAACGGGTGATGATATTCTCATACATGAACAGGGCCACGCTGTTACCATCGTCCCGCTTGAGGGCTTTAGCTTCACACCACTTTGTGACATAATCCGTACATACGAGGATGTATCGGTTCTATTTCCTTCTGGTAGGAGGGTCGATCGGACCTACGAAGTCAATGCCCCACTTCTCAAATGGCTTCAAAGGAAGGATAGGTTGCAGTGGCATGGCACTTGTCTTGGTGGGTTTTCCCATTCTTTGACAAGCATCACATCTTTTACAGTAATCATAGGAATCTTTGTGGATGGTAGGCCACCAATATCCTGCTAGCAGAGCCTTCCTGGCTGTAGCTTCTCCTGCAAAGTGACCTCCACATGGCTCGTCGTGGCAAGCCTTCAAAACAATCCCAATCTCTTCTCCTGCAACACATCTTCGGAGCACTTCATCTTTGCCTTTCTTGTACAATGCACCGCCTAGCAGGGTGTAGGGGGCTGATTCTAGCATGAGCTTCTTCCTTTCCCGACTAGAAATACCAGGAGGGTACTGTTGGGTTGCCAACAGATTGGCAATGTCTGCATTCCAGGGAGTGACAGTTTCTACCAAGAATAAGGAAGCATCAGGGAGGTCTGGATCATCCTGCTCCTCGTCTGCAGTTTGTGGGATACGCGACAGATGATCAGCCAGAACATGGGAACGACCAGGCTTAGTAATCACCTCAAAGTCGAACTCCTGGAATAAAAGGAGCCATCTCATCATTCGTCCTTTCACATCTGCTTTGTTCATTAAGAAGGACAGGGCCTCATGATCCACATAAAATTTAAAGTGGGTAGATAGGAGGTAATGGCGAAACTTCTCCAGGGCAAACACCATTGCGAAGCACTCCAGCTCTGTCACTGTATAGTTCCGTTCCCTATCAGTGACTCTTCGGCTTGCATAATAGATCAGTTGATCCAACTTCGAGGAGCCCTTTTGGCAAAGGACAGCACCTAAGCCTTCAATTGATGCATCAGTGTGTACGTGGAACTCTTTCGTCCAATCAGGAGGTTGCAGAATGGGTGCCTCTATCAGACACTACTTCAGAGTGTGGAAGGCTTTGTCACATTCTTCTGTCCAAGTAAACTCTGCATCTTTCCTCAGGAGCTTATGCAAGGAGGTTGCCTTTGTCGCAAAATGGGCTATGAACCTTCTGTAGTAACCCACATGGCCTAGGAATCCCCTCAACTGTTTGAGGTTGGTGGGTGCTTGCAGAGCTGCGATCTTTTCGATCTTTGCAGGGTCTGTTGAAATCCCTTGTGCAGAGACAATGTGGCCCAACAGAACTCCGGAAGAAACCCCAAAGATGCATTTGTCAGGGTTGAGGGAAATCCCATACTCCTAGCATCGGTCAAAGCATTGTTCCAGGTGGTCCCAGTATTCACTGATCAAGCTATAGACACAGAAGTCATCTAAATATACCTCAATAAAGTCCTGCAGATGATTTTGAAATGCAGCCATCATGACTCGTTGGAAAGTAGCAGGGGCATTGCAGAGCCCAAATGGCATCACTCGGTAAGCATAGGTCCCCCATTCTGTGGTGAAGGTTGTTTTGGATTGGTCTTCTTCTGCGATTTGGACTTGGTTGTATCCACTGAATCCATCCAGAAGAGAATAAAGTTCATGTCCTGCCACTGTGTCCAATAGTTGGTCTGTGAAAGGGATTGGAAAGTGATCCTTCTTTGTCTTGGAATTAAGTTTTCGGAAATCCACACATATTCGCAATTTGCCATTCTTCTTGGGTACAACCACGATGGGTGAAACCCATTCACTATTTGCCACTGGATAGATGAACTCGGCTTCCAGAAGCTTCAGCAGCTCTACTTTCACCAATGTGGAATAATTCGGGTTCATTCACCTCTGTCGTTGCCGTACTGGCTTGGCATCAGGCTCCAAGTCAATATGATGTTGACATATTGTGGGATCAATCCCCTTTAGGTCTTTGTAAGACCATGCAAACACGTCCAAATTTTCTTTCAACAAGTTGTACAAGGTTAACAACTCCTCTTCTGGGAGACTGCTACCCACCTTCAAGTGGCGTTCAGTGCCATCTGCATCCACAAAGGTTAACTGCCTTTCACCTTCTACTTCACGGATGAAGGTTCCACGGACTGCTTCTGGATATAGATCCGACTCCTTCAAGGGAGTGATGTCCTCTTCTGATGTCCCACTAGAACCGATTTCTTCTTTTGGTGGAGACTTAGGTTGCTCGTTAAGACGTTGGAATGGGATTAGAGCTGTTTCGGATTTGGTTTCAAAATTAATTACCTCGTGGCTTGAAGACTCATCTTCTGATGATACATCCAGGAACGTCACATAACAGGGACCCTCTGATGCTTGTTGGGTTGGTGGGTTCGGTGCTTGTTGGCACGGTGCATCATCATCTTCTTTGTTTGGCAAAAATGGGTTAGGATGGCATGAGCCACTGCTGAAAGACGGCTTGTTCTTCTTAATCCATTTCTTATAAAGGTTTTGCATATGAGAAGATCCATTTACCAGACCAAATGGTACCATCGCCATTCTGTCCCATAGCATGAGCTCATCGGCTTCTGATGCTTCTGGAACTTCTTCCTCAAATGTATCCTCTTCAGGTGGGATAGACTCTTCTGGCTCACTTTCATCACCTTCTTCGTCCATATCATATTCATCCTCTTCTGTCTCTGTCTCTGCTTCTGCTTCTGCTTCTGCTTCTGCTTCTGTTTCTGTCTCTGTAGGAGCTCTGTAACAGAAGAATAGATTCTCTGTTTCCTCTCCTGTCTCTGTCTCTGTTTCTGCTATGGCCATGTAACAGGGAGAGCAGTACATCCATGCTTCTATCTCACTGTCAGAAGTGATTTCCGAAGTCATTTCTGATTCAGGCAGGAAGTATTCACCCATTGATAATGGCTTTGCATCTTTCGGAAGTCGGCTTACAGTATCCACTGTTAAGGAATGTGCCACTATTTTCTTGGGAAGTATTTGTTTGATAGCATCTTCATCTGCTGATGTTCCATCTATAGCCTCATTAGGGGAATCAGAAGATAATTCCAAGGAGGTGGATCCATGTCCTTTTTGAGAACCATATAGTTTCAGCACCACTTTGTTGGGTCCTCTGCCCAAGGTCAAGGTTCCTTTGAACCAATCCGTCCTTGCTCTGGCTTCAAAAAGCCATGGTCTGCCCAGTAACAGAGGATAGGATGTACCATAAGAGTTTGGCTTCACCACCAAATAGGTCAGCCAATAATCTTTTCCAGCCACTGTAGTCTTCACATATGGAAGAATGCCCAAAGGCTTGATTCTACTCTGATCCGCCAGTCTGATGAGCCATTGGGTTGGTTGCACACCTTGTAGGCCTAGATCCTTCATCGTCACATCCGTCATAATGTTCACTGATGAGCCTCCATCAATTAGTGCATTTGCAATGAAGCAGCCTTCTATCCATACGCCAGTCTCTGGAGTACCTGGATCTAGGAAAGCGTTAGCCACGTCCACTTCTTTGACAGGCTCTGGAGCTTTGTTGGACTTTGTTGCTGTTGAGGGAGCAATCCTTAAACCACGTCTTTTCGTCAGTATACTTTTGAATCTTTTCCGGCAACTGGGAGACAACAACAATAATTGTCGGAATGTGAGGTTTGGTTTAAAGGTATCTAGATCTCTAACTAGATCGTATTCCTTAATAGGATCCACTGGCTTTTCTAATCGGTTAGGGAATGGGGCAACACCCATTTTCATTTTCCCTCTTTCTTCCAACAGAGGAATTACATGAGCTTCTTCTGCCACTTGTGGCACGTCCTCCTCTTCTGTATCCTGGACCTCTAGTCTTGTCTCTGTAACTGTCTCTGTAACTCTCTGTGGCACTGTAGGGCCCTGTACGGCACTATTAGGCTCTGTTCTGTTCTGTTCTTCTGGTGGAAGATTGAACTTCACTGTTCTGGCAGGAGGGTTATTCTCTTTCTGGACAGGTGGTTCCTTCTGCTTTGCACGCGTGATGGCAGCAACTTCCAATTCCACCAAATTGGAGGTAGGCTCTTGGGCCTTGGACGGACTATCAGTAGCACTGTTTTTCACTGGGGCTGGGCTTGGACAGTCTTTTGCAGTGTGGCCTTCTCCTTTGCATCGACTGCATAAGGTCTTGTAATCAACTGACCTTCGAGGATTTGGACAATTTGGTGAAATGTGTCCCTTTTCTCCGCATCTGTAACACTCCACTTCTGATCTCTGACCACCGCCAGATTGTCTTCCTCTGTAACTTTGGGAAGGAAATCTTCTGGGTCCGAAATTAGGACCAAACTCTCTAGGCTTGGGTCCAATATCTTGTGTTGTCATTTTGGATTCTAGCAAGTTAAATCTTGCGTCTTCTTCCTTTCTTCTCCTATCATGTATCTCCTTCAGAGAGCAAATGTCCTCTGTATGGTTCTTCCGCAAACAGTAGGAACAGAAGGCTCCAGGGATGGTTGGTTTCCATGTACATTCAGTGGCTAAATGACCTGCTTGATGACACTTACCACACCAAGTGTTTGACCGCATCACATCTCTTCCTGCTCCTGCAACGTTGGATATGCTAGCGGTATTTACTTTCAACGTCTGTAGTTGCTCTGTAATCACATCCATCAACTCCTTTTTGATGTTTGCAACTGAGTTGGATAAATAATCCTTCAAGCTTTCTCCTCCGGACGTACTGGTAGGAGGGTTTTAAGGAGTCTCTGTAATCACTGCATAAACTGGTTGGGCTGGTACAGAGGGGTCTCTGTTCTGGTTCTGATTCAGAGCTCCTGTTTGAACTGTTGGCTGTTGACTCCAGTTGGTAGGGTTCCACTGTTGCTGCTGATTTTGCATTGAGGAAATTGGTTGGGACCATTGTTGTTGTGGTTGAACCATCATTTGAGGCATGGATTGTGGCCACTGTGGATTTGGTGCACTGTACTGTGATACCGGGGGCATCTGTTGGTAGGGGTAGGGAACAGTCCCTGGGACTACATTTGGTGGGTACATCATTCCTGGCACCAAAGGAGGTAGGACTCCTCTTCCTGTATTCATTGCTAATCGAACTTCCACTTCATCGTACAGTCTTGCACCTTCTGTTGCAGCTTACAGGGTGGCTGGTCTTTGTAGCTCCACAAACTTACGGACTTCTGGTTGTAATCCTCTGAGAAACACCCCCTTCTAAATGCCATCATCTAGATTATGGTTAGTCCATCTCTTCAGGATGGATTCCATTCGTGAGACATAAGCTTCCAATCTTTCTCCAGAGGACTGACTTAGGTTCATAAATTCCTCTCTCATCCGCTCTTCAAAACCTTCACGCCTGAATTTAGTAAGGAAGGCCAACTTCAGGTCGTCCCATGTGCCAAAAGTTCCTGCTGCTTGTCTCTCATACCACTGAAACGCCGCGCCCTTGAAAGTGGCAGGGAATATTGCTAACCAATGCTCAGGGGTTCTGGCATTGTTAGCCACACATGCTACCATAAAATCTGCTACATGAAGATCGGGGTCTTCATTGTACTCTCCCTTAAAAACTGGCAATGGGACTACATTGGCTGGTCTGTCATCAATATTTCCAGGACGGATCTGGCTTGGAAGTGGGCCTCCAGCAGGAGGAGGAAGGGCTTGATGTGCCATTGGGACTTCTGTAAAGAGTTCCGCAAGGGCGTCAAACGCGGCTTCTGTTGCGAGCTCGCTCTCAGCTCTGATTCTTGCTTTCTCTCTTCTCACGTACCTCTGGACTTGTTCCAACGCTTGCCTTTTTATTGCGTCATTCATCAGGGGGTTGACTCCACTATGTTGTTAGTGCTCCACAGAGGGTTAACAGAAGGCTTCAGTCTCTGGAGGACTCTCTTGCCAACATTTCTTCTACTTCTTTCTTTTCAACGTCCCTGAATTCTGCTTTCATGCCACTGCACAGAGGAAGGTATTCGGTTCTGAAGGTGTCAAAATGCATACGTCTGAGCATTGTGGTGGTGCCATCATCATAGTAATGCCAACTTCTGATGGTTTCAACAGTGTATGTTGTGAAAAACACTCTGTCTACCAACTTCCAGTGGGTTGCTAATTGAACAAACAGAAGATTATCAGTACACCAAGCATCCCATGTATCTTGCTGTTGAGCATCCACGAACAAATTCCAACTCTTTTCCTTCTTATCTTTGTGAACCTCTACAGACCAAGACTCCTGAAGCTTCTTCGCAATCTCCCACTTGATGTTATCTGGAAACTTTTCAATAAATGCCAAATCTTCCATGGATGTTCATTCTCTCTGTTTCTGCTCTTCAGTTTGTTCCCAAACAGTTTGCCACCAAGATGCAAGTTTCTGCTGCTTCAATAGGAAGAGGAAACTGTCCACCACATAGAGCATGCATCATGATGGTGATGTGTTTCCGCCATTGTGGGATGAACTTCTTATGGAAAGTGGCTTTGATTATGAGGAATTCCAATTCTTCAGTAGAAGAAGGAACTTTACAAACATCCATTGAATTCTCCTCTTCTTGGCAATGCCAATTCCTTCATTTTCAGCCTCTTTTGGTGCTTGTTGATGGCAAGATTCCCCGGCTGCGCACCAAAAACATGGAGCCCCGAGAGGAACACCAAGGAAAAGGGAATTCTCTTGCAAGAAAATCTATCTTGTAACATCAACAAGCTTGTTTATCATGTTTCATATGATCACAATGAAGAAAAGAACACCAGGCACAACAAATCTTCATGCAGCATCATGTAAATCTCCCACGGTTTTTAATAGAATCAACCATATTCTTCAACATCCTCATAAAATCCATCAATAGAACAAAGAAAGCAAAGTAATACACCATCTTTGAATGGAAATACATCACATAGTATTCATCTTCAATATCTTCATAGTCTTCTCTCTCAATCTCTCATATACAATCACTCTGTTTGAGTAGAATTGGCTATCTCTGACTCTCTCTCTCACACTCCATCAATAATACATCATATCCTCACTACAATCTCTCAAAAATTACTCTCAATAATCACTCTTAGGTCGTGGATACCCCTCCCAAGAGGTATGTCTGATATGAAGGGTCACCAGAGCCACTACAGTGTCTCTTCACAGCTCACTACTGTCACTTCACTCTAGTCTTCTCTTGAGTCTTCAGCAGCTACTTCTTCCACTTCCTTCAGCTCTTTTGCACTTATATTCACCTCTCTCCAAGGCTAGAAAACTTTCCCAAAATCACACATACATTCCACAGAACACTTACAGAACAGTCTACAGAACAGTACCAGAACAGTTACAGTACAGAACAGAACAGAAACAGAACAGAACAGAAGCTCTACAGAAGACCTACAGAAGGTTACAGAAGGTCATCCAAACCACATAACTCACTCTCAAACCATTTCAAACTCTCACAAAACATTCACTAAGATTTCACAATATCTCATTCTTCATCAATCAATACTCTATCCCTCCTTACAGAAGACAATCAGAACAAAACAAACCAAAACAGAACAAAACAGAAGGTATACAGAACCATTCAGAACCTATTAGAACATCACAGAACCATCAACAAACATCATGATCTTCCAAAACACAATCAATATCATCCAAAACACTCTCAAACCACTTCCAAATCAATCAATCATCCCATAAAATCAATCATTCAGCTCTCAAAAACAACAAAAATCAGCCAAAAAACAAGTCATTTCAACACTCAACACTGAGCCACGAACTAGAGTAGATAAGGATAGCTGTCATCTAGCTATTATTCATGGACGGTGTACCAACTACATCTGCAACTGACAAGTCAGTGACATAAATGCACAACGGTCACCCTAGCATATCACGAGTGGAGCTCGATATCTCAACAGTCTACACATCCTCTTGCAAATTAGACTTGTATGTAGAACTCACCAACCTTGTTCTAAGAAGTGGCAATACTATTTTGTGATTTAACACCAAATCATGTGACGTTGCAACTTGTTGCACGAGACAAGTGCCACACCTAACTTGTGGGATCATTTCTCCCATTGCACAGTATTCCTTGGTCAAGAATACCTTTGGTCAAGATGTAGGGCTTGGAATGTCCCCTTGACCCAACCCAACCCTTAACCCTATATAGTAATTGGCCAATTGATCTTTAGGGTGAGGATCCTAGATCGTTCTTGCATAGATGTTTAACTAACCCTAACATTCCATGAATGTGGGTAGGACCTTTGAGGTTGGAAATATTAAGTCGGTTTCTCGAGTGCGATACTAGGCTGAATTTTATTGTGGCTTAGCTCTACTTAGCGCATTGAGGTGATCATCATTTGAGTTACACCATTACAAGTAATTTACCTAATTGGTCCAATTGTCTTGCAACAGGAGGTGATCTTTCCTCAGAGATGCAAATACTTTTCCTAGAAGATATAAATAATTGTAAGATATAACATTCCATGCAAATATGCGATTCATGGACTTTTTCCTTTTATGTAGCTATAAGTTCTACAATGATCGTTACTTTTCCTTGCCTATAATGATGATTGACAAATGAGTGCTAACTCGTATAAAAACCCTACATTGACTTGCATCAAGAACTATACCTATAAACCCTTCGTTTAATGCATTGAATTCAAGCTTAAATATGAGAATGCATCCTTTCCTAAATACAACTTTGATAAAAGAACTCCATGCATGAGCGAATGCAATGAGATCATTAATGATTTAACCTGTCCTTTAGAACTTAACCCGTCTCAAAATGAACTATCATCGCATGCAATTTACAAGTTCATAAAATTCATTTCCATGCATTGCAACTATTTTGGACAACATTCAACGGGCGTCTAGGATTATCTCATGCACAAATCACAATTAGGAAATTATTACCTAAGTGCATTATGCACTGTTCTTTTCCGTGAGGCAATCTAGGATGCATTTAGACAAATCCATCTTTTTAACCTATGCACTATGCGTTCAGGATTGCAACTTGGAAGTGCAAGCATTTTCAAATGCACGACATGCACTAACTTAGTAAACGAATGAATAAATGCATTTAAATTTTCCCAAAAACCATCATGCTTAACACATCCCTTTCATGCGAGAATACAATTGGAACCTGGGCATGAGAACTCGTAGCATTGTCCATGTGTGAACTCCGGTTGGAAGCTCCCATGTGTGGGCCTCACAACTTTTGCTTTGGGGCCATCAATGACGTAGATCCTAGACTCAACAAAATCCTCCTGGCCCTTTATTTGATTTCTAAAATTGCTTTCCATTCAAGATCTCCCTTGCGGTACAAGAGTTTGGGCCTTGAGGAACATGGGTTTTAAAATCTCGGGAGGCACGGTGAGAACAAGGCTTATGGAAGCCTTTAGTGGAAGCTTCCAAAAAGAAGCTTCTAAGCTTCTATGGGCAGAGAAGTGATGTGGAGAGAGAAGATGAGGATGAAGGTGCAGATGTCGATGAGGATGACGATGAAGGAGAGGAAGAGGATGATGTTTATGATGATGATGGCGATGATGGCTTTGCTTGCCGACATCAATATGGCGGCGTGAATGTAGCACGGCATCCTCAGGTAGCAGTAGCATGTCTCTCTCTCCTCCCCCCCTCATGCTTGAGTGGGGGGGTATTATAGGTGGAAGGGGGAGGGATAGCCATACACATGGCTAATTGCATGTTTCCTCCTCCTCCCATGCTCTCTTACTCCACACCACTCCTCTCACACTCCCTCTCCTTGCAATGCAATGACTGAAGGGGAGAGGATTAATAGTAAAAAAATTTGCAAAGTTTTGTCCATTATCCATTTGCCTTTTCCGTGAAGGGTGTTTCTGCGTGGAACTACGGGTTTTTAGCCAGGGTCTTCCATACACGACGCAGGCTGGTGTTCGTTGATACACGCGGAGTAAGCACTTAGCCAATGGTCTTCTTGTCGCGGGGTGGTCACTTGAAATTACTCTTGCGCGGGGTGTGTGGGGTCAAAAATCATTAATATTTCGTGCAAAAATATTGCATTTTCTTGTAGAAAATTTAATGGAATAGATTGATATTTTTTTAGCCTACAAAAATCAATGTTTTATTCTTATAATGATCAAAGGAGACTGAATAACATCTTGAATGATCTTGTTACAACTTAATGAACTATACAATCAAGCTTTGTCACATTCTAATAACTCCATGCTAGCTATAGTAATTGTGTTTTTGTTTTGAGAATGTGATCCAATACTTACTCTACATTCATGAGTTGATAGGACATCAAGGAGGATCAAGGCATCTAGACTAGCAAAAAAGTTCAACGCCCCCGAAGGAGTACATCCGCAACATTAGCAAGTTATCAATATGGTCATGTTTCATAATAAGTTTCTCATTTGGAGAGTATGACATAATAAGGAAGATTCAAGCATTGCAATAGCACTATTCGATACAATACCTATAATATTTTGCATGGAGAAGGTAATTCTCGTGACACAAAATGTCACACTTATATTGCATGAAATAAGCATAATTTCAAATGTAGGTCTTTTGATGGATTGCTTGTCATGACTATAGACATCAAGCTAATACATTATCCATTGAGACTATCTTTCCTCAGTATGGATTTCCAAAAGTCATTTCTTATCATGATGGTAGATTTATTATTAACTTCTAGACAATATTGTGTAAGAATTTATGCTTCTCTAAGATATGTTTGACCTCAACTTTCCACCCTCAAAGCAATAGGAAAACAAAATCAATAAATAGCATTGTCCTTTTTCTTATAGTATGAAAAATTTAAACTAAAAATCAGTCCTTACTGGGGGGGGTTAACTAAGTCACTCTCTCTCCTTAAAAAATGGGGCTGTGATGAAATTATGGAAACAAACTCTAAATTTGCTTGGTCTTAGGTATTTCAAATGTACTCTTTGAGTTCTTTGGATTGATTTATAACATGCCATGAGATTCTTCATATTAGAAAATATTCCAAATTGATACAACCCTAGATGTGATACTTATAGAGGATTGATGTCACATGAAGGGGTCACATCAACTTGGAAACTTCCAAAATATGAAGAATCTCATGCATCATACAAATCTTTGGAAATATGTCAAAAACTACATTCTAAATATCCAAGGTCTAACAAATTTGGAATTCATTGCATTTACAAAAACTTCATCAGGACCCCATTTTTAAGAAAAGAAAGTGAGTTGATTGCCTTAGAAGGTCCATTTTTGAGTCCACATTTTTCATAATGCTAAATTCTACACCATACATTGACCATACAATTGCTATCAACATTATCTTGCAAATTGTCTATATTAACACTCCACATTTACCTATCAACAATGCATCAAGCTTATAAGTTTTTCTAGGTTTGCTACTAAAAATTGACTCAAAAAGCTCCCCTTGCCTTGTTTCTCCAGGGCAACCCTCTTTTTCTAGTTTCACTATTGCAATCTTCTCATTCACCTCCTTCCAACCTTTTCTAGTCTTCTTCATGTCCTTTTTTCTTCATTTTCCTCCCTCTTTAGATAAGGTTTGATTGCCCCTATTCACACACAAGCGATATACACAAGCACAAATCCACACAAATAATTATACATATACATACATACATACATACATACATACATACATACATACATACATACATACATACATACATACATACATACATACATACATACATACATACATACATACATACATACATACATACATACATACATACATACATACACTAACTACAAGATATAGGCCTTACACTGACGTTAAAAGTGACGAAAATGTGAATAAAGAAATTTGCCCTCGTCATCGCAAAAAGCGTAGTTATTGGCGATGCCATAAAACAGTCGGTATTAGAGCCGTTATTAGCATCGCTATTTGCATCGGTATCAACGGCACATTTTAATGACGCTTTGCGACGTAATAATGACGCGTGCAGGTAAATTTGCGATGCTATTAGCGACGATAACAGGGAAAAAAATTTGTGGTAGGGTAGCAAGTTGCCCTGCCACATATAGCACTATGTGCTTTATTTGGGCCATACAAAATAGTTTCTGAACTATGTACAATGCTTGTGTAAATAAAAAAAAAGTGTACTTAAATCATAATACTGATATATGAAATAAATACATGATCGCATAATGAAAGCGACTGGTACAATCATGGCAAGATATCACTACTACATAGAAAATGCATACACAGATCTAGTGACCAAAACATAAGGGTGTGTGAGCTCTAGGGATCCAAGGGTGAGCTATACATCCTCGCCATCCAAAAGCTCGTCCCACCACAAAGGAGCATCAAACAAACTTTGCAAAAAAAGAAACAACTACACATCATTCCACCATACAATAATGCATTCTAAGTAAACATGGTAACTGCGGACAAGAAAGATGAGTGACTTATAGAGCTGCTGCATCTATACAATCGATCAATCAATGCAGTAAGACCGTGCCTCTCTACATATCGAGTCTCAAGGCTGGTCAGATCACGATTTGTAATGGAGTGTTGCAAAGGAATCAAAATACTAGTTGTTAGAAACATGATTGTCAGTACAAAGGATATTGCAAAAAAATAAGCAAGCAAAACAAAAGAAAAACTTACAAAGTCCTCGAGATATGTCCTGTGGTTGCCACTCCCAAGATGATGGTCCACTCCAGCCTTTAGTCGTGCCCTCACTACCTCATGCTGCTAACTCGAATGTCCTGGAGATTTTGTAGTCTCCTCCCTCAGTCGGTGGCAGTCATCCGCGTCTAGCCACTCGGGCTTTGTAGCCCCACTCTTGAGTGCCTTGCGTGCGTCCGATCGTGTGTGTGACATATACGCACGCATGCACTCCATCATCCTGCCCATAGAAAACCTATCTGTTGTGGCTAGAACCGGAAACTCCTCATGCAAGGATGATACTATGTAGTCCTTACTCCCCTTCGTATGTTTTTCCAATGATTTAAGATGTTGTTCCGAAAAACTTGTTGGCACAACTCTCTCATGCAAGTCATCACCCTCCTCCCCTCATCATTCATGATGATGGCTCCTGACCTATCATCGACAAGATAGGCATACCCCTCTGGGGTATGCCTAAGATGGGTCCTCTCCCACCTCACGCTCCTGGGCATATCTAGGAGACCCCTATACATCTGGTATACTAACCAGGGTAGTATCTATTGGTGTAGCACCCATAGGGGTGCCACCTGCGGACGACTGAGAAAAATTCAGAGTAACTCGACTAGACGTCCCCACAAGTGTGACAAATCTTGGAGGTGATACAACTCCAGCAGAACGATGAGACAGAGACACCACGTTCGTGCCTCCACAGCAACCACCTGAGCCATGCTCTCTGGAACCACCATGAGAGCAAGGAGTAGTACCTGTATCTCGATCCGACTGCAGACTCACTTCATCCGTATCTCTGCAACATTCCCCTGACCATGAAGCACTCCCTCCCTCTAGCCCAAGTCTAGAGCGTCGACCTCGTCTACTCGAAGGTGAAGCATTTGATTGCACCGAAGTAGATCTAATAGAGTGGCTTGACGATGTCCGAGACAGCTCCTGGTCCACCATGTCTCTAAATCTCGCCATATCTGATCTGGAGACATGTGCATGAAGATATCTTACAACTCCTCATCGCTCATCCTAATGATCTAAGTATCCATAAAGGTCACCTATACAGACAAAAAATGATGTTAGCATAATCAATTTAAACCATACAAAGCACGGTAATATAGATCTTTAAAAAATAATATTACTTAAAATGCATATCTTATGTACCCTTATAAGCGATTAGTCAACGAATTGAGTAAGTGGATGCTCCAAGTATGAAGTATCCTATGGTCGCATGTCAATCTCCTGACACAACTCGGCATAAACTGGAAGGTCGATAGACATGTCACCACAAAAGGATGAGTCCACCTCATTCTCAAAGAATTCTTGGACTCCTGTATTTCCATCATTGTTACCCGATGCTGGCTCCTCTACATGCTCCAAGCTTTTGGTGGCCTCCACCCCTTGCAATATCGACCCCTCTATTTGCATATTGTCCTCATCTATGCTCAGAACATCGCTTTGATCATATACTCTCGCACTTCGGGGAGCTGAAGGTATAACATACCACCATTGAGGTTGTCAGGGGTTTGGATAGAAGATTACATGTTCACAAACACGTACAAGAGAGATTTAAGTATGGTGACATGTACCATGTCGTAATACAAACAAATGAGTTCATGCACCTGTTCACAACGGGCCGGCAACACAAAGGTGTCATGCAAATCCGTTCATTTTTTTTCAAAATCTATTTCGAGAAATCCAGATGGACCTCATCAAACTGTTGCTCCAGCTCCTTCAAGTATCACTTTGAACCACTACACATCGAATAGTATCATGGAGAAGCTACAATAATCCACCGTAACAATACTTTGCAAGTTCCCAAAATACTCCATCTTATCTATAACCGTGTTTGTATTTGTTGCTCGTCGTCGGCTCTCTTGCTCGAACCTTGTCATGATACCACAGTCTATTGTGGAGTGCATTTTGTCAATACGCTCCACACAAAAATGTCGTCCGTGTGACCATGTTGCACTATATATTTTGTACTGTACATTGAAACACTCAATTAGTTGTTGCATATACAATATAGATACAACAAATCCTGAACACGTTATCACCTTTTGATTGCATCCCCTCAAGAATTCCCGCTTCTCGATTGAGACCTCTGCCCCTTCGCGAGACACTACGATTAAAGCTCCATGCAACCATCACGTTGAAAATAAACCGTGGCATCTAATCCATGCCCTTGGGATATCGAATTGGTTGATGGCACGTACTACGTCGAAATTCAGATTGTGCTTCCTCTCGATCTTGCCTAACTTGCTGGTACCTGGAGAGCCATGTCTCCATAGAGCCATGGTGCAACATACAAAAGCAATTCATTTTCTCCTCCATTACAGCATCCATTCTTTTTTCTACCCCATTTTCAACCAGTACATCTCCAGTTAGTCTATCATCGTCCTTCAGCAAACCATAGCATATTGTTGTCTGGATCCACCGTTGGTAGCCATTGTGAAATATGCACTAGCACCTCAAACACCAACCAACCTTCAACCATGCTACCTTCTGACCAATCTCGTTGTCGCACAAAGCCTTTCAAGGTTTTCATGAAGCACTCCAAGAAGAACATCCATCGCGTATGGACAAGTCCAGCAATCTCCACTTCATCTACAAGATGCACAAGAAGGTGGATTTGTATCGTGAGCATGCTGGTAGGTAGCTATTTCTCAAAGAGACAGACCATCTCCACTGCCAAACTGCCACAAATGAGAAAGCATTATGAACAATGACTATACTCCAAATAGCAAAATGTATAGGCCACTTACAATCCATTCATAGTACAAACCTGACATATCTTATGCCAATTATGGGACTTTAGCCCTGATAATTGGTCATCTTTAGAAAACTCAGACTTGAGAGAACGCATCATACCCGTCGGAGTGCAGATAGACTTGACTATTTGCTTCACAATGCGCTCTCCTTTAGTGGACAAAACCCAAGGAGCGCCAGGTAGCTACATGCGACCATCAGCACTTGATTGCAACCAAAGTGCCTCCATCTTGCCTACCTCCTTCAAATCCATTCGTGCCCCTGTAAGGTCTCTCTTTCTTGTAATGTGGTCCCATAGCAAGCTGCCCAAGTTCCTAAAAATATACATAGGATCCAACAAGTGGTTGATCTGTAAGGAGGTCCAATATGGCAACTTGTAGAAAACTGAGAACCATCGCATTCCATTTGGATGTGACTCTGTATGGATCATTTTCAGCTCGTACCAGCTTTGGGCATTCAAACGTGTTGGAGGTCATCCAAGAAAACCTTCCCTGAGTTCATGACCCTCTGGCAAGAAAGTAGCGTGTCCTTGATATATCATCTTCTTCATGGTTTGTGACCTTTGAGAATCTAACTATGACCCGCACAATGGACATGCATAATAACCTAAGGTAACCAGACGTGTTCTAACACCTCTATCCAGTGAATACAAGCTTGAACGAGCTATGATAGATATTACCAAAGAGAACGAAAACCTATTTACCTAAGCACTCTCCGAATATCGAAAAGTCATGCATTGTCCACATGAGAATGGCTCGAATATTGGCAAACCGTCAATCATTGTGCTTGCTCATATCTTACACAGTGACCCCCTCCTCCCACAAAATGTTAAGCTTATCGACTAATGGCGACGAAGATACACATCCATATTTTTGACTTTGTAGTGACCGGGGATGAGTAAGCTAAGGATGAGATGTCCTTTCTTTGTAGAAAGCCATGGAGGGATATTGTAGTTGACAAGGACTATAGGCCACATGCTGTAAGACGTTGAGCGCAGACCGAATGGGTTCACACCATCCATTGCAAGACCGAGCCGAAGATTCCTTGGCTCTTGGGAAAAGCCTGGGAAGGTAGAGTCAATGTGGCTCCATGCACGTGAATCCGCTGATATTCATTAAACTCCATCTATTGACCTATTCTGCTCATGCCACGTTGTTAAGCTCACCATACCGGACGTACGAAACATGTGGTTTATGCGGGGGATAAGCACAAAGTGTCTAAGAACTTTTTGAGGGATGGTTTGCCCTTGCAAGTCTTGTCGATATGTGTGAGTACCACACTTTGGACATGTCTCTATAGTCTCATATTCTCCTTGAAACAGTATGCAATCGTTGATACATGCATGGATGCTGTTGTAGTCCATGCCAAGCTTTTGTAAAACATGTCATGCATCATCATGAGACTCAAGCATGGTATTTGTAGGTGGTAATATATGATATTTCAGTAACCTAAAAAAAATCATAAAACACCTTGAAAAAGCACAAATGTTTTTAATGATAGTGCCAAAAAGAAATCAACGAAGCGTACGTACAAGGTACCTGAACAACTCAGTCACACTCGCATCGTTCCACCTGTATTTTGCTTGCACACTTAGGAGTGCAAGCAGTGTCTTCAAGCGAGATACTCGGCACCCATCATATAATGGTATGGATGCTTCCTCTCTAAGTGGATCAAAAGTCTCGACATCCATGGAAATCAATGCATCGATCATTGCCTCCATCTCAAGCTCCAAGTTTGTAGGTAAGTCTTGAAGGCTGCTTGTCTCCTCTAGTATTGACGGTATAGATTGGGTAGTACCTTCCAAGTGGTGGATTGGCTCAGGCACTCCATCCATCACATGCCCATGAACTCTTCCAATTGGCTGCAAAGGGTGCACTCCTCCTTGGGGATGAGACATCACCTCCCTGGATAGAAAATTTGCTAGCCACACCCAATCTTTTTGTATATGGTATTCAATTAGCTTGTGAGTACAATGCATGATTGATATTAACTTTTCTTACCGTTTGCTAAAAATCCAAGATCGCCTAATCAATGATCTCAAATTGAAACTCGCTAAAGCATCGTACGTGTTCTTTAAACAATCGACGTTTTTGTCTAATTGCTAGCTTGCATTGAGAGCAAGGACATGGGAAACGCTGATTAAGATACATCTCATGATCTTAAACATCAAGACCTTCATCGTTTTCCATTTTGTGTACATTATGACAAACAATTTGTTTTTGTTATCATTCTTTTTTTCTTTCTTAAATTGTTTGAGAAGGGATTTCTTCTCTTATAACTCATCAAAAACTAACATATGTAAAGTCTCCACCCACTCACCCACAAATTAACTTATGTCGGAGTGTTTCCCGTCTTGTGGAGTTGCACTGGACCTCATCGGACCTTGCCACCACTCTCTCTTTGTTTTTTATCCATTCATTATCTCCTCTCCTTCCATCTCTCTCTCTTTTTCTCTTTCTTTATTATGATGTATGTTTATTCCCTCTCTCTCGTTCCTTCTTCTTTTTTCTCTTCCTCCCCCTCTCTCATTTTCTTTAAAAATATATATATCTCTCTCTATTACTACAACAACAACAACTACTACTACTACTACTACTACTACAACAAACAAGAAAAGAAAAAAACACTACTATTGCTACCACTACTACAACAACAACAACAAATAAGAAAACTAGACAACAATAAACAAGAAAACAAAAAAAACCATTACAACAACAACAACAACAAACAAGAAAACCACTACTACTACTATAACCATGACTACGACTACGACTACAACTATAACTGCGACTACGATTACGACTATGACTATGACTACCACCATGACCACAATGTCGTGATGCTATGTAGGCACGGTGTGAAAAAGTATGGAATACATCATCATCAGACTTCTCTATTGATCTAGAGAGTCAATGTGATCTGAGCCATTAGTACTAGTGTGAGTTGCATGGATTATCAAAAAATACTAGATTTTTGGATAACTTTAGTCTATTTTTGATATTATTTATTGTAAAAATGCAAAAAAGTTAGAAAAAGCTTCTAGATTAGGATGACATGCAAAAAGCTAGTTGCTTTTTCAGCCAATTAGGAGATTTTTCATAAAAAAGACAAATTGACGAAATTGTGCGCATCGCGATCATTGTAAATAGGCTGAAAACTACAGATTGAACTGAAAGAAGGAGTGATTTGGGAGATCCGTGAATAGGTGTTCTACAGTTTTACCCCCCTTTTGGAGCCAACAGAGCCATGAGATTTGGGTTCTGGATAGTAGAGAAAGAGTTGATTTTTCTAATCTAAGTTTTTGGTCTAAGAAGGAGCTCCAGGAGAACTAATGCTTGGAGATTGCTACTAAGTAGTGCAAAAATTCCAAGTTCTTTCAATACATATTGTTTTAATTCATTGTGATTTGTTTTTGTCGTGTTTACCACTTGGGTATTCTCTATCTTCTCTTCCATCTCCTATCTCTACTTCCTTCTGCTTTTGATCCTCGGTGGATTCAACCTTTCGACAAAAACCCTCAAACATTGGTGGACCCGACGTGAAAGGTCGTCATAGAAGAAGGAAAGATAATATGGGAGAACCTTTGAATACAATCTCCACTGATGTTTTGCACTAGTTGGTGCAAAATATGAATATGCTTATGTAGGTACAACAACAATAATAGGTGATGCAAGATTCAACTCAAACAAAATGTGTTGTGATGAATGCTTTGCAAGTAGTTGAGTGTGAGGTGAAGTTATTCAATGGCAGGAATGTATCTGCATATATACATACCTATGCTCAGAAGATGGAATTCTTTGGAGTGGCTCAATTTGCATGGAGCTGGTATTTTGTGTGTGTTACTATTCATGAATTGAAAGCACGGATTGCTGAATTATACTTGCAGGATACTGACTAGGTAGCCTTCAAGAAGACACTCAGGGAAGAATTTTACATTGAGGACATCAGTTTGATTACGCGCAAGAATTTTCAGGAGTGGGTTATACAACCCAATAAGGGTCTTCTGGCTACAGAATTGTTAAGAGAATTTGAAAGTCGATCTTGTGGCTACAGAATTGTTAAGAGAATTTGAAAGTCGATTTGAGTAGTTGGATCTTGCAGAACAGCAAGCTCTTGCAAGTCAGAAAGTTGAATTGTTTCTACAAGCAGCTGATCCTGAGCTTCAAGAGAAGCTTGATGATTTGCTGGAGGATCAGATTACAAAGATAGGTTTGAAAATAGAGTGGAGACATGCCAAGGAAGCTGATACTGCACTTGTGAAGAAGCATAGAAGAAGAGAAATATTGCAAGTCTCAAGCTTGCCCATTGTTATGGGTAAGACAGTTGAAGTATCCAATAAGCCACCCGCTTCTATGGCTAACCCTATGGTTATACCTGCTATTGTTCCCTCTGTTAGAGAATATGTCTTAGATGGATTGGTCAAAGGGATGCAGGATCTTCAATTGAAGGTTGCAAAATTGGATGAAAAAGGACAAGAGGAAAGGGGAGGGGCAGCAGCCTCTAAGCATGGAAAAAGATGTATGTGGTGTGACAGTTTGCAGCACGAGAGAAAGGATTGTGCTGCCTATCAGGAGGCCTTGGCACGACAGCTTATCTTTTGGAAAGATGGCAAGGTCCATGCACAAGAAATGGGATTGCCTCTTGCTTTGAATTTTGGAAAGGGAGGTATGCAGAAGTTGTTGGAAGACTTGGCTGTCCGAAATGCTTATGCAGCAGTACATGCTTCTACTTTTGGTCTACAGTTGGATAGAATGCATGGCCAAGTGATGTTTGGTCCAAAGGCTAAAATATGGACACATGCTTTACATGCAACTGAAAAGAGAAAGGTCATTGATAGTGAAATGTCTCATGCAGGGCAAGACATTCGTGGCATAACTAGTTGGGAATCACCAGTAGATGCATATTCAGTGTATGCATATTTAGCGAAGGTACAAAACACGGATGTACTTGTGGAAGAAAAACGAAAAAGAGATGAAGATATTGCAGGGACATCTAAAAGAATGACAAGAAGAAGTGTGGATCAGCCTAAGGTTGCAAATCAATCACCTCTCGAGCATGTTATGAAAGAGGTCAGTCAGAAGCAAAAAAAGGATAACAAACAAGAGGACAAAAGGAAGGGCAAGCAGCCAGGATATAAGTTGCAATCTGACATTGAGATAGCCACAGATCTTAAGAAGGTTCTTGAAGAATGGATCTTAAATAGTTGGGTGGAATTTACATTGGGAGAGGTACTTGCATTGCCAAGCGAGAATTTCATGATGAGATCATTGACATAATTAAAAGGAAGTATCAGTTTCTTGGTGATACCACTAGTGCATTGCTGCAATTTGAAGAGGAAATTGGTTTGTTGGGTATTCGGGCTGAATATGAGCATGAAGTAAGTACTGGATTATCTATGCAGGAAGCTATTAATCAGTGGACAGCATGTGGAAAAGAGAAGAAAGTGGCTGAAAATGCATTGTCTTTTAGCAATATACATGGTGGAGTAAGGCAAATGCAACAATGTGGAGAAGAGACTCTAGGATTTATTTCTCGAAGTCACTACACAAGAAATCATTGGGCTAGAGCTGCCACTAAAACGGTAGTGAAAATAGGGGAGCGTGAAACTCCTTGTGTTGCTTTACTTGACCATGGGTCTGAGATAAATATCATTGAGTGGGGATTGTATAAAAATGGTGCATGGCCTGTGGACAACACTGATCATGGTTGGCATATGAGGGCTGCAAATAATTCTTTAAGGGAGCTCTATGCTACATGCCCTAATGTAAAACTGATAATTGGTGATATACAGGAAGAGCAACACTTCTTTGTGCAAGATAATTCCTCATATGTAGTGATTTTGGGACAACCCTATATTACAGGAGTGCGTATGGAAACAAAGGTACTTGATGATGGTTCTGCTTATGCAAGAGTCAGAAGCAAAGATGGGAGGAAAGAAGTCCAATTTCTTAATGTTTGTGTTAATCATCCTAGAAATCGTGATACGCTTCGAGAGTCTCCTTTGGTTCCAAATGCAAGGGAATTCAAAGACCTGAATTTTCATTAAGCACTACTGTAATGCGAGGCTACAGTAGTGTTGTTCAGAGGGTGTACTAGCCTCTTGATGAAATGAAGAATGTATTTACTATTGGTAATACTCAATTTACAACAAACAATTCATGTTGGTTTAAACCTATGGAAGCTATGTGTAGGACTGAACGCGTATCTATGAAACGGGCTATTAAGAAACTAGATCATTGGGATTGTTAGCTAAAAATGAGGCATTTTTGGCATCTTTTATGGGCTGAATATTACTGACACTATGGCTGAAATTTCAGCAGCTATACATGCAGAAAATGAGGCTGAAAATAGAGTGTTGTCAGTATGTTCTTTGGATATGTATGATGTTATAGCATTGTTTGCTCAGTAGGAAGAATTAAAATGGGCTAAAGCACTTGTGGAGACAAAGTATAAGACAGTTGACAAAAAGGTGAAACCAATTGCCTTGCCACTTTCACCAAAGAGTGAGGGTATGTATGAAAAAGTGTCAAGGCAGCCAAGCTTATAGGATCCTAAAGATATAGGTTACCCGTTTACATCTAAAACATTACAGGAATTGAAAGTTGGTGCAGAAGGGTTTCTTTTGCCTATTGAGAGAAACTGTTTTATGCAGATGTTGGCTAGACATGGGAAGACATTTGCATTTCAACCAAGTGAAATAGGTTGTGTGGATCCAAATGTTGTCTCTCCTATGGTCATATTTACTGTGCCACATGTACCATGGAACTTAAGTTTTATTTCAGTGCCTAAATCTTACTTGCCAAAGCTTATGGATTTGATCAATGAAAAGATTCGCATGAAGATCTTGGAGCCTTCTTCGGCCCCGTACTCAAATCGTTGGTTTATTGTGCCCAAAAAGAATGGGGCTTTGAGATTTATTCAAGACATGCAACCGGTCAATAAAGTGACCATAAGAAATGTGGGTGCAGGTCCTGTGGTTGATGAATTTGCAAAGGCTTTTGCAGGCAGAGCGATCTATTCTTTGGGTGATCTTTACTCGGGTTATGATTAGTTTCAGCTTGCAATTAAAAGCAAGGATATCACAACCATGAAGACTCCTTTGGGGTTAGTATGGATGTGTACTCTCCCATAGGGTGCAACAAACTCAATGGCACACATGACAAATGCTATGAATAGGGTACTCAAGGATTTTATACCACAATTGACTATGCCCTTCTTGGATGATGTTCCAATCAAAGGGTGTGCAGTGGATGAAAAGAATGAAAAGATGGATGCTGATGGATGTAGACAGTTTGTTGCAGATCATATTGTGGATTAGGAGAGGATTTTGACACGTCTAGAAAATGTGCATTTAAATCTTTCTGGACAAAAGTCTATCTTTGGAGTTGAAGAGGTTTTGTTTGTTGGGCATATGTGTGGGACTTATGGGCGAAGGCCGTCACCAGCAAAAATAGATGAGATTGATTGAATGCAAGATGTATGCACGAATGTATCAGAGGTGCATAGATTCTTGGATGCATGTGTGTTCTATTTGATATGGATTCCTCACTTTGCATATGTAGCCAATTCTCTTTATCAGCTTCTAAGGAAATGTCAAAATTTTCATTGGGAAAGAAAGCATAAAAAAGCAATGAAGAAATTGAAGCAACTTTTAAAATCTTCTCCTACGTTGAGAAAGGTTGACTATTCACATGGAAAGCCTATCATTATTACTGTTGATACAAGCCCAATCGGGATTGGATGGGAAATTGGGCAAGATGATGAGGAAGGGCAAAGATATGCAATACGCTTTGGTGCAAAAGTATTGATTGAACAATAGAGAAGATATCCACAGGTTAAAAGAGAATTATGGGGAATTGTGACAACCCTTAAATGTGATAAGGAGGATTATATGGGTGCTCATGTAGTCATTGAGATTGATTGTTTACTGGTATTGGGTATGATTACTAGTTGTGCTACTCCGGACATTGCCATGCTCCGGTGGATTGCATACATTAAATCTTTGAACCCTAAATTTCAGCATATTGTAAGAAGAGATAACCCAGTGGCAGACATGTTATCTCAAGCACGCTATGAGAATGAAGATGGGATGATGGATGAGGAGGAAGAAGATGACTTTCTTATGGCTGAAAATGATGTTGCAAGAGTGAATTTAGTAATGCAAGGTGTTGCTACAGCATTAACAAAAACTTGGACAACAAAGAGAAGACACTTTAGATGTTTTGCATCTTGTATAGAAGTGTTTCTTAGAAGACAAATATGCAGGAGAGTGGCTGAGAATTGGTCAATATCTCAGGACATTAACAAAGAGAGATGAATGGTTAGATGAGGAGTTTAAGAAGATCAAGAGGAAAGCCTATGGATTTTTCTTAAAAGATAGATCCTTATGGAAACATGCTAAAAATAAATAGGGTATGCCATTGCAAGTTTTGGGTGACAGAGCTTCACAAGTAAAAGTAATGCAAGAATTTCATGAAAGCTTGTGGGTTGGTTATAGAGGTGTCTAGGGTACTTTTACAAAGATCAAAGAAAGATATTGGTGGCAGGGTATGTATGAGGATGTTGCTCACTTTGTGGAAACATGTACGACATGTCAAATGTATTCAATTGTGAGACATCGGGATGGATTGCAACCCACATATCCATTGTCTCTTCATTTTAAGTGGGTGGTGGATTTGGTCACAATGCCTACAGGTCTTTGGCAAAGAAGGTATCTTGTGCTTACTCGTGAAGACTTGACTAATCAAGTGGAAGGGAGAGCTCTACATACTAAGACGACAAATGCCGTATGTACTTTTCTCTTAGAAGAGATCTTTTGTCTATATGGCTGTGTGGGAAAAATTACAGTAGATAGGGGTGAGTTGGACGCAGATGAAGCTCATGATTTGCATGGTTGGGGATAAAGCTTGCTTTAACTTCAGCCTATAACCCTAAAGAAAATGGCAAAAGTGAAAGATTTCATCCACCTATTGTGAAGGCATTGGCAAAAGAATGTGGAGAGAAAATAAAACAGTGGCCATGATCGCTCCCTTATGCTTTGTGGGCAGACAGAACAACTCATAGTTGTGTTACAGGATATATGCCTGCAAAATTGATGTATGGACAAAAACCTATCATGCAAATAGAAGAGATGACAGTCACATGGAGTGTGTTACCTTGGGAGGAGGAGTTGAATCGAGAGGAGTTGTTGGCCTTACGCATTAGACAATTGGAAAGAAAGTCAGAAGACATAGAGCCATCAACTGCAAAGTTAAGGGCAGGATGGATACAAAACAAGAAACGGTTTGACAAAAGACATAGACTGAGACCAAGAACCATACAAGATGGGGATTGGGTATTAGTTTATGATAGCAGTTTAGATAACCAGCATAGTGCCATGCGTAAAGTTTCCAAAAGATGGTTTGGACCCTATGTGGTAAGACAGGTGTTTGATAATGCTACTTATACATTAAATGAGCTAGATGGGACATCCATAAAAATTCCAGTAGTAGGGAAAAGAATCAAATTATTCAAAAGGCGGGAATCTACTACCTATGAATTGCTAGAATTGGAAGAAAATAGTGGTCCTGATACAAGGGCTAGCCATGAAGATATAAAAGATGAAGAAGTAGAGAATATGGTTGCAGAGGACTCAGAAAGTGATGACAACTAGGATTTTGGTACATATTGGAGGATGTGCAGGTAATTCAAAGGGGGTGGATGTCGTGATGTTATGGGGACACAGTGTGAAAAAGTATGGAATACATCATCATCCGACTTCTTTATTGATCTAGAGAGTCAATGTGATCTGAGCCATTGGTACTAGTGTGAGTTGCATGGATTATCTACAAATACTAGATTTTTGGATAATTTTAGTCTATTTTTTATATTATTTATTATAAAAATCCGAAAAATTTAGAAAAAGCTTCTAGATTAGGATGGCATGCAAAAAGCTAGTTGCTTTTCTAGCAAATTACAAGATTTTTCATAAAAAAGACAGATTGAAGAAATCGTGTGTATCGCGATCGTTGTAAACAGGCTAAAAATTGCAGATTGAACTGAAAGAAGAAGAAGTAATCTGGGAGATCCGTGACCAAGTGTCTTGGTGTCCTGGGGTTTTACCCCTCTTTTGGAGCCAAGGGAGCCATCGGAATTGGGTTCCGGACAGCAAAGAAAGATCTGATTTTTCTTATCCACGTTTTTGGTCTACGAAGGAGCTCCATGAGAACTAATGCTTGGAGATTGCTTTTAAGTAGTGCAAAGATTCCAGGTTCTTTGAATACATATTGTTTCAATTCATTGTGATTTGTTTTTGTCATGTTTACCACTTGGGTATTCTCTATCTTCTCTTCCATCTCCTATCTCTACTTCCTTCTACTTCTGATCCCTAGTGGATTCAACCTTTCGACAAAAACCCCTCCGACAATGACCACGACCACGACCATGACTACAACCATGACTATGACTACGACTATGACTATAACCATGACCACGACCACGACCACGACTATGACTATGACTACGACCACGACCACAACCATGAGTACGACTACGATGATGATGATGATGATGACGACCAGGACCACGACTATGACCACAACCACGACCACAACCACGACCACGACCACGACCACTACCACTACCACTGCCACTACCACTGCCACTACCACTACCACTACCACTACCACTACTACTACCACTACCAGTATAATAAACAAGAAAAGAAAAAAAAACAACAACAACAACAACAACAACAACAACAACAACTACTACTACTACTACTACTACTACTACCACTACCACTACCACTACCACTACCACTACCACTACCACTACCACTACCACTACCACTACCACTACCACAACCACCACCACCACCACCACCACCATCACCACTATTACTACCACTACCACTACCACTACCACTACCACTACCACTACCACTACCACTATAATAAAAAAGAAAAGAATAAGAATTAAAAAAAAAACAACAACAACAATAACTACTACTACTACTACAAAAAACAAGAAAACTAAACAACAATAAACAAGAAAATAGAAAAAACTATTACTACTACTACTACTACTACAACAAACAAGAAAACAACAACCTCTCCCTCCTCTCTCTCCCTCCCTCTCCCTCTCCCTCTCCCTCTCTTTCTCTCTTTCCCTATTATGTTTAATGTTTTATCCCTCTCTCTCATACTATTTCTTTCCTTTTCTCTCTTCCTCTCCCTCCCTCTCTCTCTCCCTCTCTTTCTCTCTTTCCCTATTATGTTTAATGTTTCCCTCTCTTCCTCTCCCTCCCTCTCCCTCTCCCTTTGCCTCTCCCTCTCCCTCTCCCTCTCTCATTTCCTCTCCCTGCCTCTCCCTCTCCCTCTCTCAATACACATGAATTTTAACAAAAACAAGTAAAAGAGAGAGAAAACACAAAAGCAAAGCAAGAAGGAACAATGCGCTCACTGTAAAGGCTCGAAGAAGGGTTTGGCGGCTCCTCTTCGCAACGGTGGCTCCTCTTCACCCTCCATACACCTCCTCCTCTTCTTCGTGAAAGGCGGCGGCGGTGGTGAGAAGATTTCTTTCTCCCTCTTTCTCTCTTTCTCTCCCTCTCTCTCAAATGCAAGATGTTCGCTATCCCTTTCGCTCTCCCTTTCTCTCTCTCTTTCGTGTATGCACGCAAAATAGCGCCCTTGGTTTTCGGCCTATGTTTTTTGCCAATAATAGGTTTTCTCTACAGCATTAAGAGTTTTTGCATACCCCAGGTGTCCTGAAAAAGGAGAGTCATGTGCTTCCTAAAGTATCCTTCTCTTGAGAGTCTGACGTGAAGGAATGCATAGTCTCATTCTATAATAAACAAGTCCTTCATCTTCATCTGTAGAGAATTCTTGATACTTACTCTTGAATTTGGAATCTTATTCCTTATTCTGAAATTCTTCCCAAAACAATTGTTGATAGTCTGGGTCCTTATTTGCTTTATCCTTAGTCGAATCGATGATAGAATTACTTGGTATTGATACCATTGTAGCCAAAGTTTTTGGTCTAGATGGTTCTTCAGTAGATAAAAGCATTAAGGAAGGCTTTACAACTAAGGGCATCTGCTACTACATTTTCTTTACCAGGTTTGAACTTAATCTCAAAGTCATACTCTTACACCATTTTGATCCATTATCATTGCATCATATTAAGATCCGGCTGAGTAAAAATCCACTTCAGACTTTTATGATCTATGACTAAGGAAAACGTATTTCCAAGCAAGTAATGTCTCCATAATTTGAGAATGTGAATCAGAGCTAACAACTCCAAGTTGTGAGTAGCATATCTCTTTTCATGGGCTTTCAATTTTCTCGAAGAGTCTAATGCAGGATGACCTTCCTGCATTAGTATGCATCCTAATGCAAGAGAGCTAGCATTTGTGACAACTTCAAATTCCTTGCTTAAGTTTGGTAGCCTTAAGATAGAAGTACTTATCAAACTATGGTTTAGTTTCTCAAAGCTAGATTGTTCAATCGGTGCCCAAATAATGGCAACTTGCTTTTTGAGTAGGTCTGTAACAGGTGCTACAATTTGGGGATAGTTTATGATGAATATCTTATTTAATCCTATTAGACCTAGAAAGCTTCTCACTTCCTCGATGGGGGTGGCCAATCTTGAACATCTTTGACCTTGGTAGGATCTACTGATATACCTTCAACAGACACTATGAATCCCAAGTACTCAATCTTCCTTTTGAAGAAGGCACACTTCTTCTCCGTGGCATAAATTTGTGTGTTCTCATCATCTCTAGGAGAATGCAAGATGTGGTTCATGTTCTTCTTCCTCCTTAGAATAAGTTAGGACGTCATCAAAGAATACAAGAACAAAATCATCGAGATGAGGCCTAAAAATGTCTTGCATTAACCTATTGAAGGTAGCTGGGGTATTTTTCAACCCAAATGACATCACGATGAATTCAAAAGACCGTATCTTATGTTGAAGGCGGTTTTAGGAATATCTTCATCATTCATTCAGATCTAATAATATCCTTATAGAAGATCGATCTTAGAAAAGATCCTTGCTCCTTATAGACAATTAAGAAGCTCATATATCCTTAAGATCGAGTACTTATTCTTCACTATTAGGTGGTTTATCCCTCGATTGTCAATACAAAGATGGAGAGTTCCATCTTTCTTCTTTTGGAATAATATTGGGGCTCCCCATGGTGAACTACTTGGCCGAATATACCCTTGTTCTAGTAGTTATTTGAGTTTCTATTTTAGTTCGATGGCTTCAGGAATCAACATTTTGTAAGGTTTTATTTCCATACTAGAGTGGCTCTTGGAACAAGTTTAACTTCTCTTTCTAGAGGCAACTTAGTTAGCTCTTCAAGAAATACGTTAAAGTGTATTCAATTAACTAGGATGGTTCTTCTTCTATCTAACCATCTTGATTTACCCTCTTAAGCTTGATCAAGTAAACTAGTAATCCTTTCTTTAGGCCTTTCACAATTCCAGAAGCTTTTGCTAATTGAACTTTAGGTTTTCCTCTTTCACCTTGTGTAGTTGCTATTTCACCATTCAAATCTTGAAATTGACTTAACCTTTTCCACAGTGAATATGAGCATCATTGGGAATCAGCCAATCCATTCCTAGTTAACATTCATAAGCTCTTAAGTTCATTACTCTGAATCTCATACTTGAAAGGTTTCCTCCTAGGTTAAACTCTACCTTTGTAGTTTGCTGTGTAGAAAGTACTTTCTTTCAATTTGCTAATTCCATAAGCAGTTTTGATGCATTTAGTGTATCTATTCCTAACTTCTTAGCACACTTGGGAGAAGTAAATTAGTGTGTACTTCCATAGTCAATCAAAACTTTAAATGGCTTACCTTGGTGATTAGCTAGTGTATGTATTATTGAATATTGACGATTTGGACCTTTCTTGTGGAATCCGACATGAACAGTTGCTTTTTCAATATCTTCTTCCATAGTAGGTTCTTCCTCCTTATTAATCTCTTTAAGGGTAATATTTGATGTTGTTCCTCTTGCCATAGCTACTTGATCACGATCTTCAACAACACTGCCTTGACCTCGAAATTGGCCTTGGCAATGGTTTCCACTAAGCTTTGGACAATCTCTCTTGAAATGTCTTGGCTCATTACAGTGAAAGCACCTAAGACCATCCCTGTTTCCTTGGGTAGGAAGAACAAAATTTCCAACTGCATTGGATTTTGCCTTCTTCTTCTGACCTTCGTGAAATTGCGATCTAGGACTTTCCACGTCTGCCATGTAGCAGAAGTATTATGGCCGTTCCCACTTAGGACCGACCTGAATCAGGGTTTTCCCTAATGGTCATTTCCTAAACGGCAACTAACGTCAAACCTCGAGCGAGCTACTTTACGCAGAAACGCCAAGGCCGAAGTGGATTCACGTTGCACTTGGTTCAAGGAGAATAGAAATGAGAGGGATGCAAGGCTTGACCTCTCTGTCGTAAGGCATACTCCCATTCCGTCCCCCTAAAACAACATAAACCGGGATTATTATAACCTACAATCTAGGTTAGTGTCCTTGCTATTCATTTCCTTTGAGAAGATCTCCTTGCTATCCATTATGATTGAGAAATGTTCCTAGCCAACCGAGACTACCCATTCATAGGATGGAACCATAGCCACATCCACCACACTTTCCTCAGGTTGTTTTAGTTGTCTAATTGCCTACCACATTTAGTTGGACATGCATCAACCAGCTTCCTTAATTAGCGCATTAGACACCGGTTCCTTCACGTAATCTTAGCACTTGACATTGAAAAGCAGTGTCAGTTCCTTTTCAACGTGTTATCTTATTTATCTTTGGAATACATTCATAAAGTCCAACCCATAGGCTTATTCATAATCTGCTCGAAGGCTATCCAGCAATCCACAGGGATTACTAATCCAAGATTCCGCCTGTAGACTAGTATGCGGGCCTCGAGATCCAATCCCGAGTCACATTGGCCTCTCGTGCAGGGCCCCAAAGGCGAGGGATTTACAGTTAAAGCTCCCTTGGCACCCAAGCGTCCTCCTGCTCCAAGTAGCGCTCAATGGAGAGATCTCACACGACGGGTTCGGTCCACGTTCTTGGTGCGGCTAACAACCCCCTTGGTTAGGGTCAAGCAGACAGTCGGGGGTAACTAAGGCTGCCTCTCCCTTCAGGCCTTCAACCTGAAGCATTAGATATCTTTTCATCCTTTAGTTCCTTGAGCAAACAAATCAAACAGTGCTCTCTAAACTATTACAAGCACAATCATATCTAGTGGTTGTTATTTGGCCAATTGCTAAGGAGTGAATCCTTCTCTCTGAATGCATTTAGCATTTGTTCTGGGATTGATTGCGGCTAGGCAAGATCCCCAAGGGTTTGTTTGTTAACCCTTATGTCCTTGGGTTAGGGCCGTACCCTGTTAACCCAACTTAACCAATATCTTAAGTTCTATTAACAGTAAATATGTTGCTCCAAATTATTGATTGGTCCTTTGCTTCCAAGAAAATATCTAATTCCCTTATCCTGGTCACTTTTCCCAAGAAAGGTGCTATATCAGGATGACTACTCATCCTCTTGCAAGATAAACTTGCGCAAGAATCTACCAATCTCACTCCGAGGAATTGGCCATTCTCTTGTTATCAAACCACAAGATCATGCGACGTTGCAACTTGTTGCACAAGTGGCGCATCTAATCCATGGGACTATTTCACCCATCGAGCGGCGTCTTCTAATCACGGAATCATGATTAGATAAGAAACAGGGTTTAGAGTGTCTTCATATCCAATCCATTCCCGATTGCACTAGGCCGACATTGTTTGGTCCTAGGGGTTCCAACTCAATCCGAGTTTCATCTTTTGAATGAGTGGTCCTTAGGGCAGAAACCCTAGATCATTTCTTGCAAGTACGTCCAATTGTTCCTACATTCCATGAATGTGGGCAGGACTTAGGGTATGAGAGTTTCGACTTGGCAATAAGTGTGACTAGGTCAAGTCCTTAACGTGCTAAACCGTAGTTAGAACTTGGGGCATATTGTATCGATTTAACCATCATAAATGAATCCTTTGTGGTTTAGATGTTTTGGGTAAGACCAAAACACATGTTAAGTTACGGCATAATTTCCATTGATCCTACTAGGACATGCATTCACGATTCATGTCACTAAGCTTTTAGGGTTTTATGTTAAAACATACTATGCAGCCTTTCCGTAACTATGTTTCTAAATGAATTTATTCATACGACGAATGGGCATTATGCAACCTTTCCTAACTACTACACAGTTAAATGATATTTATGCCAATTGAAGCTAGAGTTAACCTACTTCATGCAACTTTAGAATCTTTCCATGCTTTGCAGTTTACTATGGTTGATAATGACTTTTTAATGAATCATTATGAAGAAGATTTTTCTAAAATTGCGACATGCAATTTAATCTTTCTGTGCATAATCAAAGGTGTACTACAATAATTTTGACTTTGTAATGATAGTCATTAGCTGATCTAGATTCGTTACTTTGCAATCCACAAAAACAACTTGCTAAGAATGCATAGACATCTTATGTTCTTTTTCGTTCATTCCATTGAAAAATACACCGATCTTCAATCGTAACTTACTTCCTTTAAAATAGCCAATGTATTTCAATCGCAAAAGTGCATCCTAATTCCATGAATTAACCATGCATAATTGCAATACTTTGACATAAATCAAAAAATAGGAAGAAAACCTGGACTTGCGGGTTTGGTGAAATGTCCACATGAATATTAGGAGATGATGCTCTTGCGGTTGCACCTTGTGACTTTTTAGGGGCCATCGTGAATTCGACCTCCGGTTAGCCTTCGTGGATTTTGAACTTCTTTCCTTGGCTCATAGTCTTATGATCTTGGCCTGTCTCCCTCATACACGCAATTCCCTTTGAGGTAAGGTTTCCTTTACCAAAGTACCGACTTGTGGAAATTGGCTTTGGAAGGCCTTAGGGTACTTGTGAAGGCCTTGCGGCAACGGAGGCTTGAGAGATTCTTCTACTTGAAATTTCGGCTAGGAATGGTTTTGTGGACCTTGTGAAAAAGGGAACTTTAAATCCCAAGCCTAGGGGCTTGTGGGTGATTGGTGGAAAGGGATTTATACTTAATTTCTTCAAAATCCCGGGGTAAAGATATTGTGGAAAAGGGGTTTTAAGGAAACCCTCTTCTTCTCTACAAGACCCGAGGTGTTGAGGGCTTGTGAGGGACTTTGTAGAAAGGCCTTATAGGCTTCCTCTTCGAAGCTCAAGGAGGACGGGGGGGTGGGGGGGCGGGGGGGGATTGGCTTTTGGAGGGTTCAATGGGAAGGGGCCTTTAAACCCGGCAAGGAAATGGGCTTGTGATGGATGCAATGGGAAAGGGGATTTAAATCCCGGGGGTAAAATGAACTATGGAGATCCAATGTGAAGGGGGATTTAAATCTCGGGGGTAAAATGGGCTTTATGGGGAATCCATGGGAAGGGGGCTTAGAGAAGCTCCCTTAGAAGCTTCCTAGAGAAGCTTCTAAGAAGCTTCAAGCAGGTACGTGGCGGCGTGGAGATAGAGGACTTCGGAGCTTGATGGTAGCCGTGATCTCCACGATAGCAGGCGGCGGCGTTCTAAACTGGCGTCTCCCTCTCCTCCACAGCACAACATGATGATTCGTCACTCCACTCCTCCTTCTTCCTCACACGTCTACAATGGCAGCTTTGCCTCCCACAGTCTGGCTTTGTCTCCCTTTCACCCCCTTAGAGGGGTGTATTTATAGTCTGGGGGAGAGCAGACCTCCCCCCCACGTGTCCCCCTTGCATGGCATCCTCCCCCCCCCCCCCCCCCCCACCTACTCATGTTTCCCTTAATAGCCCATCCCCTTCCCTCAGCCATGCATCGGCTGGGGAAGGTAAATAAAAAAAATTCCAATAATTTTATCTCAAAATTATCCTCTTAACCCCCTCCCAAGAGGGAGTTCACCTGCGTTTACGTGGGTTTTGAACCTCGGTCCCAATTTGCCAATGGGGAGGTCATGATTCCTCGTGTATGGTTTATAGATTGCACTACCGGTAACTCCAATGCCAGAATTAACATTTGCATGAGTTTCATGCGGGGTGTGGAAAGTCGGACTAGCAATATTTTTCAAACAGGAATATCACATTCTCTCCCCCTTGGAGGAATCGAGATATCCTCATCTCAAAATGAACTTGGGATATTGTTAGTTGAGAGTGCTTTCATCCATACAAGTGGCATCCTCCTCGGGATAATCTTTCCACTGGACGAGGTATTCTCTCAAGGTTCTGGATCTTAATTGTCTCTCTCTAACATCTAAGATCCTGTCAGGCCATAGCTCAAGGACTCCTTGGCTAGGCATTACAACTTGTTGGTCATCAAGTACATGGCTAGGATTAGGTACATACTTCTTCAATAGGCTGATATGGAATACATTATGAACCTTAGGTTCTCAGGGAGTTGCAATCTATAAGCATTAGGTCCTAGGCACTTGAGGATCTTGTATGGTCCACAATACCTTGGACTTAGCTTCTTTCAATCTCCTAAGGATAGGGAACTCTTCTTTGGGCATACGCGAATGAAGACCATGTCTCCTTCCTCGAAGGTTCTATCTTGACACTTCAAATCCGTGTATGCCTTCTGTCTATCCTTGGCAGCTTGGATGTCCTATCTTATTGACTTTACTTGGTCATCCATCTCTTCCAGCATCTGCTTTGAATCTTCAACCCTCAAGTTTGGATTTGAGAAGTTTAGGGGGACTCCGATAGTCATGCCCATACAATGCTTGGAAAGGGGTCATCTGAATGGTTTGTTGGTAAGAAGCATTGTAGGGAAATTCAACCAAAGGCAACTATTGAATCCACCTTTTTGGTTCACGGCAGCAGTGTACCCTTAGCATATCCTCGATGACTTGATTAACTCGCTCCGTTTGGCCATCAGTTTGGGGATGGTAAGCTGTACTAAAACAAAGTTGAGTCCCAAAGGCTTCAAAGATAGCTCTCCAGAAGTGTGATGTGAAGAGAGAATCACAATCACTAATGATTCTTCTGGGTAGCCCATGTAGCTTAAATATCTCCTTGATAAACAACCTTGCAATGTTTGAGGCTTTATAGTTTGTCTTAACTGGAATAAGGTGTGCAACCTTAGTAAGCATGTCAACCACAACCATGATGGAGTTGTATCCTCCCTAAACTTGGGGTAGGCCAACAACAAAGTCCATACTGATGAATTCCCATTTCATTTGGGGAATGTCAACTAGTTGTAACTTCCCTGGCATTTTGACATGTTTGGCCTTGATACGTTGACAAGACAAACACTTAGTGACATATTTGAGAACGTCACCTTTAAGCCTCTCCCAATAGTAGCTCTTCCTAACTGCATTGAGAGTCTTGGCATAGCTAGGATGTCCTGAGAAAGGGGAATCATGAGCTTCCCACAGTATCTTCTGCTTAAATGACTGGCTTGCCGGTATACATAATCTCGTTCTATAGTAGACAACTCCACTATTGATAGAGAATTCAAGATACTTAGCATGTATCTTCTGGTCCTTGTCCTTGATAGGGATCTCCATTAGCATCTTTTGATAGGGTGGATCATGGCATGCTTCTTCTCTAGCTAGCTCAAGTATTGGGTTGTTTGGCATGGATACCTTTGTGGCTAGAGATCTAGCTGTTGATGGATTTTGTAGGATTAGAGAATTAAGGAATGCCTTGTGATGACTGAGTGCATCGACAACTACATTCTCCTTTCCAGGTCAGTATTTGATTTCAAAATCATACTCCTCCAGCACTTCAATCCACCGATGTTGCCTCATGTTGAGCTCGTTCTAGGTAAATATCCACTTGAGGCTTTTATGATCCGTCACTAGAGTAAACTTGTTACCCAACAGGTAGTGTCTCCAAAGCTTTAGAGCATGGATGATAGCTAACAGTTCTAGATCATGGGTAGCATAATTCTTCTCATGATTCTTCAATTTCCTTGAAGAGTATGCTACAAGATGACCTTCTTCCATGAGCACACATCCTAAGGCAAGCGTGCTAGCATCAGTTACTACTTCAAACTCCTTACTAAGGTCCGGAAGTTTCAGTATAGGTGATGATACCAAACTTTGCTTTAATCTATCAAAGTTAGATTGTTTGGCAGCTGACCATGCAATAGATATTTGCTTTTTTAGTAAATCCGTCAGAGGTGCTGCAATCAAAACATAGTTTTTTATGAAGACCCTATACCATCCTGTCAATCCAAGAAAACTACGTATCTCTTTGACAGTTGTTGGTGTTGGCCATTCTAGAACATCTCTGACTTTGGCCGGATCCATTTAGATTCCTTCCCCTGATACAATGAATCCAAAATATTCAATCTGATGCTTGAAGAAAGCACACTTCTTCATCTTAGCATAGAGCTTGTGTGCCCTCATTGTCTCAAGGACAATGCAAAGCTAGGGTTCATGATCTTCTTCTTGTTTAGAATAGACTAAAGTGTCATCGAAGAAGACGAGTACGAAGTCATCGAGATATGGCCTAAAGATATTCTACATTAACCTGTTGAAGGTGGCAAGCGCATTCGTGAGCCCTAATGACATAACTAGGAACTCAAAGTGTCCATATCTTGTGTTGAAGGCCGTCTTTGGGATATCTTCTTCCTTGATCCTTATCTGATAGTAATCAGACCTGAGATCAATCTTGGAGAATATCTTCGCACCCTGAAGATGATCAAGAAGCTCATCTATTCTAGGAATAAGGTACTTGTTCTTAATAGTCGATTGATTCAACCCTCTGTAATCAATACACATTTGAAGCGTTCCATCTTTCTTTTTCTGGAACAGTATTGGAGCTCCCCATGGTGAACTGCTAGGACGGATATAGCCTTGATCTAGCAGTTGCTTGAGTTTCTCCTTTAGCTCAATTGCTTCTGGGATGGACATCCTATAAGGCCTCTTTGCAATTGATGCAGCTCCTGGCATGAGCTTGATCTCATGATCCACTTCTCTTTGAGGCGGGAGTTCTGTCAGCTCTTCAGGAAATACGTCCGCGTACTTCTTTAGCCATGAAGGTTCTTCACTAGACTTCTGATCTAACTTATTGAGCTTAATCAAGTAGACAGGTAGTCCCTTTCTAACTCCCTTTATAATCCGAGATGCTTTGGCCAATTGAATTTTCGGCTTTCCAGCCTCACCTTGAGTTGTGACCAATTCCCCTTCAGAGTTTCGAAATGAAATTTGGCCCTTTCCAAAATGAATGTGGGCGTCATTAGGTTTAAGCCAATCCATTTTGAGTAGACACTCATGGATACCTAGGTTCATGACTCTAAATTTGATCAAAGTCATCTTTCCTCCCAGAAAGAATTCCACCTTAGCAGTTTGCCTGGTACAAGTGACCTCACAACCATTTGCTAATTCCACAAGCAAGGTAGGTGCTTCTATTGTGGCTATTCCTAATCTTCTTGCACAAGCTCGTGAGATAAAGGAATGTGTACTGCCACAATCAATCAAGGTTTTGAAACATTTACCTTGATAGTCTGATGGTATCTGAATCACCGAAAACTGGCGATTCGGGCATTTCTTGTGAAGAGCGGCATGGATTGTCGCCCTTTCAAACTCTGTTTCCATGGTCGGATCTTCTTGTTCGCACATTTCCCTGTTGGCAACACAGGGGGTTCTTCCTCTACCTCGAGTAGTGGCTCCCTGGCCATGGCTAGTTCCTTGGAAAGGCGCTTGACGATGTCCTCCGCCAAGCTTGGGACATTGCCTCTTGAGATGACCAAGCTCGTTGCAGTGGAAATAACGGAGAATTCGGCCATTGCTTTGGGTAGGGACAAAGTTGTTGACATTATTGGTCCTTGCTTTCTTTCTTTGTCCCCGGTTTTTGACCTTGAACTCTCTTTATTTGAGGCCTATATGCTCCTTTGTTTGGGTCATTATAAGACCAAGTTTTGTTACTTCTTGGCCTAGCCTGCACCTCCCAAATTATGGGCGCAGCTCGAATGAGTGCGTCCTGTAGATCTGTTGGGTGCATAGATTCGAGGCGGGTCATTGGTGGGTTTAAACCAACACAAATTTTTTACACCTGCTGTGTCATGTCCATCTATGGCGCATACTTAGGAAGTGAGAAGAATTTTGAGTAGTATGCGTCAAGAGTGATACCCAGCTGTTTCAGCTCGTAGAACTCATTCATTTTCTGCGTGCGAGACGTAGGTGGTAAGTATCTTCCTTGTACAGCTTTTTCCAGCTTTTCCTAGGTAACGGATCCTTCTGAGATCCCTTGATCTCTGTACCATTGCTTCCACTAGAGCCTGGCTTCACCGGTGAGCTTCAGCTTGGCGAGCATAGCCTGGTTAGCAGGTGTAGTACCCAACTGCTTCAAAGTAATCTTCCATAGACTCTATCCAAATCTCAGCATCTGCTTGGATAGTCCTACCTTTCCCGTCAAATTCAGGCGGCTTGATCTACTTGAGAAGAAACTTCTTCTCTTGGATCATGATAGTACTTGATGTAGGGGGCGAACTGGGAATCTGTACCTAGGATTGTGCCTGGATAGAGGATTCTTATTGTTATAACTTGCTTCTCGTTATGATTTATATTTCATACCCAATTTCAGCTATCAACTAAGAAACCTAGCCACTTAACTTTTTATCAATTCTCATAGACAAGACAGACATTGATAAAAAGAAGTCTTATTCCATTTATGTGGGCCTAGCCCTTTCAGAGTACAATATTTCTTGGGATGGTAAAGCAACTGTTACATTAGTTCGGGGAGAATAATGTTTTATTACATTTAGCTACAAGAATTGGATAATAGTATGGTTTTAGGTCATGGATCTTCAAGAATCGGTAAGTCATCGAAAGATTAGGGTATCCTTTCCTTTGGTACCCATTCTTTTCATAGCGTCCCAACACCTTGATCCTATCGGCGAGGATTATGCGGGTCACTTCCTCGTATACATATGAGTTCAACTCAACCCTCCGACCTTCGATATGTAAAATTGAATTTATGTGAGCCTCCAAAAAAATGAATAGCTTCATGATCTTCAGGTCCTCCAACCACTTGATCCTCTTTAGGTTGGTCTGAAGGTATGCAAACTGATGGGTAGCTATATAGTAGATTCTTGAGTCACCCTTCCATCTCTGTTCCACATACAAAGGTGATGGATTATAAATACGATCTAGGATGTTCATCATATCGATCCTTTGTCGATAATCTAGGGAATGCATTGCGGTCATAAACATGACTCGGAACACTAAGAACGTGTTCCACGCTTCATAATTCTACAAGACAGCATTGAAAGTAAGGAAATGTTCTCAATAGCAACATTTGCTTTACTTCATCTTATTAAGATTTCTTAAAAACAAAACCTTCATTGGTTTGCTCTGATACAAACTATAACGTGTCCACATGTTCCCTTTAGGACACGTCTTAGTAGTCCATCGGAAAGGAGGTCTAGAAAGCTCCGCTGGCACTCCCATGGAATGTCATGGGGTTTGCGATCTAGGACTTTCCACATCTGCCACGTAGCAGAAGTATTCTGGCCATTCCCACTTAGGATCGACCTGAATCAGGGTTTCCCCTAATGGTCATTTCCTAAACGGCAACTAGTGTTGAACCGTGAGCGAACTAGTTTACACAGAAACGCCAAGGCCGAAGCGGATTCACGCTACACTTGGTTCAAGGAGAATGGAAACGAGAGGGATGCAAGGCTCGACCTCTCTACCGTAAGTGTTGAGTGTTGAAATGACTTGTTTTTTGGATGATTTTTGTTGTTTTTGAGAGCTAAATGGTTGATTTTATGGGATGATTGATTGATTTGGAAGTGGTTTAAGAGTGTTTTAGATGATATTGATTGTGTTTTGGAAGTTTGTGATGTTTGTTGGTGGTTCTGTGATGTTCTGATAGGTTCCGAATGGTTCTGTATACCTTCTGTTTTGTTCTGTTTTGGTCTGTTTTGTTCTGATTGTCTTCTGTAAGGAGGGATGAAGTATTGATTGATGAAGAATGAGATATTGAGAAAGTTTATTGAATGGTTTGTGAGAGTTTGAAATGGTTTGAGAGTGAGTTATGAGGTTTTGATAACCTTCTGTAACCTTCTGTAGGTCTTCTGTAGAGCTTCTGCTTCTGTTCTGTACTGTAGCTGTTCTGGTACTGTTCAGTAGACTGTTCTGTATGCTTCTGTAAGTGTTCTGTGGAATGTATGTGTGACTTTGGGAAAGTTTTCTAGCCTTGGAAAGAGGTGAATACAAGTGCAAAAGAGCTGAAAGAAGTGGAAGAAGTAGCTGCTGAAGACTCAAGAGAAGACTAGAGTGAAGTGACAGTAGTGAGCTGTGAAGAGACACTGTAGTGGCTCTGGTGACCCTTCATATCAGACATACCTCTTGGGAGGGGTATCCACGACCTAAGAGTGATTATTGAGAGTAATTTTGAGAGATTGTAGTGAGGATATGATGTATTATTGATGGAGTGAGATAGAGAGAGTCAGACATAGCCAATTCTACTCAAACAGAGTGATTGTATATGAGAGATTGAGAGAAAAGACTATGAAGATATTGAAGATGAATACTATGTGATGTATTTCCATTCTAAGATGGTGTATTCCTTTGCTTTCTTTGTTCTATTGATGGATTTTGTGAAGATATTGAAGAATATGGTTGATTCTATTAAAATCCGTGGGAGATCTACATGATGCTGCATGAAGATTTGTTGTGCCTGGTGTTCTTTTCTTCATTGTGATCATATGAAACATGATAAACAAGCTTGTTGATGTTACAAGATAGATTTTCTTGCAAGATAATTTCCTTTTCCTTGGTGTTCCTCTCGGGGCTCCATGTTTTTTAAAATGACAGCAACCCTCCCACGGCAGGAAATGAACATGAAACCAAGGTAGAAGCATGCAAAATCTATGCACATGGCTGAGCCATTAATCTCAAAAATTGAAAAGGAACCATAAATCTTCCACTTAATAATGAATTGATTCGTTATCTTCATCATCTTCATCCATAGCTTCAACCATTATACAATAACAAAAGGGAAAAGAAGAATTTCTACACAAAAGACAGAGGAGAGAGGAGAGAGAACAACTTTTTGCACCACCAAAAAGAAAATGTACGATTGGACAAGAGAGGGAAGGGAAAGAGGCACATAACCACTCGTGCTCTCCACCCCACCTCTTCCCCAAAAAGCACACCCCTTCGTATTTTTATTATTTCTTTGAAACTTTGATACATTTGATATTATAAGACCTTTGGCCTTTAATTTTGAGTATTCCTACCCTTCACAAATGCATGCATGTAACACTTTTGTGTATACCATTTATTTATTATGGATGTGGATGTGGATATGGCCCCCTCATGTAAGTGTGTATTTTAGTGATTTTGTAACAATGTACTTGTTATCTTTTTTACAAAAGATGAAATTGCGATATATGCATGGACATTTTTGTGCCTTGTTTTTATGCTTCTTTTGATGTCATCATATTCCTCCCACACTGAAATGTGAAAAGTCCTCGCGAACCTTGTCAAAGAAGAACCATTGTCTATCACAAAACAACTTCCAAAATTGTTAGTAAAACAACTTCGATCACAAGGATGAGGCCTAGCCATGGTAGGGTATGGGACTCCAAATCCATGACCACTAGAGTAAGGGAACTCCTGCCTCCACTATACTCCCACACTGAAAAACTTTACTAGCCTTCAAAGGATAGGGTTCAATCTTCCACATGGAATCACAAGTACAACTTTCTCCATCCCAATAGAGAAAGAAATAAAACTCCATCATGTAGCTCCAAAGGGACACTTGAGAAAATATGGTTTAATTATATATGTAGCTTCATGTATCTTCTAATGTGGGGGTTTATCTTTATATATCTTCTCATGGAGTATTTAATAGTGTTGTTATATATGAATGTAAAGTGAAAACTCTTGAAAGCTTAGCTTTGAGAGAGTATTGTGATTTGGTAAAGAGTTGTCACTTTTGAATGTTAACAATGGATTAGGAGGGTTACTAAGCTTTGATCCTCTTAGATTCTTAATTAATTTTTTTTCCTTTTAGTCTATCTTATCATTTTTCTTGATGGTTGTTGTTTGCAGGAAAAAGAAAAAGAAAAAGAAAGATGTAAGGGATGGCAGCAATATATGCTAGAAGGAGAGGTTGATGGTGATCATGGGTGGAGGAAAGCACCACATGTAGAAAATTAAGGTGGTAATATTAAGGTATTATAAATAAATTAGAAGGGCTAAGGGGTGGAAGGAAGTGCTACAATTAAATGAGAAAATGATGAAAGGGGTAAGATCAAACAAAAGAACAATGGTGTTTAATATTCATATTAATATTTTATTTTAAAAATTAGGTTAAGGATTGGGGAGATATGATGCGATAAGGAAAGAAACACATGGCTACCATGTGGAGGATGAGGGAGAGAGGGACAGATAAATGCAAAAGTAGGGCGGGAGTTGTGATACGGCCGGCATTAGATACCATACACTCCATCTTCTTCTTATTTCCCTTGTCCTCTAATTCCTTCTTTCTTCATGCTTCTTCTTTCTTCTTCTTTGGTTATTGGTTAGGAACCAGGCAAACAGTGCTGTAGACGGAAGGGTAGTCTTTTGAAGAAAACTAGATTCTTTTAGATGACGAGAAAGAGGAGGCCATGTTGGTAGGCAGATAGTGTGGTGAGTGGATAATCGTGGTAGAGGAGGGAGAGTTCAAGATGAGAAGAGAAGGGGAAAGACGGAGTTGCTACTCCCATGGCCATCGTCAGAGGATGGTTGCGATGGCTACCCTACCCAGCACGGAAGCATGAGCCGTCGGCTTTGGATGAGGTAGGAATGATGGGGAAGGAAGGACTGAGGGAGAAGACAATGAGAGGCATCACTGCTTTGTTGTGTGGTGGAGGGGGGTATAAGAGGGGGAGGAGAGAAATATGGAAGATGGTGAGGACTTATTCATATTTCCTTCTGCGACAATTTCATTTGCTTCTTCTTATTTTGCAAGTATCCCTTTACAAATGCAATTTCCTTTAGCAAATGTAACTGATTACTGGTATCACCATTCATCATCTCCTTCTTCACCCTCTTCAATCCCCCTAGGGCATCCGCCTCCCAGATCATCGCTTTCACTCCTCTTTCAACAACGGTTGCTAAGGCAACAACATCCCCATCATGTTGTCCTTGCTAATCAATAAGAACTTCCCTACCGTGTGACCAAATCAAACCTTGCTTTAGTAGAACCTGTGGCTTGGATGGATGGTGATCATTTGGGAAAAAAAGATAGGATGGTGTTGACTATGGTAAAGAGGCTTAGGGTGATGCCATTTTTCTGCTACTGAGGAGGAAACGACTGACAATTGAAATAATAATAAAAATCAGCACGGCTGATTATCGTGCAGGGAGATCAAGACTTCCCCTCTTTCTTTCTCTTCTTCGTCTTCTTCTTCTTTTACTTTTTCTCTCTGTTGCCTGTGATGCACGGAGGCCAAGAGGTTGTGGCGAGGAGGGGAAGATGATTATTGAAGGCATCGACGCACGAAAAGGAGCAAACTATCTTGGAGCAGGCTATCTTGAAGATAAGGGAATCCTTTGGGATAGTGATGGAGACGAATCATCATTTCTCTCTATGGCCAAGGAAATTCTGGTGCCATCTCATCCTGTTATTACTGCTGCATTTTCCTTCTTTCTATTCTCCTTTCTTCTTTTTCTCCTATTTCTTTTTCCTTTGACTGATAGCCTCAACTTCCATTTGTCTCTTGGAGGAGAACCAGTTTGCAACTTGGATTATTTTGAATGTCTCCTGCTTTTGTGAAGGAGGAAGAGACAGCCATGTAGAATTCTCCTCCTCTCTCTCTTTAATCTTTAAGATAGAGTGTGATTATCAAAACCCCTCGAAGCACACAAAGGGCCAGAAAGGGCTGCGGTCCTTCTGTTGTTTACAATTGTCTTTCTTCTTCTTCTCTCTCCGCCATGAAAACCTATTTAAACCATATCCTGCCCTGGGCCATCTCCTATCATATATTCCACTTTGGAGGAATAACTTTGGAACATATCAGCTATGCGCAACTCCAAATGATTGACATATAAAACAGCCTGTAAGACCACATCCCCCACATACCATGCCATATCTACCTCATCTGGAATTAACAAATCTCCTCGTAGATACATGTATGACATCAACATGGTATCTCGCGTGACAGAATCTTCAAAGACCATTCTGACTACCTCTGTCAACAACTCAGCAGACCAAGCCCCACTCCAGCCATCCTCTGGAAAAGGTAAATCCATCGTGGAAAGCTTCATATAGAAAACCAACTTCTGTAAGTGGTAGTGGACAAAGAAAGAATGGTCTGGTAAGACATATTCCTGAAACTGCTCAAAGGTAGACCATAACAAGTCCATTCTGGACTGCAATCTTTCCACTTTATCTTGGAATAGAGGGCACAAAGTAGCCTGTCTCTGTAGGGCAGCCAAGTCCTGCTGTGAAAGAGAAGAAATTAATGGAACAGGAGGGCTTGGAGGAACAGAGCGGGACTTTGCAAGCTGATCTTGCAACTGCTGGATTTGGGAGGCTTGGTTGGCCACTGTGTCATTAGCCATCTGTAAAGCTAACAGTTTGTTATCTAAGATAGCGTGGAATTCCGTCGCTTCTCTGGACATCCTCTCCTTCTCTGTTGAAAGGCTAGTAACCTGTGATTGAGCCTCTAGTAACTGGGTCTTCAATGAAGAAATCTCATCGCTTTGAGTGGCAACCAGTTGGGTTTGTTGTTCCATTTGCTTAAATAAATCTGCTAGGGTATCCTTAGCAGAAGCTAACTCAGAAGTTGCCTTATGCAATTGGTCCTTAGACTGCATGAGCTCTTCATAGAAAGATGCGTATAGCTGTTGAACACAGGCTGTCACTGACAACTCAATGGAACTTTGAATATCCTTGCAGAGGAAAGGAATGGCATCTCCTAAAACGAGACTGTTCAGGGAAGGAACTGAGATCTCCAAAGATCCTTCTCTATGTGCTCGGAATAGGTTATTGCAAGTGAGATACCCAGGGAGTTCAGTGCCAGAAGTAGCAGGGATAGGTACGGAGGGAAGTACAGCAGGGGCTTTATCCGCTACCCTCTTCAAGCATTTGCGATGTATGACCAGGGGAGGCGGAGAATCATCATCCTCAATGTCAATGGGTTCTGACTCTTCTGAAGGTGGAGGAGGAGGTACTGGATCTGATCGAGGAGGTGGAGGCACAGTCTTCTGTAAACCTGAATAGGTCAAGAAGGCAGACAAATATGATCCGTATGTAACATTGGTAACATTACCCCTGGTGACTTTAACAAAATGCTGATCCATTTTAGTAAGGAGGTAAGTGCTCCAATCAATAGCAACTCCTTTCAGCACCATCCTGGAAGCTGTAAAAAGCTCTTTGGACAAATAATGGGATGGCGTTTTGGCAGGCATAAACCTGTCCTGAAGGAACTGACAGATCGTCTTCCATACGGGATCAATGATCATAGAAAAAGAAACTCCTGAAGAGTTTATCACTTTCTTAACATCAAGGACTTCCCTTGTCTGCTTCTACAACATCTTTAGAATCTCTTCATTAGAGAAGAGCTGACGAGTGGTCACAAAAGGTTCTCCTTTGAAGGGAAGAGACAGAGCCTTCCCTAAGCCTCGAGATGTCAATGTCATAGACAGGCCTTGGACTACGCCTGTCTTCTTGCTGTAAGAGGCCAGGAACTCATCACATAACGATGGATCCTCCGGAAGCAATGGAAAAGGAGTGGCCACAAAAGCAGCAAGTCCCGCCTTCGTGAGAGGCTCAAAAGTAAGTAGGGAAGAGTAATCCCTACTAACTAATGGGACGTACTGGATAGGGGGAGGAGCATGAGAAGGCGCCATTCAGATGGTTACACACACACCACAAACACATACAATCAAGGAGAATGCCTGCAAAGCAACAGACAAAAACCAAGGATAAGAGAATTACCAATAAAACGTGACTCGACCTACTAACCCCAAGCAAACCACATCCGAGAAAAAAAATTCGACATGACCTTGAGACAAATGCGACCGAAAGCTTCATGCGATGCATCAGACAAACACCCTAAACCCCGTATCAGGCAATAAAAGAAAAAAAACTGCATATTGTACCCTTAACCATAACTAAGATAGGAAACCAAAACCATACCATATCCGACACATATCAAGACTATAGCTGTGATAAACCAAGACTGGACCATGGAAAATAACACTAAGAACTGCGCATACCCATCCCACGAAACGGTTCATTAAAAAAGGGAATTAAGTGTAGTGAGGGGGAATTAATTTAATGAAGGGTTCATTTTAATTAATTATTAAAAATAGGTGAATTTTTATTAGGTGATAAACCTTAGCAAGAAAACGGCGGTTCCTTATTATAAATTTAATTACCAATTATTAGGTGAAGCGGTGCAGTTATTCGATTCCCGGACTTCGATTCCCGACTGGGTCTCTAAATGCAATTCATTGATTACAAATTAAAGTGATGTGGAGCGCTTTTTTGCCAGCGCGTGCTCATGTGACGGCTGGTTCATTTTATTAAAAAATTAAAGTGCCTCTTTAGCGCACGTAGCGCGTGCTAAGTGAACGGCTGGTTTATTTTAATTAAAAAGTATGTGTGTTTAGCGCGAATGCGCGTGGAAACTATGGGTGAATTAAAGGGTTCATTTTAACAATCAATTTGTGATTAAGGGGGAAAATAAAAATAAATAAAGCACATAAAATAAATACCTGGAAGGGGTGTGTATGTAATGCAGAAATGCGCACGGAAGAGTCCACCAAAAGAAGGGAATCCAGGAAAGGAAAAGTAAAGATCACTGATGAAACAATAAACAACACTTTAGCGGATGTGTGGATTTGATTGTGGTTGGTTTTTGATTTTTTTGTTATTTTGATTTTTATTATTTGTTAGTAGTTATTTATTTATTATTATTATTATTATTATTTTTGGTGTTAAGTTGTGTTTATTTATGGTGGAATAAATGGAAAATGATGAAGGGAGGTGAGGGGAATTTTTTAGAAATTTTTAGAATTTTTTTAGATTTTTGTAGAATTTTTTAAATGAATTTTCTACATTTATTGGCAATTTGGAGGTGAAATTAGGAAATATTGAATTTTCAGAAATTATAGGGTAGGCAATTGCCAGCGGACAAACTCCCAAAAATTGGCAAAAGGCAAAAGGAAAATTTAGAAATTTTTCTGAATTTTTTAAGGGAAAAATTAATGTAGTGATTAATTAAGTCACCTAAATCACATTAATCGGATAAGTCAATGAGGCATAAGTCAGGTAAGTCTGGTTAGTGGGGGTAAGTCATGTTAGTCTGCCCAAGTCAAGTCCAGTTAGTCAAGGTTGCTTAGGTTAGTCAACTAGGCTAGGTTAGTCAACTAGGTTAAGTTAACTAGGTAGAGGTTAGTCAACTAGGTTAAGTTGGGGTTAGGTTAACTAGGCTAACTATGGTTAGGTAATTAAGTTGACTATGGTTAGGTTAGTCAACTAACTAGGGGAGGGTTAGTAAACCTAGTTAGGGTTAGGGTTAGTTGAACGAGAGGGTGGGATTCAAGTAACTACAGTTGGATGAACTAGGGGGGGGGGGTAGACTAATTGAGGGGGTTAACTAACCTAACTAGGGTTAAACTAACTAGGGGGTTAGTTAATTGGGGGGTAACTAACCTAACTAGGGTTAAACTAACTTAATCAGGGTTAATAAAACTTAGTAAAGTTAATTAAGCTAAGTGTAGTTTAGTAAGTTAGTTGGAGTTAGTGGGGGACCTGGAGGTACAGGGAGGAGGAGGAGGAGGAGGTGGAGGAGGAGGAGGAAGAGGGGAGGAGTGGCGGTGTGGTCGGCGGCGACAAGGGTGGCAGAGGCGCGACGAGGGCGGCCGAACGGGTGGCGGGCGACTGGACTGCGTGGCGGCGGTCCGGGGCACTTCCGGCGGCGACGACGGCACAGAGACGGCACTGCGGGGCACTGCCGACGGCGACGACGGCATAGAGGCGGCACGGCGGGAGGAGGGCGAGCGCCAGGGACAGGAGGCGGGGGAGGGAGGGGAAGAGGAGGGGAGAAAGTCGGCGGGAGAGGAGGGAGAGGGAGAAGCGGGCTGGGGGACGGCGCTGGCGGGAGGAGCACAGACGGCGAGGGGAGGGGAAAGAAGGGCGGGGGGGGGGGGGGTTGGAGCGCTGGGGGGAGGAGGGAGAAGAAGGGCGGGGGGCGGCGCTGGCGGGAGGAGCACAAACGGCGGGGGGAGGGGAAAGAAGGGCGGGGGGGGTTGGAGCGCTGGGGGGAGGAGGGAGAAGAAGGGCGGGGGGGTCGAAGCGCTGGGGGGAGGAGGGAGAAGAAGGGCGGGGGGCGGCGCTGGCGGGAGGAGCACAGACGGCGGGGGGAGGGGAAAGAAGGGCGGGGGGGTTGGAGCGCTGGGGGGAGGAGGGAGAAGAAGGGCGGGGGGGGTCGAATGGAGGAGGAAAGGGCAGGTGAATGGAGGAGGAGAGGGAGGAGGAGGGGAGGCGGTCGGCGGAAGAGAAGGGGAAGGAGGAGAGGGAGATCGGCTGGGGGAAGGGGAAGGAGGAGAGGGAGAGAGAGAGTGAGACGCACAGAGAGAGAGAGAGGGAGAGAGAGAGAGAGGGAGAGAGAGAGAGAGATGGGCGGTTGGGGGGAAGGGGTGGGCAGTTAGGGGAAAGGGGTGGGGGGCCCATGGGGGGGCCATGGGTTGGGCAGGTGGGGGAAAGGGTAGGGGGCAAGAGGGTAAGGGGTGGGTAGGGACAAGGGCGCGTACCCCCGTCGCGCGCACGTGCGCGGGGCAGGGTAAAAAAAATTTGCCGTGACGGGATTGAAATGACGCTGGGAAGACGGTACGGGTTATGTGGACACGACCGGGGCGCGTGGAGACTCGTAAAATCGAAAAAGGGCGCGGTCACGCGCAAAACAAACGCGAGAAAAAACGTAAAAATAAAGAAAAATTAATAACTCCCAATCGGGACGTCAAAACGACATAGTGTAAAAACAAAAAGTGGGCAGGACGACAGGGGGAAAACAAGAAAAATATATGACAGAGGCTGCGGGAGGGGTAAAGGGCGGTCACGTGCAAAAAACACAAAAAACAAACCAAAAAACGCAATTAAAAATTAATAACGAAAAATCCGTGCATCGGAATGAGGTGCAGAAAAAAGGAAAACTGTGCAGAAAGATGTGCCCGACAATCCTATCACATCAAAACATAATTCCGACTGAGATAAGATGTGTTCACATGGGAAAAACCCAAAAAAAAACCCAAAAATGGGATCGGAAATTAATATCGGACAACCCATTCACCGGAATGACATGTAGTAAGAAGGAAAAATGTCCGCAGGAAGGGGTGGCACAGGGTTATCATGTTAAACCGCAGTTCTAGTGGAAGTAGGAGGGGTTCACATGAGAAAAACGTCAAAATTACTCCTGAAAACTCATTTAAAATTTAATAAGTAAAAATTCGGAAGTCAAAAAAGGGTGGAGGAAAAAGGAAAAAGGTAGGGGAAGGCATAGGGGACACGGCTGTCAAATCAAATTGGAATTCCGATACAAATAGGGCAGGTTCACATGGAAAAATGTCGAAAATACGTATGAAAAAGTCGTAAAAACCCGGAAAATTAATAATGGACAAACCGTGTATCGGAATGATGCGGAATAAAAAGGAAAAATGTCAGGGGAAAAGTGGTTGGTAGGGCTAGGATGACAGATCATGGTTCCAAAGCAAGAAAAGTGCGTTCACATGGGAAACCGGCTAATTTGCGCAAAATGCTTCAAAAATTAATAACTCAAAAACCGTGCATTGGAACAGGGGTAGGTAAAAAGGAAAAATGGTCAGTTCAATGGGAGGAACATGGCTATAAGGTTGGATTTGTATTTTGGTGAACGTAGGGTACATTCACATGAAAAAACCTCAAAATCAGGGAATGAAGAAAAACTGGAAGGGAACAGTCCCAAGGGTGGGTGGAACATAACCGGGTGGTTGGGAAGGGATCCTAGGAGGGTAAAAGCAAGTCATGGCATACATGCAGGAACAAGTTGAGGCATATGCAGGGGATAGACAATATAGACGCGCAGGGACGCGTCCCCACACTTAAGACCTTAACGGATAGGGTTAACCGAACAACAGGGACCTAGGACCATGCCACAGACCATCCACTAACTTCCCCACACTTAAAACATGACCGGCACGAAGAAACCAAAGTGTAGGGTTAGAAAAACTTGGCCCGTTTCGTCAAGAATCAAGGTTGAGTATCGATGGCACGTCCAGTGTGGTTGTCGGCGCTAGAGGGACCAAGGCATCTTTACAGCGCACGTTCGTCATGGCAGGGACCACGCGGCAGTACCCAGGGAGGTAGCTGATGGAAGGAATCGCATGAAATTCGTCGATGATGAGGGATACTACACTCAACTCACAATCACTCAATTGGAATGAAAGAACAGTCACTCGCCCCATGACTAATATCACTCGCGGAAGAATGATTAAAACCCATATCTCATACCCGGTTGAGGAATCAACAAGGGGGAAATAGTGCAAAGGGAGTATGCCAGGGTGCACAGTTGATGGTGCATTAGTGCGTCTAACCCGTCTGGCATAAGTGCAAGGAGGAAGGCAAGGGAGCCTTACAGTGTAGTGTACAGAACAGGGTGAAGTGTCTTGTGAGGACGGCAAAGACCCATCCCGTGGGTGCATAGGGAAAGTGGAACATACGTGACTCCAAGTGTCGTAACGTCCCTCAATCTCACCTCTTGGTAATTGATTGAAGAAACTCCAGTCACACTCAACCCACCCCCTGTCTCACTCTCTGTTGATAGATACAGAAGGGCATCCTTTTCCTAAAACCCATTGATGTAATCCTCATGGTCGCTTGTGCAAAGGTTGTATGCCTTGTGCGCATTTGATGGTGCAACTGTTCATCCCACCCTGTGCCGGCATACGATGCAAGAAGGAAGGCAAGGGAGCCTTATGGTGTAGTGCACAGAAACAAATTGTGCTTTGTGCATTGAGAGGCCCATCCTGTGCGTGCAACACTTCATTCACACTTCTCACCTCTCATTCGATTTGAAGGGAAAAGACTGGTCTCTCACCCCACCCTCTGTCTCACTCTCTGTTGATAGATACAGAGGGCAACCGTACTCACTTCCCCATCCGGTTAGGATGAAAGCTCACATCACTCAAGGGGTTGTCGATGAAGATCGCGTCATCAGTTGTTGAAGAGGCGTACCCAGGGAGGTAGCCATCAAATCGATTATTGTATTGGATAGGAACATGTTGTCTGCTAGAGGACAGTTAGACGCTTTGCAGAGAGACCCATGACACAGTGTACCAAGGGAGGTAGCTTCGGAATTGAATCCTAGGGATATCAATTAATGAATCCACTTTCTGGACTACTGGGTGTTGCCACCTTTTCCACAGCCAGCTTCTCGCCCAAGGGTGTTTACCACCTTTTCGTGGAACGAGGCCTGCTATGACAGGGAATTGCTTCGTTTTCTCTCATAACAGATTTGTTTTGTTTTTTTTTTCTTCTTTGTTTTTGTTTTTGTTTTTTTTTCTTATTAAATTTGCCCCTATTCCCGAGGGTGTTTCCACCTTTTCTCGAAGAATAGGTCGGCATGACAGGGACCTAAGTCCTTTTCTCCCATGACCGATATGTTTTGTTGTTTTTTTTTTCTTTTTTTTTTCAATATTGAGCAAGGGAATGGCAGAACTACCATTTGTCAGAACCCACCTCACCACTGTCGCTGGTGGAAAATAGAGGATAAGAAATCAAGGCTGGAAGGGGGTTTTGAGGGGACAGAGGGTTGCGTCCACTTCATCAGGAGTGATTGAAGAATGGCTATCAGAAGTAGCATCATAACAAGTACAGTGCCGCGCCAACGAGGGAAAAGATCAAGTGACCGTAATTGTCAAGATCCCCAAGGAGGGAAGTACTTCTTCAGGCGATATCCATTGATCAGAAAGGGATCATCAGAGGCATCAACGGTCTGCACTTGAACAGAGCCATTAGGGTTGACTGCAAGTACCTTATAGGGACCCATCCACCGCTGCTGGAGCTTGCTAGGAAACTTGCCAAATTGTGAATCATAGGCTAGGACCAAATCACCTTCTTTGAACGCCTTGTGCTTGATGAAGCTATCATGGTAAGCCTTGCGTCAAGCTTGCGTGGCTTCCATGCACTGGAGAGCCATCCTGCGAATTTCGTCCAAACATTCCAAGTGCAGGAGACAACGTTGCAGTGAATCATCGTCCCCCAAACGCTCCTTGATAGCCACTCTCAAAGAGGGCAATTCTAGCTCAACAGGAAAAACAGCTTCTGTACCATACACCAACTGGAAGGGTGTCTGTCCCGTTGCTGCCTTATGGGAGGTTCTGTATGCCCAGAGGGCCTCTGTAAGTCGATCGTCCCAATCACGACGATGTGTAGCAATTGTTCTTGTCAGAATCGAGCAGAGGATACGATTGGTGACTTCGACTTGGCCGTTGGCTCTGGGGTAATAGGGAGTGGACTTGCGATGGCGGATCTTATACAACTCTGTCAACTCTTCCATGACTTTGTTAAGGAAATGAGTGCCTCTGTCACTTACCAGCTCTAAGGGACTGCCAAAACGGGTGATGATATTCTCATACATGAACAGGGCCACGCTGTTACCATCGTCCCGCTTTAGGGCTTTAGCTTCACACCACTTTGTGACATAATCCGTACATACGAGGATGTATCTGTTCTGTTTTCTTCTGGTGGGAGGGTCGATCGGATCTACGAAGTCAATGCCCCACTTCTCAAACGGCTTCAACGGAAGGATAGGTTGCAATGGCATGGCACTTGTCTTCGTGGGTTTCCCCATTCTTTGACAAGCATCACATCTTTTACAGTAATCATAGGCATCCTTATGAATGGTAGGCCACCAATAACCTGCTAGCAGAGCCTTCCTGGCTGTAGCTTCTCCTGCAAAGTGACCTCCACATGGCTCGTCGTGGCAAGCCTTCAGAACAATCCCAATCTCATCTCCTGCAACACATCTTCTGAGTACTTCATCTTTGCCTTTCTTGTACAGTGCACCGCCTAGCAGGGTGTATGGGGCTGATTCTAGCATGAGCTTCTTCCTTTCCCGACTAGAAATACCAGGAGGGTACTGTTGGGTTGCCAGCAGATTGACAATGTCTGCATACCAGGGAGTTACAGTTTCTACCAAGAATAGGGAAGCATCAGGGAGGTCTGGATCATCTTGCTCCTTGTCTGCAGTTTGTGGGATACGCGACAGATGATCAACCAGAACATGGGAACGACCAGGCTTAGTAATCACCTCAAAGTCGAACTCCTGGAATAAAAGGAGCCATCTCATCATTCGTCCTTTCACATCTGCTTTGTTCATCAAGAAGGACATGGCCTCATGATCCACATAAAATTTAAAGTGGGTAGATAGGAGGTAATGGCGAAACTTCTCCAGGGCAAACACCATTGCCAAGCACTCCAGCTCAGTCACTGTATAGTTCCGTTCCCTATCAGTGACTTTCCGGCTTGCATAATAGATCGGTTGATCCAACTTCGAGGAGCCCTTTTGGCAGAGGACAGCACCTAAACCTTCAATTGATGCATCAGTGTGTACATGGAACTCTTTCGTTCAATCAGGAGGTTGCAGAATGGGTGCCTCTATCAGACACTGCTTCAGAGTGTGGAAGGCTTTGTCACATTCTTCCGTCCAAGTAAACTCTGCATCTTTCCTCAGGAGCTTGTGCAAGGAAGTTGCATTTGTCGCAAAATGGGCTATGAACCTTCTGTAGTAACCCACATGGCCTAGGAATCCCCTCAACTGTTTGAGGTTGGTGGGTGCTGTCAGAGCTGCGATCTTTTCGATCTTTGCAGGGTCTGTTGATATCCCTTATGTAGAGACAATGTGGCCCAAAAGGACTCCAGAAGAGACCCCAAAGATGCATTTGTCGGGGTTGAGGGAAATCCCATACTCCCGGCATCGGTCAAAGCATTGTTCCAAATGTCCCCAGTGTTCACTGATCAAACTATAGACACAGAAGTGATCCAAATATACTTCGATAAAGTCGTGTAGATGATGTTGAAATGCAGCCATCATGACTCATTGGAAAGTAGCAGGGGCATTGCAGAGCCCAAATGGCATCACTCGGTAAGCATAGGTCCCCCATTCTATGGTGAAGGTTGTTTTGGATTGGTCTTCTTCTGCGATTTGGACTTGGTTGTATCCGCTGAATCCATCCAAAAGAGAATAAAGCTCATGTCCTGCCACTGTGTCCAACAGTTGGTCTGTGAAAGGGATAGGAAAATGATCCTTCTTCGTCTTGGAATTAAGCTTTCGGAAATCCACACATATTCGCAATTTTCCATTCTTCTTGGGTACAACCACGATGGGTGAAACCCATTCACTATTTGCCACTGGATGGATGAACTCGGCTTCCAGAAGCTTGAGCAGCTCCGCTTTCACCAATGTGGAATAATTCGGGTTCATTCGCCTCTGTCGTTGCCGTACTGGCTTGGCATCAGGCTCCAAGTCAATATGATGTTGACATATTGTGGGATCAATCCCCTTTAGGTCTTTGTAAGACCATGCAAACACGTCCAAATTCTCTTTCAACAAGTTGTACAAGGTTGACAACTCCTCTTCTGGGAGACTGCTACCCACCTTCAAGTGGCGTTCAGTGCCTTCTGCATCCACAAAGGTTAACTGCCTTTCACCTTCTACTTCGCGAATGAAGGTCCCACGGACTGCTTCTGGGTACAGATCCGACTCCTTCAAGGGAGTGGTATCTTCTTCTGATGTCCCACTAGAACCGATTTCTTCTTTTGGTGGAGACTTAGGTTGCTCTTTAAGACGTTGGAATGGGATAAGAGCTGTTCCGGGTTTGGTTTCGAAACTAATTACCTCCTGGCTTGAAGACTCCTCTTCTGATGATACATCCAAGAACGTCACATAACAGGGACCCTCTGACGCCTGTTGGGTTGGTGGGACTGGTGCTTGTTGGCATGGAGCATCATCATCATCTTTCTTTGGCAAGGATAGGTTAGGATGGCATGAGCCACTGCTGAAAGACGGCTTGTTCTTCTTAATCCACGTTGTCGTATTGCTGCGCATTCGAGGTATGTAAACCACCCAAAAGTTGTGCATGGGATTTGGTACTTTGTACATATTTAGTTGTTGTGTTTACATTTATTCTCTGCGTATGAGTATAGTGAGGAGGAGTTGGAGGCATAGTGGTGAGCAAGATGAGATGCTTTCAGCCTATGTTGTGCAAGGTCAAGAGAAAAGCAGTTTATCATGTTACAAGCAAATGCAAGATGAAGGTTGTATTCTTTGCAAGGCAATATTTGTCCTTAGCCTTCAGGCATGCATAGTAGTCATGGATCGTTGGGATAGAACAAGTGTTTTGCAACATGGCTGATGCAACATTTTAACTTATAGTTCACACATCTCGGCTTCTTTGCGAGCTTCATGGAAACGGGAACAAAGGAGCGAGGCTGCAGAAAAACAAAAGAGGCGGAACGAAGAGAAGTCGAAGGTAGTCTACAATGAAGAAACAAATGAAGATAGGAGAAGACGATGATGGTTCGCTGGATTAAACAGGAAGAAGCAGTATTAATGTCCTTTTTCATAGGCCTCGGCTGCTTGCTACTATCCTTCTGATCAAGCAAAGTGAAGAGCTTTTGTGCTTTGAAAGGTCTCCAAACAATCCTATCGATCCTATCGTGAGGCTCCATTCAATAAAATCAAGCGACTGATTCCGATCAACTCGAGCTGCTGTTGACGAAGCAAATTTACCACTGACAGCCCAGACTTTCAAAGTCTCAATCAAATGCTTGAAGAAGGAACCCAGCTGCGACGACTGAGGGACGAAGAGGAAAGGACAGAAAAGGGAGAGGAGATTGTAGAGGGGAAGTTGGCCATCAAAGGAAGTGAAGGGCTGAGGAAGTTCATCAAACCTATAGGCTCAACGTGGAGGACGAAGTTGCTGTGGTGAAGATGATGTAGCAGATAGGCACGAAGTGACGAAGAAGGAAGAAAAAGCAAGAATAGATTGAACTATGGAAGATTGTAGTTCTTTTCTGGTTACGCAGGTTTACGCGTTTAATGCAAGGTGGCCAGAGCATTATAAGGCCGCGTTATAATGTGTGAAGAATAGGTGGTGTGGTGAAACGACAAGTCTCTCCTCGGACGAGAGCATACGAAGGAAGCGAATCGTGAGTGAGACGGCTGCGTCACGAAGAAGAAGGCACTGTGTGGCTGACGTCGGTGGCAACAGGTCTGTATTTCTTCAACTTTGCCTCGTCTCCCAAGGTTGCTGCAGCATGATCTCTCAAATTTTTGTTTAAGTATGTCGAGGGAGCCACGACAGGGATGGTGTATATTCTCAGCAAAGGTGATAAGGTTGAACAAGCCGAGCTCATCCGTAGGGATGGTCATTTAGCTCATACTCGTTGTCAATGAGAATCTCGCAATGGGACATATTGAAGACAGAGCTACCTATCTTGACGAATGTGGTTGGTACTGACAGATGCACCCACAGTGTGCCTTAGCATCCCCGATAGCAGTACTAGCAATATGAACACTCCGATCACTATCACTGGGTACTACAGTCCGCATCTTGTGTGCCTTTGTCACTGGCAATATCTGTGGTCCTATGATTGGAATTGACAGCAGTGTTGTCAGGAAATTTACTATGCCCAAACTTTTCTCTGATTATCTGAGTGATGGTAGCTCTGATTTTGTGCAACGAGAACTCCTCCCTACAATTCGCACGTAAAAGGGTGATAATACTCTGAATATCATCTTCGAAGGGTGATAATAATCTTAATATCATATCATATCAATCGGCTTAATCATTCAGAAAATATCAACTATGGGAGTTGTCTACAATCCAATACTTGATGAACTTTTACTGCTGTTGAAAAAGGAAGAGCATTCGTAGAAAGAAGTCTTATTTCAGATTCTTTGCAGAAGAAGCTTGGCAGATCTATTTTTTTGTTCACAAATCCACTCATTTTGTTTATTTGGATGATTGATCTTCTATCCTGAAATTAGTCAAGGTCCTTTGTGGTCGCGACTTTGCTTTCGAAAACCCTTCGACATCTTTGGTGAACCCGACGTGAAAGCGTCGCAGAAATTTCAGGATGGGAGACACTTCAGCCTCTATTTCAGCTTCTTCTTCAACTCCAGCTGCGTCTACTTCAGCTCCATCTATGACTGCTGCGTCAAGTACTTCAACGGAGGATCTAAAACAGATTTTGCAAAATATGTCTATGTATATGCAGCTCCAAAATCAGCAAACACAAATGTATATGCAGCAGCAACAACAATTGCATCAACAGCAGTTGTCTCAGCAAAGGCAACTCTATTCGGAGCAGGAGAATGCAAACAGCGCGACTAAGGCTATTGAAGCAGTTGAGAGTGAGAAGAAGCTATTTGACGGGCGTAATGTTTCAGCATATTTGAAGACATATGAGATCAAGATGGGTTTTTTTGGAGTTCCTGCTGGACTTATGAGTAAGTACTTCCTTCGTCTTGTCACACCTGCTTTGAGAACAAAAGTGACTGATTTGTTTATTCAAAATACACATTGGCAAGATTTTAAGAAGGCTCTTAAAGAAGAATATTTCCTTGAGGACTTTGGTATGGCTACTCGACGGTCATTCCGAGAGTGGGTCTACATGCCAAACAAAGGTCTTGCTGTTTCGGAGTTGATTCGAGAATTCGAAGAGAGGTATAGTCAGCTTGATGTCATTGAACAAAGAGCATTGGATGTTGAAAAAGTTGAGCTTTTCTTGCAAGCTGCAGATCCTGCTCTTCAAGAAGAATTGGGTGAGCTTCTTGAAGATCGCACGAAGCCTATGGGTCTTAAAACTGATTGGCAGGATGCTCAGGATGCAGTTTCGACTTTGACCAAGAGGAGGATATGGAAGACTCGCCTACAGAATGGTTCCATGACGCCTACACCATCATCAGCTCCTATGCCTACTTCTATTCCTGTTATTTCTTCTCCTCCTCAGCCAGTTTCTTGGCCTATGCCAGTGCCTACAGTTTCTACTCCACCTCTTCCTCCTGTTCCACGATCGATGCCTACACCTTCTGCTCCAAAACCATCCGCTCCATCGGTGCCTACTTCTCTTGATGATATAATCAAAGGAATCACAGATTTGACACTTGAGTCAGTCAAAGCGGAGTTGGTGGGTAAGTTGAAGGAGCAGTTTGCTTCGACTGTGCCTACTACTTCTTCTAGTGCTCCTACTGCACCTAGGAGTGCTCCTAGTGCTCCTAGGAGAGATCGGAGATGTATTTGGTGTGATAGTACGGAGCATCAGCATTGCAGGGATTGTGACTCTTTCTAGGATGCAAGGAGGCAGAATTTGGTATATTGGGGGCAAGATGGTAAGATTTGGTTGACTGAGACAGGAGCTCCAATTGCTACCAACTTTGGTAAAGGTGGAATGAAGAAGTTAGTGGAGGACATGGCTGTGCGTACTTCTTATGTGACGGCTAGAGGTGATGCTTCTGCATATGGAGTACAGATTGAGAAGGGATCGGAGACTCAGTCCGCACTATGGACTTATGCTATGGAGACTGCAAACAAGGGGAAAATTCAGCAAACTGTTTTGACTAGCGCAGGCTCTAGCATCAGATCAGAGACAGGATGGGACTCGCCTGTTGACAGGTATTCTATTTATGCTTATTTGGCTAAATCTCATGGTGCAGATGTATTTGTTGAGGAGAAGCGTAAGAGGGATGAAGAAAATCCAAGTGCAGCTAAGAAGACTAGAGGGGGTGAGTTTGTTACTCCACCTACTGCAGGACCGTCTTCAAGACCAGGGCCAGATCGACAGATGGAGGATGCTCAAAAGAGGGAAAAGAGGCAAGAGCCTAGAGAGAGAAAGCAGCCAGGATTCAGATTGATGTCTGACATTGAGACATCTACAAACATGAAGAAAATCTTTAATGATAAGATACTTGGCAGTGAGGTGACTTTCACTATTTCCGAGATTTTGGGCATCTCAAAAAGAGAGTTTCAGGATCAGTTTCAAGAGGTCCTGAAGAGGAAAAGACATGCTTTGGCTACCACTGATACACAGGGAGTTTTGATTGGAGAGTTGGATGAGGATGATGATGAGGTTATGGTTGATAATGCTTCTGTTTTGCCGCAGGTAGAGAAGAGGATTCAGCCTATGCATTATGCTGAAATTGATGAGCCTGTTTTGATACCGCGTAGTCACTTTTCGCGGAGCCATTGGGCTAGGGCAACTACAGAGACGATGGTAAAGGTTGGAGAAAAACAGGTGCCTTATGTTGCATTGGTTGATCATGGTTCAGAGATTAATCTCATTGTTCATGGAGTTTATGAGAGTAACAGATGGCCTATGGATGTAGAGCATGGGTGGCGTATGAGAGCCGCCAATAACACTGCAGGTGATTTATATGCTGCTTGCCCTAGTGTCAGGGTTTCTATTGGTGATGTAGAGGAGGATTTTCATTTCTTTGTGCAGGATTCATGCACGTATCCCATAATTCTTGGACAGCCATTCATTACAGAGATGCGCATGGAAACAAAGGTCATGGATGATGGATCTGCTTATGCACGGATTCGCAGTAAAGATGGTATGAGAGCAGTTCAGTTTATGACTGTATGTGTGAATCATGTTAGAAACAGGGATACTCTCAGAGATGCACCCTTACCCACTGTGAGGGATTCGGGTTTTCATTAGGTACCGCCGTTTCGCGAGACGACGGTGGTACAGAGGAGAGGAGATTGGAGTTCTCGCCTCCTGGCAGCGGTGTTTTCTCCTCCGATTATGTTGGGATTTCAGCAAACAGTTCGATGAGCTATCAGAAGACTTCTAGATTGTCTAGAGCTGCCAGGCAGTATATATGCAGGAAGGAGAAAAATTTGAAAAATGTAGGAATTTTGGAGGATGATGAGCACATAGATGGTATGTATGACAGTGTGATTTGTGCAGATACGATGACAGAGATGGGAGATATGCTGAAAACTGATATGCTGAATTGTCATGGTAATGTATTAGTGCAGTCCCTGGACATGTTTTATGAAATTGCAGATTTTATGTCACAGATTGAGTCAGAGGCTGAGGTAACTCAGCAAAGAGTATTGAGTGCTGAAGAAATTCAGCAAACAGAGTTTCTAGCTGGTTATGATCAGCTTTCAGAGAGACAGAGGGCTGAAAATTTTCAGCCAACACAGTTTACTGCTGAAATATTTCAGCATTCAGAGTTTGGGGCTGTTCCTATGCAGTCCATAGAGCAGAGGGCTGAGAATATTCAGCCATTGGAGTGCAGAATTGCTGATTTACAGCAAGATTTATGTAATGCAGAAGGGCATAATGAAGCCAGGGTTGACACGAAATACAAGACTGTGGATAAGAAGGTGGATTTTATATGCAAGATTATGGAGTATTGTTCTACCACTTCAGAGATACAGAGATTCATTGGAGCTTGTGTGTTTTACATGATTTGGACACCCCATTTTGCACACATAGCAGATTGTTTATATGAGCTGTTTCGAAAGGGGCAGAAACTATTTTGGGATGAGAGCCACACTAGAACCATGCCGAAAATGAGGAAGTTATTGCAGATTTTTTGGAAGATGGTGAAAAGATGGTTTGGGCCATACATAGTCAGACATGTCTTTGATAATGCAACATATGAGTTGACAGAATTGGATGGAACAGTGCTTAGAGTGCCTATTGCTGGAAAAAGAATCAAGATTTTCAAGAAAAGAGATGATGAGGACTATGCATTGGAAGAATTTTCGAGAGAGGAGCAACGACAAGAAACTCCAATGGAAGAGACAGATGATATGGCTGGATATCTTGTTGATCTACCGGAAATGCATAATGAAGAGATTGATTTGTTTGTGGATCTTGATGATAATGATCATGGGTAGTTGGCCCATCCGGAGGATGCGCAGGATTAGAGGGGGTGGATGTCGTATTGCTGCGCATTCGAGGTATGTAAACCACCCAAAAGTTGTGCATGGGATTTGGTACTTTGTACATATTTAGTTGTTGTGTTTACATTTATTCTCTGCGTATGAGTATAGTGAGGAGGAGTTGGAGGCATAGTGGTGAGCAAGATGAGATGCTTTCAGCCTATGTTGTGCAAGGTCAAGAGAAAAGCAATTTATCATGTTACAAGCAAATGCAAGATGAAGGTTGTATTCTTTGCAAGGCAATATTTGTCCTTAGCCTTCAGGCATGCATAGTAGTCATGGATCGTTGGGATAGAACAAGTGTTTTGCAACATGGCTGATGCAACATTTTAACTTATAGTTCACACATCTCGGCTTCTTTGCGAGCTTCATGGAAACGGGAACAAAGGAGCGAGGTTGCAGAAAAACAAAAGAGGCGGAACGAAGAGAAGTCGAAGGTAGTCTACGATGAAGAAACAAATGAAGATAGGAGAAGACGATGATGGTTCGCTGGATTAAACAGGAAGAAGTAGTATTAATGTCCTTTTTCATAGGCCTCGGCTGCTTGCTACTATCCTTCTGATCAAGCAAAGTGAAGAGCTTTTGTGCTTTGAAAGGTCTCCAAACAATCCTATCGATCCTATCGTGAGGCTCCATTCAATAAAATCAAGCGACTGATTCCGATCAACTCGAGCTGCTGTTGACGAAGCAAATTTACCACTGACAGCCCAGACTTTCAAAGTCTCAATCAAATGCTTGAAGAAGGAACCCAGCTGCGACGACTGAGGGACGAAGAGGAAAGGACAGAAAAGGGAGAGGAGATTGTAGAGGGGAAGTCGACCATCAAAGGAAGTGAAGGGCTGAGGAAGTTCATCAAACCTATAGGCTCAACGTGGAGGACGAAGTTGCTGTGGTGAAGATGATGTAGTAGATAGGCACGAAGTGACGAAGAAGGAAGAAAAAGCAAGAATAGATTGAACTATGGAAGATTGTAGTTCTTTTCTGGTTACGCAGGTTTACGCGTTTAATGCAAGGTGGCTAGAGCATTATAAGGCCGCGTTATAATGTGTGAAGAATAGGTGGTGTGGTGAAACAGCAAGTCTCTCCTCGGACGAGAGCATACGAAGGAAGCGAATCGTGAGTGAGACGGCTGTGTCACGAAGAAGAAGGCACTGTGTGGCTGACGTCGGTGGCAACAGGTCTGTATTTCTTCAACTTTGCCTCGTCTCCCAAGGTTGTTGCAGCATGATCTCTCAAATTTTTGTTTAAGTATGCCGAGGGAGCCACGACAGGGATGGTGTATATTCTCAGCAAAGGTGATAAGGTTGAACAAGCCGAGCTCATCCGTAGGGATGGTCATTTAGCTCATACTCGTTGTCAATGAGAATCTCGCAATGGGACATATTGAAGACAGAGCTACCTATCTTGACGAATGTGGTTGGTGCTGATAGATGCACCCACAGAGTGCCCTAGCATCCCCGATAGCAGTACTAGCAATATGAACACTCCGATCACTATCACTGGGTACTACAGTCCGCATCTTGTGTGCCTTTGTCACTGGCAATATTTGTGGTCCTATGATTGGAATTGACAGCAGTGTTGTCAGGAAATTTACTATGCCCAAACTTTTCTCTGATTATCTGAGTGATGGTAGCTCTGATTTTGTGCAACGAGAACTCCTCCCTACAATTCGCACGTAAAAGGGTGATAATACTCTGAATATCATCTTCGAAGGGTGATAATAATCTTAATATCATATCATATCAATCGGCTTAATCATTCAGAAAATATCAACTATGGGAGTTGTCTACAATCCAATACTTGATGAACTTTTACTGCTGCTGAAAAGGAAGAGCATTCGTAAAAAGAAGTCTTATTTCAGATTCTTTGCAGAAGAAGCTTGGCAGATCTATTTTTTTGTTCACAAGTCCACTCATTTTGTTTATTTGGATGATTGATCTTCTATCCTGAAATTAGTCAAGGTCCTTTGTGGTCGCGACTTTGCTTTCGAAAACCCTTCGACATCTTTCTCCAGGCCTCCACTGCTCAAGCTCCAGCCTTCCACTGCTCAAGATAGAGCCTTTCACTGCTTATGAGGGAGCCTTCTATTGCTCATGAGAGAGGGGGACCAGTAGCGCTTGGAAATGGAGGGGGCGCAGAATTTGGAGAGGAAGGGGATCAACGGAAGGAGCTCTGCTTTTTGGTGGGAAGGAGGTTTTCAGTAAGGGGAATTCGTGTTTTGGGATGGCTCGGAGGGAAGAATCAGCAGGGGCCTCGACACGACCAGCAGCGTGAAGAAATCCAGGCCTTTTATGATTCGCCGTTGCTCGAAGTCCTGTTCCATGGGCTCAAATTGAAACCTGTCACGTTTCCACAGATTGACACCTATCATGATTCTACGAATTGATACCGTCTTGTGAAAATTAAACTGATACCCTTCTTGTGAAATCCACAATCACCGAGCAGGACTCTGCCACACATGAGGCCATTGCCTTCAGATTGTCAGCCATATTAGGAATCAGAGCGATAGAAGAGGAGAAGTGTTTCAGAGTTCCGATCTGGTTCCCTGCGATTCAAGCTTTTCCGATTGAGGGTTAAAGCAGGGCTTCTCGGCAATGATGGCTTCTCGCTGCAACGCATGCCTGTTTCCTTCCAACATACTCCCACCGCAGTTTGGTTGTGGGCCGACCGATTCCTTCTCCTCCGGCATGCCCTCCTCTGATCATAACTACTATAGAGAACAGTAGGCAGCATGCCATGGACACTGACAATCAAACCTCTCTGCTGCATTTTTGCGAACACACAGAATTGCAAGACGCCAGCTACGAGAATTCATTCGTGTACAAGCTGCCTATTGGACAATGCTGGAGGAAGGGAGTCAAACATTTGCCATGATTTTGATGCAATCTGTAGTCGAGGCACTAGACTATGTTATGTAAGATGAGCTGCAGAAGGAATTTCCGTCCTGTTCGGCTTCTTTCAGAAGCGTTCAAAAGGGGATTGAGGTCTCTGTCTAGAAGTGAAACGGCCAAGAGCTCTTTTGAAGAGGAACATGATCTAGAGAAGAGCTGAAGCCTCTAGGATTCGTGAGAAGTATCCTTACAGGATTCCTGTAATAGATGAGAAAGCTGAAAAGAAGTGACATTTCAGACATCAGATAAGAAGAAGTACCTTGTACCAATTGACCTTATTGATGATTAATTTGTCTATGTTATTCGGAAGAGGATCAAATTAAATGCAAGGAAAACAATCTTCATCCTTGTAGACAATGTTCTTTCACCTAGTGTTACAATTATGTCAGCTATCTATGAGGTATACAAAGATGAGGATGGCTTTCTTTATGTTACATACAGTGGAAAGAACACCTTTGGTATGCTGAAACCGTACATATGAAGAACATACAGTGATGGGGGTGTTCGCAGGACATTGGAGTCATAACATAACAACATATTCTTGAATTCTTATCATCACCCATAAGTCCAAAACTTAACAAGGGAAAATTGCAAAGGCTAGAACAACATGGAAGATAAAGAGTTAATGGATTTTCTATTTTCTTTCCTGGATTCGAGGAGGATGAACTGAATGAACCGATTTCTTCATCTTGAACCCTTGTTTTGTTATTAACAGAAATTAAACAAAGACTTGGCATCAATTTCTCATCTTGTTTACTTGCATGATGAATCTTCTTTCTTGAAATTTATCAAGGACTTCTGAAGTTGCGACTTTGCTTTCGAAATCCCTTCGACAACGTCTTATAAAGGTTTTGGATATGAGAAGATCCATTTACCAGACCAAATGGTACCATCACCATTATGTCCCATAGCATGAGCTCGTCCGCTTCTGATGCTTCTGGAACTTCTTCCTCAAATATATCCTCTTCAGGTGGGATAGACCCTTCTGACTCACTTTCATCATTCTCTTCGTCCATATCATATCCATCCTCTTCTGTCTCTGTCTCTGTCTCTGCGTCTGCTTCTGCTTCTGGCTCTGTAGGGGCTCTGTAACAAAAGAACAGATTCTCTGTTTCCTCTTCTGCCTCTGTCTCTGCTTCTGCTTCTGTTCCTACTGTGACCATGTAACAGGGAGAGCAGTACATCCATGCTTCTATCTCACTGTCAGAAGTGATTTCAGAAGTCATTTCTGGTTCAGGCAGGAAGTATTCATCCATTGATAATGGCTTTGCATCTTTTGGAAGTCGGCTTACAGTATCCACTGTTAAGGAATGTGCCACTGTTTTCTTGGGAAGGATCTGTTTGACAGCATCTTCGTCTGCTGATGTTTCATCTGTAGCCTCGTTAGGGGAATTAGAAGATAATTCCAAGGAGGTGGATCCATGTTCTTTTTGAGAACCATACAGTTTCAGCACCACTTTATTGGGTCCTCTACCCAAGGTCAAGGTTCCTTTGAACCAATCCGTCCTTGCTCTGGCTTCAAAAAGCCATGGTCTGCCCAGTAATAGGGGATAGGATGTACCATAAGAGTTTGGCTTCACCACCAAATAGGTCAGCCAATAATCTTTTCCAGCCACTGTAGTCTTCACATATGGGAGAATGCCCAAAGGCTTGATCCTACTCTGATCCGCCAGTCTGATGAGCCATTGGGTGGGTTGCACACCTTGTAAGCCTAGATCCTTCATTGTGACATCCGTCATAATATTTAATGATGAACCTCCATCAATCAGTGCATTTGCAATGAAACAGCCTTCTATCCATACGCCAATCTCTGGAGTACCTGGATCTAGGAAAGCATTAGCCACATCCACTTCTTTTACAAACTCTGGCGCCTTGTTGGACTTTGTCGCTGTTGAGGGAGCAATCCTTAAGCCACGTCTTCTTGTCAGTATACTTTTGAACCTTTTCCGGCAACTGGGAGACAACATCAATAATTGATAGAATGTAAGATTTGGTCTAAAGGTATCTAGATCTCTGACCAGATCGTATTCCTTAATAGGATCCACTGGCTTCTCTAACCGATTAGGGAATGGGGCAACACCCATTTTCATTTTCCCTCTTTCTTCCAACAGAGGAATTACAGGAACTTCTTCTGCCACTTGTGGCACTTCCTCCTCTTCTGTTTCCTGGACCTCTGGTCCTGTCTCTGTAACTCTCTGTGGCACTGTAGGGCTCTGTACGGCACTGTTAGGCTCTGTTCTGTTCTGTTCTTCTGGTGGAAGATTGAACTTCACTGTTCTGGCAGGAGGGTTATTTTCTTTCTGGATAAGTGGTTCCTTCTGCTTTGCACACGTGATGGCAGCAACTTCCAATTCCATCAAATTGGAGGTAGGCTCTTGAGCCTTGAACGGACTATCAGTAGCACTGTTTTTCACTAGGGCTGGGCTTGGACAGTCTTTTGCAGTGTGGCCTTCTCCTTTGCATCGACTGCATAAGGGCTTGTAATCCACTGACCTTCGAGGATTTGGACAATTTGGTGAAATGTGTCCCTTTTCTCCGCATCTATAACACTCCACTTCTGATCTCTGACCACCGCCAGACTGTCTTCCTCTGTAACTTTGAGAGGGAAATCTTCTGGGTCCGAAATTAGGACCAAACTCTCTAGGCTTGGGTCCAATATCTTGTGTTGTCATTTTGGATTCCAGCAAGTTGAATCTTGCGTCTTCTTCCTTTCTTCTCCTATCATGCATCTCCTTCAGAGAGCAAATGTCCTCTGTATGGTTCTTCCGCAAACAGTAGGAACAGAAGGCTCCAGGAATAGTTGGTTTTCATGTACATTCAGTGGCTAAATGGCCTGCTTGATGACACTTACCACACCAAGTGTTTGAACGGACTATCAGTAGCCTTGAACGGACTATCAGTAGCACCAAGTGTTTGACCGCATCACATCTCTTCCTGCTCCTGCAACGTTGGATATGCTAGCGGTATTCACTTTCAGCGTCTGTAGTTGTTCTGTAATCACATCCATCAACTCCTTTTTAATGTTTGCAACTGAGTTGGATAAATAATCCTTCAAGCTTTCTCCTCCTGACGTACTGGCAGGAGGGTTTTGAGGAGTCTCTGTAATCACTGCATAAACGGGTTGGGCTGGTGCAGAGGGGTCTCTGTTCTGGTTCTGATTCAGGGCCCCTGTTTGAACTGTTGGCTGTTGACTCCAGTTGGTAGGATTCCACTGTTGCTGTTGATTTGTCATTGAGGAAATTGGTTGGGACCATTGTTGTTGTGGTTGAGCCATCATTTGAGGCATGGATTGTGGCCACTGTGGATTTGGTGCACTGTACTGTGATACCGAGGGCATCTGTTGGTAGGGGTAGGAAACAGTCGCTGGGACTGCATTTGGTGGGTACATCATTCCTGGCATCAGAGGAGGTAAGACTCCTCTTCCTGTATTCATTGCTAATCGAGCTTCCACTTCATCGTACAGTCTTGCACCTTCTATTGCAGCTTGCAGGGTGGCTGGTCTTTGTAGCTCCACAAACTTACGGACTTCTGGTTGTAATCCTCTGAGAAACACCCCCTTTTGAATGCCATCGTCTAGATTATGGTTAGTCCATCTCTTCAGGATGGATTCCATTCTTGAGACATAAGCTTCCACTCTTTCTCCAGAGGACAGACTTAGGTTCATAAATTCCTCTCGCATCCGCTCTTCAAAACCTTCACGCCTGAATTTAGTGAGGAAGGCCAACTTCAGGTCATCCCATGTGCCAAAAGTTCCTGCTGCTTGTCTCTCATACCACTGAAACGCCGCGCCCTTGAAAGTGGCGAGGAATATTGCTAACCAATGCTCAGGAGTCCTGGCATTGTTAGCCACACACGCTACCATAAATTCTGCTACATGAAGATCGGGGTCTTCATTGTACTCTCCCTTAAAAACTGGCAATGGAACTACATTCGCTGGCCTGTCATCAATATTTCCAGGACGGATCTGGCTTGGAAGGGGACCTCCAGCAGGAGGAGGAAGGGCTTGATGTGCCATTGGGACTTCTGTAAAGAGTTCCGCAAGGGCGTCAAAGGCGACTTCTGCTGCGAGCTCGCTCTCGGCTCTGATTCTTGCTTTCTCTCTTCTCACGTACCTCTGGACTCGTTCTAACGCTTGCCTTTTTATTGCGTCATTCATCAGGGGGTTGACTCCACTATGTTGTTAGTGCTCCACAGAGGGTTAACAGAAGGCTTCAGTCTCTGGAGGACTCTCTTGCCAACATTTCTTCTACTTCTTTCTTTTCAACGTCCCTAAATTCTGCTTTCATGCCACTGCACAGAGGAAGGTATTCGGTTCTGAAGGTGTCAAAATGCATACGTCTGAGCATTGTGGTGGTGCCATCATCATAGTAATGCCAGCTTCTGATGGTTTCAATAGTGTATGTTGTGAAAAACACTCTGTCTACCAACTTCTAGTGGGTTGCTAATTGAACAAACAGAAGATTATTAGTACACCAAGCATCCCATGTATCTTGCTGTTGAGCATCCACGAACAAATTCCAACTCTTTTCCTTCTTATCTTTGTGAACCTCTACAGACCAAGACTCCTGAAGCTTCTTCACAATCTCCCACTTGATGTTGTCTGGAAACTTCTCAACGAATGTCAAATCTTCCATGGATGTTCATTCTCTCTGTTTCTGCTCTTCAGTTTGTTCCCAAACAGTTTGCCACCAAGATGCAAGTTTCTACTGCTTCAATAGGAAGAGGAAACTGTCCACCACATAGAGCATGCATCATGATGGTGATATGTTTCCGCCATTGTGGAATGAACTTCTTGTGGAAAGTGGCTTTGATTATGAGGAATTCCAACTCTTCAGTGGAAGAAGGAACTTTACAAACATCCATTGAATTCTTCTATTCTTGACAATGCCATTTCCTTCATTTCCAGCCTCTTTTGGTGCTTGTTGATGGCAAGTTTCCCCGGCTGCGCACAAAAAACATGGAGCCCCGAGAGGAACACCAAGGAAAAGGGAATTCTCTTGCAAGAAAATCTATCTTGTAACATCAACAATCTTGTTTATCATGTTTCATATGATCACAATGAAGAAAAGAACACCAGGCACAACAAATCTTCATGCAGCATCATGTAGATCTCCCACAGATTTTAATAGAATCAACCATATTCTTCAATATCTTCACAAAATCCATCAATAGAACAAAGAAAGCAAAGGAATACACCATCTTAGAATGGAAATACGTCACATAGTATTCATCTTCAATATCTTCATAGTCTTTTCTCTCAATCTCTCATATACAATCACTCTGTTTGAGTAGAATTGGCTATCTATGACTCTCTCTATCTCACTCCATCAATAATACATCATATCCTCACTACAATCTCTCAAAATTACTCTCAATAATCACTCTTAGGTCGTGGATACCCCTCCCAAGAGGTATGTCTGATATGAAGGGTCACCAGAGCCACTACAGTGTCTCTTCACAGCTCACTACTGTCACTTCACTCTAGTCTTCTCTTGAGTCTTTAGCAGCTACTTCTTCCACTTCTTTCAGCTCTTTTGCACTTGTATTCACCTCTTTCCAAGGCTAGAAAACTTTCCCAAAGTCACACATACATTCCACAGAACACTTACAGAAGCATACAGAACAGTCTACAGAACAGTACCAGAACAGCTACAGTACAGAACAGAAGCAGAAGCTCTACAGAAGACCTACAGAAGGTTACAGAAGGTTATCAAAACCTCATAACTCACTCTCAAACCATTTCAAACTCTCACAAACCATTCAATAAACTTTCTCAATATCTCATTCTTCATCAATCAATACTTCATCCCTCCTTACAGAAGACAATCAGAACAAAACAGACCAAAACAGAACAAAACAGAAGGTATACAGAACCATTCAGAACCTATCAGAACATCACAGAACCACCAACAAACATCACGAACTTCCAAAACACAATCAATATCATCTAAAACACTCTCAAACCACTTCCAAATCAATCAATCATCCCATAAAATCAACCATTCAGCTCTCAAAAACAACAAAAATCATCCAAAAAACAAGTCATTTCAACACTCAACAGTAAGGCATAGTCCCATTCCGTTCCCCTAAAACATCATAAATCATGATTATTATAACCTAGACTCTAGGTTAGCATCCTTGCTATTCATTTCCTTTGAGAAGATCTCATTGCTGTCCATTATGATTGAGAAAAGTTCCCAACCAACCGGGACCACCCATCCGTAGGACGGACCCATGGCCACATCCATCGCACTTTTCTCAGGTTGTTTTAGTTGTCTTATTACCTATCACATTTAGTTGGACATACATCAACCAGCTTCCTTAATTAGCCCATTAGACACTGGTTCCTTCATGTAATCTTAGCACTTGACATTGAAAAGCAATGTCAAACAAGTTCCTTTTCAACCAGTTATCTTATTTATCTTTGGAATACATTCATAAATTCCAGCCCGTAGGCTTATCCATAATCCGCCCGAAGGCTATCCAGCAATCCACAGGGATTACTAATCCAAGATTCCGCCCGTAGACTACTATGCGGGCCTCGAGATCCAATCCTGAGTCACGTTGGCCTCTTGTGCAGGGCCCGGAAGGCGAGGGATTTACAGCCAAAGCACCCCTGGCACCCAAGCGTCCTCCTACTCCAAGTAGCGCTCAATAGAGAGACCTCACGCGGCAGGTTCAGTCCACGTTCCTGGCGCAGTTAACAACCCCCTTGGTTAGGGTCAAGCAGATAGTCAGAGGGTAACTGAGACTGCCTCTCCCTTCAGGCCTTCAACCTGAAGCATTAGATATGTTTTCATCCTTTAGTTCCTTGAGCAAACAAATCTAACAGTGCTATCTAAACTGTTACAAGCATTTTCATATCTAGTGGTCGTTATTTGGTCAACTGCTAAGGAGTGAATCCTTCTCTCCGAATGCGGAGTGAAGCCTTCATTATGAGATCAATTGCTAAGGAGTGAAGCCTTCATTACGAGATTGATTGCGGCTAGGCAAGATCCCAAGGGTTTGTTTGTTAACCCTTATGTCCTTGGGTTAGGGCCGTACCCTATTAACCCAACTTAACCAATACCTTAAGTTCTATTAACAGAAAATATGTTGCTCCAAATTATTGATTGGTCCTTTGCTTCCAAGCAAATATCTAATTCCCTTATCTTGGTCACTTTTCCCAAGAAAGGTGCTATATCAAGACAACTACTCATCCTCTTGCAAGATAAACTTGCGCAAGAATTTGCCAATCTCAGTCCGAGGAATTGGCCATTCTCTTGTGATCAAACCACAAGATCATGCGACGTTGCAACTTGTTGCACAAGTGTCGCATCTAATCCATGGGACTATTTCACCCATCGAACGGTGTCTTCTAATCACGGAATCATGATTAGATAAGAAACAGGGTTTAGGGTGTCTTCATATCCAATCCATTCCCGATTGCACTAGGCCGACATCGTTCGACGGTCCTAGGGATTCCAACTCCATCCGAGGAGTGGTCCTTAGGGCAGAAACCCTAGATCGTTTCTGTAGGGTATGAGAGTTTTGACTTGGCAATAAGTGCGACTAGGTCAAGTCCTTAACGTGCTAAACCCTAGTTAGCACTTGGGGTATATTGTATCGATTTAACCATCCTAAATGAATCCTTTGTGGTTTAGGTATTTTGGGTAAACCAATTTACTTGTCTTACGACAAGGACGAGCCATTCCTAAAGAGGTTGTCTTGATCTAAGAGGGGAAAAACTAGTTGCATTACGTCATAATTCACGTAAGCACGCGATTCATTTCCTCTAGAGTCGCAATCCCTAACTCTTCTTGTTAAGATCAAAACACATGTTAAGCTACGGCATAATTTCCATTGATCCTACTAGGACATGCATTCACGATTCATGCCACTAAGCTTTTAGGGCTTTATGTTAAAACGAACTACGCAGCCTTTCCCTAACTACGTTTCTGAATGAATTTATTCATACGACAAATGGGCATTATGCAACCTTTCCTAACTACTAGGCAGTTAAATGATATTTATGCCAATTGAAGCTAGAGTTAACCTACTTCATGCAACTTTAGAATCTTTCCATGCTTTGTAGTTTCCTATGGTTGATAATGACTTTGTAATGAATCATTACGAATAATATTTGTCTAAAATTGCGACATGCAATTTAATCTTTCTATGCATAATCAAAGGTGTACTACAATAATTTTGACTTTGTAATGATAGTCATTAGTTGATCTAGATTCGTTACTTTGCAATGCACAAAAACGACTTGCTAAGAATGCATAGACATCTTATGTACTTTTTCGTTCATTCCATTGAAAAATATAAATGACCGATCTTCAATCGTGAGTTACTTCCTTTAAAATAGCCAATGTATTTCAATCGCAAAAGTGCATCCTAATTCCATGAATTAACCATGCATAATTGTAATACTTCGATGTAAATAAAAAAATAGGAAGAAAACCTAGACTTGCGGGTTCGGTGAAATGTCCACATGAATATTAGGAGATGATGCTCTTGCGGTTGTGCCTTGTGACTTTTTAGGGGCCATCGTGAATTCGACCTCCGGTTAGCCTTCGTGGATTTTGAATTTCTTGCCTTGGCTCGCAGTCTTATGATCTTGGCCCGTCTCCCTCATGTACGCTCAATTCCCTTTGAGGTACGGCTTCCTTGACCAAAGTACCGACTTGCGAAAGTTGGCTTTGGAAGGCCTTAGGGTTCTTGTGAAGGCCTTGCGGCAATGGAGGCTTGAGAGATTCTTCTGCTTGAAATTCTGGCTAGGAATGGTTTTGTGGGCCTTGAGGAAAAGGGAACTTTAAATCCCAAGCCTAGGGGCTTGTGGGTGATTGGTGGAAAGGGCTTTATACTTAATTTTTTCAAAATCCTGGGGTAAAGATATTGTGGAAAAGGAGGTTTAAGGAAACCCTCTTCTTCTCTACAAGACCGAGGCGTTGAGGGCTTGTGAGGGATTTTGTAGGAAGGCCTTATAGGCTTCCTCTTCGAAGATCGGGGAGGGGGGGGGATTGGGGGAAATTGGATTTTGGGGGTTCAATGGGAAGGGGCCTTTAAACCCGGCAAGGAAATGGGCTTGTGACGGATGTAATGGGAAAGGGGCTTTAAATCCCGAGGGCAAAATGAACTTATGGAGATCCAATGTGAAGGGGGACTTAAATCCCGAGGGTAAAATTGGCTTTATGGGGAATCCATGGGAAGGGGGCTTAGAGAAGTCCCCCTTAGAAGCTTCCTAGAGAAGCTTCTAAGAAGCTTCAGGCAGGTATGTGGCATCATGGAGATAGAGGACTTGGGAGCTTGATGGCGGCCGTGATCTCCATGACAGCAGGCGACGACGTTCTGAACTGGCGTCTCCCTCTCCTCCACGGTGCAGCACGACGATCCCCCACAGTCTAGCATCGTCTCCCTTTCACCCCCTTAGAGGAGTGTATTTATAGTCTGGGGGAGAGGGGACCTCTCCCCCACATGTCCCCCTTACATGGCATCGTCCCCCCCCCCCCACCTCCTCATGTTGCCCTTAATAGCTGATCCCCTTCCCTCAGCCACACATCGGTTGGGGAAGGTAAATAAAAAAATTTGCAATAATTTTGTCTCAACATTATCCTCTTAACCTCCTCCCAAGAGGGAGTTCACCTGCAGTTACGCCGGTTTTGAACCTTGGTCTCGATTTTCCCATGGGGAGGTCATGATCTCGCGTACGGTTTATAGATTGCACTGTTGGTAACTCCAATGCCGGAATTAACCTTTGCATGAGTTTCACGCGGGGTGTGGAAAGTCAGACTAGCAATATTTTTCAAATGGGAATATTACAAATTGGGCGTGCCTTGGGTTTTTTTGCTTGACCTTTGAATCCTCCTTTTTGTTTTGGTTATTACAGCTCCAAAACTTATTATTTTTAGGCTTTGATTGTACTTCCCGCACAATAGGAGTAGCTCGAATCAAAGCATCTTGGAGGTCTCTTGGGTGCATTGATTCCAAACGTGTGTTCATAGGAGAATTTAGTCCATTGCAAAACTTGGACAATTGTTATGCAATATCCATGGAGGGTGCATGTTTAAGAAGTGAAAAAAACTTGGAGTAATATGCCTCTAGGGTTAAACCCATTTACTTCAAATTAAGGAACTTGTTCATCTTTTGGGTGTGATAAGCTAGAGGTAAATATCTTCCTCTTATAGCTTCTTTTAGCAGATCCCAAGTACTGATATTTTCAAGGACACCTTAATCTCAGCACCACTACTTCTACCAGAGTCGAGCTTCGCCAATTAATTTTAGCTTAGCCATCATGGCTTGATTGGCTAGGACAGTTCCAACAGTAGTAAAATAATCTTCCATGGATTCGATCCAAATTTTTGCATCAACTTTCACATTCTTGCATTTCCCATCAAATTTCGAAGGTTTGACTTCAAAAGATTCATTTTCTCTTAGGCTTTGTTGGGAATTATTCTGGGTGCGAAATTCTTGGAAATTTTTAACAATTCTCAAGTTAAATTCTATGAAATTTATATAGTGTTAATATTAGAGTTTAATACTCAAATTATTCCTCGCTTAATTTATTAAAACAATTTTAAATAAATCTCTTTTTCCATTGCTAAAGTTAAATTGCAATACAGGTTTAGTTTGATCTTCTTGCCCCTAGTATACAGGGTTGAGTTTACACTGGCTTCACAAATAGATAGATCTTGACAACTTTAAGATTTTCCATTCATTTTTTCATTTTCAAATTATTATGAAGATAAGCTAAATGCCTTGCATTGATATAACATTATCCTTTGCTAATCATCCACCATCTCTCACGATAGTTCTTTTGTATTTCTCTTCATGCATTCATCTCTCTTAGACAATGTCTTGAGATACTATTCTATTTTTAGCCATTCTCATATGTCTCCTATGTATAAGTCTTACAAGAGTACTTCTAAAACTAAAGCATAACACCTAACATATATTGTATTCAATTATGTCCATAGATTAATGAGTGTTGCACCTATAGTTACAGTAGTTATCAACTACACCCTAATAGTATTACATGTTTTTAAAGCAATAAATTCACCCTCTTCACTTATGGGTACCTCCTCTCCCTTTCACTTAAGAATTTTGCACCGATTTTGATTGCATATCTTTTTCCTTCCTTGTCATCTTGCCCAATTTCCCATCAATTGAGCTAGTGTCCACTGTAATTGTAATAGGCTTTCCTTTAAATAATCAACCTTTCTCAATACTAGTGTAGACTTTAGCGATCTCTTTAGTTTCCTCATGGCTTTGGTGTGCTATATACCCCATTGAAATTTTTATCCCTTTTATAATAACTTATACAAATCATGAGCTAGATATGCAAAATATGGTATCAAAAGATTGGAACATGTATCTTGCATCCTGTCAAATCCGATGACCTGGCTTTACTAATCAAGGCTTCCTGCCATAAGGCCCACACATTTGACCCAAAACCAATATCTCTTCCACTCCAAACAAAAACTTTTATCCTGAAAAGTGTCAAATACACATGATAACATGACACCATATCAGAAACTATATGGACATAAGCCTAACATCAACCATTTGAAACTATTTTGTTGCATTGCATGTGTACATATTCCAGATGAGAAAAGAAGGAAGTTGGATCCTAAAGCACACAAGTGTGTATTCATTGGCTATGACAAGAGCAGAAATCTTGTAAATGCTTTGATTTTTCCACATCGGAAACGGTAATCAACAAAATTGTTTTCTTTGATGAGTGGCATCATCATATGTCTCACCAATTTCTATTCCAGTTGATGTATCTTCAAATCATGTGTCTATTGAGCTTTTATAGTAGAGTACTACTACAAGTGGGCCTACAGGTGATGTATCTTTGAGTGTTTCACCTTGGACTCTAGCAGGTTACACAGTCATGCATCACCATCCACTAGTAGCACTATGTTAGTGAGGGGGAGAAATATGACAAAACACAAAGGAAAATAGAAAGTCCTTGATGATGCTCCTAGGATTTTGACTTTTGAATATGAATTGACAAATAGTGAGCTTGGAATTCCATCTATATATACTCCTAGAGTTAGGCAGACTAGATATGTACTATCTCATGAAAGAGGGGAATTGAGCAATCCACCATAATTGAGGGCAGAGGGTGAGATACCCTATTAACATGCTTACATACATTAGATTTTCAGCAAACTCCTCTCAATCTAAAGAAACCTCATCCCTTCGGGTCTTAGACAATCTAATGATGACAAGTCTTCTTTTCATTCTTACAGTAGCCGTAACCAAATTATCCAAGGTATCATTAAGCTACAATTCCACATTTGCTATAGACCTCCTTACCTTGCTCTTCAAACCCTTTATAAAGTAAGAAATATGTGTTTCCTAAGATGGTTTATCTACTACAGTAAGGTGATTTACTAGGTTTTTTAAGTTCTGACCATAGTCCTCCACCAACATATTCTTTAATCCATATCCTTGATCTTCCTTTGGATATCTCCCAGAGTTTTATTCTACCTAAATATTCTTCCCAAGAAAAAAATCTTCAATGCATCATAGAGCTATAACTATTAAACCAATCCATTACATTGTGCTAAAGTGTGGTCACAAACACTACAAAATACAAGCCTCATATCGACGTTCAAAGCGAAAAAAATGTTCATAAAAAATTTGTCCCCATCATCGCTAAACATGTCGATATTAGCGTCTCCATGAAACCATCGCAATTTTTGTCAATATTAGTATCACAATTTGCGTTGGTTTTTCAATACAAATTGTGACGGTTTGGGATGAGTATTAACACAAGCCTCCAAAGAAAAATGTTAAATGTAATAAAATGTGTGGCATTCCATGTTGCAAAAATTAGAATTTTGCATTAATCACTCACATCCATAAGTTCTTGATGCTCAATAAATGTTATGAGTAAACAGAAATGATTAAAATACTTCAACAAAATGCTGGATTCATGGTTGTCCCAGTCCTATGCATAGACTAGATGTGCATGAGGGATAGTACAAAAAAGACTCCTCAAGTCAAAGCATGGGATGAAGAAACAACTCTCCACATATGGTCACTTACCAATGTCTAGGGTAGTCCAATTGCTCAAAGTCCATGAAGTGTGCTCCATGAATATAAGCATAAGCTATAGATCCTCGCCATCCAAAAGCTCACCCTGACTCAAAGGAGCATCAAATGAAGTCTGCAAAATGAACAACTACATATTAGTTCACCATACATAATGCAATTTAATAAAAATAGTAACTATGGACAAGAAAGCTGAGTGACTTATTGGGCTGACGTGTGCATACAGTCTATCAATCAATGCAATGAGATAGTGTCTCTCTACATATGGAGTCTCCAAAAAGCCAATGGAATTGTGGTTTTAATGGAGTGCTGCAAAGAAAATAGAATACAACTCTTAAAAACACGATTATAAGTACAAGTGATATTGCAAATAAGAAAGAGAAGGAAAAAAGAAAAACTTACAAAGTCCTCCAAATAAGTCATGTGGCCGCTACTCTCAAGATGATGGACCACCCTTACCTCCAGTCGTGCCCTCGCTACCTCCCCCTACTATCGCCAACGTCTTGGAAAATATGTAGCCTCTTCCCTGAGTCTAGCCAATCAAGCTTTGAGGCACCACTCTTGAGTGCCTTGCGTGCATCCGATCGTTTGTGTGACATGTATGCATGCATACACTCCATCATCCACCTTGTGGAAAACGTCTCTACCGTGGTGGGTACCAAAAACTCCTCATGCAAGGATGCTTCTATATGTAGTTCTTGCTCTCCTTGCGTATGTTCTTCCAATGGTCCAAGACATTGTGCCGAAAAAATTGTTGGCACAACTCTCTCATATGACACATCACCCTCCTCCCCTCATTATTCATTATCACAGCTCCTGCCTGTCAACTATAAGATATCCATACCCCTCTAGGGTATGTCTAAGATGTATCCTCTCCCACCTACGACCATGCTCTTGGGCATAACCAAGAGAGCCCTATACATTTGGTGTACCCACGAGGGTTATATCTCTCTGAATAGCACCCATAGGTATGCCACCTGTGGGATGGCTGAGTAAAAACTGGAGTCACTGGAGTAGATGTCCCCATAGGTGTGACAAATCCTACAGGTGACACAACTCCACTTGAACGACAAGACATCGATACTACATCGATGCCTCCACAACAACCACCTGAGCCTATGGCTCCATGTCAATCTTCTGGCACAACTCCGCATACAATGGAAGGTCGATAGATAGATCACTACAAAAGGATGAGTCCACCTCATTCTCAAAGAACTACTGGTCTTGTATCTTTCCATCATCGCTCAATTCTGCCTCCTCTACACGCTCCAAGCCATCTTTGACCTCCACCCCTTGCAATATCGACCCCTCCATTTGCATATTGTCCTCATCTATGCTAGGAATATTGCTTTCATCATACACTCTCACACTCTAGGGGGTTGAAGGCACAACATACCACCATCAAGGTTGTCAAGGGTTTGGGTAGAAAATTACCTATTCAAAATCACATATAAGAGAGATTCAACATTTGTGACATGTCTATATTGTGAAAAATTTATAAAAAATAGTTAATGTACCTATTCACAATGGGCTGATAAGACAAACATGTCACGCAGATCCATCCATCTTTTCTTGGAATCTATGTCGAGAAATCCATATGGACCTCACCAAATGGTTTCCTCGGCTCCTTCCAATACTATTTTGAATGACTGCACATTGAATATGATCATGGAGAAGCTACGGTAATCCACTGAGATAACACTTTGCAAGTTTCCAAAAAACTCCATGTCATATATAATGGTGTTTGGATCCATGGCTCGCCATTGGCTCTCTTGCTCGAACTTTGCCATGACACCATAATCCATTGTAAAGCGCATTTTATTGATGTATTTTGACGTGGAAATGTCACCCATACAACCACACCACATTGTATATTTTGTACCGTACATTGAAACAGTTAGATTAGTTGTCATATATAAAATCTAGATACCTTCACACCTTCGCGAGAGCCTATGATCAAAGCTCCATGTAACCATCACATAGACATAAACCACGGCATCTCCTCCATGCCCTCAGGATATCGAATCAGTTGATGGCATGTACTATGTCAAATTTCTAATTGCACTTCTTTTCGATCTTTCTTGGCTTCCTCGTACCTAGCAAGCTACATCTCCATAGGTGTATGATGCAACATACAAAAACGATTCACTTTCTCCTCCATTGTAGCATCCATCCTTTTTTCTACCCCATTTCCAACCACCACATCTGGTCAATCTATCATCATCCTTCAGTGCGACCATAGCATACTGTTGTCTGAATCCACCATTGGTAGCCATTGTGAAATATGCATTAACACCTCTGAAACTAGCCAACCTTCAACCATGCTACCTTCTGGCCAAGCTCATTGTCACACAAAGGCTTTCAGGGTTTTTATGAAGCACTCCAAGAAGAACATCCATCATGTATGGATAGGTCTTGCAATCCCCACTTCATCTACAAGATGCCCTAGGAGCATACTAATGGGCAAGTACTTCTTAAAGAGACAGACCGTCTCCACTACTCACCGCCTTGCGGATTCAATAGAGGATGTCTTGATCTCCTTCTATGAGATCCATTGCACTAAATTTGACAACTTATAAATTGCCGCGTGTATTTCTGGAGTGAGGCATCTTACGATCATGATCGGTATAGTACAAAGTGCCACAAATGAAGAGGCATTACGAACACTGACTACACTCCAAATAGCAAAATAGGTAGGCCACTTATAATCAAGGCAAGTATAAACTTGACATATCTTATGCCAATCATGGGATGTTACCCTTGATAGTTTATCATCTTTAGTAAAAGCGGATCTGAGAGAACGCATCATACCTATTGGGGTGCAGATAGGACCTAATAATTATCTTCACAATGTGCTCTTCTTTAGTGGATAGAACCCAATGAGTGTGATGTAGTTTCAAGTGACCACCATCAGTAGAACTCTAGCCAAAGCGCCTCCATCTTGCCTAACTCCTTCAAATACATCCATGCCCCTGTAGTGTCTCTCTTTCCTGTGATGTGATCCAATAGTAAGCTACCCATATTCTTGAAAATATGCATGGGATCCAACAAGTGGTTGATCTGCAAGTGAGTCCAATATGACAAATTGTAGAAAATCAAGAACTGTCGCATTCAGTTTGGATGTGACTCCATGTGGACAATTTTCAACTCGTACGTGAGCTTTGGGCATTCATTCATGCTAGAGGTTGTCCAAGAAAACCTTCCCTCAATTCATGACCCTCTGGCAAGAAAGTGGTGTCTCCTTGATATACCATCTTCTTCATGGTTCGTGAACTTAAAGAGTCTAATTGTGGACCACACAATGGACATGCATGATAACCTAAGCTAACTAGACATGTCCTAATACCCCTATTTAGTGAAAACAAACTTGAACGAGCTATGATAGATATGACCAATGAGAACAGAAGCCTACTTACCTGAGTACTCCTTGAATCCCAGAAAGTCATGTATGGCCCACATGAGAATGGCTTGTATATTGGTGGACCATCGATCATCTGCTTGCTCATATCTTCCATGACAACCCCCTCCTCCCACAAAATCTTAACCTCATCTACTAATGGATGAAGATAGATGTCCTAAGAAAGTTACTTTTCTTAACTTCCATGCTTTGCCAATGTTGTGTGGAATATGGATGCCAACTAGTTGTTCTAATTCCATCATCCCATTTGAGATCCAATTTAAAATTCACTACAAGATATAGACCTTATAGCGACGTTTAAAGCGACGAAAATACAAACAACAAAATTTGCCCCCGTCGTCGCAAAAAGCATCGTTATTGATGATGCCATAGAATCGTCGCTATATGCGTCGCAAATGCGACGAATATAGTGACGCATATAGCGACGGTTACAAAAATTTGCGACGCTTATAGCGACGACAATAGCGACGCGTGCAGTAAATTTGCGACGCAAATAGCGACGGTAACAGAGAAAAAAAAAATTTGTGGCAGGGCAGCAAGCTGCCGTGCCACATATAGCACTGTGTACTGTATGAGAGCCATACAAAATAGTTTCTGCACTGTTGCATACAAAGCATTTGCAAACAAAAAGAATGTATACTGAAATCATAAAACTGATAGATGAAATAAATACATGATATCGCATAAAATGCGATTGGTACAATCATAAAACAATATCACTAATACATAGAAAATGTGTACATAGATCGGGCGACTAAAAACTAAAGGTATGTGAGCTCTAAGGATCCAAGGGCGAGCTACAAATCCTTGTCCCCCGAAAGCTTGTCCCGCCGCAAAGGAGCATCGAACAGATTCTGCAGAAAAAGAAACAACATATCAATCCACCATACAATAATGCATTCAAATATCTCATGGTAACTACGGACAAGAAAGATGAGTGACTTACTGGGCTGCCGTGTCTATACAATCGGTCGATCAATGATCTGAGACCGTGCCTCTCTGCATATCGAGTCTCAAGGCCTTGTTGATCGCGATTTGTAATGGAGTGCTGCAAAGAAAACAAAATGCTAACTGTTAGAAACATGATTGTCAGTACAAAGAATATCTCAAAAAAACAAATAAGCAAAACAAAAGAGAAACTTACAAAGTCCTCCAAATATGTCCTGTGGCCGCCACTCCCAAGATGATGTACCGATCCGGCCTCGATTCGTGCCCTCACCGCCTCCTCTTGCTGACTCCAACGTCCTGGCGAATTCGTAGCCTCCTCCCTCAGTCAGTGCCAGTCGTCTGCATCTAACCACTCGGGCTTTGGAGCCCCACTCTTGATTGCCTTACGTGCGTCGGATCGTCTATGTGACATGTATGCACGCATGCAATCCATCATCCAGCCCATAGAGAATCTATCCACTGCGGCTGGCACTGGGAACTCCTCGTGCAAGGATGCTACTATGTACTCCTTGCTCCCCTCCGGTATGTTCCTCCAATGATCCAGTACGTTGTGCCGAAAAACTTGTTGGCATAACTCCCTCATGCGAGCCATCACCCTCCTCCCCTCATCATTCATGATGATGGCTCCTGACCTGCCATCCACTAGGTATCCATAACCCCTAGGAGTATGCCTAAGATGGGCCCTCTCCCATCTCTGTCCATGCTCCTGGGCATATCCAGGAGACCCCTGTACATCCGGTGTACCGACGGGGGTACCCTCTCCCGGAGTGCCACTCAAAGGGGTGCCACCAAAGGGGGTGCCACCAAAAGGCGTGCCATCTGTCGAGGGCTGCGCAAAAGTCGGAGTAACTAGAGTGGACGTCCCCACAGGTGTGACAAATCCTGGAGGTGACGCAGCTCCAGCTGAACGACGAGACAGAGACACCGTGTCTGTGTCTCCACATCAGCACCCCCTGATCCTCCTGCAGTTGTAGTCCCTCCCTCTGGCCCAAGTCGCGAGCGTCGAGATCGTCTGCTCGAAGCTGAAGCATCTGATCGCGCTGAAGCTGATCTAGCAGAGCGCCCTGATGAAGAACGAGACAGCTCCTGATCTGCCATCTCTCTGAATCTCGCGAGCTGATCTGGAGACATGCGTGCCATCATGTTCTGAAACTCCTCATCGCTCATTCCTCGACTCATATTGAAAATGTCGATACCTGCATAGATAAAAAATGATGTTAGAATAATCAATTTAAACTATACAAAGCACATTAATATAAATTATTTTTGAAAAATCCCTCTTAAAATGCATATCTTATCTACCTTTATGGAAGATCTAAACAATGAATTGAAGTATTCTATGGTCCCATGTTAATCTCCTGACACAACTCTACATACACTAGAAGGTCGATAGACATGCCACCACAAAAGAACGAGTCTGCCTCGTTCTCAAAAAATTCTACGACTTTTGTATTTCCATCATTGTTAGCCGATGCGGGCTCCAAGCTTGCGGTGGCCTCCACCCCTTGTAATTTCGATCCCTCCATTTGCATATTTTCTTCATCTATGCCTGGAACATCGCTTTGATCGTATACTCTCGCATCTCGAGGAGTTGAAGGTATAACATACCACCATCGAGGTTGTCGGGGATTTGGATAGAAGATTACCTGTTCACAAACACTTACAAAGTGGCTTCAAACCATTGTGACATAAACCATGTCGTATTACAATTAGCAAGCAAATGACTATTTGTACCTGTTCACAATGGGCCGGCAACACAAAGGTGTCGCGTAAATCCATCCATTTTTTTTCGGAATCTATTTCGAGAAATCCAGATGGACCTCATCAAACTGTTGCGCCAGCTCCTCCAAGTACCACTTTGAACCACTACACATCGAATATTATCATGGAGAAGCTACGGTAATCCACCGTAATAATACTTTGCAAGTTCCCAAAATACTCCATCTCATCCACAATCGTGTTCGGATCTGTTGCTTGTCGCCGGCTCTCTTGCTCAAACCTTGCCATGACACCGAGTCCATTGTGGAGCGCATTTGGTCAATATGCTCCACCCGAAAATGCCGTCCACGCGACCACGCTGCACTATATATTTTGTACTGCACATTGAAACACTCAAATTAGATGTAGCAAGCAAATTTAGATACGACACATTCTAAACCCCTCATTACCTTTGGACTACATCCCCTCGAGAACTCCCACTCCTCCATTGAGACCTCTATCCCTTCGCTGGATGCTGCGGTCAAGGCTCCATGCAACCATCGTGTTGACATAAACCGCGGCATCTCCTCCATGCCTTCGGCATATCGAATCGGTCGGTGACGCGTACTGCGTCGAAATTCAGCTCGCGCTTCCTCTCGATCTTGCCTTGCAATCTAGTACTTGGCGAGCCACGTCTCCATGGAGGCATGGTGCAACATACAAAAGTGATTCACCTTCTCTTCCATTGAGGCATCCATTCTTTTTTTTACCCCATTTCCAACCACCACATCTCCAGTCAGCCTGTCATCATCCTTCAACGTCCATAGCATTTCATTGTCTGGTTCCACCATTGGTAGCCATTGTGAGATATGCACTAACGCCTCTGACACCAACCAACCTTTTGCCATGCTACCTTCCGGACGAGCTTCTTGTCGCACAAAGCCTTTCAGGGTTTTCATGAAGCGCTCCAAGAAGAACATCCATCGCGTATGGACAGGTCCAGCAATCTCCACTTCGTCCACAAGATGCACAAGAAGGTGAACTTGTATCGTGAGCATGCTAGTGGGCACATATTTCTCAAAGAGACAGACCGTCTCAACTGCTCCCCGCCTTGCGGATTCAATAGAGGACGTCTTAATCTCTTTCTATGAGATCCATTGCACCAAAGTCGACAACTTGTAAATGGCCCCGCGAATTTCTGGAGTTAGGCATCCCGCGATCGTGATTGGTAGGACAAACGACCACAAATGAGAAAGCATTAAGAATAATGGTCACTTTTCAAATTTCAAAATGTTCACGCTAATTAAAATCCATTCTGTTCACAAACCTGACATATCTTATGCCAAACATGGGATTTTAGCCCAAACATTTGATCATCTTTAGAAAATGCAGACCTGAGAGAACGCATCATACCCGTCGGAGTGTGGATAGACTTGATTACTTGCTTCACAATGCACTCTTCTTTGGTAGACAAAACCCAAGGAGTGCGAGGAAGCTGCACTCCCCCTTCAACACTCGATTGCAGCCAAAACGCCTCCATCTTACCTACCTCCTTTAAATCCATTCGTGACCCTATAGTGTCTCTCTTTCCTGTGATGTGGTCCCATAGCAAGCTGCCCACATTTTTGAAAATATGCATGGGATCCAACAAGTGGTTGACTTGTAAGTGGGTCCAATATGGCAACTCGTAGAAAACTGAGAACCGTCGCATTCCATTTGAATGTGATTCCGGGTTTACCATTTTCAGCTTGTACCAGCTTGCAGCGTTCATACGTACTGGAGGTCGTCCAAGAAAACCTTCCCTGAGTTCATGATCCTCCGGCAAGAAAGCGGCGTGTCCTTGATATACCATCTTCTTCATGGTTCGTGACCTTCGGGAGTCTTACTATGGCCCACACAATGGACATGCATGATAACCTAAGGTAACAAGACCTGCAAGGCGATCCACGACCTAGTGAATACTTGATTGAATGAAATAAAATATAGATATTACCAGCGAGAACAAAGGTCTGCTCACCTGAGCACTCTCCCAATCCCGAAAATTCATGCATCGTCCACATGAGAATGGCTCGAATGTTGGCTGACCGCCGACCATCGCGCCTACTCATATCTTGCACCGTGACCCCCTCCTCCCACAAAATCTTAAGCTCATCGACTAATGGACGAAGATACACGTCCATATTTTTTACTTTGTAGCAGCCCGGGACGAGCAAGCTAAGGATGAGATGTCCTTTCTTCGTAGAAAGCCATGGAGGAATGTTGTAGTTGACAAGCACTATAGGCCACACACTGTAAGAAGTCGAGCGCAAACCGAATGGGTTCACACCATCCATGGCGAGACCGAGCCGAAGATTCCTTGGCTCTCGCGCAAAGCTTGGGAAGGTAGAGTCAATGTGGCTCCATGCGCGCGAATCTGCTGATATTCATTGCACTCCATTTGTGGACCTATTTTGCACATGCCACATTGTCAAGCTTGCCATGGCAGACGTGCGAAACATGTGGTTTATGCGGGGGATGAGCGGAAAGTGTCTGAGAACTTTTTGAGGGATGGTCTGTCCTTGCAAGTCCTGTCGATACCTGTGAGCACCACACTTTGGACATGTCTCCATAGTCTTGTATTCATCTCGAAACAATATGCAGTTGTTGATACATGCATGGATGTTATTGTAGTCCATGCCAAGCTTCCGTAAAACATGTCGTGCATCATCACGAGACTCAGGCATGGTGTTTACAGGTGGCAATATATGATATTTCAATAACTTGAAAAAATCATAAAACACCTTGAAAAATCCATCCATGTTTGCAATAATACTATTTTTTAAAAAAAACAATGAAGTCTGTGTGCAAGGTACCTGAATAACTCAGTCACACTCGTATCGCTCCAACCGTATTTTGCTTGCACACTTAAGAGTGCAAGCAATGTCTTCAACCGAGATACTCGGCACCCATCATATAATGGTATGGATGCTTCCTCTCTAAGCGGGTCAGATGTCTCAACATCGATGGGAATCAATGCATCGATCATTGCCTCCATCTCAGGCTCCAAGATTGTAGGCAAGTCGGGAAGGTTGTCTGTCTCCTTTGGCATTGACGGTATAGATGGGCCTTGCGAGTGGTCGATTGGCTCCTGCACTCCATCCATCGCACATCCACAAACTCTTCTAATTGGCCGCAAAGGGTGCATCCCCCCTTGGGTCGAGACATCACCCCCGTGGATACAAAATTTGCCAACAAGACCCAATCTTATTGTGTATGGTTTTCAATTAGCTTGAGAGTACAATGCATGAAAAATGCTAACTTCAAATTACCGTTTGCTGAAAATTTGCAATCGCCTGATCAATGATCTCAGATTGAAACTCGCCAAATCGTCGTACGTGTTCTATAGACAATCGGCGTTTTCATCTAATTGCCAACTTGCATTGAGAGCAAGGACATGGGACACGCTGATTAAGATACGTCTCGCGGTCTTGAACAATAAGACCTTCTTCGTTTGCCATCTTATCTACATTACAGCAAACGAGGCTTAAATGGATAGCTTTATGGAGATGTACGTCAAGTTGCAAGTTGACCATAAACCTTGCATTGTATATAGTAGTCGAGAGATTTTCCGATGTTATATCTCGGCCTTGTATCGTGCTCAACGATTTGTTTGTCCCTGTAGATAATTATTTGTTATATCTCGGCTTTGAGTATAAGTAATCCATTTTAAAATTAATGCGCGCCATCTATGAAATTTTATAACTATAGTAATAAAATTTATTTCAATCAATTCTACTCATAGTCATAATACCTAAGAGAAATTATCCTATACTCAATTTAAGGGTTTCTTCTTCGATAACAATAATTTTGGGTTCATTTTGATGAAGTACGTGGCCCATGGAAAAGCACATTGCATACCATTATCAATAAGTATATTATCTTAAATTTCCTTCCCCTCCCTCTCCCTCTCCCTCTCCCTCTCTTCCTCTCTTTCTCTCACCCTCTCCCTCTCCCTCTCGTTCTCTTTCTCTCCCTCTCTCATTTCCTTCCCCTCCCCCTCCCTCTCCCTCTCCCTCTCTTTCTCTTTTTCTCCCTCTCCCTCTCTATCTCTCTTTCTCTCTCATTTCCTAAACAAGCAAAAAATAAAGTGATTTAAACATCGTCCAAGCAAAAGGGAGAGGGAGAGATACAATGCACTCTCCCTCTCTTTCTCTTTCTATCCCTCTCTCATTTCCTTCCCCTTCCTCTCCCTCTCACTCTCTTTCTCTCTCATTTCCTCTCCTAAACAAGCAAAAAATAAAGTGATTCAAACATTAAACAAGCAAAAGGGAGAGGGAGAGAGAGAATGCACTCTCCCTCATTCTCCCTCTCTTTCTCTTTCTCTCCCTCTCCTATTTTCTCCCCCTCCCTCTCCCTCTCCCTCTCTTTCTCTTTCTCTTTCTCTTTCTCTTTCTCTTTCTCTTTCTTTCCCTCTCCCTCTCCCTCTCCCTCTCCCTCTCCCTCTCTTTCTCTCTTACTCGCTCGTTTCCTCTCCTAAACAAGCAAAAAAGAAAGTAATTTAAAACATTAAACAAGCAAAAGGGAGAGGGAGAGAGAGAATGCACTCTCCCTCCTTCTCCCTCTCTTTCTCTTTCTCTCCCTCTCCTATTTCCTCCCCCTCCCTCTCCCTCTCCCTCTATTTCTCTTTCTCTTTCTCTTTCTCTTTCTCTTTCTTTCCCTCTCCCTCTCCCTCTCCCTCTCTCTCTCCCTCTCTCTCCCTCTTACTCTCTCGTTTCCTCTCCTAAACAAGCAAAAAAGAAAGTAATTTAAACATTAAACAAGCAAAAGGGAGAGAGAGAGAGAGAATGGACTCTCCCTCTCTTTCTCTCCCTCTCTCTCCCTCTCTTTCTCTCCCTCTCCCTCTCCCTCTCCCTCTCCCTCTCTTTCTCTTTCATTTCCTCTCCTAAACAAACAAAAGAGAACGATTTAAACCTTCGACAAGTAAAAGAAAGAGAGAGGGAGACTCACCAATGAGATATGGCGAGCATGGGTGGATTCTCTTTGCAACGAGGGCTCCTCCTCTCCTTCGCAAACAACGGCGGTGGCGGCGGCGGCGGCAACAAGTCTCTTCCTCTTCTTCTCTCACAAAGCCTTGGCTCTCTCCCTCGCTCTCACTCTCAAAAGGCGAAGAAATGAAAATGAAAACGGCGCTCTGGTTTCGGCCGCGCTTTTTTTCCTGCGGCGTCACTATTGGCGTCGCTATTTGCGTCGCTATTACAATAGCGACACCGATATTCGCCGTCGCTAATTGCCCAATTCCTTGTAGTGATTTGTGCTGAATTGATCATCCCAAGAGAAAGCGAATTCGTATGGATTTGACGAGAGAGAGAGAGAGAGAGAGAGAGAGAGAGAGAGAGAGAGAGAGAGAGAGAGAGAGAGAGAGGAGGAAGAGGCTCGAAGCCTTAGCTATTGCAATAGGCTAGAGAAGAAAAATTGTTGAGCATTATGTGAGAGACGTTCATTGTCACCTATGTGCCACATTAGAACTTGAATAGAAAGTGATGTTCATCTTTGCTTATCTACCACATTAGGGTTGGGTCATGCCAACACCAATAGAGTCAAGACAAACATAGTGAAATGCTAGGCTTCAATTCAATTACATCGACTGGGAAACATAAAGATTACCACTGGAATTAAAAGTCAATTGTCAAATAGACACTATCTTTTCATTCATTTGACATGTTGTGAGGCTTTTGGGGCTTTTTGATTCATTAGCACTTATAGCCCATTGCTAAACTTGTCTTTTTGCTTGGTGGGCTCTCAAGGGTTTGGCAAACCTTGCTATCCATAGTCCTTCTTGGTGCAACTAGATGGAAGTGGGGTTATTTTCATCTCATTACTCCCACTCCTACTCAATGTGACACGGCTCTTAGAGCAAACAAATATTTTACAAAAACTCTCTTTAGTTGTATACATATGGACATGGAATTGAGTATATTATGACAAGTAGAAATGTTAAAAGTTTATGATAAAATTATCAATGATCTACAAACTAAAATAGTAAACCACATACAATGATAGAATTGAATATGACCTTTGTTTATATGTCACCAACCACGCCAAGAGCACTTTGACATTGACAATTGAAAACATTATTAATAACATTCCACAAAAAGAGCAATTTATGTTTATGGAGATCTCAACATTGATTATATCAATTCAGACTCACAAAAAACATATTGGAGAACATGTGTGCAAAAGTATCAAGAACACAATTTATATTAAAAATACACTAATATTCTAATCTATAATAGACCACATGGACAATATTCCTTCATAAGAAATCACAATAGGAAGCACATTCTTTTAGTGGGCGGATCACTAATCCTCATATCGCCAAAAAATCCTCACAAACAATTTACAAACATGCATAACGACAAATAACAAAGCCAAAACATATTATTACTTGTTCATATGTTCCACATATTTTAATTCTGTTTGAAATGTTTTACAAATAAAGGCAGGCCATAGTGACTTACCATAAAAACGACCGCTCGTGAATAATATCGCAGGAATATTCTGAGTTCTGGCATCTGCTACAAGTTTACAAAACAAGAAAGACGTCACATCATTCACGTGCGCATTGCTGTGTACGTGATTCAGGAATCCGTATCCAGACATATTTATTGTATCGTGCTGCGACCCAGCAAACTAGGAGGCTATAGCGTCAGCCTGGACGTCAGCAGGCCGTCATCTTAAGCGGCGACAAAGCCCTTATTACTCCCAAGGTTGAACTCATAGCATTGCCATTGGCATCGCCTCTCTCTCTCTCTCTCTCTCTCAGAGTCAGCCATAAGTGTCCATCTGCACATTTGATCTCCATTTGTGCAGCGTGCCTCGTCTAAGCACACACAATACTCTATCATGGCGATGACGCACTTAGGTGCGTCTGTGATCGCAAACTCTGCGTCTGTGCGAGGCTTCTTGCAACCAATCAAGGTTCCATTGATGATGCGCCGGTTTGACTGTGAAATTTTGAATCCACGGTTTTTACGTTAATCAACTAGGTTTGGCGATCTCATCACCTTACACTCCGTTCCGTTTGGGTGGTTCTTTCTTCTTTCAGACGCGGATCGACTGCAGCTTCGATAGGAGTTCCTTGCTCTCATCATCGATGCGCAAGGAGGGAGCAGCTGTAAAATGGGCGAGCAGTTTCCTAAAGAGGAAAATAGCTGAAGCATCCGCACAGTATCCATGTGGAGAGCAGCAGGAGATCCGGAGATCATCCAGCTCAGGCACTGGATTTGCAGAGAGGCTTTGCTGGATATCGGAGCTGTGTGCGGAGGTCGGGGAGTACGAGAAGCGGCAGGCGGAGGAGCTTGTGGCGATGGCGGAGGCAGAGGGAGGGCGACGGGCGGAGGACTATGAGAGGCGGGCTTTCTTGTACGGGAAGAGCGGGGAGATGGGGGCGGCCAGCAAGAGGAAGCGAGAGAAGTTGGCAGAGGAGATGGAAGAGCTGCTGCGTTGTAATTATAATCTAGTGCAGCTGATGATGGGGGAGGAGGACGACCACGAAAAAGGCAACTCCCCGGCTGACTACCAGCGACGAGCTCTCTTCTTCACCAAGACTGCACAGGTCTTTGGCCCCTAGTTCATACAAAATCTCCGATCCTTCGTGTAAAAACCTTGTATACCGTCCACCTCTCATGCCTCCTCTTCCCTTCATGTCAGAACTTTGTATATCCCCGGCTTTAAGAAAGCTCAAATGTGTGTGCACTTTGATTTTGGATAAGAGTGATCCTATGCTTTCAAAATATTCGTATTGAGTAGTGCCTTGTAATGAGTATCATGTAAGAGTGCAGTGTGACACCCCATTCCAAGACCAAGGCAAAATATTCCTAAAGCTTTAAAACACATAGAGCAAATTTCCATGATAGTGTCCTACAAGTTACCTTGACCAACAACTTATAGTCTTCTTCACTTACAACTAAGCATAATTGTACAATTTCCATGATAGTACGTGCCCAAGAGTTACCTTGACCAACAATTTACACTCTTCTTCACTTACAACTAAGCATAATTGTACAATTTCTACCTGCTTGTCCTCCTAAATAGCCAAGCATATTCATCTTGAAATCAAGGAAAGAACACTTTAAATCACCATGTGGAATGTCATTTTATGAAATAGTCATGTATTTTTTGTTTTAAAACACTCCATGTGCACCTTCCTTCAACCTACAAGGGGTTTCACAAAGGAACTGCATGATCTAGTTCTCCTTTTGGTGCATTCTCATGGTGCATTTCATAACCAATCTGAGAAAAGAGGGCCCACTTATTCCTTTTTCGTGATTTTTATGTAATGCAAAAAAGTTTCTAAACTTAAAACTTTTGCAACAATTTTGGTGAATCCATCATTGTTGAAGATAGCCCCTCCCCTATGCTACTCAATGGACTACTACAGCTAGTTGTGCCCTACAATCAAGTACAATCAAGGATTAGAAATTTAGAAGCAAGAGTTGCACTTGCAGCTACACATTAGCATCAATTAATCATTGTGAGTAGTATTGGTGACTATTATTAATGTTGTCATTGAATTAATATTCATCAACATTAGTAATTATCATTAATATTAGCGTCCTTGATTTACTCTTGTTATACAATTTTGACATTGAAATTGTTGAATCGTTGTGATTATTATAATGGTTAAGTTATTGTAATTATAATCTTACTCTATGTTGATACAATAGTAAAGCTATGTTTTAATTTTATCAATAAGAATAATATAAATTATTATGCTCATATCTTTCATCACTATATAATAAAAACCTTAATTATTATTTATGTATTTTAAATTATGATACTTGATTTGTAACAAACATTTTATAATGAAAATAAAATAATTTAGAGATATTGTCAAGTATTATAATAGTATATCATCATTTACATTACTTTTAGTTATTATTTAATCTATTACAATTATAAATAAATTATTGTTAACCATGTTAAATGTACATCACATAATGTACTCATAGGAGAAAGAAAATGGAAAGAAGAGAGAGAAAAAGAGTGCAAAGGAGAGAGAAGATTGCAAAGAGATAGAAAGATAAGAGGAGAGAGAAAGACTAAGAGAAAATAGCTATGGAAGCAATATTTGTGGAAATGTGCGAGATCTAGGACATGGCAACGAGCTATGGCGGATGGAAGATGAAGATCAAACTCTTGATGACATGGACAAGTAGAGACAAACTATTACAGGTGAATTAGGTTCCAAGATGGTAGCTTGGACTCATAAACACAATCTTGGGTAGGACTGACAAAGACAAGATACTTAACTAAAAGTACAAAGCATCATGACATTGTATTCATTCAGCCATATGAAAAGTGGTAGTCAAGTACAATGCTTTATAGTTGCTAGATGGGTATAATTTTCCCTCTATATGCATATGGGATTCCTGCAGCCTGCATGTCTTTAGCCCAAACTACCTCATACAAAGAGGCTACATTAGGTGTACGTGATTGCAAATATCTCAACACCCCTCCTCAATCACAACCAAAAAGTACAAAGTGTGTAGAGGCTTTAGTGAGAGCAACACCTACAAAGTGTGGGCACACCATAAACATTGCAAAATACCATAGGATTTCACAGAAAAGGCTATGTGTGGGTACCACAAACATGATGGACATCCAAAGGCTGTAGCAGGGGCCTTATAGAGGTTGTAGTACAAGGCTACATGAGGAGTTTACAACCTTATGATAAAGACATTTGGGCTAGGCAATACAAGGCTAAAAAGGTCAGTAAAAAACAAGATTAAGGACCGTGAGGTCCTTGCAGTTTTTAGCATTTCTTTTGACATAGATATTCAATTTATTGCAGCTCTTCTTGTCAATGTAGTCCAGCTTTCTCTTTTTGATATTGTACTTGTTCTTCACTCTACTTGCAGCTTCAGTGTCCACTATTTTGCTTGCATTGTTCTTTTGGTCCTTTCCTTCATGGTCTTCTCTGCTTGCACTAGTCTTCATGTCCCCCTCAAGCAATGATATCATTATCTTTTAGGCAACCGAAATGACTGCAAACTTTTGCACTTTTATGTATTCAAGGTCTTCAAATGGGTACATTGATGGCATTTGGATATAGGCAGTTCCATGTCTTCATGTAGGTAGAGTAACATCTTCTATGTAGTATAAATGGGCCATAAGATACATGTTATTGAGAAGCACCACCTTAAAAATCTTTGTGTTTGGCATTGAAACTCAACTTCAAATCCTTGAATTTTTGACTGGAAAATAAAAGTTAAAATCTAATGTGTCGAAGGACTCAAGAAGGTAGTGTGAAAGACACACTATGCTTAGTGCTAACAAGCACTATCTTGATGGTTATGCTTCTTGTGTGCCGTCTTGCAAAATGCCTTTTAATCTTCCTTGAACTCTTCCAGATATTCAAAAACCTCTAAGGAATGTAACTTTGTTATTAAAATTACTTCAGATAAGTCCAATGAGAAGAAATAGTGAGAAGATAAAGTACAAGAGGAGCTTGAGTTTTGATGTTGGTGCTTGAGGTCTTCCAATCTTCATAAAGAAAACCTTCCAAGAACTCCAAGAAGTTCCCCTTCTTAATGTACGGATTTTCTCGAAACTTCAGTGTTAGGATTGTTATGGTTTGGCTTGGTTGGCAGGAGAGAGAAATTGAGAGAAGAATGAGCTTGAAGCTTGAGTGGCTATGGAGTCCAAAATAGGGTTTGAGAGAGGGGTCTAATTTTTCCGATGTGGCAGCTCATAGAAGCCATCATTTCAAGAGATATCTGAGTTGAAGAAGGCTTACATATAGAGCTTCCAAAGCCCCATAACCAGCACACGGATCATGGACTGCAGACGTGGCGGTAGTAGTATGACCTCTCACAGGTGCAATTCTGGCAGCGATGACGAAATTAGGCAATGTTGGCTTGAATGATCACCAATGTCTAATTCTGATGTACCAATGAGCTTTGTCAAGAGTAGAGGAATGTTTCTCCAAAAGGAATCGTCAATTGAAATGGCCTCTATGAAGAGATCCAAGGGCTCAAAGGAGGCAAGGTGGAAACTGGCTATGGCTACCACAAGGTGCATTGAAGATGAAGCTGAAAAAATGAAGTCATACACTAATCCTGAGCTGGGAAGAGATTGAGAGGAACCAAGAGAGGTGTTGGGGGTAAAGGCGCCTCTGCCTAGCTACCTATGTATTACTACAATGACACTACCCACCATTGCACACTACAGGTGGCTGGCGCCCATCACAGTCACTTATTCTTATTCGTTTGGTGACAGCTTGAATAAAGGAAGGCCCAACCACACATTGTGGTTGTTGAAGTTCCCACTTTTGAGTCTCTCTCTCTCTCTTGCCTCTTGCTCTCCATCCGCCATAGCTCTCACCGCCAAGCTTCTTCCTCCTCCTAGGTTCCACTTCCCTTTCAACTGGTATCAAAGCAAAGGTATTGGAGCTTCCCTGGCATTCTCTTCAGCCCGGATTTGAAGAGCTTCAATGGCAACCATGGCACCTTCATTTCCAGGTATATTTTGATCTCCCGCCTCCTCCCCAAGCTTTCAGACCTTCATCGGCTTCTTTCCAAGTTGCATTGGAGCCTCCTTGACATTGCCAAGTGCCCCTGAGGCCTGTCTAAGAACCCCCAGCTCCCACGAACAGCCAATGCAATTTTTGGTGCATTTTTAGGGGCCTTATATAGTCTGACCTACTCCTGGCATTTCCCTGCTTCTCCTTAGCTTCTTAGCACTCTTGGCAACCTTCCTGAGCATTGCCTGACTCCCCGACATGCATCAGTGCTTGGCTCCCAGTGATGGATTCGAGTGCTTCCCCTTTCAGCCCTTTACTGTATACATAGTCCTAGGATTGTCAAAACCAGGCAGCACTTGACATTTACTATTTGATGCTTCTTGGCATTGCCCATTTCATGCCTATTGATGCCCAATGATGCCCGGTGATGACCAGATGTTATGGGATGATATGTCTATGCTTTGGGATTGATTTGGAGTAGATTTGAGCACCATTTGAGTTTCATTTAAAAGTAAATTGCTAGCTATAATACAGTGGGCTAAAGCTCTTTTACTTGGTCTATGCATTGGTTCATGGATAGGGGGTGCTTACTGGAGGTTTGAATGATCATACTGATGTATTTGGAGGTTGTCAAATGCTTCTTCTTGGTTCCCGAATGCTTTTGAGCTTGGATTAAGCTCCAACTTGGTCATTCTTCACTGGCATTTGGCTTCAATTGGCATGCTTTGGACCAATCTATGTCTATTTTCACTGCTTGACATTTAGGCTTCTTACATTTATGCTTTCATCAGATATGGATGCCACTTGGTTTGCCCATGCTTGACAGTTACTTGGAGTTTCATCTTCAGATGTATTTGAGCATTTTGGATTTACTAGGCATTACATTTGTTTGTCAGTTACATACTCTTTGAATGCTCTCACGCTTATGCTTTACAGGTCTGAGATACCTTGGGATTTATGCTCTAGATGTACCCTATTAGGATTTGGCATGTCTAATGCTATGTATTTGACATTTGTCCAGATTCTAACTAAGTAGAATCCGGTAGACTTGCTTACGAAGAGTCTCACTACGAGTGCTTTGCCTTCCCCAAGAGATTGATGGGCATTGGATGAGATGACGTCTTTTTTCTCATCTTGTTATACATGTGTACATGTTGTACAATCTTTTCTTTTTTCTCTCTCACTAGGGCAGATTCGCCTTTAAATGGGAGGTTGTTGGGGGTAAAGGCGCCTCCGCCTAGCCATCCATGTATTACTACAGTGACATTGCCCACTGACATTACCCGCCACTGTACACTATAGGTGGCGAGTGCCCATCACAATTACTTATTCTTTATTCTTTTAGTGACAATTTGAATAATGGAAGGCACGGGCACACATAGTGGTTGTTGGAGTTCCCACTTTTGAGTCTCTCTCTCTCTCTCTCTCTTGGCTCTTGCTCTCCATCCGCAGCCATAGCTCTCACCGCCAAGCTTCTTCCTCCTGGGTTCCACTTCCCTTTCAAGAGGTTGGAGAGGCAGTGCCATGCCTTGATCAGGCTCTACTACCATGTGGAAATGTGTTGGATCTAGGACATGGCAAGGAGCTATGGAAAATTGAAGATGAAGACCAAACTCGTGATGGCATGCACAAGTAGAGACACACTGTTACACAAGTGAATTAGGTTCCAAGATGGCAGCTTGGACACATAAAAACAATATTGTGTAGGACTGACAAAGAAAATATACTTAATTGAAAGTACAAAGCATTATGACATTGTATTCATTCCATATGAAAAGTGGTAGTCAAGTACAATGCTTTATAGCTGCTAGATGGGTACAGTTTTCCCTCTTTGTGCATAATTCCTACAGCTTGCATGTCTTTAGCCCAAACTACGTCATACAAAGAGGCTACATTAGGTGTGATTGAAAATATCTCAACAATATTGGAAGCTAAGACCAAAGGATGAAGATGAAAAACATTTATAGTATTACTTGGTTTGGATCAATTGTATGTGCAACAATCTCTTGCACCTTTTATACTTGTGTCAATGTGAGAACAAGTATTATTAACATAATTGGCTAAAATTATTTCATTAAAATATGTCCCCATTCATATATTTTTACCCTCTAAAATAAAAAATGTGAGTTATTGCAATGCCATTTCCCAAGTGGTAGAAAGGGGCAAAGAGTAGGAAAAGTACTCTATTTAGACGGAATTAAAAATTTCCTATCTTGATGAAAGTCTGAGGAAGTTGAAAAATCATAAGCTCAAGAATAAAGCCATGTATGTATATCCATACTAAACCCTAAATATAAGACCTTGATCACAAAATCTTCAATTAAGAACTCCTAGGTGTAGACACTATATTGTCCATTGTAGACCTTGCTACACTAAATATGCAAGTTAATTCAAATTCAGCATCCTATAGCTCCAAATGAAGCTCTCTTCAAATCACTTTTAGCTCATATAACTTTTGCACCATTGTTACTAACTCATAATCAATTTTTTCCCAAAAAAAAGAGATGTATGAAGAAAGATTATAGTGAAACAAGGCTCGTGAACTAGCATAATCTAATATAATCTTCGTTCAAATGATTCCTTGTTGAAGGTGTGGGAGTGATTCCAAGGTAAGCACTAGTCTAAAAAAAGCTTTCCTTTTTTAAATCAATCCTCTATAATTCAATATCAAAAGGAAAGATATCATCACTACCATCCATTGGATCATTATCCACAAGCTCATGATTAAATGAAGCTAAAAGCTGCATATTAGGCTAAAATCATCATTGCATTCTTGCATTATCCTCTATGTCCATAACTAGCAAACTCTTCACTACTACCTCCTCATTGGTGCATTTACACTCATGGTCCTTAATCTTCACTTCATATTTGGAATAAAGGCTTTTTGCTTGATAAGGTTCCATTAAAATATCTAGGTCATTACTTGAGTAGAAGACAATAAAAAGTTGATTGGTAAGTTCATTGCATCCTATTTGGCCGCATTTGTAGTCATGAAATCAGTAACTTGACATGTAGCATTGAGAGAAGGTCATTTATGAAATCTTGTGCTATTTGTTAGCCAAGTCAATTCTTTTGAAGGTCCTAATCTGTAATCATGCCTTGCTATACCTCAATCCTTAAATAGTGAGCTAAATGCTAAACTCTATGATAATCACATAGTCTTTGTATTCAGAGGACTCTTTCTTCTCATAATGCATATTAGCTTGGGATAACTGAATTGATTGCATCCCCTAGTGATTGTTTGAAATAATTGTAACCATGCATACATCCATACTAAGTATGATTCACTAAAGTATTTGAAATACCTCAATAGGTTTAGGCTGGAATACTTTAACTTCATTGCAATATTACTACTCATGCCAATGCTTATCACGTCCATACCAATAGTCACTCCACAACGTTGCTCATGGTGCTTATGTTGACTATAACTACTCTCATGCTTGCTTAGCCTAAAGAATTGCCAAACAATGGTCAATATAGGAGCTCAAATTGTCATCCAATATACTAGTGCTCATGTAACATCCATGTTTAGCTAGATCTATGTCTATCTTAAAGCATGTTTAACTCAAGGGTAAATGGTTTGCACAATATTGTTTTGGCTCAAATACCTAAAACTATTCAAATGTAGATGATAGATCTTAATTTTTTTCCTATTGAGAAATCTTTCAAAGTTGTTAAGGATGTTGAATGGTGGTGGAGATGCTCTTCTATGAATCATGTGGACTATAGAGTGTTGCCTTGAAGAGACTTGCACATCATAGGGCCAATGTAACAATATAACTCTTCAAAAATGGACCATGATTAAATTTTCTATTGCCATCTTTGCCACATCAAGGGCCAATGCAACAATATCACTCTTCAAAACTGAAGGTTCCATGATAGTGCTAACAAGTACATTGCTAATCCTCTTGTACATATTGATCACAATAATGTTGGTGGCCTTATGACCTTCCTTGAACGATATGAGAATACCAAGCTGAAACCAATTTTAATAACAAGATCATTATTGCAACACCACAAACAACATAGGCATTAAATATCAGTGTTCATGAACATGTGAAATTGAATGTAGTTGATGAACTTACTTCGAGGGCCATTAAGAAGGAGTGCAATGATGATGCTCTCTAAGAGACCACACAGAGAAGACCACATGCTATTCAACAACACCAAACACACTAATATGTAATACTTCTTCTTGTATCATACTTAACAACATTGGTTATTAGGAAATCCATAGTCGTATCACTGATATTTCCCCCCCTAAAAGGGATGGGAGGTAGAAGGGAACCACCAAAGGAGATGGTGGGGAATGGGATGGGACTTGTGGGGTAAACAATATACAATTGGGGACAAGTGTGGCTATTGAAATTTGCCTTGGAGAGACTTGCACAAAAGAAGGGCAATTGACCATAGATAGTCCCCCTCTCCTACTAACTTGTCACAAAAGTGTCTCTTGTGTAAGAATCATCAACAAAGACAGTTGGCTAAATGTAGACAATGCTATCTTTGCCATGCTAAAGGGTGACTCAAAGGCCAGAAGTGATTATGGACCTATAACAAAGTACATTCCTTGTCCCAAGGATGATGGTGACTGGATGCATGTGTTGGCAACCATTGACCTCCCATTCTCGAATAATGAGGATGAATATAGGCAAGTTGTAGACTTAGCTAGTAAACCCAACAAAGCCATAACCTCAAATTTACCCACATTACCCCTATGCATGATGGCCACAAGTTCCATCACCTAACCAACACCAACCACCTATCGTGTCCCAACTAACAATTTGAAACTCCATAGAATCTTTGAGTACTTGTCAAGTGAGCTAGCTGGTGACCCAACTGGCAAACCTAAGGCCCCTCAAGGATCTCATGGTGGAGATTAAGAAGTGGCGATGGACTAAGGTGCATGACTTGAATGTGTCATACAATTGGACTCTCATGACAAGTGAGAAAAATATTGAGAACATAAACCCTAAAAATAACACATTGTTTGAATATGAGGATTGCAATGATGAATATGAAGATTGCAGTTCCATCAGTTAGGGAAGTAAAGAGAAAGTTGAGACCATAGAGTATGACACAGATGGAAGGGTGATTGAGAAAATCATAGCATATTAAAAATACTGAGAGGTCTACACTTTGAGAGTGAACAAAGAATTTGTCAAGGTAGATTGTGATTGAACTTGGCTAGAATGCCTTGAGGTGGTAGATTATGAGTAAGTGGGATTAGTTCAACCTAGCACCACATCATTATTTGGACAGGAGTGAATCTCAAAGCTATGACCACTAGGAGAGACATCCTCTTCTAGTGAGAATTGTGAGTACAACTCCAAGTTAGAGGTTAGCTATGATAGTAACCTTAAAATGCTTCAGCTACGTGGGACCAAATGCACCAAGGGGGGACCTCCGAATCCACTTGAGGCACAAGAGGGTAAAGGCAGAGAGAATGAAACAATCAAAATCTGTAGAAGTTGACCAACAAAGAAAACCCTAGGATTTACCCAAGAGCTTCACAAAGTGCAAGAAGGGTAATTGAATAGTGGTGTTAGTAGGAGTAGAGTGGAAAGGCCAAGAAAGTAAACCCATCCAAGGACTAGCCAAATTTAACGAAGTCAACTTGGAAAGGAAAGGGAACAAGCCTCGACCCATGTACATAGCAAACAACCTAACTAAGGAGGAGGAGAATGAACTCATACATCTCTTAAGTGAATTCTCCAATGTGTTTGCATGGTTCTTAGATGAGCTAAAAGAAATAAATCTGAGTATTGTGACTCATAATATTTCCATGACCCAAGATGTAGTACCAATTAAGTAACAACCATATGCAATGAATCCTAAGCATGCACATGTAGTGAAGGAAGAGATCGATAAGCTACTGAATGCAGGACTCATGTACAAGATACAACACCCAAACTAGATTTCACCCATAGTGATAATCATGAAAAAGAATGAAAATATTTGAGTGTACGTAAGCTATGAAAAGATTGATGCAACTACAAAGAGAAACAACTATCCATTACCATACACTAAGCACATGCTAGAGAGAGTAGCAGGAAAAGAAGCCTATAGTTTCCTGGATGGCTTTTCAAGCTATAAAAAAGTTCAAGTCCATTCGAATGATAGACACAAGATGGCATTTACCACCAAATGGGGGGTTTTTGCAACCCCCCTTTTGCTACCAAATGGGGGGTTTTTGCCTACATAGTCATGCCATTTGGGCTGACCAATACCCCTGCTACCTTCCAGCACCTCATGTGTGCTATCTTTAAGGACATACTTAGAAAATGGATAGAAGTATTCATCAATGACTCGTGTCTCCACACCAACTAGAATGAGCACCTAAAAAATCTAGGAATAGTCTTTAAATGATGTAGGAAATATGGTCTCTCATTGAATCCCTTAAAGTACTAGTAGTATTGGGTAAACCATAGTTGTATTCTAGGGCACGTTGTATTGAGAAACGGAATAGCCATTGAATCCTCAAAATTCAAGGTAATTTTAGACCTTCCCCCTCCAACCAACTTCAAGGGAGTTCAATGCTTCTTAGCCACACAAGGTACTACCAGCGGTTTTTGTGATGAACTATGCATTGATTGCTAGACCTTTATACAAGATATTAGTAGCATTTGAGTGGATTGAAGAATGTTAGCAAGCCTATGAAAGGCTTAAATAGGCTCTAACTTTAGCTCCTATCCTAAGTCCCCTAGATTGTTCCATTACCTTCCATGTGCACGTTGATGCATCAAAATTTGCCGTGGGGAAAGTGTTGTGTCAACCTACTGAGCATAACCTTGACTATCTAGTGAGCTTTGCTAGCAAAAAACTCATTGATACGGAAAGAAATATTCCACAACAAAGAGGGAATGGTTAGCCATGGTGTTTGCCGCAAAGAAGTTTAGACACTATTTTCTAGCAACACCATTTACCTTCTTTATCAATCATCGAGCATTGCTCTATCTTATGAACAAACCCTACACAACAGGATGCATTACTTGATAGTTACTTTTGCTTTTGGAGTTTGACTTCTATGTGGTAGTACGTAAGGGTAAATAGTACTGTATGTGGCAAATCACATGTCCCCCATACCCACAAGTGAAGCATCTGGATAGGGCATCATGGATGACCTACCGGTGGGCGGATGCACATATTTTTAGATTTTCTAGCAAATGAAACTTGTTTAGAGAAAACCTCACACCGTATTGGGTAGATGATATTATCTACATTCTAGAGAATGGATTACCTAAAGGACCCATAGAAAAATCTTGGTTTAGTAATCTTGAAGATCCTATCCTATCAATTGATTGTTGATCAATTTTATCAGTTAAGAGGATGGACTCTTAAGGAGATGTGTTTGCAAACACGAAATACACGATGTGCTTATGGAAGCACATGGCGAGATTGTTGGAGGACATTTCAATGGAGACACCATAGCATGCAAGGTGCTCTAATCTCAATTGTGGTGGCCAATGCTATCCCACGATGTAGCTAAGTTTGTGAAGCATTGTCATGAGTGCCAATGGACCAAAGTCCCTATTTGTAAGGATAAATTAGAGTTGACCTTCGTGGTCATGGACTTTCCATTTGAGAAGTTGAGAATTGACTTTATTAGTCCAATCAACCCTATGGCATAGTACTCACAAGAATCCAAGTACATTATTGTTGCCACAGATTATCTCACCAAGTGGGTAGAAGCTCATGAAACTTGCAAAAGGAGGCTAGGACCACAACCAAATTCCTTTGGAAGCAAGTCATCTCATGGTTTGGTTGCTCCATAGAATTTGTTACTGAACAATGCACACACTTCATCAATGAAGTGATTGCTCACTTATTATCCACCTTTTTGATAATCCACAAGAAGTCCTCACCATATTATCCTCAATCTAACGGTCAAGCTAAATCCATGAACAAGATAGGCTTGGTGAATGTTCTAACAAAGGTAATCTCTACTTCATGCAATGATTGCGATGTCAACAAGCTCATGGCAGTCTTTTGGGCATATAGAATGGCCTACAAAATGACCATAGGATAGGCCACATTCAAATTGGCCTACGAAATCGAAGCAATTCTACCAGTAGAGTTCTTTATTCTAAGCTTGAGAATAGAAGTCCATGAGAGATGGGAGGGCAAAGTAGCATGGACAAATCAATTGATAGAGCTAGAACATCTATTTGAGACTTGTCTCATTGCAACCCATGTCCTAATCTATGAGAAGGCATGATGCAATAGTTTTTATAACAAGCACGTCCAACAACAAGACTTCAAGCAAGGAGATCTAGTCTTAATATACTCACTTAATGGACACAAGCAAAAGATGAAATTTAGGGGATTGGGACCCTTTAAGGTTTGCAATTTCAAGAGAATTGGCAATGTCAAACTTGAAACCCTAGAGGGAGAGGGCATAGCCTTTTTCAAAGGAAGTCACATAAAAAAGTATTACCTTCCATTGCATCCACTCCATGCACCTCCAATGATAGAACCACCAATGAATGTAAGCATTGCAATCATCATTAAATTACAAGAGGATGAGAAAGTAAGAGCACCAGCCTACTTGTATATAATAGTGAGAGCTCAAAAGGCATACATCTTTGATGTAATAATTGATGAGGGAGCTAACTCTAACGTCTTAACATATGAACACTGGATTGCTATGGGACAACTCCAATTGCATCCAACCAATCCAAAACTCAGCCCATTTGGGGGCTAGTCCTACCCACTATTGGAAAATTGCAAACTAATGGTTTCTATTGAGGTTGAGAGCCTACCCATCATTTTTTATGTGCTACCTAACAAGCAAAGTGTTGGTAAGAAACCACTATTGAATTGTGTGTTCCAAACATAAGCTCACTATAATATTGATTACAACTTGCAATGCATCCATCTTGCCATAGGCAATATTAGAATAGTAATGGCTTTCAAAAAGGGCACCATGACCATCCAAGAGCATGTAGTGCCACTAGTAGTTAAACCTAGTATCAGCCCTAAGGATGGGGGTAGTGCACCACAATGTACTCCCATTACGAAGTCCCACCACCATATAGAAACCACACCCAAGGCTATGGACCAAACACTCAAGTGGGTCCCCAAGCATAGACCATAGCCTCACAAAGGTCAAGTATTCAAAACATGCTCTAGACCTAAACAAAGGAATTGGCACTCCTATAATTCACTAGTGACTAGGTTGCATTGGGTCCCAAAGCCCTATTGCATGCTCAAGGAAGGTAACACCTAGGTGTGGCTCCCTAAACTCTCAAATGGCATGCATGATCCTCAATCCCATGCTCTAAGAACTAAGGCCTAGAAACATAAACCAAAATAGCGGAGGAGAAAAATCAAGAGAAAGGGTGATCAATCCATGAGTGCTCCAATAGTATATTGACCAAGCTCCCACCTAATGATCAATCCATGAGTGCTCCAATAGTATATTGACCAAGCTCCCACCTAATGACTCTAACTTGATCACCACTGCAAAAACTGAAAACAAAATGTCAATCAAACACCAAACTTCTCAAACCAAGCTCACCAAACCCAATGAGAATCCCACAGTGGAAGTACCATGTATCAACTTGTCCAGTCCAACTAAACCAAATCCACTAGCAAGCCTTAAGCCATTGCAGCAATGATGATTCATTATTGAAGAGGCTTCCAACATGGTCATGGACACAGGGAATGACTTAGTAACATGCATCCCATGATTGAACTCAACTTTCACATTGTTTGCTAGAAGTTACGAATGTTTGGACCTAGGCCCACTTAACAAATCCATAGCAAACGAGATACATTCCTTGCCATATTCTTAGGAAGAATATGAATTCATCTTCATTAAGGGCTCCACTATTGCAGACAAGATGATTGCCAATGAAATCTCATGAGAAAATGCCTTAAGTTAATGATTAATCACATCCTTCAAGAAGAGTAAAATTTCCATACCACCACAGGAACTTGTTGAGCTTCAAAAATTAGTTGAGAGCGAGTCAAATTTCTTATGTAAGTGGTATACTTTGTGCATTCAATGGGCTCAAGAGGGCTATCAAATCATGAACAATGCAGAGCAATGACATGCCATCAATACTTTCGACTATGACCCAACATATGTGACCTCAACCTCATTCAGAATATTAACCATGACAAGAATTCGACCATTAGATGACAATATCATGCTACATCCATACTTGGATATAATCCTAACAAAAGAGGAGCTCCATATTGCAAGCCAAATCAACTCAAGTGACCTCTTGACCAACATATTGACTTACATCACACAAGTGGGCATTCCTCCACAAGATAATATGGACTATCATGCAATAGTAGAATAGAACTTGAAGTTTTATGACTAGCTCTTGAACTAGTAAGGCACACCAAGACTTTATTGAAGGAAATTACACCTTTACTTCCACAATCCTAAGAAGAATTTTCATCATTTCCAAGGGGGAGGGGGTAAAAGTGGAAGATGAATGAGTTGAAAATGAATGAAAAATCAAAATAGGAGTTGAACTTCAAAGAAAAGAATGAATGCTTCTTCTTCTTTTAGTAAATATGCTCCATGAAGTTCTTTGTAAAATGTATGGATTGATTATGTGAAAATTCTCATTTTGTGGTTTATACCTTTCATCATCGGATATTGATCTTTCTAGTCACCTTACCTTCCGTGCAAGCAATGCCCTTTAAGGAAAACTAATTGTGGATTGTCATGTGGTGAACAGGACTCCAAATGGCAAGGCAACATGATATAGGCAAGAATCTCCCCTTCTCAAAAGATAAATGTAAAAGATACGGCTTAGTCATGGAGGCATGCACTGTCGCAGCATTTGGGGTTGAAAGTCTACCACGAGGGTAAGATATAGTAGGGTGAAGGGAGATTCAAGAGGAAGAGTAGACAAAAGAGAAGAGGACTAGAGAAATAGGAGATGTAGAAGAGAATTAATAGAGGTGAATAAATCAAATTATTTTAGCATCTTGTCATAGATGGAAGACATCAGCCCATAATCATAGCTCATAACCAGATACATCCAAACAAGGGAGGGTTGAAGCCTAACACACACTGAGAAAATAGCCCAGCTCATACACAAATACATAACATAATCCATGATCCATGCTACTATCATCCGTTGACTATTATAGGTATTCACCTCAAAAGTACATGTAGCTTCAATCTAATAGATGTAGAAGCCTTTGCAATTAGGACATATATAAAAAAACTTTTGACAAATCCCTATCAAAGCTAATGAAATAATTCATCCCTAACAATAACCTATCAATAACTTAGTATTCCAACCCTCAATCAGCTTCAAAATGCATAAAAATTCAATCATAAGCTCCTTTAATGATTGCCCAAGGTTGCCATGTTATTTGGGGATCATATCCTATACATACATGCATTAAGATCACTTGCAAGCTCTTCCAAATTGAGTGGATTGTGGGCTTTCCTATTTATGACAAATTTGAATAGTCCAAAACATCCCATAGACCAAGAAAAATCACTCCTTTGGCTACCTCAAATGGTTCATTAGAGCTTGGGGGCAAGATTCAAGCTTTTGGGCATCCAAAAAGCCCTATGAATGGAGATGAAAATAAGAAGAAACCTTGTTGGTCATGGATACCTTATTATTTCTTGTTCCGGACAGCACCATAGCTCCTCTCTCTTCTTCCCAAAAGCATACAATAGACACACCTTCCTTCTCCTCCTATTAGAGCCTGTTTTTGAGTGGAACTCAAGTTGCATGCCTTTTGTAACCCTGCCTATGTTCCGCTCTACCCCTATAGTTCATGCTTGTGATTTGCAGTGCAAATCACACTAATCTCCCTACTCACTCCCATGCAACTCTCGGGTTTCACACAGTCACTCTCAAGTTACCTAAGTCACTAACAGGTCTTATTCCATGTCCCGTTCTAAAACCTAGTTGACTTGCTAAACTTAGTGACTTCCAAACAAAAATGAACTCAAACAGTCCTTGCATTCCATCTTGTGACCTATGCTAAAGCTCCTGTAAACCAAGTATGTAGACTTACATGATCCATAACATCTCCATTTTTCATACTATAAGCATAAAATCCCATGAAATCCACCCCCTCCTAACCTGCACATCCTCCGGTATGTGCCAAAGTCTTATGGATCTGCAATGTCAGAAGAAGTATCCTCTACCATGTCAATGTCTTCATCCTCTACCTCTTCTTCTTCCATATTTTCATGTTCATGCTTAGTATGCAACTCCTCCAGTTCATATGCTAAAGACTCTCTATGTTTAAAGAGCTTAATACATTTGTGAGCCACCACTGGAATCCTTAGAGTTGCCCATCCATCTTATTTAATGCATGAGTAGCATTGTCAAAAACAAATCTTACCACATATGGACCAAACCATCACTTTGCCATCTTTCAACTAGCACTATGTTGATATTCCAAACTGTTGTCATAAACCAACACCCAGTCCCCTTCTTGTATAGCTTGTGGGGTCGAAGTTTGTGCCGCTTATCAAACCTCTTCTTGTTCTTCATTCTTGCAGTTTCTAGCTTTTCCATGGCTGTCTCAATGTCTTCAAGTCTTCTTTCTAATTATTGAATGCCTACATAGGACTAGCAACTTTTCTCTATTCAAACCTTCTGGCCATGGTAACACTCAAAGTAGCAATAGTCTCTTCAATAGGCATGATTGGGCACTGTCCATACATTAATTTAGTAGGCATATACCCTATAACTACACTATGAGTGGTCCTATCAACCCACAAAGCAAAGGGTAACATTCTTAGCCACTCTTTCATCCTGTCGTTGCATGTGACCCCTTTCACTTTTGCCATTTGCTTTAGGATTATAAGCTTAATTTAAATCCGTCTTGATACCTAATTGTGAAAAGAAGTCATAAGCCTCATCCACATTCAATTCTCCTTTATTAGCAACTTTACCAACACAACCATACTTACAAAAGACTTCTTCCAATAAGAACCTGCAAACTTCTTGAGTAGTCTTTATACTAAGAGCTTGACCTTCCACTTGATCTGTCAAGTCTTCTCATGCAAGCATAAGATATCTCATATTCCATAAACTTGTAGGCATAGTAACCAAATCAACTACCCATTTGTAATGCATAAACAATGGATAAGTCGGTTGCAACCCATCCCTATGATTTACCATGGAACAGATGAAATTCAGGGGATTTGGACCTTTAAAGGTTCGCAATATCAGTAGAATAGGCAATGTGGAACTCAAAACCCTAGAAGGGGAGGGCATAGGCTTTTTCAATGAAAGGTGTATAAAAAAAGTATTACCCTCCCTCATATCCATTTCATGAATCTCCAATGAATATTAGAGTTCCCACCATCATTGAACTAGAGGAGGAGGATGAGGAAGTAGTAACACTAGCCTACATGAAAATAACCGTGACCACTCAAAAGTCATACACCTTTGATGCACTGATTGATGAGGGAGCTAACTCCAATATTGATGCCAGGAGGCATATTTCACGGTGGATTCCGTGCCATGGTGGATTCCGTGAGGTTTTACAGTGGATTCTGTAAACTTTGATGATCGGGGCTCATACACAAAGTGGATTCTTTGTGCGAGAAGTTGATGGGGACGCCTGTCCTTTTCGGGCGTTTCATTAATTTAGTGTGTACATGGGTGATTCCATAGCGGGTGATTCCACAAAATGCATATTAAATTAATAAACGTTTATGAGTTTAGAGTGTGCACTCGTAATAAATTAAGGTTAGGATTTATTTCTAACCAGTTGATTTATTTATGTAGCTGAGGACTGCTAGGCATTCACTTTTGTCGGTTTAATTGTATTGTTTTACTAACGATTGTGAATGCTTCAGTTGATGTGTAGAGATAGCAGCAGTGGGCGGAGGAAAGCATTGGAGGATAGCGAGTATTCGATTTATGGATTATATTTTGATGGGCGCATACCTTAGGCATGGCGCCTATACTTTGTCACGCCTATTTATTAAGGCATCGGATATTTATTATTATTTTGTATGCGCATGGGCGCACGATTATGTTATTTCTATTTGGACATTGTATTGGGTGTGTCAGACTCTTTGGGCACCGTCCATTAGCTTTATTCCTATTTTTGTGTTAAAGCAAACTCAAAAGCTAAAAGCTTGCTATTTTGTAATTTTGGCTATTATTTGAGCTTGAAGATGAATAATACATAAAATACATACTTTGTGGAGTGCTCACACAAGGCATGGGGGGAGATTGCACCCAATTGGTCTCTTGCTCTTGTCGTTCATGCTTTTTACCTTGTAATTTGTGCAAAAAGTAGAGTTCTATTGTTCTTGGGGACCTTCCGGCATTCACTACGCGAGCGTACAGCATCCGATCTACGCACGAGTGGTATCAGAGCAAAGCTGAGATCAAGAGCTTCCAATCGCTACCCATCTCGTGCGAAGGCGGAACTCCTGGAACGATCGGGCTCTACAGTCAATCTCGTCGCGAACGATCGATACAGGCAGATTTCTGGCGATCAAGAACCTATGTTTCCATCATCGGATCGCGAAGGACCGGTCTGCAAAGGCGGAGGACCACTCCTACATCCCTCCCTTCAAGTTGTTTTGTACAGAGAAAAGAGTAACTTCCATATCTCTCATTAAGCTTCAAAGCTTAAGTTTACAAGTTATTAAGCTTAGTTAGAAGCTTTAAAAAGCTTCAAGCATCAAATCGTTAACAAAACGGCGGCAGCATCCCGAAAATCACGGCGACAGAAAACGCCCCCCCACGAATTTCGTCGTTTGCTACCCATTAAGCTCCAAGCTTAATCACTTAAGCAATAGTCACACAAGCTCTTCACTCTTGCAAGTCATAACCAACTTCAGGTCACACCCAACCAGTCAAGTTCAGCAAGTTCTAACAAGTCAAAGTTATGCAAGTCTGACAAAGCAAGCAAGTTCTGCAAGTCAACAAACTTTGCAAGTCACATTAGTCTGGTATTTTGCAAGTCAGACAAGTCAACTGGAGTCAAAACTGACTTCTTTCTAAAACTCATAGAAGGGTTGTTCATGCGCAGAAACTCCGAACTGCAAAGTTGTTCATTGGAAGGTACTCTACCCATACGCAGGTTTGCTGAAGCATTTTCAACATACGAAGAAGGATAAAATGCAAATTTTTCAAAGATTGTGAAAGCTACACCCAAAAAAAATACATAAGTCTTGTATTCCCGAACTTGAGCTATACTCATCCCGCTAACTTGATTTTGAGTGAGAAAGGTCTTTTGAGTTTTGCAGGATGATGAAACCACATATGGATGATTTAATGGCTGAAGGCGACCTACCTAAGCCTACGATGGAGCAAAAGATGGATTTAATCATGATGCAATTGGAAGAAGAACGAAGGGCTAGACAAGCATTGCAAGTTCAACTGGCAAATTTACAAAGAGCGTCTACCGACAAAGAAGAACCTCAATCTAAAGATCTTATCTGACGCACCATTGACATAATAACTCTTGAAGCTCAAACCATCTGCAAGGAATCAAAGATAAGTAAAATAAGTTTCAAATTCCGTACTTTCAATGGCATACGAGAAGGAAAAACTGTTCTTGCATTCATTAGTCAGTTTGACGACTACTTTCATGAGGAAACCTACCGTAGAAAAAGATAAAATCAAGTGTGTCACTAATCATTTAGTGGACAGAGCATCTTTTTGGTGGACTGTTGTATGCAAGAGTATAGATTGTCCCGCTACCTGGGAGAATTTCAAGAAGAAGTTCATGCAGAATTTCCTTCCTCCACAATTTCATGAGAAAGCTATTAAGTAATGGGATCTTCTTCAGCAACGGGATCGTGAGCCTATTCCTCAGTATACAGAGCATTTTTGGAATGGACTACTCCAGTTACGCATGCTTGAAGATGTATCTGAAGGGCACACAACCACCTTGCAAAGCACCATATAGGCATAACCAGATAGAGCAAAAAGAAATTCAAAGTCAAGTTGAGGAATTACTAAATAGAGGATTGATTAGACCTAGTAGTTCTCCATTCGGTGCACCTGTTCTGTTAGTCAAGAAAAAGAATAATACCTATCGTATGTGCATTGACTATCGAGCTTTAAATAAGATTATTGTAAAGAATAGGTATCCCATTCCTAGAGTTGATGACCTTATGGACAAACTACAAGGATCTGCTATATTTAGTAAAATAGACCTTAAGTCTAGTTATCATCAGGTGAGACTAGATAAGTCAGACATATTCAAGACTGCATTTAGGACATAGTTTGGTCATTATGAATTTTTAGTGATGCCTTTCGGATTGACAAATGCACCTGCTACGTTTAGTAGAATGATGAACCGTATATTTTTGAAATATCAATATTGTGTTATTGTCTTCTTTGATGATATTTTGGTATTTAGTCAAAATGAGAAAGAACATTATGAGCATTTGTCATTGTTTTTCCAGTTATTAAAAGATAATCAACTGTATGCAAATCCTGAAAAGAGTGAATTCTTTAAAATAGAAATTGAGTATTTAGGTCATATTGTATCATCTGATGGAATTAAAGTTGACCCTAAGAAAATAGATGCAATATTGAATTGGCCTATACCTAAAAACGTGCATGAGTTACGCTCATTCCTTGGTCTTGCTAGTTTCTATAGGAAGTTTGTACATAATTTTTCATTACTTGCTTTACCACTGACTAAACTTCTGAAGAAAGGAATTGTCTATCATTGGTCCGACAATCAACAGAAATCCTTTGACTTATTGAAACATGCATTAACCCATGCCCTTGTCCTACAGTTGCCTGATTTTAATAGACCATTCTTTCTAGTAGTGACCGATGCTATGGATCATGAATAGGAGCAGTACTTATGTAGGATAATCATCCTATAGCCTATTCTAGTTGTAAGCTGAAACCTTCTGAACTGAAATATTCCACATATGACAAAGAACTATTAGCAGTTGTACAAGCATTAAGGCAGTGGAAACACTACTTAATGGGTTCAGAATTTATGATTGAGACCGATCAGCAAAGTATTAGACATTTACTTAGCCAACCCCAAATCTCTGACCGACATATCAAATGGGCATCCTTTATTCAAAGTTTTCATCCTATCATTCAATATCAACCCGGTAAAGAAAATGTAGTGGCTGATGCATTAAGTAGAAGACCTGCCATTCATAATATTTCTGTTATATCTTTTGATTCTTTGATTGCTATGAAAGATACTTATCATCAGGATATTACTTTTCATGCTGATTGGAATAAATTAGTTCAAAATAATTTGATTCCTATTGATTCATTGTCATATAATGATGGATTTATGTTTTATGAAAAGAGATTGTGTGTTACAATTCCATTCCGATCTTTTGTTTTGAATGAGATTCATTGTCCTCCATATCAAGGTCATAGAGATATCATATCTACTTTACGTACATTAACTGAAGATTTTTATTGGCCGCATATGGACACTGATGTATCTAACTTTGTTTCTGAATGTTTGATTTGTCAAAGAGTTAAGAGACATCATGGTAAACAGTATGGATTACTTATGCCTTTGTCTATTCCATCTAAACCTTGGGAACAAATTTCTATGGATTTTATTACTGGTTTACCTAATACAAAAGCTAACCATGATATGATTTGGACAGTCGTAGATAGATTTAGTAAACAAGCATATTTCATTCCATGTAAGAAAACTTTAACAGCATCACAAGCAGCACAATTGTTTTTGAAAACTGTTTTCACTAACCATGGATTGCCAAAAGTTATTATTTCTGATCGTGATTCTAGATTTTGTAACAACTTTTGGATTACTCTGTTTGCTAACCTAGGCACAAAGATTGATTTCTCATCTGCATTTCATCCAAAAACTAATGGACAAACAGAAGATACTAATAGCACTATTCTAGATCTCTTACGTGCATATGCTATTTCTAAACCTCAGACATGGGACACACATTTGTATTCATTACAGTTTGCATATAATAATACACCACACACATCTACAAAGAAAGCACGGTTTGAAGTGATTTATGGATATATATTATCTACACATGTTGCATCTTTGTCAAATAGAATTCAGAGTGCTGATGATATTGCTAGTATGCATAATACTATTTTTGATGAGGTTAAAGATATGATTGCCAAAGCCCAGCAATCATATACCAAACAAGCCAATAAGAAAAGACAAGCAATGAATTTTAAAGTTGATGACTATGTTTGGTTGAGAATAGAAAAATGTAGACTACAAAGTGTAGATAGACACCCAGTTGTGAAATTAGCCCCTAGATTCTATGGACCATTTAGAATCATTCATAAAATAAATGATAATGCATTCAAGTTAGAATTACCACCTCATTGGAAAATTCACAACACATTTCATATTAGTTTACTAAGACCATTTAGAGGCCAATTACTTGTACACCCTGTTTATGAACACCCACCTTTGTTAGAGAAAGAGACTGAAATACTTAAACCTGAAGCTATCATAGACACTGACTTTATGACCACTAGAACTGGCCGAAGATATTCTAGATATCTAGTTAAATTTAAGAACCATCCTGTAGAGGAAGCACAATGGATGCACGCTAGAGACTTAAATGCTTTCCCCACTCTGTTAGCTCCACATTGAGCTAATAGCAATTGAGGTCAATTGCTATCCCACCCCGGGGATATGATGCCAGGAGGCATATTTCACGGTGGATTCCGTGCCACGGTGGATTCCATGAGGTTTTACGGTGGATTCTGTAAACTTTGATGACCGGGGCTCATACACAAAGTGGATTCTTTGTGCGAGAAGTTGATGGGGACGCCTGTCCTTTTCAGGTGTTTCATTAATTTAGTGTGTACATGGGTGATTCCATAGCGGGTGATTCCGCAAAATGCATATTAAATTAATAAACGTTTATGAGTTTAGAGTGCGCACTCGTAATAAATTAAGGTTAGGATTTATTTCTAACAAGTTGATTTATTTATGTAGCTGAAGACTGCTAGGTATTCACTTTTGTCGGTTTAATTGTATTATTTTACTAATGATTGTGAATGCTTCAGTTGATGTGTAGAGATAGCAGCAGTGGCGAAGGAAAGCATTGGAGGATAGCGAGTATTCGATTTATGGATTATATTTTGATGGGTGCATACCTTAGGCATGGCGCCTATATTTTGTCACGCCTATTTATTAAGGCGTCGGATATTTATTATTATTTTGTATGCGCATAGGCGCACGATTATGTTATTTCTATTTGGACATTGTATTGGGCGTGCCAGACTCTTTGGGCACCGTCCATTAGCTTTATTCCTATTTTTGTGTTAAAGCAAACTCAAAAGCTAAAAGCTTGCTATTTTGTAATTTTGGCTATTATTTGAGCTTGAAGATGAATAATACATAAAATACATGCTTTGTGGAGCGCTCACACAAGGCATGGGGGGAGATTGCACCCAATTGGTCTCTTGCTATTGTCGTTCATGATTTTTACCTTGTAATTTGTGCAAAAAGTAGAGTTCTATTGTTCTTGGGGACCTTCCGGCATTCACTACGCGAGCGTACAGCATCCGATTTGCGCACCAAATATCTTAACATATAATCATTGGACCGCAAGCCTAATTGCAAGCACCAAGCAAACCTCAGCCCATTTGGGGGATAGTCCTATCCACTCTTAGGGAAATGCAAACTAATAGTTTCTATTGAGATTGAGAGCCTACCATCATCTTCTATGTGCTACCTAACAAATAAAGTGTTGATAAGGAATCAATGTTGGATTACGTGATCAAAAAACAAGTTATGTTGACTACAACTCATAGCGCATCCACCTTGCTATAGGCAATGTTAGAATAGTAACAGCTTTCAGCAAGGACACCACGACCATCCAAGAGCATATAGTGCCATTAGTAGTTAAAACTAATGTCAATCCTAAGGAGGGGGGTAGTGCACCACAACTTACACCCATGGTGAAGTCCCACTAACATCTAGAGACTACAACCAAAGATACGATCCTAACAACCAAGCAGGTTCCTAAGCATAGACCACAGCCTCACAAAAGTCAATCATTTGGAACTCATAGTTTCCATGCCTTACACTCTAGACCTAAACAAAGGAGTTGGCACTCCTATAACTCACAAGTGACTAGGTCGCGTTGGGTTCCAAAAGCCTTATTGCATGCCCAAGGTTATTATGAAGGTAATATCTTAGTGTGGTTGCCTAAACTCTCAAGTGGCATGTACGATCCTCAATTTGATGCTCCAAAAACTAAGGCCTAGAAATTTAGATCAAAATAGGGGAGAAGAAAAACCAAGAAGGGTGCTCAATCCATGAGTGCTCCAACGGTCTATCAATCAAAATATCGACCAAGCATCAATGAGCAACAACTCATTAATAAGCCCCCACCTAATAATTGTGATGTGATCACCACTACAAATTCTGATGACAAAGTGTCAACAAACTCAAAACTTCTCAAACCAATCTTACTGCACCCAATGAGAATCCCAAAGTGAAAATGCCACACACCAACTTGTCTAGTATGACTAAAACAAAGCTACTAAAACAAAAAGAGTCCAACGTTACTTGCCATGTTCTTGGAAAGAATACAAATTGATCTTCATTAAGGTCTCCACTATTTTAGAAGAGATGATTACCAATGAAATTTTGAGAGAATAATAGACCTTAGTCCAACAATTAATCATATCCTTCAAGAAAAGTAAAATTACCATGCTAGCACAAGAGCTTGCTAAGCTCTGATGATTAGTTGAGTCTGAGTACAATTTCTTAATCAAGTAGTATATTTTGTGCATTCAATGGGTACAAGAGGATTATCAAATCATAAACAATGTCGAGAAACACCATGCCATCAAGAATTCTAAGTATGACCAGATATATGTGGTCCCAACTTCATTTAGGGTATTAGCCATGATAATAAATCAGCCATTAGATGACAATATCATGCTATATCCATACTTAGATAGAATCCTAACTGAGAAGAAACTCCACATTGCAATCCTAATCAATTTAAGTGACCTCTAATGTATTGGCGTACACCACACAAGTGGATATTCATCCACAAGATATGGACTATCATGTGACACTAGAGTATAACCCAAAGTTTTTTGACTGGCTCTTGAACTAGTAAGGTGCAGCAAGAATGTACTAAAGGTCCTTACACCTTTACTTTCACAATCCTAGAAGGGATTTTCATCATTTCCCAAGGTAAAGGGGGTAAAGTGAAAGATGAAAGAATAATTGAAATAGGCGTTAAAGTTCAAAGAAAAGGATAAATGGTTTCTTCTTTGTATAGTAAAAATTCTCCATGAAGTTCTTGTGTGAAATGTATGGATCGATTGATGTGAAAATTCTCATTTTGTGAGTTATACATTTCATCCTCTAATAGCATTTTTTCTAATCACTTTACCTTCCGTGCAAGAAATGTCCTTTCAAAAGAACTAATTATGGACTATCATGCAATGATAAGAACCCAAATGGAAAGGGAGCATGATAAAACCAATAGGCTCCCATTTCTTGAGGAGGAACATAGAAAATATGGCTTAGCCATGGAGATATGTGCCTTCAACTGATTGAAATAGCATAACATCAACAACCTAGGGGAGCTTATGACATTTGAAGAGGTAGTCCTCATGTGGATAATATAACAATGCAATATTTCCAAATACCTTAAGAAGATGGGGTTGGACATCAACCATAGCAAAGAACTAAGTTCCTAAAGATCTTTGATGCCCAAAATAATAGTGGCATAGTAACAATCAAACAAGGAGATTCCACCAAAAGGGTAGAAGTTGAACTTAGCCCAGAAATTATGGAGAAGGCCTTGAGGCTAGTGGACAAGCCGAAGAAGAGACCCAAGAGAGATGTCTATGAGATGCTAGGAATGGACAAGAAGAAAGTCTATTCAAATGATGGAATCATCTTGGCTGATGTCCTTGGGTCCACCATTTTCCTACAAGTGAAGATGGTCTATACCCTCTTCTCAAGCCAAAGATACAATGCCCTCATGAACAAAATAGGATTGCTTTTGCTTGAAAGCCTTGCAACAAATGCACTAAACAAGGTGAACCAAAATGCCTACATCCAAAAAATAATCCAAGAATTAGCAAAGGTGCTAGCAACAGTGCCAAGGATAGTAGGAGAAGAGTCTTTGGGTACGACAGTGGAGTCAAAAAGAAAAAAGCCAGCATCCAAGGCATCAATCATAGGGTCAGAGGGGTGTTGATAAACTATAATCTAGGAAGCCTTAGCGGAGGTGGAAAGGGAAGAAGTAGTAGTGGAAGAGACCCTTGAACCATCTTGAATCCAAGAGGAGCATCACTCCTCTACTCCAATGAGCCCTCCCGCTTCATTCTTAGTGTAGAAGAGAAAGGGGAGGAAGAATTTGTTGAAGGTAAAGGTGACTCTGCCTAGCTGCGCATGTATTACTACACTGACGGTACCCGCACCTGCACACGATAGGCAATGGATGCCCATCACTATCACTTCATTCTTTATTCTTTCAATGACATCTGAATAAAGGGAAGTCTAGTCACACATTGTGAGTGTTGGAGTTCCCACATTATGTGTGTCTCTCTCTCTTGCTCTTGCTCCTTCCATGATAGCTCTTTCCTCTGGGTGTACTTCCATTTCAGGTCCTCACCTCCCTTCAACTAGTATTAGAGCCTTCTTCATTGAGATCTTGAGCTTCGTTGGGCACACATTTAGCATTCATTCAAATACCTACAGCTTGGACTTCACTCTTGGTAGCCATAACTACACCTTCGAGCTTCCAATCAGTCTCATGCTTCTGAAGCTTGCATTGGGGCTTCTTGGAACCCTAAAGGCATTCATTTGAAGGTATTGGAGCTCTTTGTTATTGCTTTACTTTAGATCATAGGGTATAAACAACAAGGCAGCCATGCCTCTTTGCTTCTTGTGAAGCATACACCTTCCTGTTGCATTTACCCTTTAAGAGGGAGCTTTCCTAGGTCCTTGATGACCTCCACACCTAGAAAAAGCTTTATTGTAGCTCCCCAACCCCTCTCTAGGACTAAAAGTGCCATTAGTATGGCTGATCATAGGTCACTTCTTAGCTTCACTTTGGTCCATAGTGGCTCTCCCAAGCCTTGGGCACTTGAAAAGGGTTTGTCTAATGTATACAAACATGCCTAGAGCTTGGCATTGAAGGCTTTAATAATTCGCATTGGGTTTGGACTTATATATATCAATTCTAGGACTATTATAACAATCCACATGTAATTCACAAGTAGTGCTACATGATCATTTGATGTTTATGCTTGGTTGGCACTAGTTGTTGATGCCATTTGGTACCCGATTGATGCCCAAATGTCAAGGAATGCTATGCATATGTTATGCGAATACTTTGGAGCCGATTTGAAAGCTTTAATCATTGGCATTGGGTTTGGACTGATATACAACAGTTCTAGGACTATTATAAAAGTCCACAAGTAGTTCACATGTAGTGCTACATTAGCATTTGATGTTTATGCTTGGTTGGCACTAGTTGTTGATGCCATTTGGCACCTGATTGATGCCCAAATGTTAAGGAATGATATGCATATGTTATGGGAATGATTTGGAGCTGATTTGAAGGCTTTGATCATTCTCATTGGGTTTGGATTGATATACATCAATTTCAAGAATATTTTAACAGTCCACAGGTAGTTCACATGCTACATTAGCATTTGATATTGGCAATAGTTGTTGATGCCATTTGGTACCCAATTGATGCCCAAATGTCAAGAAATGCTATGCATATGTTATGGGAATGATTTGGAGCTGATTTTAGCCCTATTTTATCTCAGTTTAGTAGTGATTTACTATTGTAATACACTAGGGCTGAAGCTTATTTGGTCACTTTATACTTTGCTTATTGGTCACAAGTGCTTCTTGGGTGATTCATATGACTACATGGATGTATACATAGGTTAGCACATATCTTGTATTCCTTCAAAATTCCTTTTGAGCTTTGATCAAGCTTTATCTTGGTTGGCATTTGATTGACATTGGTCTACAATGGCATGCTATGTGAGAGTCATTATCCCTATGGTCTATGCTTGACCCTTTGATACATGCTTTGAGCCATATGTCAGAAATGCATGCTCCTTACATTCTCTGTGTTTGATTTCCACTTAGAGCTTTAGTTCGGCTCTCATTTGCATAATTTGGAGCTCTTGGATGCTTATTTGGATTTTTTAGAGATTTGACATTGATTGTTACATGATGTATTATGTATTCACATGCTATCTTTGAGCTTGATTGCTCGATTGGCATCGATCTTTCTGCTAGTAGAAGCTTCATGCTATCTCTTGATATATTGCAAAGCTTGTGGGTTATGCAATTGAGCTTCTTAAGTATATGAGACAGGGATCTCTTATATGTTTATGCTCTTGATAGATAATTGTCTGCATTGGATGCTTTTAGGCTTATTTTATCCATCTTCTCTTTGAGCATACACCAATTGTTGTCAGGTCTTGTCAGTTAGGCTAGCTTGGCTTACTCATTGTATTCTTTATGCCAGGAGTTGTATCATCCTACTAACATCGATTGCTTTGAAATATTTAGGTGTTTGGCTCATGTTTCTTGGCTGATATAGTATTTGTTACATGCCCGCTTTGATGATCTAACCTGGCAGTCATACTTGACTTTGGATCACTATTAGCTCATTATTTGCTCTCATTTTCAACTCGTTGTAATTTATTACAAGCAAGCTATTCTGTGTAGATTGTGATGTATGTATTGATCTTAATCATGTCATTTTGACATACTTTTGGTACTATTTGGTAAACAGCTTGTCATTTAGTAATTTCTCTTATTTTTAGCTTGTTTTAGTAGTGGTTTTGGCATGTTTACTACTAATTAAAATAGCTTGTTTTCTACATAGCCTGACTCTATTTGACTCATTATGGCTAGTCATCTCAAAGAAATGGCTTTGTTTAACCTTGCCAAGTTGGATGGCATCAACTATAGCTATTGGAAGTCTCAAATATGGTAGGTTTTGGTGCAAAATTTGCAAATTAACCCACTAAGAAATAAGAGTATTAAGCCCAAGAACATGGATATGATGCTTGGGCTGATTTAGATGCACTATGCAAGGCCACTATCATTTTATCACTCTCTGAAGAGGTATGCTTAGCCAAGAATGCTTACTATACATTTCTGGGCTGAGGTAGTCTCTACTGTAGTGCATCTCATTAATAGGTCACCTTGTAGTGATATTGACTTCCAAGTTGCAAAGGAGGTATGGATAGGAAAGACTCCCTCATATGCTCATTTGTGTGTCTTTGGATGTGAGTCCTTTTTCCATGTGCCCAAGGACCAATGCAATAAGCTAGATCTAAAAAGTGTGAAATTCATTTTCCTTGGCCATGGAGATGTAGATGAGATGGGTTGCCGTCTTTGGGATCCACAAGCGCAAAAACTCATCCGCATCCATGATGTAGTCTTCCATAAAAACAAGATGCATAGGCAGCTTAAGAGAAAGTGGTTGAGATACATAGGGTCATCTTTTAGGAGGTGCCCCCTCCTCCCACACTCACAACCAACTAGAGAGCCTGCACCAATAGACAATGCTCATGGCCAAAATGTTAGACAAGATGTTGAACATGCAGTACAGCTTGTTGCCTTGAGGCGTTCTACTAGAGATAGAGGACCTCCTAACTATTATACACCCTCCATGGATTATGTCTTGGTTACGGATATAGGAGATCCTCTCACCTATGATGAGTCTATGCGCAAGGGTGACTATCATTCCTAGGAGAGGGCTATGCAATCTTGAATTGACTCATTATATAAGGATCATACATGGGACCTAGTTTCCTTGCTTAGTGGCAAGAAAACTTTGCCTTCCAAGTGGGTGTGCAAGTTTAAAAGTACCCCTGGCCACTCCAAGTCCTCATACAAGGCCAGATTTATTGCTAAGGGTTTTAAGCAGAAACATGATATTGTCTTTGATGAATTATTCTCTCATGTGGCCAAGATGACTACCCTGTGCTTACTCCTAGCTTTGGTTGCCCTACTTGACTTGGATCTTTATCAATTGGATGTCAAGGTGGCTTTTCTTACATGGGGACTTGCATGATGAGATATACATAGAGCCTCCTAAGGGTTTTGCAGAGCATGGTAAGGAACACCTAGTGTATAGATTGAGGAAGAGTCTATATAGTCTAAAGCAAGCACCTAGGAAATGGTACCGCAAGTTTGATGCTTTTATGTAGTCATAGGGCTACGGTCATAGTCCTATGGATCTGTGCTTGTATAAGAAGAAAGCCTGTGATGGTTCATTATTGATTTTGGTACTCTATGTGGATGACATGATCTTGGCAAGGAAATCTTTATGCGGATGAGCTATGATTTTGGTACTCTATGTGGATGAGCTAGATTCTCTCAAGGCTAAGATCAAAAAGATCTTTGAGATGAAAGATTTGGGACAGGCCTCTCATATACTTGGTAGCACATTACGCATTATAGGTCTCAAGGACTACTCTATCTGTCACAAAAGGAGTATATCCATAAAGGCCTTGAGCACTTTCATATGCAGGATGTGAAACCTATTGGATGTCCATTTCCTTCTCATGTGAAGGTATCATAAGCCAATCGTCTACAACAAACAAAAGAGCAAAAGGTTGAGATGGCCAAGATTCCCTATGCATCTGTAGTAGTGGGCCGCCTTATGTATGCCATGATAGTCACCCATCCAGATATTTCTTTTGCAGTTGGTATTGTGGCATATTATATGACTACACCTGGCAAGAGAGGCATTGGGATGTTGTGAAAGGTCTCATGAGAAACCTGATGGGCATTGCTGATATGTGCATTTGTTATGGTAGCCAAGATACAAGAGTCATGGGATACACTAATTCTAACTATGTAGGACATGCAAATAATAGAATGTCCACTTCCCCTCCACTTTTGCCTATATGTTCACTTTTGTTGGAGGTGTTGTTTCATGGATGTCCAGGGTGCAAAAATGCACGGCCCTCTCCACTATCGAGGCCAAGTACATTGTAGCCACTAAGGCTTGCAAGGAGGCCATCTGGTTAGGCTATTTGGTCTAACCTTGGTATGATAGTTACTTTACCTACATTGCATTTAGATTCTCTAAGTGCTATATGTTGATATATTGGCAATCATACCTAGCTTAGCCTCTTTGTATGGATCAGTGTGGGCTCAGGATACAGAATCCCATATGCACAGTGGTGGAAAGTGCAGCCTAGTCTATTTCTATAAAGCATTGTACTTGCTCTCATTTTGAATGCAATGTCATAGTACTTTTGTACTTCCAATAAAGTGTCTATGTCATTGTCAACACACAAGACTGTATTTATGAGTCCAAGCTTCCATCTTGGAACCTAATTCACTTGTGTGACGTTTGATCTTGATGTTTGTTACCTGATGAGCTCACTCTTCCTCTTTCAACCTCCATAGCCATGCTCTAGATCCGATATTTTTACATAGTATCAAAGCCCAGCCATGCATGACATAGGCTCTACAAATTACTCCTTTAGATTCTCTCAACCTTTGGTTAGCTCAGCTTGACATAAATCGTTCATCTTCCACCTCCATCTTTACTCTATCTCTCTTGGCTGCCATAGACAACACCTACCTACCTCTGTTGGAGTAGTCAAATCTCTTCAAGATTTGTTCTTGAGAGTTGTTCCTTAGGTCAAACCACACATCTTTTTAGCTCGAAATTTTTTGACATTGTGCAACATACAACCCAACATTGTTGAAAAACACAAATTTGGCAAAAATTTTGTTGTTGTAAATTGGACATGTTCTCTCTCCCTACTATGAGCATTATTCCACAAGTTATCATAGCAAAATTTTTGGTAATATAGGTGACTTACTTCAACTAAGAGGGCTTGAAAAAATTCCTCTCTAGCAAAGAGATATTAGAAGATTACTCATAAGTGGTACTGCAGTAAGCCATAGCCAAACAGCCTGCGACTATTCAACTGATGGCGCCATCATCACACCTCACAATGTCAAGGGCTATCATAGGGATTTGGAATTTCATCATATGGGCTACCTCTTGACAAAATTTCAACTCAAATGGTCCTTTGGGTGAATTGCTGTAGCCAAAATATCAAGCTACTGTCCTAAAATTGTAACTAACAACCATAGCCACTTACCTTCTATTAGAATATCAAGCTCCCGTTACTCTTCAATCAGTCTATCTTTATGTGTGTGACTGACATTAGTAGATATAGTTGTACATGTGTGTGACATTCAATAAGTCGGTGTAGTCAGTGAATTAACCATAATTAGTCTTGGTTAGTCATACCTATGTGTATAAGTCTCTTTCAGTTAGTATGATGGAAGAATAATGGAAGAAGAACAACAATGAGCTGAGGCTTATCTTCCGCTCCACTCTGTCTCTCTCCCTCCCTTCCAATATGGTATCAGAGCTTGAAAAATTGAAGCCTAATGGCTTGGCAGTGGCCATTTGACATCAAGACATCAAATCTGAAGAAAACGTCATCAAAGGAGATTGTGCCTATAGCCCATTTTTTTGCAAAAGCTATATCTTGCTACAAAAATGGTTTTTGGAGAAACGACCCATTGGACCTGACCATTTTGACGTGGTCTACAACTTTGTAGAAAAAAAATTTCAAATTCCTCAAAGATTTTGAGATATTCATCAAACCTGTGTAGACTGGCTATTTACTGCAATAAACAGCAAGTGATTCAAGGACATTGGTGGCTTTTATCCTAACTGATGCCAGGAGGCATATTCCACGGTGGATTCCGTGAGGTTTTACAGTGGATTCCGTAAACTTAGATGACCGGGGCTCATACACAAAGAGGATTCTTTGTGCGAGAAGTTGATGGGGACGCATGTCCTTTTCAGACGTTTCATTAATTTAGTGTGTACATGGGTGATTCCATAGCGGGTGATTCCGTAAAATGCATATTAAATTAATAAACGTTTATGAGTTTAGAGTACGCACTCGTAATAAATTAAGGTTAGGATTTATTTCTAACCAGTTGATTTATTTATGTAGCTGAAGACTGCTAGGTATTCACTTTTGTCGGTTTAATTGTATTATTTTACTAACGATTGTGAATGCTTCAGTTGATGTGTAGAGATAGCAGCAGTGGCGGAGGAAAGCATTAGAGTCTAGCGAGTATTCGACCTTTGGATTATATTTTGATAGATGCCACGCCTATATTTTGTTATGTCTATTAAGACATCGATTATTGATTATTATTTTGTATGCGCACGGATATGTTATTTCTATTTGGGACATTGTGTTGGGCGTGCCAGACTCAATGGGCACCGTCCATTAGCTTTATTTCCTATTTTTGTAGAAAGCAAACTCAAAAGCTAAAAGCTTGTCATATTTTTGTAAATTGGGCTATTATTGATCATGAAGATGGAAATATACATAAAATACATGCTTTGTGAAGCGCTCACACAAGGCATGGGGGAGATTGAACCCAATTGGTCTCTTACTTCTTGTCGTTCATGCTTTTACATTGTTTTTTGTGCAAAAAGGTAGAGTTCATTGTTCTTGGGAACCTTCCGGGATTCACTACGTGAGCATACTGCGATCGATCTGTGCATCAGTGATATCAGAGCGGAGCTGAGATCAAGAGCTTCCAATCGCTACCCATCTCGAGCGAAGGCAGAGCTCCAGGAACGATCGGGCTCTACAGTCAATCTCGTCGCGAACCGTCGATACAAGCAGACTTCTGGCGATCAAGAACCCCTGTTTCTACTCTCAGATCGCGAAGGACCAGGCTGTGTAGGCGGAGGACCACGCATTCATCTCCTTCATCAAGTCGTGGTTATATAGTGAGAAAATCCATATCTCCTTTTTTTCAAAGTTGAACTTAAGAGTTTATAAGCTTGGAAAAGAAGCTTAAACCTTCCAAAAACAAATCGTTTCATCTCAGAGGAGGTCTGATTTTTCCGCGTGGCGGAAAAAAACGGCCCCTCCCCCCCACGATTGCGTCGTTTACTGATTGCCAAAGCCCCCCCTATTAAGCTTAATCTATTAAGCTTAATTCATTAAGCTTAATCAAGTTCCATAAGGCAAGCAAGTCACCAAACTCCGGGTCCTGCACACCAGAAGTCAAGTTCTGCAAGTCAATTGGAATCAAGTCCTGCAAGTTCATCAAGTTGGCCTAAGTTCTGTAAGTCTGCAACTCTGTAAGTCGGCTAAGTCTGCAACTCTGCAAGTCAGACTAGTCAACTGGAGTCATAACTGACTAGTGCTCAAAACTCCTAGAAGGGCTGTTCCTGCGCAAAAACTCTGAACTGGAAAGTTGTTCGTGGCGAAGTATTCTACCTATCCACACGTCCGCTGAAGTATTTTCAGCAAACGAAGAAGAAAATATTGCAGATTTTCTAAAAATTGAGAAAGAAATACCCAAAAATACATAGCCTTGTAACCCCGAATTTGAGCTACGCTCATCCCGCTAACCTGATTTTGAGTGAGAAAGGTCTTTTGAGTTTTACAGAATGACGACACCACATATGGATGATCCTATGGCTGAAGAAGACTTACCTGAGCCTACCATGGAACAAAAGCTGGATCTAATCATGCTGCAATTGGAAGAAGAACGAAGGGCTAGGCAAGCATTGCAAGCGCAATTGACAAAATTACAAAGAGCGTCTACCGACAAAGAAGAACCTCAAGCTTCGACGCCACTCTTGAAGCTCAAACCATTCGCAAGGAATCAAAGATAAGTAAACGAAGTTTCAAATTTCGCACTTTCAATGGCATACGAGAAGGAAAGACTGTTTTATCTTTCATTAGCTAGTTTGATGACTATTTCCATGAGGAAACTTATCCAGAAAAAAATAAAATCAAGTGTGTTACAAATCATTTGGTAGACAAAGCATCACTTTGGTGGACTGTAGTACGCAAGAGCATAGAATGTCCTGCTACTTGGGAAGATTTCAAGAAGAAGTTCATGCAGAATTTCCTTCCACCGCAATTTCATGAGAAGGCTATCAAGCAATGGGATTTACTTCAACAACGGGATCGTGAGCCTATACCTTAGTATACAGAGCGTTTTTGGAATGCACTCCTACAGTTATGCATGCTTGAAGACGTACCAGAGACGACGCATAAGCGGAAGTATATGTCTGGACTTCTTGGACATTACTACACTGAAGTGAACATGTTCAAGCCTGCTACCCTTGAAGACGCCATCTCACTAGCTCACGACACTGAAGATAAGTTACGCGGTAGAGACAGATGACCACAGCAATTCCAAGCCAATGGTAATTATGGATCTAAACAATTCAATTCCAATTTTAGAAGGTTTAATCCAGGTCGTTTCTCATCACCATCTTTCCGCAAGAATTGGGCTAAACCACCTGCATTACCATCCAATGTCAATCCAAATCCTAAGCCTATTCCACAAGCAAATCCAAATGTACCCAGACTTCCAGCCATTGCAAATAATGTAACCAAAGCCAAGCCAATAGTATGCTATAAGTGTCACCAGCCTGGGCATCTCGCAGCAAATTGTCATTCAAAGAAGCCACCAGCACATATCAACTATCTTGGAGCCATGGACGAAGACGAGCATGAGGATATGCCTGATTTCACTGAAGATGAGGATGATACTACTACTACTTCCGACACTTTACCAGGTATGCCTACTCCACATTCATTATTGACTATGAAATGTTTGGTGCATGGAAAGTAAAAGACTATCTTGCATGATGACGGTAGTACTCATGACTTTATTTCAGCAAAATTGGTAAAGGAATTGAAATTACAGACTGTACCTACGCATTATCGCATAAAAGCTGCATTTTTATGCACTAGGTATAATGGTACACAAGAAGTACAAGATTTAGAGATTCAAATTGGTTCATACATTGAAAGAAGAAATTTCTTAGTTGTTCCATTATAGTCGAGTGACATTATTCTAGGAATGCCTTGGCGACACCAACATAATCCAAATATAAATTATTCCACACACACAATGAATATTAATTTTCAAGGAAAATATATTACATTATATGGTATGCATGCATCTAATATTTTTCCACTGCTTTTGCATACTCAAGCAAAACGTGCATTACGCAAGAGTACTAAATCATATCTCATTTGGGTGAATGAATTGCACGCAAAGGAAAATCATATGCACCCTAGGCATAAGGAATTTCTTGCATATTTTAAGGATTGTTTTGCAGAAGACCTACCGCTAGGTTTACCACCTTCACGTCCAGAAGACCATAAGATTGATTTAATCCCTGGCACACAACCACCTTGCAAAGCACCATATAGGCACAATCAGATAGAGCAAAAAGAAATACAGAGTCAAGTTGAAGAATTACTAAATAGAGGTTTAATTCGACCTAGCAGTTCTCCATTTGGTGCACCTATACTCTTAGTCAAGAAAAAGAATAATACCTATCGTATGTGTATTGACTACCGAGCTTTAAATAAGATCACTGTAAATAATAGATATCCTATACCTAGAGTTGATGACCTTATGGACAAACTGCAAGGACCTTCTATATTTAGTAAAATTGACCTTAAGTCTGGATATCATCAGGTGAGGCTAGATAAATCTGACATATTTAAGACTGCATTCAGAACACAGTTTGGCCATTACGAATTCTTAGTCATGCCATTCGGATTGACTAATGCACCTGCCACTTTCAGTAGAATGATGAACCGTATCTTTTTGAAATATCAGTATTGTGTGATTGTTTTCTTTGATGATATTTTGGTGTTTAGTCAAAGTGAGATAGAGCATTATGAGCATTTATCATTAGTTTTTCAATTACTGAAAGAAAATCAATTGTTTGCAAATCCTGAAAAGAGTAAATTCTTTAAGACAGAAATAGAATATTTAGGTCATATTGTATCAAAAGAAGGAATTAAAGTTGATCCTAAGAAAATTGATGCAATATTGCATTGGCCTGTTCCTAAAAACGTGCATGAGTTACGCTCATTCCTTGGTCTTGCTAGTTTCTATAGGAAGTTTGTACGTAATTTTTCATTACTTGCTTTATCATTAACCAAACTTCTCAAGAAAGGAATTGTTTATCAATGGACTGAAACTCAACAGAAATCCTTTGACTTACTGAAACGTGCATTAACTAATGCCCCTGTTCTACAGTTGCCTGACTTTAATAGACCATTCTTTCTAGTTGTGACCGATGCTAGCGGATCAGGAATAGGAGCCGTACTAATGCAAGACAATCATCCAATAGCATATTCTAGTTCTAAGCTGAAACCCTCTGAGCTAAAATACTCCACTTATGACAAAGAATTATTAGCAATTGTACAAGCATTAAGACAGTGGAAACACTACTTAATGGGTTCAGAATTCATGATAAAGACTGACCAGCAAAGCATTAGACATTTACTTAGCCAACCCCAAATTTCTGACCGTCATATCAAATGGGCTTCCTTCATTCAAAGTTTTCATCCTATCATTCAATACCAACCTGGAAAAGAAAATGTAGTTGCTGATGCATTGAGTAGAAGACCTACAATTCATAATATTTCTGTCATATATTTTGATTCTTTGATTGCTATGAAAGATACATATCACCAGGATATTACTTTTCATTCTGATTGGCAAAAATTAGTTCAAAATAATTTCATTCCTTTTGATTCATTGTCATATAATGATGGATTTATGTTTTTTGAAAAGAGACCGTGCGTTAGTATTCCATTCTGATCTTTTGTTTTGAATGAAATTCATTGTCCCCCATATCAAGGTCATAGAGGTATCATATCTACATTATGCATGTTAACTAAAGATTTTTATTGGCCGCATATGGATGCAGAAGTATCTAATTTCGTTTCTGAATGTTTGATTTGTCAAAGAATAAAGAGACATCATGGTAAACAGTATGGATTACTAATGCCTTTGTCTATTCCATCTAAACCTTGGGAACATATTTCTATGGATTTCATTACTGGTTTACCAAATACTAAATCTAACCATGATATGATTTAGACAATTGTAGATAGATTTAGTAAGCAAGCATATTTCATTCCATGTAAGAAAACTTTAACAGCATCACAAGCAGCACAGTTATTTTTGAAAACTGTTTTTACTAACCATGGATTGCCAAAAGTGATTATTTCAGATCGTGATTCTAGATTTTGTAACAATTTTTGGATTACACTGTTTGCAAATCTAGGCACAAAGATTGATTTCTCATCTGCATTTCATCCAGAAACTAATGGACAAACAGAAGCCACAAATAGCACCATTCTAGATCTTTTACGTGCATATACTATTTCTAAACCTCAGACATGGGACACTCATTTGCATTTATTACAGTTTGCATATAACAATACACCGCACACATATACAAAGAAAGCACCTTTTGAAGTCATTTATGGATATAGATTGTCTACACCTGTTGCATCTTTGTCTAATAAAATTCAGAGTGCTGATGATATTGCTAGTATGCATAATAGTATTTTTCATGAGGTTAAGGATATGATTGCTAAAGCCCAACAATCATATACCAAACAAGCCAACAAGAAAAGACAAGCCATGAATTTCAAAGTTGATAATTATGTTTGGCTGAGAATAGAAAAACGTAGACTACAAAGTGTAGATAGACATCCAGTTGTCAAATTAGCTCCTAGATTCTATGGACCATTTAGAATCATTCATAAGATTAATGATAATGCATTCAAGTTAGAATTACCATGTCATTGGAAAATTCACAATACATTTCACATTAGTTTATTAAGACCATTTAAAGGCCAATTACCAATCCACCCTATTTATGAAAACCCACCTTTATGAGAGGAAGAGACTAAAATACTTGAACCAGAAGCCATCATAGACACTGACTACATGACCACTAGAACTGGTCGAAGGTATTCTAGATATCTAGTTAAATTTAAGAACCATCCTGTAGAGGAAGCACAATGGATGCACGCTAGAGACTTAAATGCTTTCCCCACTCTGTTAGCTCCATATTGAGCTAATAGCAATTGAGGTCAATTGCTATCCCAACCCGGGGGTATGATGCCAGGAGGCATATTCCACGGTGGATTCCGTGAGGTTTTACGGTGGATTCCGTAAACTTAGATGACCGGGGCTCATACACAAAGAGGATTCTTTGTGCGAGAAGTTGATAGGGGTGCCTATCCTTTTCGGGCGTTTCATTAATTTAGTGTGTACATGGATGATTCCATAGCGGGTGATTCCGTAAAATGCATATTAAATTAATAAACGTTTATGAGTTTAGAGTGTGCACTCATAATAAATTAAGGTTAGGATTTATTTCTAACCAATTGATTTATTTATGTAGCTAAAGACTGCTAGGTATTCACTTTTGTCGGTTTAATTGTATTATTTTACTAACGATTGTGAATGCTTCAGTTGATGTGTAGAGATAGCAGCAGTGGCGGAGGAAAGCATTGGAGTCTAGCAAGTATTCGACCTTTGGATTATATTTTGATAGGCGCCACGCCTATATTTTGTTATGTCTATTGAGACATCGATTATTGATTATTATTTTGTATGCGCACGGATATGTTATTTCTATTTGGGACATTGTGTCGGGCGTGCAAGACTCCATGGGCACCGTCCATTAGCTTTATTTCCTATTTTTGTAGAAAGTAAACTCAAAAGCTAAAAGCTTGTCATATTTTTGTAAATTGGGCTATTATTGAGCATGAAGATGGAAATATACATAAAATACATGCTTTGTGAAGCGCTCACACAAGGCATGGGGAAGATTGAACCCAATTGGTCTCTTGCTTCTTGTCGTTCATGCTTTTACATTGTTTTTTGTGCAAAAAGGTAGAGTTCATTGTTCTTGGGGACCTTCCGGGATTCACTACGTAAGCATACTGCGACCGATCTGCGCACCACTAACAATATATATGCCCTTATTATCATGCATTTGAGCATGATATTGAAGTGTTAAATGCTCAATTTTGGAGATTATTTGCAGGCTGGAAATACTAAACTAGTTGCTGTCCTAAATTTGGAAACAATATACCTACAGGGTTGAAGTATTTGTGATGCTTATTTGCTCGTGACAAATGCTTGGATCATACCACTTGAGTGGTAGATGATTTTTGGGATATTGTGAGTGCTGAAAGTTCAAAGTTTGGACTAATTTGTTGCTAGTTATACCAAGGTATTGACTGGTTATTGTCTGTAGGAAGGATACCTATCATCTTCACTTGACATACATGCAATATATTCTGACCAGTTGGACATGTATCAACTCCTACATAGAGTGGCAACTCAATGAGATGTTTGGGGCTATTTTAAGGTCTAAATACTCTTGTTTTAATAGAGAAAATACTACTAGTTATAGCAGTGGGCTGGCTATATTTGATATTGCTACTTATATACAGTACAAACATTGATACTCGTATGGACATAGTTTGTTGCTGGGATGTTTTTCCACTACCATTGAATGTTTTGAACTGATTTGAGCTTGGTTTATGCTCATTTGAATGTGTTTTTTCATTATTGGAATACAGTTTACAATGAGAAGGTTGTTAGGAAAATTGTCATGAATTGCAAAAATTTGTCCTAAATAGCAAGAAACTGGTCCTAAACTGTAGGAAAAGGAGTCAGATACTTGCAGGTTATATACATCACTGAAAACCTAAGCTGCAACTATGGAAAATGTTCAAGGCACTAACAATATCACTCAAATTGTGGGAGAAAAGTTGGACAACAAAAAAATTTCTTTATGGAAGTTCCATATGAAGAATTTTTTAGTTTGCAGAGGTTATTGGGACTTATGTATAGGTGATGAGACTAAACCTAAAATACATTAAAGGAATCTGACAAATGATCAAAAAAATGCTCATAATCTATGGACTAAGAGAGCATGCAAGATGTTACATTGGTTTTTCTTATGTATATCAGATGCTATGGTTATACAGATTACTGGATGCAGTTCCCCAAAGGATGCATGGAACATACTCATGAAGAATTATGGAAATGTAACACATGCAACAAAGATTCAGCTAAAGCAACAATTCAATAACATGTCTAAGAATGGTAGAAGCATTTAGGCCTACACTAAAGAGATCAAGAACATAGTGGATCAACTTGCCACCATTGGATCTTTAGTGTCTAAGGAGGATATGATTGTAGTGACATTGAATGGACTTGGAAAAGAGTAAAAAGCATTTGATACATCTATTTTTGTGAGAGTTGAATCCCCTAATTGGGATGAGATGATTGTTTTGTTGTTGCATGAGGGAGTTAAGCTTGGGCTGAATACAGATTCTAGTACATCTCAAAGCAGAGACACTGTTCTTTACTCTATCCAGTGTAGTAGAGGCGACAAATGCCATGGCTCTTTTCAAAGTCGAGGAGCCACTCAAAATGCTTATGGAAAGCATCACCAAAAGGCCTAGCATGGCACAAATACAAAGGGCCAGCATGGATCTGGTGGCTTTAGAGGTAAGGGAAGATCACCCCATGGTAGAGGTGGTGGATCTGGTTCATGGCAATCAAATGATCAATCAAATAGAGATAAGGACTGTCATTACTGCAGTAGATATGGAAACATTGCAAAGGATTGTTACAAGAAGCAAGAAGATATGAAGGCAAAGGGTAAATAGCATGGACACTATGCATCTTCTAGGGGTGCTCATGATGAGCAAGTTGACAGATTTTTTGCCATGCAACATGTGCGTAAGAATGCATCTAGGCAGAACTAAGATGAGAGATGGTACATTGATTTAGGGGCTTCAAATCATATGACACCCCATGGAGAATGGTTTGATGAGATGGTTGCAGGTTCGCATGGATATGTTTGTACTAGGGATGACACCCAGCATACTATTCAGCATAAAGGAGTTGTACCTTTGTTGATGCCTTATGGCAAGAAAAAGAGCATGTATGATATACTACATATACCTACAATAATCAAGAATCTTTTGTCAGTTGGATAGATGGCAGAATAGAATCTGCGGGTGAGATTTAATAGAGATGGATGCTTTGTTGAAGAATATGGTAATGGCTGCAAATTGATTGTTAGAGGCTGAAGAGATGGCAGAATGTTTACTCTTGATGCATCAATTCTAGAATTGAAAGCAGCCATGTTTACACATGATGATGGTGCTATACGAGATGTTGAGATATGGCATAAGCAAATTGGCCATGTGAATATACAAAAGCTGAAATCTATGCAGCAGAAGGAGATTGTGCTTGGAGTACCTAAAGTTCAAGAGTCATGACTTTGGACATGTATGTGATGCATGTCAGTTTGGAAAGCAAGCACGGTTTCCATTTATGAGACATGTTTGGAATGGCTTACGACCCTTGCAATCGGTACATTCAGATGTATGGGGTCCATCTCATAATGATTTGTTTGGTGGTGCTTGTTACTATGTATCCTTCATTGATGATTTCAATAGGTATACTTGGCTTTACATACTGAAACATAAGGATGATGTGTTTGATGCATTCAAGGACTTCAAGAAGCATGTTGAAAATGAGTTGACCTATAAAATTTCATGTGTTAGATTAGATGGAGGTGGAGAATATGTCTCTAATTACTTTGACAGGTACCTTGCTAAACATGGGATCAGAAGACAGTTAACTTACAGCTATACATCGCAGCAAAATGGTGTAGCAGAAAGGAAAATAGAGTACTAATGCAATCGGCAAAAGCTATTCTAAATGAGAAGAGTTTGCCAAATGGTTATTGGGCTAAAGCAATAGTGACTATTGTCTATGTGTTGAATAGAACTCCTACAATAGGGATTCATAATGTAACTCCATATGAGAGGTTGTATGGTCATAAACTTGACATTTCACACTTGAAGGTATTTGGTAGCATTGTATATGTGCATGTTCTTGATGAAAAGATGAAGAAATTGGATCCGAAAGCTGTCAAGAGTGTGTTCCTTGGTTATGCACAAGACCGAAAAGCTTACAAGTGTTATTACCGTCTACACATGAGACATTGATTAGCAGAGATTTTTTTTTTGATGAGCTGACATCGTGGTATGATAATCCTATTGTAGTGGCTACTGATGGATCAGCCAGCATTAGTAATGCTGAAAATACACCTACAATGAGTACATCTATGAGTGGTCCTATAGGTGATGGGTCACCTATAGTAAGTCTTTGGCAGAACGCTTGTGGAGTTGTACTCCTACGTCCACTGACATAGATATATCAATGAGGGGGAGATTGGATAAGGGAAAAGAAAATATGCTTGAGGGTGTGACAAGTCCACTTACAGTAGGTTATGAGTCATCCAACATTGATAACTTGGATAGTGAGTTGGGCATTCCATCTATTATGATGCCTGGAGCAGCAAGGTAGAGTCGTTATTGTACCACCTCATGAGAGGCAAGCTCAAAGTGAGTCACAATCACAAAGATCTAAGAGAGTCAGAAAACTAGTTGATATGTTTACATATACACTGTTTATTCAGCCCACCATTATGCATATATGGCTAGTGTGACAGGCTACAAAGAACCTACAAAGTTTGATGATGTAGTTACAGATAATAGTTGGTGTGCTGCCATGGATGAGGAGTATGCATCCCTAGTTGAAAATGAGACATGGGAATTGGTTGAGTTGCTTGAAGGCAAAGTCCCCATTGGTTGCAAATGGGTGTATAAGGTTAAGTACAAGTCAAATGGTTTGTTCGAATGCTATAAGGCTAGGCTGGTTGCAAAAGGATACGTACAGCAATATGGCCTTGACTATGAGGAGACTTGCAGTCCAGTGACTAAAATGACAACAGTCAAAACTGTCATTGCTTTGGCAGCATGCAAATGCTGAAAATTATGGAAAATAGATGTCAAGAATGCTTTCTTGAATGGTGATTTGGTTGAGGAAGTCTATATGGAGCAACCTGAAGGCTACATTCACCTAGACTTTCCTACACATGTATGTAAGTTGAAAAAGACTTTATATGGACTGAAACAGGCACCTAGAGCATGGAATACTCGGATTAGCAGTTATTTACAGCAACATGGAGTTAGATTGGGTAATGCAGATCACTGTCTATTCACGAAGAAGACAGATCATGAATATCTGTTTCTAGTGGTTTATGTAGATGATCTTATCATCATTGGAGATGATGAAGAGGGCATTGCTGAAATTAAATCATGTTTACAAGCTGAATTTAGAGTTAAAGACCTTGGTGAACTAAAGTATTTTCTTGGGATTGAGGTAGTCTCTATTCCTCAAGGTACATGGTTGCTATAGAAGCAATATGCTCATGACATGTTACAGAAGTATGATATGGCTGAATGAAAACCTATGGAGACACCTCTTGATTAGAATTACAAGCTATAGATTGATGTTGGGAATGACATAGATAATGTGACGATGTATCGACAGATGGTGGACAGCTTGATATACTTGACTATTACCCATCCTGACTTATGTTATGCAGTGGGGCTAATTAGTCAATTCATGCAGAAGCCATGCAAACCACACTTACATGCAGTCAAGAGGATCATGAGATATGTAAAGGGTACTATAGATTATGGGTTTTTTAATGCATATGGAAAATCTCTTGGCTTGACAGGGTTAACTGATGTTGATTGGGCTAGTTGTGCCTATGACTGGAGGTCAACCAGTGGTTATGCATTTGGATTGGGCAATAGTATGATCAATTGGGAGAGTAGAAACAGCCTAATGTTGCATTGTCCAGTACAGAAGTTGAGTACAAAGGAGTTGCCTTAGCGGCTTGCAAAGCATTTTGGTTAATGAAATTACTGAAAGACTTGGGAATACAAATGGAAAGTAGAGTGAGATTGCATTGTGATAACCTTAGCAGTGTTATGTTGGCTAGCAATCTTATCTACCATGCTAGGTCCAAACATATTGAGGTTCACTACCATTTCATAAGAGAAATTGTTCTTATAGGGTAGATTGACTTGATTCATGTGAAGACTAAAGACTAGGTAGCAAACATATTTACCAAGTCACTTGGTAAAGAAAAATTCATATACTTTAGTCAACTACTTGGAGTTTATCAGATGGTTTGAGCTTGAGGGGGAGTGTTAGAATATCAAGCTCCCATTACTCTTTAGTCAGTCTATCTTTATGTGTGTGACCGACATTAGCTAGATACAGTTGTACACGTGTGAGACATTCAATAAATTGGTGTAGTCAGTGACTCAACCACAATTAGCCTCAGTTAGTCATACCTGTGGGTCTAAGTCTCTTTCAGTTAGTATGATGGAAGAATAATGGAAGAAGAACAACAATGAGTTGAGGCTCATCTTCTGCTCCACTCTGTCTCTCTCCCTCTCTTCCAACACCTTCAAGCTCATTTTTTTCCTTCATTTTCTCTCTCTTGCCACTTAAACCAAGCCAAGGTCACTCTGATCTAAAGTTCTCAAAAAGAATTTCCCATCAAATCATAAAGAAGTTGAGAAATCCAAGCATCAAAGCATCAAACTCAAGTGCCTGAAAGCATATTATCTATTGATACTTATCAAGTGTTATTTGACACTACATTCATTGTGTCTCTTGACATAATTATACCTTTTACTCCTCAAATTTGAGAGTTTTGGTGACGATTTGCTACTCTAGAATGGGCAAAGACTCTCCAACTATTCAATTCAAAGGGGGTCAAGTTCCACACCTGGCAAACCTGCATCAAACTCATCCTGATGAAGAAGGGTCTTTGGGCCATTACCAATGGCAAGGAAAAGAAGCCTCAGGATGCAGACCTTGTAGTTACTTGGCAAAAGAATGATAACAAAGCACATGCCATCATTAAGCTGGAATTGAATGATACCTATATCTACCATGTGGATACATGTGAAACCTCTGATGATACATGGAAGAGATTAGATGCTTTTTTTGGTGCACAATCAAAGTCATCTAAGTATGGATTATTGATTGAATTTTTAAGGCTAGATATGAAATCAAACACATCTCTTGCAACTCACTTCAAATACATGGAAAGTCTCTTAACTCAGCTTACAAGAATTGATCTCAAGATGGATGAAGATATTTATATCGGTGTGTTGTTAAAAAGCATGCCTCGTGACTATAATAATGTGTCAACTACATTGATCAACATGCCTAGTCCTAAACTCATTGACATTAAGGCCTCCCTACTAGAAGAAGAAAAGAAGGTAAAATCCAAAGAAGAACCAAGAACCTCTAAAGATGAACAAATGTTATATGTAGGTACCAGGTACAAGGGCAATAAAGATACGTGACTTCTGCAAAAGGATCGAGCACACGGAGAAATTTCCATCATGCCAAGAAGAGGTCCCAAAAGGCCTATCTAGTTGCTATTAAAAAAGAATAAGACCATGGACCAAAGAAGAAGAAGAAGAAGGCCACCATGAGAAGAACAAACCTCATCATTCCTTCTATTTTGATAGACTGTTTTAGCCTTGTATTGCTTAGCCCTAATGCTTCTAACATAAGCTCTTATACTCCTCATGTAACCTTTACACACTATAGTCTCTACACACTTAGTGAGGCCTTGTGATAGCCTCTAGCTTTATATTGCTATTTCTTTCCATGTCTACACTTAGGAAGGTTCTAACTCATGACAGCCTTTGTATACTCAATGTCTTTCTTGGTTGTGATTGAGGAGCGGTGTTGAGACATTGGCAATCACACCTAGCTTAGCCTCTTTGTATGGAGTAGTGTGGGATCATGATATAGAATCCCATATGCACAGTGGTGGAAAGTGCAACTATTGCTATAAAGCATTATACTTGCTCTCATTTTAAATGCAATGTTGTTGAGAGTGAAAAAATACTGAATTTTTTATTGATTTTTGTTATTTTTAAGGCCTGAATGGTTGACTTTTGATAGATTTTGAGTGATGTTTGGTTGTTTTTGAAGTTTTTGAAAGTGTTTTTGGATGATACTAATTATATTTTGGAAGCTCATGATTATTTTTAGTAAAAATATGAAGCTTTGTGATGTTCTGATAGGTTTTGTTGAGGTTCTGATTGGTTTTGATACCTTTTGTTTTGTTCTGATTTTCTTCTGTATGAAGTATGGATTGATGATTGATGAAGGTTGAGATCTTTTAAAAGCTTATTGAATAGTTTTTTATAATTTAGAATGGTTTTAGTATGAGTTATGAGCATCTTCTGTTCTCTGTTGACCTTCCGTAACCCACTGTAAACCTTCTGTAGAGCCTCTATCTCTGCTTTGTCTCTATTCTGTCTCTGTGTTATGTTCTGTTCTATAGATCTTTTGTAAGTGTCCTGTGGAATGTATGTGTGACTTTGGGAAAGCTTTATAACTTTTGGAAAGGATGAATCTAAGTTCAAAAGAGCTAAAACTGAATATTGAAGAGCAGACTAAAGTGATAGAGACAGAAGTGAGCTATGAAGAGACACTGTAGTGGCTCTTGTGCCTTTTCATACCTCCCATGCCTCTTGGGAGATGCATCCACGACATAAGAAATATTATTGAGAGTGATTATTAAGTATTTTAGAAAGGAGATGATGTAATATTGATTGATTGAGAGAGAGAGAGAGAGAGTCAGGGATAGCTAATTCTATCAAAACAATGTATCTATATATGAGAAATTGTGAGAGAAAAATATGAAGACAATGAAGATGAATACTATGTGATTATTTTCATTCAAAAGAGGTGTATTCTTTTGTATTTCTTGTTCTATTAATTGATTCTATGAAGATATTGAAGATTATGGTTGATTCTATCAAATCCGTGGGAGATATCTACTATGATGCTGCGTGAAGATTTGTTATTTTCCTTATTTTGGTTCTCAAAAGAATGAAACAAAATCTTGTTGATGTTACAATATATATTTTCTTGTAGTAGAAACCCCTTTTCCTTGGTATTCCTTTTGGGGCTCCATGTTTTTGGTGCACAGCTAGGGAAACTTGCCATCAACAAGCATTAAAAGAGGCTGAAAATGAAGGAAATGGCATTACCAAGAAGAGGAGAATTCAATGGATGCTTGCAAAGTTCCTTCTTCCACTAAATATTTGGAGATTCTTATTTCCAAAGCCACTTTCCACAAGAAGTTCATCCCACAATGGTGAAAACATATTACCATCATGATGCAAGCTCTATGTGGTGGACTATTTCCTCTTCCTGTTGAAGCAACAAAGACATGCATCTTGATGGCAAATTGTTTGGGAACAAAGTGAAGAGTAGAAACAGAGAGAATGACCATCCATGGAATATTTGGCATTTATTGAGAAGTTTCCAGAAATCATTAAGTGGGAGATTGTGAAGAAGCTTCAAGAGTCGTGATCTGTGGAGGTTCATGAAAACAAGAAAGAAAAGAGTTGGAATTTGTTCGTGGATGCTCAACAGCAAGATACGTGGGATGCTTGGTGTTCTAAGAATCTTCTATTTGTCCAATTAGCAACCCACTAGAAGTTGGTAGACAGAGTGTTCTTTACAACATACACTATTGAAACCATCATAAGCTAGCATTATTATAATGATGGCACAACAACGATCCTAAGAAGAATGAGTTTTGATACTTTCAGAATGGAATATCTCCCCCTCTGTAGTAGTGGTTGAAAGCTGAATTCAGAGATGTTGAAAAAAAGGAAGTAGAAGAGATGTTGGCCAAAGAATCCTCCTAAGACTGAAGCCCCTCTGATTCTATTCTGTTGAGTACATACCAATTGGTTGGAGCCAAGAGGCAAGCACTAGAACAAGTGCAGAGGTACATGAGAAAAGAGAAGGCAAGAATCGAGGCTCAGAACGAGCTTGCAAACAGAAGCCTCCTTTGACGCCCTAAAAGCACTATTTACAAAATTCCCCATGGCAACTCAAGGTCCCCTTCCTAGTCAGATTTGTCCTAGAAATATTGATGACAGGCTAGCAAATGTAGTCCCATTGCCAATTTATAAGGGAGAGTACAATGAAGACCCCGATCTTCATATAGTAGAATTTATGGTAGCATGTGTGGCTAACAATGCCAGTACACTTGAGCATTGGTTAGCAATCTTCCCCACCACTTTCAAGGGCGCGGCGTTTCAATGGTATGAGAGACAGGCAGTAGGAACTTTTGGCACATGGGACAACCTGAAGTTGGCCTTCCTCACTAAATTCAGGCGTGAAGGTTTTGAAGAGCAGATGCGAGAGGAGTTCATGAAACTAAGTCAATCCTCTAGAGAAAGAGTAGAAGCTTATGTCTCGCAAATGGAATCCATCGTGAAGAGATGGACCAATCATCATTTGGATAAAGGCATCCAGAAAGAAGTGTTCCTCAGAGGCCTACAACCAGAAGTTTGCAAGTTCATGGAATTAAGAAGACCAGTCAATCTCCAAGGTGCAGTGGAAGGTGCAAGATTGTATGACGAAGTTGAAGCAATGTTGTAAATGACTCTAGGAAGAGGAGTCTTACCTCTTCCCATGCCAAGAATAGTATACCCTTCAAATGTAGTCCGGGGACAATTCCCTACCCCTATCCCCATATGCAAACAGTGCCACAGTACAATGCACCTAATCAATGGCTACAGAAAATGATACCTCAAATGATGGTTTAACCACAACAGCAATGGTCTCAAATAGTTCCTCCAATGGTGAGTTAACAACAGTGGAATCCTACCCACTGAAATCAACAACCCCAAGTATCAACAAGAGCTCTGAATCAGAACCAGAATAGAGGACCTCCTAGATCAACCCAACGAGTGTATGCATTAATAACATAAGCTTCCCAAAACCCTACTACAAGTACTCCAGGAGGTGAAAATCTAAAGGACTACTTATCCAAATTAGTCTCGCAAGTATTAGGAAAGAGCTTATGGATGTGATTACGAAACAACTACAAATGCTGAATGTGAATACCACCAATATATCCACTCCCATGAGAGGTGGGAGAGATGTGATGCGTTCTAATACATGGTGCAGAAAGTGCCATCAAGTGGAACATTTAGCTACTGAATGTACTCGAAAACTAGCCATTCCTGGAGCCTTCTATTCCTACTATTTGATGAAGAAGCATACAGAGGATATCTACTCTCTGAAAGAGATGCACAAACAAAGATATAAAGATGAAAATGCAAGATTCAACTTGCTAGAAACCAAAATGACAACACAGGACATTGGACTAAAGCCTAGGGAGTTTGGTCCTAATTTTGGTCCAAGGACGTTTCCCTCTCAAAGTTACAAAGGACGACAATCTGGCAGTGGTCAGATATCAAAGGTGGAATGTTACAGATGTGGAGAAAATGGTCATATCTCACTGAATTGTCCACACCCTAGAAGATTTGTGGATTACAAGCCCTTATTTAGTCGATGCAAAGGAGAAGGCCATACTGCAAAAGATTGTCCAAGTTCAGCCCCTGTGAGTTTTACTTCTGATATCCAACACAAGATCCAAGAACCTGCTTCCAACTTGGTGGAATTGGAAGTGGCCGCAATAATGCGAGCAAGGAAAGGAGAACCCGCAGTTCCAAAAGAGAACGCTTCTTCTACCAAGACTGTGAAATTAAACCTCCCTCGGAAAAAGAAGAACAATGTAGTCCAAAATAAGGAAATACAGAGCACCACAGAGCCAAAGAGAGCTACAGAGACAGTTGCAGAGAGAGGACCATAGTTCTAGGAAATAAATAACGTAGAAGTCCCTCATCATGAAGACGAAGCGCATATGTTGCCACCCTTGGAAGAAAAGTGGAAGATAAAAGTGGGCGTGGTCCCATTTTGCAGTTGATTGGAAAAGCCTGTGGATCCTATTAAAGAGTATGATCTGGTCAAAGACCTAGACACCTTTAAACCAAACCTAACATTCCGATAGTTGTTGATGTTGTCTCCTAGTTGCTGAAAAAGATTCAAAAGCATCTTGACAAGAAGACGCGGACTAAGGATTGCTCCCCCAACAACAATAAAGTCCAACAGAGCCTCAGAACCTATGAAGGAAGTAGATGTGGCTAACGCCTTCCTAGATCCTAGAACCCCAGAGATTAATGTATGGATAGAAGGATGATTTATTTTAGATGCATTGATTGATGGAGACTCGTAAGTAAACATAATGACGAATGTGACAATGAAGAATTTAGATTTGCAAGGAATTCAATCTACACAATGGCTTATCAAATTGGTAGACCAAAGGAAAATCAAACCGTTGGGCATCCTCCCATACGTAAAAACAAACCTTGTAGGAAGAGACTATTGACTGACATATTTGGTGGTCAAACCAAATTCATATGGGACCTCGTACCCTTTGTTGCTAGGAAGACCTTGGCTTTTTGAAGCAAGAGCCAGGATGGAATGGTTCAAAGGCACCCTAACCCTAGGCAGAGGACCCAATAAAGCGGTGTTGAAATTGTATGGATCGCAAAAAGGCAATGGATCCACATCCATGGAAGTCATAACAGACTCCTCCAACGAAGTAACAGATGGTACATTAGGAGACGGAGAAGCTGTTAAACAAATCACTGCAAGCCAACTACCAAAGGAAGCAAAGTCTTTGTCCATGGGAGAATACCTCGTGCCTCAGCCCGAATCGACTTTTGAAATCACCTCTGACAGCGAGATAGAAGCATGGATATACTGTTCTCCCTGTTACATGGCAATCACAGAGACAGAGGCAGAAGCAGAAGCAGAAGCAGACACAGAGGCAAAGGACCTGTTCTTCTTCTACAAAGCCTCTATAGAAGCAGAGACAAAGCCTCTAGAGGAAGAGGATGAAAATGGTAAGGAAGAAAAAGAAGCTGGTTATGAAAGTGCAATTGAAGAAGTTCCTCTGATAGTAGAAAATCTTGTTGATGTCCCTACAGAGACCTTAGAGACCAAAGATCTTGGGGTGTTGGATGGAATAACCATGGTTCCATATGGATTGACCAATGGACCACAAAGTATGCAGAATCTGCATAAGCAATGGATCAAAGGTATAAAATTTAAGTTCACCAGTGGGTCATGTCACCCTAACCATTCATTTTGCATAAACGATGATGATGATGCCCCTTGTCAACAGAAGCCAGAGCCATTAGAGCCATGGCTTATAGAAGGACTGTGATATGTGACATTCTTGGATGCATCCTCTAAAGATGAATCCCTAAGTCTAGAAGAAATCATCACTTATGCAAAAAAAAACAAAGCTCTGATACCCTTCCAGTAATCTCACCAGACAAATGAGTCAATTGTTCAGAAGGAGGACACTGGTTCTAGTGGAACATCAGACAATGACACTACTCCCTGAAGAAGTCAGACCTCTATCCAGAATTTTTGGGACATTTATCCACGAAGTGGAAGGTGAAAGGCAAGTGAAGTTTGTGGATATTGGTGATACTGAATGTCAACTGAAAGTGAGACTCAACCTTCTAGAAGAAGAACTAGTGGTCCTGCGAGACCTACTAAAGGAGAACTTAGACGTGTTTGCTTGGTCGTACAAAGAACTAAAGGGGATTGACCCTACAGTTTGTCAACACCACATCAATCTAGAGCCTGATACTAAACCTATGATGTAGGGACAAAGGCATATGAACCCTAATTATTCAGCTCTGGTAAAGGCTAAATTATTGAAGCTCCTTGAAGTAGAGTTCATTTATCCTATGGCTAACAATGAATGGGATTCGCCCATTGTGGTTGTACCTAAGAAGAACGGGAAACTTCAATTATGTGTGGACTTTCAAAAAATCAACTCGAAGACGAAGAAGGATCATTTCTCTATCCCTTTCACAGACCAACTGTTGGACACAATGGCCGGCCATGAGCTGTATTCCCTCTTGGATAGATTCAGTGGATATACCCAAGTCCAAATCGCAGAGGAGGACCAATCCAAAACAACCTTCACAACAGAATGGGGAACCTATGCTTACAGAGTGATGCCGTTTGGCCTTTGTAATTCTCCTGCTACCTTCCAACGAGTAATGATGGCTGCCTTCCAAAACCATCTACATGATTTCATTGAGGTGTATCTCAATGACTTCTGTGTCTATAGCCTAATCTGTGAGCATTGGGGACACCTAGAGCAATGTTTTGACAGATGCCAAGAGTATGGGATTTCTCTCAACCTCGACAAATGTGTCTTTGGCATCTCATCAGGAGTTCTTCTGGGACACATTGTCTCTGCAGAAGGGATAGCAACAAACCCAACAAAGATTGAGAATATTGCCGCCTTGAGAGCACCAACAAACCTCAAGCAATTGAGAGGATTTCTTGGCCATGTGGGCTACTACAAAAGATTTAATGCACATTTTACAACTTTGCAACCAAGGCAGCCCCTCTGCACAAGCTCCTAAGGAGAGATGCAAATTTCCTTTGGACTAATGATTGCGAAGAATCCTTTAATACCCTAAAACAATGCCGCATCAGAGCACCCATCATGCAACCTCGTGATTCGAAAAAGGAGTTCCATGTGCACACAAATGCATCAATTGAAGGGCTAGGTGTTGTCTTATGTCAAAAGGGCCCCTCTAAATTAGATCAACCAATCTATTATGTAAGTCAAAAAGTAACTAACCGAGAGTAGAACTACATAGTGAGAGAGCTTGAGTGATTAGCAATGGTGTTTGCACTGGAGAAGTTTTGACACTATCTACTGTCAATGCATTTCAAGTTCTATGTGGATCATGAAGCCTTGTCCTTCCTGATGAACAAAGCAAATGTTAAAGGACAAATTATGAGATGGTTGCTCATGTTCCAGGAGTTTGATTTTGAAGTAGTCACTAAGCCCGGCCATTCCCATGTCCTAGCCAATCATTTGTCACAAATCCCTCAAACTTGTAATGTGCCCGCTCCTCAAGTCACTGGACCCGTTGTCGAAGGGTTTTCAAAAGCAAAGTCGCGACCACAGAGAACCTTGACTAATTTCAGGATAGAAGATCAATCAAGCAAGATCAGGTTATGCAGCAGTAAACTCCTTCACCAAATTAACAGCAAGCCAAGCCTCAACTACAGGGTCTTCACCAATCCTTTTGGGTTCTTCCTCTAGTAATACGTGAAGAGCTACTGTCTCTACAAGCGTAGCACCTTCCTCCCCATCAATATTAGCAACATTTCAAGCACATGGCATGTTTTCACCCTGTTAAACCAGTACATTCCACTGTAAATCGCAAAGAGAGATCTTGGACATGTAATTATGGGGAGCATCTTCCATGGAAAAGTCAGTTAATCCTTCAGATTTCATGACAGCATTAGAATATGAATGGATTATGGCATCTGCACATGGCTCTTGTAAGTTTCGCAAAGCTGATTAATGTTGGACCTCACAAACTTCAACATACATGAGAATACGGGAAATAGCTGGCCTTCGAGCCTTCTTGAAGAGGTTTAGTACTAAATGTTAATCTGAGAAACATCTGTAGGTGCTAGATGCGACCCAATATAGAACTCTAATTCGCATGACACTGCATGGTCAAATGAGCAACTGCATCAAGGATATTATACTCTCCTCTGCTGGCTACTCTGTGGTGACATTCCTCGTAAAATAGGCTGGGAAGAAAAGGGAACGACTGGCAAATCCAATTTACAAGAATCTCTTCTACACCATTGTACTGGATCAACTCCAGGTCTATGGTGATCCCCTCTCCCACATCCAAAACCTCTGAATTTTGCATGATAAATTCAGATCACCTTTGACACTGCATTTGCTTCTAAACAGCTTCCCGAATCTTGCTTGATGATGTGTCTAGATCAACGTAGTACCTTGATTGACACTGCTATTCATACTGAACAACCTCCATAATCCTCCTAGCCTCCCCTATGCTGACCAGCCTATGGAGGACTCTAATGTGAGATCTGGAGTACTCACCCAAAAGTAAACTTGTAGTCAAGAAGTATTGTCCACTCAGCTGAGGCAATGGCCCTTTCCACCTTTTGCAAAATGATATAGATTGCCCAAGTCAATACACTAGTTCCAAATCTGCAGCAGCAGGTCTGAATAAGTGACCCCTTTTTCACTATGTCAGGCACTCTCAGAGTGAAGTTCCCGTAGTACAGGTGTGGTCTCACTCCAAGAGAGCAATGTTTGCTTGTCCTGATGACGATGTTTGGCAGAAGTCCACTGGCCGCCATCCATGTTGCTGAAAAATCGATTCCAATTATGGACCTTAACAAGGAAGGGGAATCTATGTTCCCTGATTGCCACCATCCTCACCTTAGAGCAAAATTATGTAATCCCACTTGCTCTACTCTATACATAAATCAAGAATTGACAGAGACAGTTCATTCATGTAGCTTACTGTACTGAAATGTGTGATAATGTGCATTGAGTGGGGTTAGCACTTTGTTCTATTCCCCTTGCCTTTTAGCTCTTCAAAATTCTCTTTCGCTTTGAGCAACATCTTTCCAAGTTGATCGATAGCAAATTATGGATCCAGGTGAGCAATTTTTCATGAGAGACGTTGTCGCAACAGGCACAGTGGATGATCAGGCATGATCAAAGAAGTGCCAAAAGAAAGACATCAAATTGCAACAATTTGCACCCAACGTCGAGCAACCTCCCTGCAGACATATTCTCCATCTCGTCTATGCCTCCCTTCGAAAAGCATCAACGTTTTTCCTCTCCCTCCTTTTGGACTAGAAAAGCGGCCCCTTTCTTTCTACTTTTTCCCTTTTTCTTCTATTATTACCAGCACGATGTCTGTTATGTCATCAACATCTAGAAATGTCTGACTTGGATCTTCTTGTGACTAAGTGACTGGTCATATAGAGCAGGCAATTCCAGAGACAGAGCATTTGTCTCCTCACTATGCTCAACATATACTGAAAGCATCAACCACCAAGACAGAGTATCACGCTCTAATAGCCCAATAAACATATTCTTTGCTTTTGCGAGCCCTCCACACTTGCCGTACACATGTATGAGAGCATTGCCAACAAAAGCCTCTGAAGTGAAACCCTGCCTCTTGGCACCAGCATGAAGCAATTTGGTGCACAGATCGGATGCCGTAAGCGTGCGTAGTGAGCGTCAGAAGGTCCCCAAGAACAAAAGAACTCTACTTTTTGCACACAAATCCATGTAAAAAGCTTGCATGACATGAACAAGAAACCAATTGGGTGCAATCTCCCCCCATGCCTTGTGTGAGTGCTCCACAAAGCATGTATTTTATGTATTAATCATCTTCAAGCTCAAATAATAGCCCAAATTACAAAATAGCATGCTTTAGCTTTTGAGTTTGCTTTTGTGCCAAATAGAGAATAAAGCTAATGGGCGCCCAAGAAGTCAGGCATACCCAATACAATGTCCAAATACAAATATCTAAATCGTGCGCCCATGTGCATACAAAAATAATAAATAAATATCAAACGCCTTGATAAATAGGTGCGACAAAATATAGGCACCATGCCTAAAGTATGCACCCATCAAAATATTGACGATAACTGGAATACACGCTATCCTCCAATGCTTTCCACCGCCATTGTTGCTATCTCTACACATCAACTGAAGCATTCACAATCGTTAGTAAAATAATATAATTAAACCAATAAAAGTGAATACCTAGCAGTCTTCAGCTGCATAAATAAATCAATTGGTTAGAAATAAATCCTAACCTTAATTTATCACAAGTGCGCACTCTAAACTCATAAACGTTTATTAATTTAAATATGTATTTTGCAGAATCACCCACTATGGAATCACCCATGTACACACTAAATTAACAAAGCACCCGAAAAGGATAGGCGTCCCCATCAACTTCTCGCACAAAGAATCCACTTTGTGTATGAGCCCCGATAATAAAAGTTTACGGAATCCACCGTAAAACCTCACGGAATCCACCGTGGCATGGAATCCACCGTGTAATATGCCTCCTAGCATCATACCCCCGGGATGGGATAGCAATTGTCCTCAATTACTATTAGCTCAATGTGGAGCTAACAGAGTGGGGAAAGCATTTAAGTCTCTAGCGTGCATCCATTGGGCCTCTTCAACAAGATGGTTTTTAAACTTAACCAAATATCTAGAATATCTATGGCCAGTTCTAGTGGTCATAAAGTCAATATCTATAATAGCTTCAGTCTCAAGGATTTCAGTCTCTTCATCTAACAAAGGTGGGTTTTCATAGACAGGGTGTACAGGTAATTGGCCTCTAAATGGTCGTAGTAAACTAATATGAAAGGTGTTGTGAATTTTCCAATGTGGTGGTAATCTAAATGGAACCATAATACATAATCTCTTTTCATAAAACGTGAATCCATTATTGTAAGACAGTGAATCAATAGGAATCCAATTATTTGTAGCTAATTTATTCCAATCAGCTTGAAAAGTAAGATCCTGATGATAAGTATCTTTCATAGGGATAAGGGAATCAAATGATATCACAGAAATATTATGAATTATCGGTCTTCTACTTAAAGCATCGGCTACTACATTCTCTTTTCTTGGTTGATATTGTATAAGGGGATGAAAACTTTGAATGAAAGCTACCCATTTAATATGTCGGTTAGATATTTGGGGTTGACTAAGGAGATGTCTAATACTTTGTTGGTCAGTCTTAATCATAAATTCAGAACCCATTAAGTAATGTTTCCATTGATGTAAAGCTTGTACTACAGCTAGCAATTCTTTATCATATGTAGAGTATTTAAGTTCAGATGGTTTCAGTTTACAGCTAGAGTAGACTATGGGATGATTATCTTGTATAAGTACTGCTCCTATTCCAGATCCTCTAGTATCAGTAACAACTAAAAAGAATGGCCTATTGAAATCAGGTAGTTGTAATAGAGGAGCATGGGTTAATGCATGTTTCAATAAATCAAAAGACTTTTGTTGATTATCAGTCCAATTATAGACAATACCCTTCTTTAAAAGTTTAGTCAAAGGCAAAGCAAGTAATGAAAAATTTCGCATAAACTTTCTATAAAAACTAGCAAGACCTAGAAAAGAATGTAACTCATGCACATTTTTGGGTATGGGCCAATTTAAAATTGCTTCTATCTTTTTAGGGTCAACCTTAATATCTTCTGATGAAACAATATGACCTAGATATTCAATTTCTGTTTGAAAGAATTCACTCTTGTTTGAAGTAGCATACAATTTATTATCTTTCAACAACTCGAAAATTAAAGACAGATGTTCATAATGCTCATGCTCATTTTTACTGAATACCGATATAACATCAAAGAATGCTATAACACAATGCTGATATTTCATAAATATGCGATTCATCATTCGACTAAATGTAGCAGGTGCATTAGTTAAACCAAAAGGCATCACTAGAAATTCATAATGTCCAAATTGTGTTCTAAATGCAATTTTGAATATATTAGGTTTATCCAATCTTACTTGATGATAACTAGATTTAAGATCTATCTTACTGAATATGGCAGAACCTTGTAGTTTATCCATAAGATCATCTACCCTAGGAATCGGATATCTATTCTTAACAGTAATTTTATTCAGGGCACGATAATCAATGCACATACGATAAGTATTATTCTTCTTCTTTACTAGTAAAACAGGTGCACCAAATGGAGAACTACTAGGTCTAATTAATCCTCTCTTTAGCAATTCTTCTATTTGATTTTGAATTTCTTTCTGTTAAATTTGGTTATGCCTATATGGTGCTTTACATGGTGGTTGTATACCAGGAATTAAATCTATTTTGTGATCTTCAGGTCATGAAGGTGGTAGTCCAGGTGGTAAATCATCAACAAAACAATCTTTAAATTGTGTAAGAAATTGTTTATGCCTAGGATGCATATGTTTTTCTTTTGCTTGAAGTTCATTCACCCAAATTAAATAAGATTTGCTACTTTTAAGTAATGCACGTTTAGCTTGAATATGAGTAAGCAGTGGAAATTTATTAAAAGAGTGCATACCATGCAATGTAATTTGTTTTCCTTGAAAATCAATTTTAATTGAATGCGTGAAATAATCTATGTCAGGATTATACTGATGACGCCAAGGTATACCTAGGATAATATCACTAGACTGCAAAGGTACAACTAGAAAATTTCTTCGTTCAGTGTATTTACCAATTTTAATTTCTAAGTTATGCACCTCTTGTGTTCCATTATATCTTGTGCCTAGGAATGCTGTTTTAATTCGATAATGTGTAGAAACTGTTTGTAAATTCAATTCTTTCACTAACTTTGCAGAAATAAAATCATGTGTGCTACCATCATCATGCAAAATAATCTTTTCTTTACCATGCACTAAACATTTCATTGTCAACAAAGAATGTGGAGTTGGCATACCTGGCAAAGTATCTGAAGGAGTAGCAATGTCGACATCATCTTTTGTAAAGTCAAGCATTTCCTCACGTTCTTCATCTTCCATTGCTCCAAGATAATTGATATGGAGAGGTGGCTTTTTCGATTGGCAATTGGCTGCTAGATGTCCAGGTTGATGGCATTTGTAACAAACTATAGGTTTGGCTTTAGATACATTGTTGGCAATGGCAGGAAGTTTAGGAATATTGGGATTTGACTGTGAGGATGGCTTAGGGTTTGGATTGGTATTTGATGGCAAAGCAGGTGGTCGTGTCCAAGACTTACGGAATGCAGATGGAAGAAAATGACTTTGATCGAATCTTCTAAAATTTGAATTGAATTGCTTGGAACCATAGTTACAATTTGCTTGAAATTGTTGTGGATGCTTGTCTCTTCCTCGAATCTTGTCTTCAGTGTCATGAGCCAAGGAAATTGCATCTTCAAGGGTTGTAGGCTTGAACATATTGACTTCAGCATAGTAATATCCAAGTTGACCAAACATAGACTTGCGTTTGTGAGTCGCTTTAGGTACATCCTCGAGCATGCGTAATTGCAGTAGGGCATTCCAAAAACGTTTAATGTATTGGGAAATAGGCTCATGATCTCTTTCATGTAGAAGATCCCATTGCTTTATATGGCTTTTTCATGGAATTGAGGAGGAAGGAAATTCTGCAAAAACTTCTTTTTGAAACTCTCCCAGGTAGTGGGACAATCAATACTCTTGCGAACCACAGTCCACCATAGAGATGCTCGATCGACTAAATGATTAGTGACACATTTAATTTTGTCTTTTTCAGCATATGTCTCTTCATGAAAGTAATCATCAAACTGACTGATAAATGCAAGTACAGTCTTTCCATCTCGAGATCCATTGAAAGTACAAAATTTGAAGTTTCTTTTACTTATCTTTGTTTCTTTGTGGATGGATTTAGCTTTGAGTTTACTTATCAGATAAGTAAACTTATCTTTGTTTCTTTGAAAGTACATTTAGCTTGGCTCTGATACCATTGGTGCACAGATCAAATGCCATAAGCGCACGTAGTGAGTGTTAGAAGGTCCCCAAGAACAAAAGAACTCTACTTTTTGCACACAAATCCATGTAAGAAGCTTGCATGACATGAACAAGAGACCATTTGGGTGCAATATCCTCCCATGCCTTGTGTGAGTGCTCCACAAAGCATGTATTTTATGTATTAATCATCTTCAAGCTCAAATAATAGCCCAAATTACAAAATATCACACTTTAGCTTTTGAGTTTGCTTTTGTGCCAAATAGAGAATAAAGCTAATGGGCGCCCAAGAAGTCAGGCATACCCAATACAATGTCCAAATACAAATATCTAAATCGTGCGTCCATGCGCATACAAAAATAATAAATAAATATCAAACACCTTGATAAATAGGCGTGACAAAATATTGGTGCCATGCCTAAAGTATGCGCCCATCAAAATATTGACGATAACTAGAATACATGCTATCTTCCAATGCTTTCCACCGCCACTGCTGCTATCTCTACACATCAACTGAAGCATTCACAATCGTTAGTAAAATAATATAATTAAACCGAAAAAAGTGAATACCTAGCAGTCTTCAGCTACATAAATAAATCAATTCGTTAGAAATCAATCCTAACCTTAATTTATCACGAGTACGCACTCTAAACTCATAAACGTTTATTAATTTAAATATGTATTTTGCAGAATCACCCGCTATGGAATCACCCATGTACACACTAAATTAACAAAACACCCGAAAAGGATAGGCGTCCCCATCGACTTCTCGCACAAAGAATCCACTTTGTGTATGAGCCCCGGTAATAAAAGTTTACGGAATCCACCGTGGCACAGAATCCACCGTGTAATATGCTTCTTGGCATCACGATTTTCCTATTTCCAAACACACCGCCTTTGCTGAGCCTATACAAGCACTCCCTTTTTCAAGACAGCCAGCACACACACGAAGAGTCAGTATGAGAGATTGAGGCTTCAGAATTACCTTTTTTTCTTGCATTTGTCTATACAATCTCAAGGCATTCTCCAATCTGCCCTGCTCAACATAGGTTGAAAGCATTGTACTCCACGACATGTTGTTTCGAGCAGACATTTCGTCAAACATATCTTCTGCTTCCACAATGCTTCCACACTTGCTGTACATATTCAAAATTGCATCGCAGAGAAACATGTCTGAAAGAAAACTACACTTTTGTGCATTAGCATCTAGTAGGTTTCCATACTTGGCATACATGCCAACTAGAGCATTACAGATAAGTTCCTCTTGCTCCAACCCCCTCTCGACTATACTACCCACGCAGAACAAAAATGCAAACACAACGACTAAGTATGTACAAAGTAACAAATGTCACACACACAACTTTTTGATGGATTCCACACCTCGGATGCACAGCAGTACGACAAAGTCTTAGTAGTCCATCGAGAGATATATCTAGAAGACATCGCCTGGCACTCCCAAGGAATGTCACGGGGTTTGCTAGCTAGGGTCTCTCGAGTCTGCCCTGCAACGGAACTTATCCTGCTGTCCCACTAGGATCGACCTGAAGTCCAAGCTCCTTGTAATCAAGTCTTCCTAACAACCTTCTAGCATCGGTCTACAACTACTCCCCTTTGCGCAGATACAACTAGACCAAAGCAGACTCATACCGCACTTGGTTCAAAGAGAATGGAAAATGAGAGGGATGCATCGCTCGATCTCTCTGCCCGTAGGGCATAGTCCCATTCCGGTCCCCTAAAACGGTATGGATCAGGGTTCTAACCAACATTATCTAAGGTCATCGTCTGACCTTTCCTAACATTTCTCATCAACATTTCGTTTGAGAAAAGCTCTCAACTAATCAAGACCACCCTTCTGTAGGATAGACCCATTGGTCACATCCACAACACTTCTCTTAGGGGTTATTTTAGTTGTCTAATTACCTACCACATTATGTTTGACACATAAAAACAGCTTCCTTAATTAACCCGTTAGTCATAGGTTCCTTTACGTAATTTAGGGCACAGACACAAAGACAAGATCAAACAAGATCAAACACTTCATTAACTTATCTTCAGATTAATGTTTATCTCCCGCCCATACATGATAATTAAGTGTTCCTTTCTGCATCCGCAGAAAAATCTTTCCATCTCTCGGCAAAAAAACCCGAAGGTTTATCCTACCAAGATTCTGCCTTGTAACTAGTATCAAGGCCTCGAGATCCCATCTCAAGTCATGTAGAACACTTGTGTAGGGCCCGGAGGCATTGGGATTTACGGCAAGAGCCCCCACTGGCACCGAAGCGTCCTCCTACGCCAAGTAATTTCAACGGAGAGACCTCTCGTGGTGGGTTTGGTCCACATTCTCGGTGCGGATTCACAACCCCCTTGGTTAGAGTTTGCCGGTTCGCGAGGGGTAGCTAGCGCCATCCTTCCTTAATTATCCCTTTAGGAAATCAACCAAGTTGAAGCAACCAGCTTAAAAACAATTACTAGGGAAAACATCCCTTTTGTTTCCATGGTAATCATTCATCTCAGACCCGGCCATGCAATCATCAATCACACCCCACTTGGGTTAACATCCAAACCCACATTAACAAACAGTTGAATGCACAACCTTTTGCTTCAAGGCATCGCAATCCCATTGTATGCACAACCAGAATTTAACTTGGATGTATCAACACACTTTTACAACCTTTTTAAACAACCAAGCATAACTTGGGTCAACAATCCATCTTTAAAAAGATTGACCTTCCTTTAGAAACCATTTCAACAGTTCCAAGCAACATGCTTAGCATAAATCAATTATCCTAAAGTTCGCTCTCCCCCTTGGGTTAGGGCTTCGCAAGGCCAATTTAACAAATTCCTTCTAGATCCTTTAAATGGTCTAAGTGAATTCACATTGACCTTTATTAATCATGGCCACCTATTTAGGGTAGAAGATCAACCCAATTCCTAGAGTAGCTATCTAATATCACAGGTCACCAAGTGCTAACCCATATTGCTAGTACATCACCAAGAGTACATTAACGAGATTCCAACCTGATTAGCCATAGGTTATCCAGTCTTCATCTATGGGCTAGAGTTCGGACAAGGATCTCTAAATGGAATTTTATTTTAGAACTACTGTTCTAACAATGTTTATCGTGCAATCCCATTGTGTGTGCAAGTTAACATATATCGACATGTGCATGATGTACTCTATCATCCTTGCGCATGAAAACCTTATTATTTCATGAGCGTCAATCCATGCAGATTCCATTCTATTTTTCCCCTTGACTCCCATGCAATCATCCTATATTTGCAAGATTTCATGTGACAATATTTCATGTACTAGGCTAGTCAATATTTCATGCAACTCATGTAGTTGAGTTTTCATAATCATGCACTTTAAGTATAGAAGGGAAATCATGAACAATAAGCAACAAGAATAGCGGGAGGGGTTAGAGGACACCATTTCCGAGGGGGGGTGGTTAACGTCATCTTCTGATTTCCCTTCAAGTTCTCTTCTTTCTTGCCTTCTTCTTCTTCTCCTCTCTCTCCCTCTTCTTCTCCTTCTTCTTCTCCTTCTCTCTCTCCCTTCCTCTTCTTCTTCTTCTTCTTCTACCCTTCTTCTCCTTCTCTTTCTCTCCTCTTCTTCTTCTTTCTCTTCTTCTTCTTTTCTTCTCTCCTTCTCCTACTCTCTCTCTCCCTCTTCTTCTTCTTCTTGTCTTCTTCTTCTCCTTCTCTCTCTCCCTCTCCTTCTCTTCTTCCTCTCCTTCACTTCTTCTTTCTTCTCTCCTTCTCCTTCTCCTTCTCTCTTCTCTCTCTCCTTCTCCCTCTCCTCTTCTTCTCTCCCTCTCCTCTTCCTCTTCTCTCTCTCCTTCTCTTCTTCCCTCTCTCTCCTCCTTCTTCTTCTTCTTTTCTTCTCTCCTTCCCCTACTCTCTCTCCCTCTCCTTCTTCTCTTCTTCTCTCCCTCTCCTTCTCCTTCTTCTTCTTCTTCTTTTCTTCTCTCCTTCTCCTTCTCCTTCTTCTTCTTCTTTTCTTCTCTCCTTCCCCTACTCTCTCTCCCTCTCCTTCTTCTCTTCTTCTCTCCCTCTCCTCCTTCTTCTTTTTCTTTTCTTCTCTCCTTCTCCTTCTTCTTCTTTTATTCTCTCCTTCCCCTACTCTCTTCCTCTCCTTCTTCTCTTCTTCTCTCCCTCTCCTCTTCCTCTTCTCTCTCTCCTTCTCTCCTTCTCTCCCTCTCTTCTTCCTCTTCTCTCTCTCCTTCTCTTCTTTCCTCCCTCTCCTCTTCCTCTTCTACCTTATCTTCTTCTTCTTTCCTTCTGTTCACGAGGGGTGGGTGGTTTTCAACCGTTGGCCAACAAGGAGGGGGGGAATACTCTGTCAAAAGCCTCCCACGAGGGAGGACTGACGCAATGGGGAGGGGGAGAGGGACTTGCTTGCAGAATGACAGAGGGGCGCTCTGTGCCCAGGCAAAAGGGGGGGGAAGCTTTGCCCTGCTGCTGCTGCAAATGGAGAGGGGTCGATGCAGGTCACCAAGGCCGTGCTGCAGTGCGAGGAGGGAGCCACATGTAGTCGAGGGAGGGGAAGGAAGGCTCCCCTTTATAGGGGGAGGAAGGATGGAGCCACCCGCCACCTGGGGGGGCTGCGTGTCCCCCATCACACAGCTCACTCCCTCTCTCCCTCTCCCTGCCATGCTCAAGGTAGGGGGAGAGAGAGGGAGGGAAAAAAATTTTTAAAAATTTTAAAATTTCTTTGGGGGGGTCTTATGGAAACATTACAAAACTGCAAAAGAGGAACAAGATGATCCAAACCTTCCTAGTGCTTCCTTGTTTCTAGTCGAAACAGTTACTCCCTGGTATGCAGACATAGCCAACCTCCTGGCAACTCAACAGTATCCCCTTGGCATCTCAAGCCGTGAGAAGAAGAAGCTTCTATTGGAATTAGTCCCCCTACACCTTGCTAGGCGGTGCACTGTACAAGAGAGGCAAAGATGAAGTGTTCTAAAGATGTGTTGTAGGAGATGAAATCGACATAATATTGAAAGTATGCCATGAAGAACCATGTGGTGGACACTTTGCAGGAGAAGTGACAGCCAGAAAGGCTTTGCTTGCAGGATACTAGTGGCCGACCCTCCACAAGGATGCATATGACTACTGCAAGAAATGCGATGCTTGTCAGCGAATGGGAAAACCCACCAAAACAAGTGTCATGCCAGTGCAACCTATTCTTCCCCTCAAGCCGTTTGAGAAGTGGGCAATTGATTTCATGAGTTCCATTGATCCACCCACCAGACAAAAGCAGAATAGATACATCATGGTATGTATGGATTATGTCACAAAGTGGTGTGAAGCTAAAGCTCTGAAGTGGAACGATGATAACAGCGTAGCCCTGTTCATGTATGAGAATACTATCACCCATTTTTGGCAGTCCCCTCGAGCTAGTAAGAAACAGAGGTACTTAGTTCCTTAACAAGATCATGGAAGAATTGACGGAACTGTATAAGATCCACCATCACAAGTCCAACCCCCTATTACTCTAGAGCCAACGACCAAGTCAAAGTCACCAATCGCACCCTCTGCTCGATCTTGACAAGGACGATTGTTGCACATCGCCATGATTGGGATGATCGACTTACAAAGGCCCACTAGGCATATAAAACCTCTTATAAGGCAGCTACTATAGGACAAACTCATTTCCAATTGGTGTATGGTATAGAAGCTGTCTTCCTTATTGAGCTGGAGTTTCCCTCTTTTTGCGAGAGGCAATTAAAGAATGCCTCGGAGATTATGAATCCCTCCAAAGCCACCTGCTACATTTGGAATATTTGGTTGAGATTTGGTGGATGGCCCTGCAGTGTATGGAAACCATTCAAGCACGACGCAAGGCCTATCATGACAGCTTCATCAAGCATAAAGAGTTCAAAGAAGGTGATCTTGTCCTGGCCTATGATTTGCGATTTGTAAAGTTTCCTACAAGCTTCAACAACCTTGGAAGGATCCCTATAAGGTACTTGCTGTCAATCCTAATGGCTTTGCAGGTCCTTGATGCCTCTGATGATCCCTTTCTAATCAATGGCTATCGTGTGAAGAATTACTTCCCTCCCTAGCAATCTGTAATATTCCCATTTGAGAATATTACTAAACCGACCTCCCGCTCTCATCGTAAACTCGTGCAAAGATTATCACCAGTGCCAGCAGCTAATCTATAACCACACGCGAGAAATGGAGACACTCCACCTTAGGAAAATAAGGCCGGGGATTCAAACCTGCATAGCCGCGGGAAAACTCCCTCTTGGGAGGAGGTTAAGGGGATAAAGGTGGAATTATTGCAAAATTTTTTAATTTATCTTCCCCAGCCGATGTGTGGCTGGGGGAAAGGGATGGGCTAGTAAGGGCAGCATGAGGAGGTGGGGGGAGAGAGCCATGCAACGGGCCACGTGGGGAGGTCCCCTCTCCCCCCCTTGGACTATAAGAACCCCCTTTGTGGAGGGGGGGAAAAAAGGAGGCTGCGACAGGCTGCATAAGGCGTGAGTGAAGGAGACGGCGACCTGACTGTGGGAGGCGTTGATGCTGCCATTGTGGAGGAAGGAGGAGTGGAGGACGAATCGCCGTGCTGCGCCGTGGAGGAGAGGGAGACACCGCTGACACGTCGCCACGTGGGCTTGTTTAGCCGCCGCCAGCAAGCCTCCAAGTCGCCACGCCGCCACGTGCTGCCAGAAGCTTCTTAGAAGCTTCTCTAGGAAGCTTCTAAGGGGGCTTCTCTAAGCCCCCTTCCCGTGGAGTCCCTATAAAGCCCATTTTACCCCCGGGATTTCTAAGTCCCCTTCCCTTTGGATCTCACACAAGCCATTCCCTATGCGGGTTTTAAAGCCCTCCCTTTTGATCCTCAATAAGCCCATCCCGGGCTCTGAAGCAAAGGAAGCTACTAAGGCCCTAGGCCCGGTTCTTCATAAAGAAGAAGAGGGGTTTCTCTAAGCCCCTTCCCACTCGATTTCCCCCATAAGCCCATTGAAGAGGGTTGCTTTAAGGCCCTTTTTCAAGAACCTTTACCCCAGAATTTTGAAGAAATTAAGCATAAAGGCCTTGCCACTAATCACCCATAAGGCCCTAGGCTTGGGATTTAGAGTTCCCCTTTTCCGCAAGGCCCACAAAATCCTTCCTAAACCCGGAATTTCAAGGTGAATTAAAGCTCTCAAACCTCCATTGTCCAAGGGTCCTCATAAGAACCCTAAGGCCTTCCAAAGTCAAATTCCGCAAGTCGGAACTTCGGTCAAGGAAGCCATATCTCAAAGGGAATTGCGCATACAAGGGAGACGGGCCAAGGTCATAAGACTGCAAGCCAAGGCAAGAAGTTGAAATCCACAAAGGCTAACCGGAGATCGAATTCGCGATGGCCTCTAAAAAGTCACAAGGCGCAACCGTAGGAGGATCATCTCCTAATATTCATGTGGACATTTCACCGAACCCGCAAGTCCAGGTTTTCTTCCTATTTTTGATTTACGTCGAAGTAGCAATTATGCATGGTTAATTCATGGAATTAGGATGCACTTTTGCGATTGAAATACATTGGCTATTTTAAAGGAAGTAACTCACGATTGAAGATCGGTCGTTTGTATTTTTCAATGGAATGAACGAAAAAGAGCATAAGGTGTCTATGCATTTGTAGGACCTTATCAGTAAGTTTCCTTTTGTGCATTCAAAAGTGACGAGCCTAGGACAACTGTTACCTCATTACAAGGTTGAAATTATTGAGGTACACCTTTTTACTAGGCATGGAAAGATTAATGGCATGTCACATTTTTAGATAAATCTTCCTTGTAATGATTCATGAGGAAAAGTTAACACTCATAAGATGTTATTCGAAAAGAAATAGAAGAGCACGAAAATGATATATGGACTTGCCAGTGGCATGTAAAATGGAATAAGTTAACACTAGCTTTAGTTTTGTATGAGCTTCATTGACTACACTGTAGCTAGGAGAAAGTTGCGTATTGCATAGTCCTCATGCAAAAATGTCATTCATCAGGAGCCGCATTTAGGAAAGGTTGCATGGTTTATCAAAGCATGAGATTCTAAAGTGTAGACAACCAGGTTGTAGGCATGATTATTTGATGTAAGTCCTAGTAGGACCTAGGAAAGTTAGTGTCCAGATTATCAGGCATTTTTACTTTACCAAGGAAAGATAGGGTTATTGTGAACCATGTGATGCGTAGAAGCAATGAATCGCATGTTTACATGTATTGGTGTAGTTGTAACTATTTTTCCCTTTAGATCTAGTTTATTAGCTCTAGGAAAGGCTCATCCTTGTCGCAAGACAAGTATATTGAATTGTCTAAATCATCTAACCCACAAGGGATTCATATAGGCATGGTTCAATCGATATGATAATTATCCCAAGTGCTAACTAGGGTTTAGCGCGATAAGGATTCGACCTAGTTTTACACTTGTTGCCAAGTCAAAACCCTCAAACCCAATGATCATACCCACATTCACGAAATGTTGAGTCAATTGGATGCTCATGCATAAAACGATCTAAGGTTGCTACCCTAAGGATCATTCGACCTAGTGCTAGAACTTGGTTTGAGTTGGAATCCCTAGGACCGAACGTTGTCGGTCTAGTGCAATTAGGATTGGGGTGAGTGAGAAGACGCCCTAAACCCTACTTCGAGTCTAATCATAATTATTGACCAGAAGACACCATTCAAAAGTGAAATGATCTCTTGGAATGGAGGCGACACTTGTGCAACAAGTTGCAACGTCGCATAGCCTTGTGGTTTGATCACAAGAAAGTTTTGCCAATCCTTAGAATGAGGTTGGCAGATTCTTGCGCAAATTTAACTTACAAGAGGAGTAGTAATCATCCTGTTACATCACCTTTCTTGGGGAATAATTGCCAAGAAAAAGGAGAGTTAGGTATTTGCTTGGAAGCAAATGACCAATCAATAAATTGAAGCGACATGGTCGCCAGGATTTACTATTAATAAAACCTAAGGTATTGGTTAAGTTGGGTTAACAGGGTATGGCCCTAACCCAAGGACAAAAGGGTGAACAAACAAACCCTTGGGGATCTTGCCAAGTCGCAATTGATCCCAGATCGAATGCTGGATGCATTCGGAGAGAAAGATTCACTCCTTAACAGTTGGCCAAATAAACGACCACTGAAATTGATTGTGCTTGTAATAGTTTAGAAAGCACTGTTTGCATTGTTTGCTCAAGGAACTAAAGGATGAAAAGATATCTAAATGCTTCAGGTTGAGGGCCTGAAGGGAGAGGCAACTTCAGTTACCCCCGACTGCCTGCCTGACCCTAACCAAGGGGGTTGTTGACCGCGCCGGGAACGTGGACCGAACCCGCCGCGAGAGGTCTTTCCGTTGAGCTCTACTTGGAGCAGGAGGACGCTTGGGTGCCAGGGGGGGCTCTGGCTATAAATCCCTCGCCTTCCGGGTCCTGCACAAGAGGCTAACGTGACTCGGGATTGGATCTCGAGGCCCGCATACTAGTCTATGGGCAGAAGCTTGGAATAGTGATCCCTAGCGGATTACTGGATAAGCCTTCGGGCGGATTATGGACAAGCCTACAGGCGGAACTCCTTGTATTCCAAAGATAAAATGATGAAATGATAATAAAGAAGTTGTTTGATATTGTTTTTCTATGTCACGTGATAAGATTACGTGAAGGAACCAGTGCTTAACAGGGTTAATTAAAGAAGCTGATTGTTATATGTCAAATTAATGTGTTAGATAATTACATAACTAAAACAAACCGAGGAAAGTGCGGAGGATGGACCATGGGTTCGTCCTACGGATGGGTGGTCCCGGTTAGCCGGGAACTTTTCTCAAAGATCTGGAAGAGCAGCGGGAGGTTCATCGAAAGCAATGACCGAGAATTATGTTTTACCCAATTTACGCTATTTAGGGGAACGGAATGGGACTATGGCAGAGAGGTTGAGTTTTGCATCCCTCTCGTTTCCCATTCTCCTTGAACCAAGTGCAGCGTGATTCCGCTTCGGACCTGGCGTTTCTGCGTAAAGTAGTTCGCTCGGGTCTGACGCTAGTTGCTGCTAGCTAATGACCAAACCCAAATTCAGGTCGATCCTAAGTGGGAACAGCCAGGATACTTCCGCTACGTGGCAGACGCGGGAAGACCTAGATCGCAAGTCCCGTAACATTCCATGGGAGTGCCGGGCAGAGCTTTCTAGACATCCTTTTCGATGGACTGCTAAGACGTGTCCGGGATGACTCTAGGGGACACGTTACAGTTTGTATCAGAGCGAACCAACAAAGGATTTGTTTTTAGGAAATTTTAATAAGACGTAGTAAAGCAAATGTTACTGTCCCAAACATTTCCTTACTTTCAATGCTGTCTTGCAAAATTATGAAGCATGGAACAAATTTTTAGTGTTCCGAGTCATGTTTATGACCGCGATGCATTCCACGGATTATCGACAAAGGGTTGAGATGATGAACATCCTAGACCGCATTTACAATCCATCGCCTATATACGTGGAACGGAGATGGATGGGTGTTTCAGGGATCTATTACATAGCTGCCCATCGACCTGCGTATCTTCAAATTAACTTGAAGAGAATCAAGTGGATGGAGGATTTGAAGATCGTAAAGCTGTTCATCTTTGTCGAGGCTCACGCAAACGCGACCCTACAGGTCGGAGGTCGAAGGGTTAACCAGGATAATTATGTGTACGGAGAAGTGATTCAAAGAATCCCTGCCGACCGAATCAAGGTTTTGGGACGTCATGTGAAGAAGGGATATCAAAGGAAAAGATACCCTAATCTTCCAATGAACTATCGATTCCTGAAAATCGATGACCCCAATCTGTACTACTACTCAGTTCCTGTAGCTGAATGCAATAATATCTTATTCTCTTCGAATTAACGTATCAACTTGTTCCATCGCCCCAAGAAATAATTGTACCCCGAAAGGGCTATGCTGATATGAATGGAATAAAACTTTTTAATCAACGATTGTCTTGACTATGAATATTGATAAAGAAGTAAAGTGAGTTGGTCACTTGACTGAAGGAATACGTGGACGTAGCTTCTGAAGAGTTAACAGAACTCCCGCTTCAAAGAGAAGTAGATCATGAGATCAAGCTAGTAATAGGAGCTGCGCCAATTGCAAAGAGACCCTATAGAATGTCTACATCGGAAGCAATTGAGTTGAAGGAACAACTCAAGCAACTACTAGATTAGGGCTTAGGAATGTGCCTGCCACATTCAATAGGTTAATGAAGGATATCTTTAGACCATATCTTGATAAACTTTGTGCTCGTCTTCTTTGATGACACTCTAGACTATTCCAAACAGGAAGGAGATCATGAACCCCAACTTCGGATTTTCCTTGAGACAAGGAGGTCATACAAGCTGTATGCTAAGATGACGAAATGTGCATTCCCCAAACATCAAATTGGTTATCCGGGATTCATCATATCGGTAGAAGGAATCTCAGTGGAGCCAACCTAAGTTAGAAATGTTCTAGGATGGCCAAATACCAACAACTGTCAAAGAAATACTCAGCTTTCTTGGACTGACAAGATGGTATGGGGTCTTCATCAAAAACTATGCTTTGATTGCAGCACCTTTGACAAAATTATTGAAGAAGCAAACGTCCATTGCATGGTCAACTGCCGAACAAACTAGCTTTGATAGGTTGAAGCAAAGTTTGGTATTAGTACCGATCCTAAAACTTCTAGACCACAGTAAGGAGTAGAGGTAGTAACTGATACTAGCATGCTTATGTAGAAAAGTCATCCTATAGCCTAATCTTCAAGAAACTGAAGAGCCATGAAAAGAATTATGCTACCCATGATCTTGAACTTTTAGTTGTCAAGCTTTGGAGACACTACCTGCGGGGTAACAAGTTTACACTAGTGACTGATCATAAAAAAAGTCTCAAGTGGAACTTTACCTAGAACAAGCTCAACATGAGGCAATGTCAGTGGATTGAAGTGCTGGAGGAGTGTGACCTTAAGATCAAGTACCGTCCAGGGAAAGAGAATGTAGTTGCTAATGCACTCAGTCGCAAGGCATTCCTTAATTCTCTAAAAATCCATCAATAGCTAGATCTCTAGCCACAAAGGTATAAATGCCGAACAACCCCATACTTGAGCTAGCTAGAGAGGAAGGATGCCATGATCTAGCCTATCAAAGGATGCCAAGGAAAATCTCTATCGAGGACCAGGAACAAAAGCTAGAGGCTAAGTATCATGAATTCTCTGTCAATAATGGACATGTCTACTATAGAATGAGAGCATGTATACCGGCAAGCCAATTACTTAAACAGAAGAGATTGTGCGAAGCTCATGATTTCACTTTCTCGGGACATCAAAGCTGCGAAGGATAGACAGAAGGCATACACGGATTTGAAGTGTCAAGTTAGAATATTTGAGGAAGGAGACATGGTCTTCATTCACGTATGCCCAAAGAAGAGTTCCCTATCCTTAGGGGATTGCAAGAAGCTAAGTACAAGGTATTGTGGACCATACAAGATCCTCAAATACCTAGGACCCAATGCTTATAGACTGAAACTCCCTGAGAACCTAAAGGTTCATAATGTATTCCATATCAGCCTATTGAACAAGTATGTACCTAATCCTAGCCATGTACTTGATGACCAACAAGTTGTAATGCCTAGCCAAGGAGTCCTTGAGCTACGGCCTAACAGGATCTTAGATGTTGGGGAGAGACAACTGAGATCCAGAACCTTGAGAGAATGCCTCGTCCAGTGGAAAGATTATCCCAACGAGGATGCCACTTGGATGGATGAAAGCACTCTCAACCAACAATATCCCCAGTTCATCTCGAGATGAGGACATCTCGATTCCTCCAAGGGGGAGAGAATGTAATATTCCCATTTGAGAATATTACTAAACCAACCTCCCGCTCTCATCGTAAACTCGTGCAAAGATTATCACCAGTGCCAGCAGCTAATCTATAACCACACGCGAGAAATGGAGACACTCCACCTTAGGAAAATAAGGCCGGGGATTCAAACCTGCATAGCCGCGGGAAAACTCCCTCTTGGGAGGAGGTTAAGGGGATAAAGGTGGAATTATTGCAAAATTTTTGAATTTATCTTCCCCAGCCGATGTGTGGCTGGGGGAAAGGGATGGGCTAGTAAGGGCAGCATGAGGAGGTGGGGGGAGAGAGCCATGCAACGGGCCACGTGGGGAGGTCCCCTCTCCCCCCCTTGGACTATAAGAACCCCCTTTGTGGAGGGGGGGAAAAAAGGAGGCTGCGACAGGCTGCATAAGGCGTGAGTGAAGGAGACGGCGACCTGACTGTGGGAGGCGTTGACGCTGCCATTGTGGAGGAAGGAGGAGTGGAGGACGAATCGCCGTGCTGCGCCGTGGAGGAGAGGGAGACACCGGTGACACGTCGCCACGTGGGCTTGTTTAGTCGCCGCCAGAAAGCCTCCAAGTCGCCACGCTGCCACGTGCTGCCAGAAGCTTCTTAGAAGCTTCTCTAGGAAGCTTCTAAGGGGGCTTCTCTAAGCCCCCTTCCCGTGGAGTCCCTATAAAGCCCATTTTACCCCCGGGATTTTTAAGTCCCCTTCCCTTTGGATCTCACACAAGCCATTCCCTAGGCGGGTTTTAAAGCCCTCCCTTTTGATCCTCAATAAGCCCATCCCGGGCTCTGAAGCAAAGGAAGCTACTAAGGCCCTAGGCCCGGTTCTTCATAAAGAAGAAGAGGGGTTTCTCTAAGCCCCTTCCCACTCGATTTCCCCCATAAGCCCATTGAAGAGGGTTGCTTTAAGGCCCTTTTTCAAGAACCTTTACCCCAGAATTTTGAAGAAATTAAGCATAAAGGCCTTGCCACTAATCACCCATAAGGCCCTAGGCTTGGGATTTAGAGTTCCCCTTTTCCGCAAGGCCCACAAAATCCTTCCTAAACCCGGAATTTCAAGGTGAATTAAAGCTCTCAAACCTCCATTGTCCAAGGGTCCTCATAAGAACCCTAAGGCCTTCCAAAGTCAAATTCCGCAAGTCGGAACTTCGGTCAAGGAAGCCATATCTCAAAGGGAATTGCGCATACAAGGGAGACGGGCCAAGGTCATAAGACTGCAAGCCAAGGCAAGAAGTTGAAATCCACAAAGGCTAACCGGAGATCGAATTCGCGATGGCCTCTAAAAAGTCACAAGGCGCAACCGTAGGAGGATCATCTCCTAATATTCATGTGGACATTTCACCGAACCCGCAAGTCCAGGTTTTCTTCCTATTTTTGATTTACGTCGAAGTAGCAATTATGCATGGTTAATTCATGGAATTAGGATGCACTTTTGCGATTGAAATACATTGGCTATTTTAAAGGAAGTAACTCACGATTGAAGATCGGTCGTTTGTATTTTTCAATGGAATGAACGAAAAAGAGCATAAGGTGTCTATGCATTTGTAGGACCTTATCAGTAAGTTTCCTTTTGTGCATTCAAAAGTGACGAGCCTAGGACAACTGTTACCTCATTACAAGGTTGAAATTATTGAGGTACACCTTTTTACTAGGCATGGAAAGATTAATGGCATGTCACATTTTTAGATAAATCTTCCTTGTAATGATTCATGAGGAAAAGTTAACACTCATAAGATGTTATTCGAAAAGAAATAGAAGAGCACGAAAATGATATATGGACTTGCCAGTGGCATGTAAAATGGAATAAGTTAACACTAGCTTTAGTTTTGTATGAGCTTCATTGACTACACTGTAGCTAGGAGAAAGTTGCGTATTGCATAGTCCTCATGCAAAAATGTCATTCATCAGGAGCCGCATTTAGGAAAGGTTGCATGGTTTATCAAAGCATGAGATTCTAAAGTGTAGACAACCAGGTTGTAGGCATGATTATTTGATGTAAGTCCTAGTAGGACCTAGGAAAGTTAGTGTCCAGATTATTAGGCATTTTTACTTTACCAAGGAAAGATAGGGTTATTGTGAACCATGTGATGCGTAGAAGCAATGAATCGCATGTTTACATGTATTGGTGTAGTTGTAACTATTTTTCCCTTTAGATCTAGTTTATTAGCTCTAGGAAAGGCTCATCCTTGTCGCAAGACAAGTATATTGAATTGTCTAAATCATCTAACCCACAAGGGATTCATATAGGCATGGTTCAATCGATATGATAATTATCCCAAGTGCTAACTAGGGTTTAGCGCGATAAGGATTCGACCTAGTTTTACACTTGTTGCCAAGTCAAAACCCTCAAACCCAATGATCATACCCACATTCACGAAATGTTGAGTCAATTGGATGCTCATGCATAAAACGATCTAAGGTTGCTACCCTAAGGATCATTCGACCTAGTGCTAGAACTTGGTTTGAGTTGGAATCCCTAGGACCGAACGTTGTCGGTCTAGTGCAATTAGGATTGGGGTGAGTGAGAAGACGCCCTAAACCCTACTTCGAGTCTAATCATAATTCTTGACCAGAAAACACCATTCAAAAGTGAAATGATCTCTTGGAATGGAGGCGACACTTGTGCAACAAGTTGCAACGTCGCATAGCCTTGTGGTTTGATCACAAGAAAGTTTTGCCAATCCTTAGAATGAGGTTGGCAGATTCTTGCGCAAATTTAACTTACAAGAGGAGTAGTAATCATCCTGTTACATCACCTTTCTTGGGGAATAATTGCCAAGAAAAAGGAGAGTTAGGTATTTGCTTGGAAGCAAATGACCAATCAATAAATTGAAGCGACATGGTCGCCAGGATTTACTATTAATAAAACCTAAGGTATTGGTTAAGTTGGGTTAACAGGGTATGGCCCTAACCCAAGGACAAAAGGGTGAACAAACAAACCCTTGGGGATCTTGCCAAGTCGCAATTGATCCCAGATCGAATGCTGGATGCATTCGGAGAGAAAGATTCACTCCTTAACAGTTGGCCAAATAAACGACCACTGAAATTGATTGTGCTTGTAATAGTTTAGAAAGCACTGTTTGCATTGTTTGCTCAAGGAACTAAAGGATGAAAAGATATCTAAATGCTTCAGGTTGAGGGCCTGAAGGGAGAGGCAGCTTCAGTTACCCCCGACTGCCTGCCTGACCCTAACCAAGGGGGTTGTTGACCGCGCCGGGAACATGGACCGAACCCGCCGCGAGAGGTCTTTCCGTTGAGCTCTACTTGGAGCAGGAGGACGCTTGGGTGCCAGGGGGGGCTCTGGCTGTAAATCCCTCGCCTTCCGGGTCCTGCACAAGAGGCTAACATGACTCGGGATTGGATCTCGAGGCCCGCATACTAGTCTACGGGCAGAAGCTTGGAATAGTGATCCCTAGCGGATTACTGGATAAGCCTTCGGGCGGATTATGGACAAGCCTACGGGCGGAACTCCTTGTATTCCAAAGATAAAATGATGAAATGATAATAAAGAAGTTGTTTGATATTGTTTTTCTATGTCACGTGATAAGATTACGTGAAGGAACCAGTGCTTAATAGGGTTAATTAAAGAAGCTGATTGTTATATGTCAAATTAATGTGTTAGATAATTACATAACTAAAACAAACCGAGGAAAGTGCGGAGGATGGACCATGGGTCCGTCCTACGGATGGGTGGTCCCGGTTAGCCGGGAACTTTTCTCAAAGATCTGGAAGAGCAGCGGGAGGTTCATCGAAAGCAATGACCGAGAATTATGTTTTACCCAATTTACATTGTTTAGGGGAACGGAATGGGACTATGGCAGAGAGGTTGAGTTTTGCATCCCTCTCGTTTCCCATTCTCCTTGAACCAAGTGCAGCGTGATTCCGCTTCGGACCTGGCGTTTCTGCGTAAAGTAGTTCGCTCGGGTCTGACGCTAGTTGCTGCTAGCTAATGACCAAACCCAAATTCAGGTCGATCCTAAGTGGGAACGGCCAGGATACTTCCGCTACATGGCAGACGCGGGAAGACCTAGATCGCAAGTCCCGTAACATTCCGTGGGAGTGCCGGGCGGAGCTTTCTAGACATCCTTTCCGATGGACTGCTAAGACGTGTCCGGGATGACTCTAGGGGACACGTTACACAATCCTAACAATCACAGTTGACACACCCTTTTCCTTGTGGGCATTGCACTGTCCTTCTCCTTGTGCTTCTAATAGCCCTTATGATCTTCCTCATGAGGCAGTCTTGTTCTGTTAGCCCCTCCCAGACACCTCCCATCCTTACTATATTCTCCTCTTGTCTAATCCAGCAGTGGTAACATGGATGGTTCTGCCACATGGTATTTCTACCATACTCTTTATTTTTAAAAAATAAAAATAAAAAACAAACAAACAAACTGCTATGGGAGAAAAGGAAGTGATTCCATGTCATAGCAGGGCTCATTCCAAGCAAAGGCGGCAAACACCCTTGGGTGGAAGCTGGCTATGGGCAAGGTGGTAACACCGGCACTCCAAAAATTTGATCCATTAGTTGACATCTCCATAATCCAATTCCGAAACTGCCTCCCTTGGTACGTTGTGTCCTGTGCCTCTCTGGGGAGCGTCTGACGATCTTCCAGCAGACGACATGTTCTATATCCGATACACAGTTTCGATCTATTGGCTACCTCCCTGGGTATGCCTCTTCATCAGCAGACAAAGTGATCTTCATCAACAACCCCCTAAGTGATGTGAGTTTTCATCCTAACCGGATGGGGATGTGAGCAGGGTTTGCCCTCTGTATCTATCAATGAGCATGAGACAGAGAGTGGGGTGAGTGACCAATCATTTCCCTTCAATTCACTTAAGAGGTGCAATGTGTGAATGGAGTGTTACACGCATGGGTTGGGCCTCTCAATGCATAAAGCAAGATTTGTTCCTGTGTACTGCACTATAAGGCTCCCTAGCCTTCCTTCTCGCACCGTATGCCGACACAGGGTGGGATGCATGGTTGCACCATCAAATGCGCACAAGGCATACAACAATTCTGCATAAGTGAATGTGAGGATTACATCAACGGGTTTCAAGAATGGGCTACCCTCTGTAGCTTTCAACAGAGTGTGAGACAGAGGGTGGGCTGAGTGTGACTGGTGTTTCTCCTCAATCAATTCCAAGAGGTGAGATTGAGGGACATTATGATAATTGGAGTCAGGCACATTTCTGTGTCCCTCTACACACACAGGACATGTCTCTACCACCATCACAAGCCATGCCACCCTATTCTGTACACTGCATGATAAGGTTCATGGCCTTCCTACTTGCACCTATGCCAAATGGGTGGAACGCATGAATGCACAATCAATTGTTCATGGCCTTCCTACTTGCACCTATGCCAAATGGGTGGAACGCACGAATGCACAATCAATTGTGCACACTGGTATACTCCCTCCCAATTACTTTCCCCTTGTTTAGTTCTACACCGACCGTGAGTTATGGGATTTCATGCTTATTCATTGAGTGATGTGTGTCATGGGGTGAGCGACTATTCTGTCACCCTCTTTAGTGTCCTTGAGGTGAGAGTTCTATTCTTCATCATGGATACTTGAATCGACGGACTTTATTGACAAAGCTACCTCCCTGGGTGTTATTGCATGGTCCCTGCCATGCTAGACATGTTCAGTGGCATGCCTTGGTCCCTCTTGCCACCCAAGGATGGCTTCAATCTTCCTACGTCAACAATGACAGTTCCCTTCAACCATCTACAAAATGGACCAAGTGTTCCTAACTCTACTTTTTTGTTTGCAAGTGCATGTTATGTCTTAAGTGTGGGGATGCTAGTGTCTAGTCGGTTGACAAGTCCGTGGCCGTGTTGATCAATCTAACCTAATCGATAAGGTCTTAAGTGTGGAGATGCGTCCATGCGCGTCTGATGTGCATACCCCCTACATATGTCATTACCCAATCCTGTGTGTCTACCACGTACTAGTTCTGCCCTGATGGGGTCTCTTCCTCACCCACCCACCCTCGTACCCCCTATTGTTGAGGCCATTTCCCTTGTGGTTGCTTTTATTTGCGCACTTTTTTTCCTTTTCTATGTGAACATACCCTACGTTTACCAAACTCCCGATCCAACCTTATAGCCCTATTCGTCCCTTTGAATGATACACTTTTCCTTTTTATATCCCCCTGTTTCGGTTTACCATTTTTGCATTATTAATTTTTGAATCTTTTCCTGCACAATTGGACGTATTTCCATGTGAAAATGCCCTTCCTCGCTTCAGAACAATGATCTAGCATACCAGCCCTATCCTATGCTTTTCCTTGGATATTTTTTCTTTTCATTACGTGTCATTCTGACGTACGGTTTGTCCGTAATTAATTTTTGTGTGATTTTGTGCCTTTGTCGCATATGTTTTTTATCTTTTTCCAAGTGAACCTGCCCTCTTCTCCACAGAAATTCCATTCTAAATAGATAGCCTCATCTAGCCACCCTTCTTGCCCAATTCTCCTTTTACCTTCGCCCTATTGCACCCTCAGATTTTTTTTAAATTAATTTTTATTGGTGTTTTTTAGCTCCATTTTTTGGTTTTTTCCATGTGAACTCCTCCTAACCTCATCCGAAGTGAGATTTGATGTGACCTCCTTGATGATTATATATGTCCTGACATTTTTCCTTTTTATTTCCCTTCATTCCGGTGCACGGATCCTTCGCTATCAATTTCCAAATCCTGTTTCAGATACGATTTTTGGGTTCTTTTCCATGTGAATGGGGGTTCTTTTGCTCGATACTGTGTTCTGATGTGATAGGATTGTCGGACACAATTTTTTGCACATGTTTTCTTCTTCCCTCACTTCATTTCGGATAATGTATTTTTCAATATTAATTTCCGTATGTGATTTTGGGGTCTTTTTTTGCCTTTTTTGCATGGGAACCCCTCCTTAGTCCCTTGGATCTGCGTTTTATTATGCTCACCCTAAAAATCCCCTTCCCACAGACATTTTTCCTTTTTATTGCCCTTCGTTCCGGTGCTCGAATCTTTTTCTATTAATTTTCACGTCCCGTTTTGGGGATCCTTTTTGGTTTTTTCCAAGTGACCGGGTCTTTTTTCTGTCGTCGGAACGGTGTTCTAGCATGATAAGCCTATCCAACATGACTTTTCTCACCACTTTTCTTTTTCCCGCATTTCACTTTGACAAATGGATTTTTCGATATTAATTGTTATATGCGTTTTCAGGCGTGATTTTTGCATTTTCCCATGTGAATGCCCTGACTTGATCCTGCACACCTCGTTGTACTTTTCAACAAGCTCCCCCTTGCCTTCCAGCATAGTTTTCCTTTTTATCACATTGCATTTTTGCTAACAGTTTGCATGTTATTCAATTTTCTTTATTTTGTCGTGTCTCCACGCGCCTCGCCTTGCACGTGATCGTGCATGTTTTTGTTTTTACGCTCCTCGCGACGCTCCCGTGGCGTCCAAGCCTCCCCCATCGTCGTTCCGGCCCCCGTTGCTTCTCATCAGTGCAAAAAAAAAATTTACCCTCGCTCGGGCGGTCTCCATTCTTTCTTTCTTTTTCTTTATTTATTGGTCATGTTTTTTTTAAAAAACACACACACAAAACAAAAAACAAAAAACAACCCAAACACAAAGAACCAACCAACACACAAAACAACAAAACAAACAAAACTAAAAAACTAAACACACAACAAAGCAAACAAATCAATTTAAAAAATAAATAAATAAATCAATAAAGCCAAACAAACAAAAAAAACAAAAAAATCAAACCCCCCCTCGACGGTTTTCCCTCCCCCTTACCCTTCTTCTTTCTCTCTCTCCCTCTCTTTCTCTCTCCTGCTATCTTCTCTGTTCGCCTCTTCTTCCTCCCCCTCCTTCCTCTCCTTCACCACCTCCTTTCTCTCCCTCGCCACCTCCCCCAAGTGGCCACCCTCTCTCCCTCGCGGCCACCCTCCCCTCCTTCCTCTCCCTCGCCACCTCCCCCAAGCAACCACCCTCCCTCCCTTCTTAGGACCATCTTTCCCACCTTCCTCTCCTTTGCCACCTCCCCCAGGCGGTCACCCTGCCCGCACTGTGCTTCTTGTCCCCCCCCTGCATCGTCATTCCATCTCCCCCCGCCGTCCTTCCCTGTGTCCCCCCTGTCGTCCTTCATTGCCTCGCCCACCCGCTCGTTTACCCCCCCCCCCCCCCCAAATTACCCCCCGCCCGCCCATTCACCCCTCCCCCCCCCCCCCAATTACCCCCCCTCCCAAATTACACCCCGTCCGCCCGTTTATTCCCCCCCCCCCCCCCCCCAATTACCCCCACCCGCCTGTTCACCCCCTCCCCAAATTAACCCCCCCGCCCGCCCATTTGCCCCCCCAACCCGCTCATTCAACCCCCCCCCACCCCCCCATTTGTCCCTCCGCCCACCCGTTCACCCCCCCCCCTGGAAATTTCCCCCCCGCCCGCCAATTTGTTCCCCCGCCCATACCTTCATACCCCCCTTCCCTGCCCAATACCCACCCCCCTCCTAAGCCCTATTCCCCCCCACCCCCCCCCCCCCCACCCCCCGGTGGAAACCTTAAACCCCCCCTTGTAGCCCCCATTCTCCCCCAGCCCTTCCCCTTTCCTCCTTTACCTACGCCCCCCTTCCCACTCACTCCCCCACTCCTTAGCAACCCCATCACTGGTGGTTTCCCTTTGTCCCCTCCTCTTCCAATTCCTCCTCATGTGTTCGTGGGCGTTTACGGGTCTTCGTACTGCATTTTGCAGGCGTTCTTGCACACCGAGGCATTGTTGTGCCGTGTTGTCAGTGAGCTGCACGTGGGACTTCACGCGCTAGGGCGCGCTTCTAGTCTTCTCGGTGCGGTGGTGCATGCCGTCCGAGCACACGCTGCTATTCACACGCAGCCAGGGTACCTTCTTTTATTTTTCAAAAACCCATTAACACCCGAAAAAAGTAAACACCTAAAACCCTTAAAAAATCATAAAAATTCAATTAAAAATAGAAAAATAGCTTTTCCTCACTAAATTGGGAATTTTTCTAGTTTATCTTGCTAGTTATAATGCGGAGAATTAATTGCAAAAGTTTTAAATCCTTCCAATTTCATTGGAAACAAAATCAATAAAAATCAAAATTAAATTCAAGAAAATCATAGAAAAGTCCATCAATGCAATTGACTACTTTTGAAATATTTTTATATGCTGAAAAAACCTTGACACATGATCACCCTATTTTTTTTCAAGCCAAAATGTTAAATTTTTACATAAATTCATAGAAATTTCATTTTAATTTTCAAAAATAGGCTGAAATTTTACTCAAAAAATATAGATCCATTGTTGAAGTGTGATGGTTCAATTCTCACTTAGGGTTGATTGCAAAAAGCTAGAAATTAAATTTGTGCTTTTAAAAAAAAGAAACCATAATAAATCAAATATTTTTAACAAAAAAAACACATAAATAACAATAAAAATGATAATAACACCCAAATACTAATCCGAATTAACTAAACCAAATATGACCCAACTAATTTTGCCTTTATATATATATTTTTTAATACGGTGTTTCATTTTTTTTTCAGTAGAGTGGCTTTTGCTTTTTTATTGGACTCATTGCATCTTGGGATCCATCCGTGTGTCCTCAGTCTCTTGCCTACACACCCCTGTTAAGTATTTATATTTTCTAATTTCTTTTTTTTTGTCACCCCTTAACCACGGTTAATGGTTAAAATGAATTTAAATTACCCACTTTTCTACACGCACTCGCGTCAAACACACATTTTTCTAAACAATTAAAAGTGAACTAGTCGTTCACTTAGCACACGCTTCGTGCACTACAAACACATCTAAGTTAATAAAAAATAAACCCACCGTCACAAGTGCACGCACTACACAAAAAATACTAAACACAAACTTAATTTTTAATTAATGAATATGCATTTAACGACCTAAGTCTAGGTATCGAAGTCCAAGATCTGTTAAAAGCACCGTTTCACATTAATAAATTGTAACTAACAATTTAAAAATGAACCGTCATTTTTTATTAAGTTTTATAACCTAATAAAATTTCACCCATTTTTTAATAATTTATTAAAACAATTAACCATTCACTAAAATCTTTTCCCTCATTGCACTTTTTCTCTTTTTAATAAATGAGCTTCATGGGATAAGCACGTGCAGTCTTTTGAGTTGTCATTGCTTACCAAAGTTGTGGTTATGTCCTGAGAGAGTTATTGAGGTATTATGGTTTGATTGTATGATAGAATTACAGGTGCGGTCCATAGTTTTCTTTTCTGCATGATACGAGGTCTCGGGTGCATGTTTGTTGCATAGCATGAAGCTTTCGGTTGCATATGTGTAGAGGTCATGCCAAATTTTTCTAGGATGTGGATTGTTTGGGGTGGTAAGTTGGTGAATCACGTTTGTGTGGGCTTATTTTGGTCAAAATTTTTTTAATGGATATTCTATTGTTTTGCAAGCATTCACTGTGATTGTCTATGTGTGTGGTGTGTGTGTGTGTAATCTATTTGAATGGCGTCTCAAGCTCCTCCTCCAATCTAGTACGTTCCATTGGTCTCTTACGATTATTCGTTATTGCTAGAGTCTGAACTTATTAGCAAAGCAGGCTTAACAAAGTTCATCTCACTCTTGTTACCACTCATTTGAGAGGATATTGATACTTGTGATCAGTTTCTAGCCTCTTACAGTAAGAGGTCTGGCCCTGTCAGAGGAACCATTGTCCAATTGATGCCTAAAAGTTTGGGCAAGGCTCTATCATCATCCTATCGGGGAGACTCTTTCCCTACTGCTAGACAATTGTTCTTGAATGAGGATATACTTAAATTGTTGCAAAAGCATACACTGGATGTGTTGGATCCCAAGAAAGTTCTTACCACTTCTGGCATCAGTGTCTCCATGATCTCCAATCCTGTGTGGAAGCAACTATGTCAGATCCTTCAGGACAGGTTTATGCGTGTTGCCAAGACACCCCTAATTACCTTTCAAAGGAGTTGTTTACAACTTCTAGAATCGTGTTAAAAGGCATAAAGATTAATTAGAGTTCCTACCTTCTATCCAAAATTTCTATCTAATCCCCAAGGCTTGTGTATTCAGTACTTAGGAACAATCTTGAAGCTTCAAATGCTTGAAATTGAAGCATTAAACCCGTCTCCCCTAAATTTTTGCTCCATGGAAGCTGTTGAGCTTCAATCTTAAACCATTTTGTGCTTAATCCTTGTAATTTGTTGAAGAATCCTTGCTGAGATGATCCCACGGGCTAAAAGGATGAAGAATCTTCAAGAAATTGTTGAAAAATGGAAGCTCGGACTGAAGCTTTCATTGCTGCCATGGACTGGTCACCTAGGGTTTAGGAAGAAGCTGAAGAACCTTGAATAGGGCTGAATATCTCCATTTCACTGATGGTTTATGCTTGCAAAGGATCAGGGAGAGTGCCAAGGCCTGAGGAAGAAGCAACCAATGCAAAGAGCAGGCTGGAATTAGCCCGAAAATTGCGCCACAATTTTTGGGGTTGTTCCTGGCTCCATAGCTGAGCCAAGATGAAGCAATCCTGTGCTCATTCTAAAGCTCATGAAGAGAGGGATCTATTCTAGGAAATTCTTGGCCAAGAAGATCAAGGGTTTGAGAGAAATGAGCAGATCTTGATGCTGAACTTCCATGAAACCTACAAGAAACTCTAGGAAAGGGAAAGAGAACTCCCTCTTTTCAAAGTAACCACAATTTGTTCCCAAACTAAGCTCAGTTAACTCTTCTTTACCCTAATTACCTCTAATTTTGCATGAAATTTGATGACGGCCTGTCATTTAAGCCATCCTCCGCCATATCTGACCTTGGATATCTCCAGATGTAGTCTCTTACTAACTGTAGATGATCTGCAACACTCCACTAATCACTGTCTTATTCAATTTTTGTTTAAAATTGATTTTGATAGAGGAAAATAGGACTGAAAATACAAGAAAAGAATGGATCAAAGACCAATGCTCTGATACCACTTGTCAGAGAGAGAACTAGGGAGAGAGAAAGAGGAGAGAGAAGACTATAAAAGAAAGAGAAAGACTGCAGGAAGAGAGAGAAGAAGAGTGACGAGGAGAGAGAAAGACTAGATTTAGAGAGAGAAAGATAGGAAAGAGGGAGAAGCCATAGAAGTTGTGAGCAAGATGAGAGAGAAAGACTGTAATTGTATTAATGTGTCAAAAAGATGTGAAAAATTACATGTCTTCTCCTTTTATACCAATGTCAGTGTGACATGGTATAATATCAATGTTATTTACACTAAATCCTTATTCCCAGCTTCTTACAATTGGGAGGTGCATCCACAACCTATGAAAGATTATTGAGAGTGATTATTAAGTATCGTAGAAAGGAGATGATGTACTATTGATTGAGAGAGAGAGAGAGAGAGAGAGAGAGAGAGAGAGAGAGAGAGAGAGTTAGAGATAGCCAATTCTATCAAAAGAATATATCTATCTATGAGAGATTGAGAGAGAAAAATATGAAGAAAATGAAGATGGATACTCCCAATTTGATAGAATTAACAATAATCTCCCAATTTCCATTTTTTGAATACTAAAAAGGTGACACCCAAATAACATGCCCATAAGTTTCTCAAAACCATATGACATGACCTATGATTAGAAAGCACTTGAAAAATGGAATCTATTGAGCTATAGAGTGCTCGTAGAAAGGAGATGATGTACTATTGATTGAGAGAGAGAGAGAGAGAGAGAGAGAGAGAGAGAGAGAGAGAGAGAGAGTTAGAGATAGCCAATTCTATCAAAAGAATATATCTATCTATGAGAGATTGAGAGAGAAAAATATGAAGAAAATGAAGATGGATACTCCCAATTTGATAGAATTAACCATAATCTCCCAATTTCCATTTTTTGAATACTAAAAAGGTGACACCCAAATAACATGCCCATAAGTTTCTCAAAACCATATGACATGACCTATGAATAGAAAGCACTTGAAAAATGGAATCTATTGAGCTATAGAGTGCTCGATTTAGAGTTATAGTGTTCACGTTTTGACCAATCCAATGATTTGACCATGTGTCCTAAACTTAAGGGAAATTCCCATATTCTCCAATATGGTGTTATAAAGATGTTGAAGATTATGGCTGATTCTATCAAATCCGTAGAAGATATCTACTATGATGTTGCGTGAAGATTTATTCTTTTCCTTGTTTCGATTCTCAAAAGAATGAAACAAAAGCTTGTTGATGTTACAAGATAAATTTTCTTGCAGTAGAAACCCCTTTTTCTTGGTGTTCCTTTTGGGGCTCCAAATGTTATAGTACTTTTATACTTTCAGCAAAGTGTTTATGTCATTGTCAACACAGAAAACTGTTTATGAGTCCAAGCTTCCAACCTAATTCACTTGTGTGGCATTTAGTCTTGATGTTTGTTATCTCATGAGCTCACTCTTCCTCTTTCAACCTCCATATCCATGCTCTAGATTCAACATTTTTACACTATCCTCCAATTAGCTAGGAATCCGATCTTCCATGTGAAGACCAAACACATTGAGGTGAGGTACCACTTCATTCATGAGGTCATTAAGAATAGGACTGTTGATCTTTTCAAGATCTTGAATTACCAAAATCCTACATACTTGCTTATAAAAATTCTCTCAGTGGAGCGTTTTGCCTTCCTTTAGGAAGGTGATGGTGAGATGACATCTTTTCTCATCATGTTGTACCTATATAAAATTGTACTTTTTTCTTTTTTGTCTCTCATCAATGAGGTTAAGGCACCTTAAGTGGGAGGTTTTTGGGAATAAAGGCACCTCTTCCTAGCCACCTATATATTACCACACTAACATTTTCCATGCCTGAACACTGCAGATGGCAAGCGCCCATCACTATCACTTTATTATTTATTCTTTTAGTGATATTTGAATAAAGGGAAGGCCGAACACACATTGTGACTATTGGAGTTCTCACATTGTGTGTGCCTCTCTCTCTTACTCTTGCTCCTTCCACCATAGCTCTTGCTTGCACTCCATGCTTCTAATTCAAGGCTCACCTCCCTTCAAAATTCAACAAAGATCAATAGGAGATTGCAAAATAAGCTGCTAAGGAGAAAGAAGCCAACTACACTACTCGGCTCTAATAAGAAGCCTTGAGTGAAAGGATAGTTAGTAAATAGCAGGGCTCATAGTTGTCAAGACAAGGAGGAAGAAGAAGGATTGTGATGAAAATCTGTATCAGGAGAACCCAGTATACCATAGAAGAAAATAAAGGACTATAAAGGTGGAAGAGGAATCCAGGAGACTTAAAGAGGAGAGCAAGAAGGAATAAGAGGAAGAGGAAGAAAGACTCAGACAAGAGGAGGAGTAGCAGATAGCATTGGCCATCAAAAGATCAATGAAACAATCCTCCCAATATCACGAGTTAGCTATGATGAGTCCCCTACGAGAGAATGTGCCAAGCACAAGTGCTATTGCAGAAGAGATAGGAAAAAGACAGTGGTGTGGCAGAAGGTAAGGAAAAGACTCTTGTGCATGCAATCCCACCAATCATGGCCCTGACATCCACTTCAACGCAAGAAACCACCAAGGGGGAAATTAATGAAAGCAATTTCAAGGACCAAAGAAGATACTTTTCTTGGAAGTATCAACTACTTTGGTGCCCTTAGCCATACGCAATAGGGAAGAGTATGATGAGCTGGTAAAAGAACTACTAAGCCAACTTGACAAGATGTTTGAAGAGAAAATTGTTGCACTCGCCAAGTGTAGGAGCCTTCGCTCGTTCGCCAAGACGAGCAGACTGCTTATTGCTTCAAGCATTTCAAGCAAAGTGCTATGGCCATGACATATGATTTTTGATGCCGAGAAGTGCTAAAAAATAGCCAAATTTTACTAATATCAGGGGAAAAATAGGTTTGATCGAAGGCGATGGTGACAATTAGTACGATTTTAAGCGACGATGCCCAAAAATGCTTAAAAGAGCCACTGGACGGGGTCGGAGAATTTTAATAATTTTTTGGCATGATAGACGAGACCCTGGGAGATGCCCGCAGTGGAAGACTTCAAGATGGACGCCCAAGATTTTTCAGACCAAGAATCGGACACCGGATGCGGAAAAGGGAGTGCCCGGAAGGCCAAAGGCCAAATAGGCGTGTGGAAATAGACTTTAAGAGAGCCGAAAGGGTGTGACCCTTTGTGGCTCCCTTTGGGAGCCCAAAATTGAAAAACGTGGGGGGGAGGGGGGGCTGCGTTTTTTTCGCCACCTGCATGGAAGGAGGCGCCATCATTCCATTTGTGGAGGAGGGGGGCTATGGCACCTACAAGCAACTACCCCAACTGATCTCATGGATGTTCTTCTTCCTATCTTCTCTCTCCATCATCGGTCCGCTCCTCAATTGGTTTCCTGGTTGTGGCGATCAAAAACTAGTCTTTCCCTCTCCTCCCTCTCTCTCCTGCATAGAGGCAATTCATGTGCAAGAAATCGAGAAGAAGAGGGGCTGAAAAATGCTTGTTTGGCTGTGATCGGATTGCTCCAAGATGAAGAGGAGGCTGAGGAAAGAGGTTCAGCACTGAAGAATGGTTGCTGGTCGGTGGTCTGTAGGCTGCCCAGAATAATTATTAAAAAACCTGCAACACGCAAGACACGCGGTATGCTCCAATTTTATGAAGAAATTTACTTGTTTTTGTTGTGTCATGGTCCAAATGTTGTTCATATGCGATGAATTTTTGATTGAACCTTGTTTGCATCATGATTGAGGGTTGTAACTATAGAAATAAAAAACCCGCAATAATTTAGAGTCGTTATTAATTCTTTAAAACTCGCAAAATGTCATTTTCAATGGAAATTAGTGGTTTTTTTCGATTTTGAGTTGGAAAAAAGGGGTGGAAATGGAACAAAATTAGAGAAAATGTTAATTTTTAGTCAAAATAATAAGCCAAGACAAATAAATCAGAAAATACATATTTTTATGAATAATAAATAGAAAAAAATAGTAAAAAATAGAGAAAATTTAGATTTTTGTGCTAAAAAAATATGGAAAAATAAGATTTATGTGCGTGAATGTTTTGCAAGGTTAAAGCATGAGGTCAAGCCTCAGTTCGGACTTGTCCTTTATGATATAGTACATGTTTATTATTTTTTACATACAAAAATAATACAAAACAACCATTTAGACTTATGCACTGCAACAACACCTAAATGGTGAGGGGGGAGGAAGTTTGTGCGATGATCTAATTGATGAAAAGATATAAATTATGCTTTCCCTGTTTGTGCATAGCAGTTAGAGATCGTTCCATAATTAAATATAGATGACTAGTAGCACGGAAGTTTGGGTGCTAGTCCCTAAAGCATTGTAGTACGTAACGCTTAGTTCAAATTCATGAAAGAGCTGTTTTTCGCACCTTACATGGCTATTTTTTTAAATCATAAAATGGTTGTGCACAATCGTCATACACCTTGCATCAAGCATGCCACGTGGTATCTCTTGGAATGCATTGTAGTCCCTCCCCTCGGGGGGTTCACTATATATATATTCTCTATATAATGTGCATTCATGGCCTATTTATAAATATCCTAATCTATGAATTTTTCTTGAATAAAACACAACCCTTTTCTATTAAATTTGCAAGTAATCCCTTTATATGACTGCCTTCTGTATGTAAAAAATGGTGTTTTAAAAACCCCTTATTTTGAACTCACATTATATATACTTATATTCATGAGTGACCCCCTCCCCCCCCCCCCCGAGATTGCAATTGATTGATAAACTTTGACCAACGATGACAGGACAGGAAACCCAAGCTGTAGGTTTAGACGGGTGCTTCCATTGGGAAAAGTTTTGTGAGGAAAATCAAAAATCTCCTGGAATGCTGAATTATGAAAGAGTGGAGTTTGTGCATTATGTTTTATATGTTGGAGCGACGCATCTTGGGGCTAATCCTCGAGGTGTAGGAGAGTTGTAGTGGAGCTGCGGCAATCAGCCGAGAGCTGCTTTCCTATGTGTGTATTACGAGGCATTATGCCTATATGTTATGGGATCTCCCTCTGAGGAGAAGGGAAGGTGAACGTTGGACTACATATTGGATACAAACACAAAATCGTCATAAGCATTTAGTGCAAAGTGATTTTTAGATGCTCCTGGCCCGTGAGGCCGTGTGGTGGGGTTGTTTGTGGTATGCATGAAGGAGGTCCGGCTAGTGCCATAGCCAGTGTTAGCCCATTTTAGGTCCCATCAGTGGTGCATTTTTTCGAAGCCGCCAACAAGTGGTGGTTCTTGAATATAGGGTTTTTAGGGACCAAATAGTTTGTTTATGTCCTCTGATGACAAGGATCATTAAGCCAAAATATAGAAAGTAGAACGTGCTGAAAGCGCTAGATGGCGGTTGGAGATTGTAAGATAGTATTCTCCTCAAAGGAGCAGCCCATTACGCATAAGTAGCAGTGGTTCTAGTACCCTAGGTGTTACGAGTAGCTCTTTGAGTGCAAGTGGAAGTCTTGGTACTTCCCTATTTCCATTTAATCAACCCACAACAAGTGGGGGTGTAGTGTTGCCTACACAAACTCTTGTTGTCAATCCGGTTGTAGCCTTGGCACAACCTATCGCAATTCCAGCAGGTACATCGGATTTATCGCCATTAGGAGCATCGTTGCCCATTTTCCATGGGTTAGCAGAAGAAGATGGAGAACTCCACATTAAGGAGTTTCAAATGCTCATGTTCAACTATCGAATCCAAGATGAAGGACACCTAATGATGTTTTTCAAATGTGATATTTGCAGGAAGTCTAACCACTTAGCCATTACCTGTTGGAGTAAGATCAGTTCTCTCCAACAAGGGAGTAAACAACCAAGTCCAATTAACCATCATGCACAAGGGAATAATCTCCAGCAAGACGATGGACCAAGGCAAATATTGCAAAGAGGAAAGGCTATTGTAGAGGAGTTACCTCTTGGCAGTGGAGTCAACCTTATTGAGGCTATACGTATCAATGATGCTAAAACTTCTAATCTATGAGCCGTAACAAGAGGTCAAAAGATTAAAGAGGGTGACAAAGGAATTGTAAAACCTGTCGAGGGAAGCCCTAAGCAAGATGTTGGGGAAAAGTGAGTCTTGAATCCTGATATGGAAGGTGGACCATTAAGACCTGTTGTTGGTAGTAAAGTCGATCCCGAGGAGGATAAAGGATTGCCAAGAAAGAATGTAAAGGCTAAAAAAGAGGCACCAAAGCCAATGGAAAGACCAAAGGAGAGAATGGTTTGGCGCGAGAAGAGAACTTTAGCTAATTACCACGACTTTGATCTAGCAAGTTCCCTTTGCGAAGTCAAACCAGACGTGAATCTCCTACAATTGATTAAACTTTCTCTAGGAGTACACAAGGAATTCAAGAAAATCCTACGTGTAGGGTATATAGTAGAACCTTTGGGTATAGCTAGAGTGGGAGAAGATTGGTTCGATCATGTTGAAAAGCATTGCCATAGGGTTCCAGCATATGTGGATGGAATATTAGTGGAGCACACTATTGTGGACACTAGATCCTCTGTCAATATCATAAGTTCAGACTTGATGGAGAGGTTAGGTCTAGAGATCCAAAAAGACGGCTCCACACTTCTTAGGATGGCTAATGATAGTCTAAGACAACTAGAAGGTTGCATTACTAAGGTCCACGTTACAGTTGCGAGCGCGGAATGCTATCTGGACTTTAGGGTGATAAGGTTTGCAAGATGTCCTAGCTATGGACTTTTGCTAGGCAGATCATGGATTCTATGGACAGACTGTGAAATCAATATACCCATTGGTCGAGTGATTCTAGGTCGAGGTGCTCATCGTGTAATAGTGGATGCTTACCCTGAGTCTCCTCATAGTGAGAGAGCTCCACTATCCTCCATTGAACTAGAAACAATAGATGATCCATCTGGTAGTGAGACGTCATCAAGCAATGGATCTAAGGAAGGGTCCACTACAGAGGATATTTATTAGATAACCCTGAATGAGCTAATAGAGCCTCATGATCGAATAAGAGACGCAGACGTTATTGAGCTGGATCTTGGTACGCTAAATGATTCGCGGCCAATTAAATTAGGATCCATGCTCAGTTCGGAAGAAAGAGAGGATTATGTGTCCTTAATTTGAGAGTTCCTTGATATCTTTGCTTGGAGCTATGCTTCAGGTTATTCCTCCCAGTATAGTTGTGCATACTATTCCTGTAAAGGAATGTACCCGCCTTGTACGTCAGAAAGTAAGGCGTATGCCTTTTGAATTAAGGGACAAGTTGTATGAGGAACCACAGAAGTTGCAAAAAGTGGGTTTGATCTTCCCTGTTCAGCATACTAAATGGTGCTCACCAGTTGTGATCAAGAAGAAGAATAATAATCAAATCTGTCTTTGTGTAGATTTTAGAGAGTTGAATAAGCAGACTGTTAAAGATTACTACCCATTGCCATTTATTGACCAAATTTTGGATCAACTAGCGGGTAGGAAAATCTATTCATTTATGGACTGCTTTGCAAGGTATAACCAAATGGCGATCACTGAGCAAGACAAGCTAAAACGACATTTATTACAGTCTTCGGTACCTTTGCGTACAATGTGATGGCATTTGGGTTGTGTAATGCACCTGGTTCGTGGCAAAGAACAGCCGGCAAGACCTTTGGTGACATCTCCCCAAAGGAGCTGAAAGTATTCATTGACAATCTGGGGGCAGCCACCGTAAGGGATAGATAGTTGATCATTTTGTGGAAGTGTTTTGAGTGTTGCAGAAAATTTTGCATAGCTCTTAACCCACGAAAGTGCGTCTTTGGAGTCCCTTATGGGCTCTTGTTAGGCCATGTGGTTAGTTCCGTAGGGATTACGACTGATCCTAAAAAGATCAAGGTCATAGTTGCCATGAGTCCACCACATACTCCAAAGGAAGTGCATAACTTTCTGTCATCATCAGTAGGTTATTATCGGAGGTTAATCAATGCCTTGGCAGAAAGAACATTGTCACTGACAAACCTATTGTCCTTTAACTATCAATTTACATGGACTGTTGCTTGCAAAGTATCTTTTGAGGATTAGAAGTAGGAGCTTGCCAAAGCACCTATTTTAAAATCACCAAAAAGAAGTGAAATGTTCTATATTTTTTTAGCAGCAACCATGTATAGTATCAACTGTTGATTAGCTCAAATTTGGGAGGAAAAGTGGTATCATCCGATAGCTTTTTCTAGTTGAAAGTTGGGCATATCGGAAATTAACTACACCTACATGGAGAAGTTGTGCCTTGCGATGGTATTTGCGACCAAAAATTTCAGGCACTACATTCTTTATGAGAGGGTGGTTTTTTATACGAAGGCAGAAGGGCTTCAATTATTGTTGAACAAGTTACAACCACCTGACCATTTAGCAAAGTGGTTAATCACTTTACAGGAATTTGATTATGAGATTAAGAGCAAGCCACCGAAGCTTAAGGGCACTGTAGAGTGTCTTGTGGATTTCAGAGAACCAAAAGAGGTCTTGGCTGAAGGAAGTGACATGGAAACTTTGTTCAAGATTGATACGGTGTCTATTTCCTCCTGGTATGCTGCTATAACACACTATCTTTCTATGGGAGAGACTGGAGCTACTTTATCAAAATCGGAGAAGAGGAAGGTTAAACAGTAGGCATTAAAATTTTCCTTGATCGCAGGAACATTATATTAGCAGGGTGTTGATGATATTTATCGTCAATGTGTGATGCCTGACGAGGTTTCTTTCATCTTGGAAGAGTGCCATGACTCCGCCTATGGAGGGCACTTCGCTAGGCGGTTAATGACACAAAAAGCTTTAAGAGCTGGATATTGGTGGCCGTCCATCTTCCAAGATTCCTTTGAGTGTGTTAAGAGATGTGATACCTGTTAAAGGCATGATAGTTGAGAGAATAGGAAGCTATCCTTCCATTTGAGAAGTGGGTCATTGACTTTGTGGGTCCGATTACCCCGTCATCTACTACTCAGAAAAGATACATTATAGTAGCAACTAATTATTTTACAAAGTGGTCAGAAGCACGGGTGACGAGGCAGGACAATGAAAAGAGACTGTCAATTTTCTACTTGAGCAAATCATCTGTCGATTTGGTCCGCCAAAGGAAATAGTATCAAACCATAAAACTCACTTTTTAAATAAAGTGATTAAAAGCTTGATTGAAGCATGGAAAATTACGCATAACAAGACGACCCCCTATAATCCACAAGCAAATGGACAAGTTGAAAGTACCAATAAGTAGCTTTTGGGTATCTTATCCAAGATAGTCTCCAAAAAGAAGTGAGACTGGGATATAAAATTATATGTGGCGGTTTGGGCATATAATACGACATTTAAATGAGCCACTGGCCAAACCCCATTCAAATTAGTTTATGGGGAGGAGTGTGTCTTGTCCTTAGAAATTGAGTTTCCGACTATTAGATTCGCAATCAATCATTATTTGGGTGATAAAGATGCCCTATTTGAGTGGTTTACAACTATAGCCCACTTAGACGAGCTCAAATTGCAGAGTTTGTTGCACCAAGAGGTAGCTAAACGACAGATGAAACAATTTCGTGATCTGAAAGCGAAGAAATATACTTTTAAAAAGAGGCAGTTAGTTTTATATTACGATACGCGTAGGGAGCTATTTCCAAGAAAGTTGGAACCTCGATGGGATGGCCCTTACAAGATAGTTCGGATAGGTAAAAATAAGTCCACAGTTCTATAGTAGCTGATCTACAAGGGGTGGAATTTAAGAATAAGGTTAATCCTAATAAGATTAAACCTTATTATTTCTAAGTATGCTAACATGAAAAAATGCATTGCAGGTCCATGCTGGGCTGATTGGAGACTTGCATGAGAGCTTAAATTGGTTGATGGGGCGGTTAATCCATTATTTAGAGCACCCATATCTCGAGCAAAGATATCCTCAGGGGAGGCTTATCTAGTGGAGCAAGGGATATAAAGTGATTGAGCAAGAAGACGGTACATTTTTGTGGAAAATTAAAGTTTTCTGCCATCACTCCTTACAAATCTTGACAAGCATCCCTGTTGAGTTTAATGAAGAAGGTGCAATGGAGCTGTCAGTTCATCCTCTAAATATGTTGAACTTTGACTATCATAATTACGAATAGGGGAGTTCTTGATGGCTGGCTATGTAAACCCATTATAGACGTATACATTATACTTTGATGGAGCGTCCAAGGGCCCTAATAGAAAAGGAAGTGTTGGAGTAGTTATCCAGATCCCTGACGTAGAGTTACAATGAAATTAGCTGCTTATCTTGGGGTAGGATTTACTAACAACATGGTCGAGTATAAAGCTTTGATTATGGGATTGAATATTGCTAAGAAAGGTGGTATTAGGCGATCATTAATAAAAGGGGATTCCTAGCTGATCTTAAATCAACTCAATGGGACATATACAGTCTGGAATCCTCTCCTTCGTATGTATCATCGAACTACTATAATCCTACTTGATGAATTTGAAAGCATATCTCTCCGACAGAATCCACGTTATTGGAATCATTTTGCAGATTCCTTAGCTAATTTTTCTTATGAAGAAGACCTCTTCTTCAATTGTGGTTGTTGAGAGTGGAAAAATACTGAATTTTTGACTGATTTTTGTTGATTTTGAGGTTTGAATGATTGATTTTTGATGGATTTAGAGTGATGTATGGTTGTTAATGGAAGTGTTTGAGAGTTTTTTGGATGATATTGATTATGTTTTGAAAGCTCATAATGATTTTTAGTGGATATATGAAGCTCTATGATGTTTTGATAGGTTCTATTGAGGTTTTGATTGGTTCTATATACCTTCTGTATAGCTTCTGTTTTGTTATGATTTTCTTCTGTATGAAGCATGGATTGATGATTGATGAAGATTGATATCTTTTGGAAGCTTATTGAATAGTTTTTGATAGTTTGGAATGGTTTTAGTATGAGTTATGAGGTTCTGAAGATCTTCTGTAGAGCTTCTGTCTCTGCTCTGCCTCTGCTTTGTAACTGTTTTGTATCTGCTCTGGTCCCGTACTGTATTGTTCTGTAGATCTTCTATAAGTGTTTTGTAGAAAGTATGTGTGACTTTGGAAAAGTTTTCTAACTTTTGGAAAGGATGAATCTAAGTTCAAAAGAGCTAAAACTGGTGCGCAGATCGGATGCCGTATGCTCGCGTAGTGAATGCCGGAAGGTCCCCAAGAATAAAAGAACTCTACTTTTTGCACAAAACTCAAGGTAAAAAGCATGCATGACATGAACAAGAGACCAATTGGGTGCAATCTCCTCCCATGCCTTGTGTGAGCGCTCCACAAAGCATGTATTTTATGTATTAAACATCTTCAAGCTCAAATAATAGCGCAAATTACAAAATAGCACACTTTTGGCTTTTGAGTTTGCTTTAGCACAAAATAGAAATAAAGCTAATGGGCGGGCGCCCAAGGAGTCAGGCGTACCCAATACAATGTCCAAATACAAATATCATAACCGTGCGCCCATGCGCATACAAAATAATAAATAAATATCCAACGCCTTAATAAATAGGCGCGACAAAATATAGGCACCATGCCTAAGGTATGCACCCATCAAAATATAAGTGATAACTCGAATACTCGCTATCCTCCAATGCTTTCCTCCGCCACTGCTGCTATCTCTACACATCAACTGAAGCATTCACAATCATTAGTAAAATAATACAATTAAACCGACAAAAGTGAATACTAGCAATCTTCAGCTACATAAATAAATCAACTGGTTAGAAATCAATCCTAACCTTAATTTATTACGAGTGCGCACTCTAAACTCATAAACTTTTATTAATTTAACATGCATTTTCTAGAATCAACCGCTATGGAATCACTCGTGTACACACTAAATTAATGAAACGCCCGAAAAGGATAGGCGTCCCCATCAACTTCTCACACAAAGAATCCACTTTGTGTATGAGCCCCGGTCATCAAAGTTTATGGAATCCATCGTAAAACCTCACGGAATCCACCATGGCACGGAATCCACTGTGACATATGCCTCCTAGCATAAAAAACAAATGGAAGAAGCAGCTCCTGAAGATGAAGAGAAGACTGGAGTGATAATGACAGTAGTGAGCTATGAAGAGACACTATAGTGGCTCTGGTGCCTCTTCACATCAGATATACCTCTTGGGAGGTGCATCCACGACCTAAGAAGGATTATTGAGAGTTATTATGAGAGTATTGTAGTGAGGAGATGATGTACTATTGATAGATAGAGAGAGAGAGTCAAATATAGTCAATTCTATCAAAACAATGTAACTGTATATGAGAGATTGAGAGAGAGAACTATGAAGACATTGAAGATGAATACTATGTGATTGGTTTCCATTCAAAGATGGTGTATTCTTTTGTGTTCATTGTTCTATTGATGGATTTTATGAAGATGTTGAAGATTATGGTTGATTCTATCAAATCCGTGGGAGATATCTACTATGATGCTACATGAAGAATTGTTGTTTTCTTTGTTTTGATGATCAAAAGAATGAAATAAAAGCTTGTTGATGTTACAAGATAGATTTTCTTACAGTAGAATCCCCTTGGGGCTCCATGTTTTTGGTGCACAGCCAGAGAAGCTTGCCATCAACATGTTACAACTATATATATAATCTCTCACTTGACTTGGGTCTCACCTATATATACTAACTCTACATCAATATGAATCATTCTTTGGGAGCATGTCTTGTGTATCTCTCTCGTACTCTCTCTCTTTCTCTCAACATGGTATCAGAGCTATGGATGCGTAGCAACAACAAGGAAGATAAGTTGTTTCATTGTTTATACTTGATTGAATTATTTGCACAAGTGATGATTTGATACATGAACTTGTTCAAATTAGAAGTATTAGTTAATTTTGTCTTTAAAAACAAAACCAGGTCCAGCATGTTGAGAGAGAGAGAGAGAGAGAGAGAGTACGAGAGAGATACACAAGACATGCTCCCAAAGAATGATTCATATTGATGTAGAGTTAGTATATATAGGTGAGACCCAAGTCAAGTGAGAGATGATATATATAGTTGTAACACAACAAGCATCAAAAGAGGCTGAAAATGAAGGAAATGGCATTGTCAAGAAGAGGAGAATTCAATGGATGTTTGCAAAGTTCCTTCTTCCACTGAAGAGTTGGAGATTCTCATTATCAAAGCCACTTTCCACAAGAAGTTCATCCCACAATGGCAAAAACATATTACCATCATGATGCATGCTCTATGTGGTGGATTCTTTCCTCTTCTTGTTGAAGCAGCAGAAACTTGCATCTTGGTGGAAAATTGTTTGGGAACAAATTGAAGAGCAGAAACAGAGAGAATGACCACCCATGGAAGATTTGGCATTCATTAAAAAGTTTCCATACATCATCAAGTGGGAGATTGTGAATAAGCTTCAAGAGTCGTGGTCAGTGGAGGTTCACGAAAACAAGAAGGAAAAGAGCTGGAATTTGTTCGTGGATACTCAACAGTAAGATACGTGGGATGTTTTTTGTATTGACAATCTTCTGTTTGTCCAATTAGCAACCCATTGGAAATTGGTAGACAGGGTGTTTTTCACAATGTACACTATTGAAACCCTCAGAGTATGGCATTATTATAATGACACAACAACGATCCTAAGAAGAATGAGTTTTGATACTTTCAGAATGGAATATCTTCCCCTCTGTAGTGGTTTGAAAGCTGAATTTAGAGATGTTGAAAAGAAGGAAGTAGAAGAGATGTTGGCCAGAGAATCCTCCAGAGACTGAAGCCCTCTCTAATACTATCATGTTTAGTACATACCAACTGGTTGAAGCCAAGCCTTGATGAATGATGCAATCAAAAGGCAAGAATTAGAATGATTCCAGAGGTACGTGAGAAGAGAGAAAGCAAAAATCAAAGCTGAGAACGAGCTCACAGCAGAAGCCTCCTTTGACGCCCTTACAACACTCTTTACAGAAGTCCCCATGGCAACTCAAGGTCCCCTTCCTAGTCAGATTCATCCTGGAAATATTGATGACAGGCCAGCAAATGTAGTCTCATTGCCAGTTTTTAAGGGAGAGTACAATGAAGACCGTGATCTTCATGTCGCAGAGTTCATGGTAGCATGTGTGGCTAACAATGCCAGAACCCCTGAGCATTGGTTAGCAATATTCACCGCCACTTTCAAGGGCGCGGCATTTCCATGGTATGAGAGACAAGCAACATGAAATCTTGGCACATGGAACAACCTGAAGTTGGCCTTCCTCACTAAATTCAAGTGTGAAGGTTTTGAAGAGCGGATGCGAGAGGAGTTCATGAACCTAAGTCAGTCCTCTGGAGAAAGAGTAGAAGCTTATGTCTTGAGAATGGAATCCATCTTGAAGAGATGGACTAACCATCATTTGGACGAAGGTATCTAGAAAGGAGTGTTTCTCAGGGGCCTACAACAAAAAGTTCTCAAGTTTGTGGAATTGAGAAGACCAGTCAATCTGCAAGCTGTAGTGGAAGGTGCAAGATTGTATGACGAAGTTGAAGCAAGGTTGTCAATGACTCCAGGAAGAGGAGTCTTACCTCCTCCAATGCTTGGAATGGTATACCCACCAAATGCAGTCCCAGGGACAGTTCCCTACCCCTATCCCCAGATGTAAACAGTGCTACAGTATAATGCACCTAATCCACTATGATCGTCACAGATGACAGTGCCTCAAATGATGGTTCAACCACAACAATAGTGGCCTCAAACAGTTCCTCCAATGGCGACTCAACAACATTGGAACCCTACCAACTGGAATCAACAACCTTGAGTCTCAATAGGAGCTCTGAATCAGAACCAGAATAGAGGACCTTTTGGATCGACCCAACCAGTGTATGCAGTAATTACAGAAGCTTCCCAAAACCCTACTACAAGCACTTCAGGAGGTGAAAATCTGAAGGACTACTTATCCAACTTAGTTGCAAGTATCAAGAAAGAGCTTATGGATGTGATTACAGAGAAGCTACAGACATTGAAGGTGAATACCACCAATATATCCACTCCTGCAAGAGCTGGAAGAGATGTGATGGACTCTAATACATGGTGTGAAAAGTGTCATCAAGCGAAACATTTAGCTTTTGAATATACCCGAAAACCAACCATTCCTGGAGCCTTCTAATCCTACTGTTTGTGGAAGAACCATACAGAGGATATTTACTCTCTGAAAGAGATTCATGAACGAAGACAGAAGGATGAAAATGCAGTATTCAACTTTCTAGAATCCAAAATGACAACATAGGATATTGGACCAAAGCCTAGAGAATTTGGTCCTAATTTTAGTCCAAGGAGGTTTCCCTCTCAAAGTTACAGAGGAAGAGAGTTTGGCGGTGGTCAGAGATCAAAGGTGGAATGTTACAGGTGTGGAGAAAAGGGACATATCTCCTCGAATTGTCCAAACCCTAGACAATCTATGGATTACAATCCCTTATGCAGCCGATGCAAAGGAGAAGGCCACACTGCAAAGGACTGTCCGAGTCCAGCCCCTGTAAAGGCCAATGGCACTCATATCCAATAGAAGGTACAAGAGTCTACCTCCAATTTGGTAGAGTTGGAAGTTTCCGCTGTCACGTGCACCAAGAAGAAGGAACCAATTGTTCAGAATGAAAATAACTCTCCTACCAAGATTGTGAAGTTCAAATTGCCAACAACAGAGGGACAGAGCAGTACAAAACAGAACAGTGCAGTACAGAGCACTGTACTATCACAGAGAGTCACAGAGACAGGACTAGAGGCCCAAGAGATAGATGAGACAGAAGTGCTTCTAGAAACAGAAGAAGTGCTGATGCTGCAATTATTAGAAGAAAAATGAAAGATAAAAATGGGTGTAGCCCCATTTTCCAGTCGACTAGAGAAGCCTGTGGATCCTATCAAAGATTATGACTTGGTCAAAGACCTAGACACTTTTAAACCTAACTTAACATTCTAGCAGTTGCTACTACTGTCTCCTAGCTGGCGAAAGAAATTCAAAAGCATCTTGACAAGAATATGTGGACTAGGGATTGCTCCTTCAACAGTGACCAAGACCAATAAGGCCCCGGAGCATGTAAAGGAAGTAGATGTGGCTAACGTCTTCCTAGATCCTGGAACCCCAGCGATTATTATATGGATTGAAGGATGCTTCATTTCAGATGCATTGATTGATGGAGGCTCATCAGTAAACATAATGACGGATGTGACAATGAAGGACTTAGGTTCCAAGGAATTCAACCTACACAGTGGCTTATCAGATTGGCAGACCAAAGCAAAATCAAACCATTGGGCATCCTCCCATACTTAAAAACAACCCTTGCAGGAAGAGACTATTGGATGATATACCTGGTGGTCAAACCAAATTCTTATGGGACCTCATACCCTCTGCTGTTGGGAAGACCTTGGCTTTTTGAAGCAAAAGCCAGGACAGACTGGTTCAAAGGAACCCTAACCCTAGGCAAAGGACCCAACAAAGTGGTGTTGAAGTTGTATGGATCGCAAAAAGGCAATGGATCCACATCCATCGAAGTCATAACTAACTCCTCCAACGAGGTAACAGGTGGTACATCAGGAGATAAAGAGGCTGTTAAACAAATTTTTCCCAAGATAACAGAGGCACATTCCCCAACAATGAACACTGTAGGCCAACTGCCAAGGGAAGCAAAATCCTTGTCCATGGGAGAATACCTCCTGCCTCAACTAGAATTAACTTCTGAAATCACCTCTGACAGTGAAATAGAAGCATGGATATATTGTTATCCCTGTTACATGACAGTCGCAGAGATAGAGTAGAGGTAGAGCAAATACAGAGCAGTAATAGATACAGAGACAGAGCAGATGCAGAACAGAGATAGAGCAGATAGAGAGAGAGTCAAAGAGACAGTAACAAACACAGAGCCAGAGACAGAGGCAGAAGTAGAGTCAGAAGCAGAAGTAGAAGCAGAAGCAGATGCAGAGGCAAAAGATCTATTCTTCTCCTACAGAGCCTTTGTAGAAGCACATAAAGAGCCTCCAGAGGAAGATGATGAAAATGATGAGAAAGAAAACGAAGCAGGTTATGAAAGTGCAAATGAAGAATTTCCTCTAATAGTGGATGATCTTGCTAATGTCCCTACAGAGACCTCAGAGGCTAAAGAACTCAGGATGCTGTACGAAATGACCATGGTTTCATTTGGGTTGACTAATGGACAACAAAGTATGCAGAATTTATATAAGTAATAGATTAAAAGCATAAAAATTAAGTTTACCAGTGGCTCCTCTCACCCTGACCATTCAGTCTAGAGAAAAGATGATGATGATGTCCGCTACCAGCAGAAGCCAAAGCCCTCAGAGCCACAGCCTCTAGAAGGTTCGTGCTATGTGACATTCCTGGACGCATCCTTTGAAGATGAATCCCTAAGTCAAGAAGAAATTACCACTTACACAGAAGCAAGCAAAGCTTTGATACCCTTCCAGCAACCTCAATAGACAAATGAGTCATTTGTTCAGAGGGGGGACACTAGTTCTAGCGGAACATCAGACGAGGATACTACTCTCTTGAAAGAATTCTACCTCTATCCAAAAGCAATCCGTGGGACATTTATTCTGGAAGTGGAAGGTGAAAGGCAAGTAACGTTCCTGGATACTGATGGTACTGAACGTCACCTGAAAGTGGGCCTCAATCTTCCAGAAGAAGAGCTAGTAGTCCTGCGAGACCTACTCAAAGAGAACTTAGAAGTGTTTTCTTGGTCATATAAAGACCTAAAGAGGATTGATCCCATAGTATGTCAACATCACATTGACCTAGAGCATGATGTCAAACCTGTAAGGCAAAGACAAAGACGTATGAATCCTAATTATTCTGCTCTGGTGAAGGCTAAATTATTGAAACTTCTTGAAGCAGAGTTCATTTATCCCATGGCTAGCAGTGAATGGGTTTCGCCCATTGTGGTAGTATCTAAGAAGAACGGGAAACTTCGAATATGTGTCGACTTTCAAAAGATCAATTCGAAGACGAAGAAGGATCATTTCCCTATCCCTTTTACAGACCAACTATTGGACATAGTGGCAGGCCATGAGCTGTATTCCCTCTTGGATGGATTCAACGAATATAGTCAAGTCCAAATCGCAGAAGAGGACCGATCCAAAACAACCTTCACCACAGAATGGGGGACCTATGCCTATAGAGTGATGCCATTTGGGCTCTATAATGCTCCTGCCACCTTCCAACGAGTAATGATGGCTGCCTTCTCCAGAATCATTTGCGTGATTTCCTTGAGGTGTATCTTGATGACTTTTGTGTTCATAGCTTAAATTTGCAAGCACTGGGGACACCTAGAGCAATGTTTTGACAGATACCGAGAGTATGGGATTTCTCTCAACCCCAACAAATGTGTCTTTGGTGTCTCATTAGGAGTTTTTGTGGGCCATGTTGTCTCGGCACAAGGGATTGCAACAGACTCTGCGAAGATTGAGAAGATTGTTGCCTTAATAGCACCAATAAACCTCAAGCAATTGAGAGGATTTCTTGGCCATGTGGGCTACTACGTAAGATTTATTGCACATTTTGCAACCAAGGCAGCCCCTCTGCACAAGCTCCTAAGGAAAGAAGCTGATTTCCTTTGGACTGATGACTGTGAAGAAGCCTTTAATACCCTCAAACAGTGCCTTATCCAAGCACCTATTTTGTAGCCTCCTGATTGGACAAAGGAGTTTCATGTGCACACAGATGCATCAGTTGAAGGGCTAGGTGATGTCCTATGTTAAAAGGGTCCTTCTAAATTAGATCAGCCAATATATTATGAAAATCCAAAGGTCACTGATAGGGAACATAACTACACAGTGACAGAGCTTGAGTGCTTGGCAATGGTGTTTGCACTGGAGAAGTTTCAACATTATTTATTCTCAACGCACTTCAAGTTCTACGTGGATCATGAAGCCCTTTCCTTTCTGATGAAAAAAGCAGATGTTAAAGGACGACTGATGAGATGGTTGCTCCTATTCCAAGAGTTTGATTTTGAAGTAGTCACTAAGCTTGGCCATTCCTATGTCCTAGGTGATCATCTATCACGGATCCCTCAAACAGAGGAAGAGGAATAGGATGATCCAGACCTTCCTGATGCTTCCTTGTTTCTAGTTGAAACAGTTACTCCTTGGTATGCAGACATAGCCAGCCTCCTGGTTACTTAACAGTATCCTCCTGGCATCTCAATCTGTGAGAATAAAAAGCTTCTGTTAGAATCATCCCCCTACACTTTGCTAGGCGGTGCACTATACAAGAGAGGCAAATATGAAGTATTGCGAAGATGTGTTGCAGGGGATGAAATCGGCATAGTATTGAAAGCATGCCATGACGAACCATGTGGTGGACACTTCATAGGAGAAGCAACAGCCAGGAAGGCTCTGTTAGTAGGATACTGGTGGCCGACCCTTCACAAGGATGCATACGATTATTGCAAGAGATGTGATGCTTGTTAGCGAATGGAGAAGCGCACCAAAACAAGTGCCATGCCACTGCAACCCATTCTTCCCCTAAAGCCATTTGAGAAGTGGGGGATTGATTTTGTAGGTCGCATTGATCCACCCACCACCAGATGGAAGCAGAACATATACATCTTAGTATGTATGGATTATGTCACAAAGTGGTGTGAAGCTAAAGCTCTGAAATGGGACGATGGTAACAACATAGCCTTGTTCATGTACAAGAATATTATCACCGTTTTGGCAGTCCCCTTGAGCTCGTAAGTGACAGAGATACTCATTTTCTTAATAAAATCATGGAGGAGCTAATAGAGTTGCAAGTCCACTCCCTATTACCCTAGAGCCAATGGCCAAGTTGAAGTCACCAATCGCATCCTTTGCTTGATTCTGACAAGAACGATTGCTGCACATCGTCACGACTGGGACGATCAACTTACAGAAGCCCTTTGGGCATACAGAACCTCCCATAAGGCAGCTACAGGACAAAACCCTTTTCCATCTAGTGTATGGTACATAAGCTGTCTTCCCTGTTGAATTGGAATTGCCCTCTTTGCGAGTGGCAATTAAAGAACACTTGGGAGATGATGAGTCACTTCAATGCCATCTCCTGCACTTGGAATGCTTGGATGAGATACGTCGAATGGCCCTACAGTGCATGGAAACTACTCAAGCATGACGCAAGGCCTATCATGACAGTTTCATCAAGCACAAGGAGTTCAAAGAAGGTGATCTTGTTCTAGCCTATGATTCGAGATTTGGCAAGTTTCCTAGCAAACTTCAATAATGTTGGATGGGCCCATACAAGGCACTTGCTATCAATACTAATAGCTCTGTTCAGGTGTAAACCATTGATGCCTTTGATGATCCTTTCCTAATCAATGGCTATCACCTGAAGATGTACTTCCCTCCTTGGGAATCTTGACAATCACAATCGACCTAGCCTTCCTCTTTTGGGTGTCGCACTGTCCTTCTTGTCATGCTTCTGATAGCCCTTATGATTCTCCTCATGAGGCAGTCTCGTTCTGCTAGCCCACATCTTAACCTGACCTTGTTCTTTTTTCATGTGATCCAACAACAGTGGCAAGGTTGGTCCTGACACACCATTTTTTTTCTTAACGAAAAAAAAGAAATAACAAACAAAACTGTTATAGGAGAAAATGAAGAAATTCCCTGTCATAACAGGCCTCGTTCCAAGAAAAGGTGGAAACACCCTTGGACGGAAAGCTAACTGTGGAAAAGGGGGCAACACCCCGTATTTTAGAATAGCTGACTCATCATCAGCAAAACCTTTCCAGCAAGTAATTTGAAGCCGCCTCCCTTGGTGCGATGTCTCTGCAATATCAGTCTGTCTGCCCTTCTTAACAAACGATCTTTTCTTACAAATCATTGAAGTATGAGACTTGTAGGCTGCCTCCCTAGGTACGTCTCGTCTTCAAGATCTTGATGACAACAACATCCAGCATGATCTTCATCAACAACCCCTTGAGTGATGCGAGCTTTCATCCTAACAGGATGGGGACGTGAGCATGGGCTGCCCTCTGTATCTTTCAACAGAGCATGAGACAGAGGGTGGGGTGAGTGACCAGTCTTTCCCTTCAAATTAAATGAGAGGTGAGATGTGTGAATGGAGTGTTGCACGCATGGGATGGGCCTCTCAATGCACAATGCACGATTTGTTCCTGTACACTGCACCATAAGGCTCCCTGGCCTTCCTTCTTGCACTGTATGCCGGCACAAGAGGGTGGGATGCACTGTTGCACCATCAATTGCATACAAGGCATACAACCTCTGCACAAGTGACCGTGAGGATTACATCAATGGGTTTTAGGAATGGGTTGCCCTCTGTATCTTTCAATAGAGGGTGGGCTAAGTGTGATTGGTGTTTCTTCAATCAATTATCGAGAGGTGAGGATTGAGGGATGTTATGACAATTAGAGTCCAGTACGTTTCTGTTCCCTATGCACCCACGGGGATGGGTCTCTAACATCAGCACAAGACACGTCATTCTGTTCTGTACACTGCATTGCAAGGCTCCCTAGCCTTCCTGCTTGCACCTATGCCAGATGAGGTTGGACACACTGATGCACCATTAATTGTGCACCCTAGCATAGTCCTTCTGCACCATTCCCTTGTCGATTCCTAAATCGGATGTGAGATGTGGGTTTCATCATTATTTCCTCGAGTGATGTTAGTAATGGGGCGAGTGACTACTCTTTCATTCCATTTGCATGATCGTGAGTTGAGTGCAATATCCCTCATCATCGACGACTTTCCTACGATTCTTTCAACTAGCTACCTCCCTGGATGCTGTTGCGTGGTCCTTGCCATGAAGGACATAAGACGTGAGCTCTGAAGACACCTTGTTACTTCCTGCAGCCAACAATGACACAAGACGCAACCTCGATGGTCGACATTCCTCCTCGACCATATGGGCCAAATTTTTTCTAACCCTACACCTTCTGTTTCTCAGTGACGATTATGTCTTAAGTGTGGGGACATTCATGGTGGGCCTTATGTGTGGTACTACGTCCTTGATGTTTGGTTTACCCTTTCTGCTAAGGTATTTAGTATGGGGACACGTCCCTGCGTGTCTATGTTGCATACCCCCATGCATATATCCTGTTATGATCATGCATCTATGCCATGACTTCATTTTACCCTGATGGGGTCCCTTTCCCACTCCTCTGTTCTATTTCACCCTGTCCTCGAAGCTGTTCTTTGACAGTTTTTCTTTATTCTTTGTTTTGTGGTTTTTCCATGCGAATGTACCCTACATTCACTGAGAATCACATCAAACCTTATAGCCCTATTCGTCCCTTTAAACTGCCCATTTTTCCTTTTTACCAACCCCTTTTCTGAACGACGGTTCTACAATTACTAATTTTTGACACAATTCCCGTAAATTGGATAATTTTCCATGTGAACGCGTCTTTCTTGCTTCGAAACCCCGATCTGATATACCAGCCCTGTCCTAACTATTCCTCTTGATATTTTTTCTTTTTACTCCGTGTCATTCCGATGCACGATTTGTCCGTTATTAATTTTTGCGAGTTTTTCATGCCTATTTTTTATATTTTTCCATGTGAACATGCCCTATGTGCACTGGAATTCCAGTTTAATTTGACAGCCGTGTCCTGCCAGCCTTTCCTTCACTTTTTCATTTTTTCTCCCTCCTCTTTCGACTATCGGATTTTTAGTTATTAACTTTTTCGAGTGTTTTCAGGTGTGTTTTTCGTGTTTTTTCCACATGAACCCCTTCCAATTTCTCCCAAACTGAGTTTTTATGCACTAGCCCCGTGCATCCCTTTCTTTCGGACATTTTTCCTTTTTACTGTCCTCTATTCCGGTGTACGATTCTTCCCGTATTAATTTCCAAGTCCATTTTTGGATTGGAGTTTTTCCCATGTGAACGTATCTTATCTTGATAGGAACTATGTTTTTCCATGATAGGGTTGTAGGACACATTGTTCTGTACAATTTTTTTTCTGCACTTCGTTTCGATGTACAGATTTTCTGATATTAGTACACATAAGTGTTTTTGAGCTTTTTTTTGCGTTTTTCCCATGTGAACACCCTGATTTTGACCCGAAACCTGTGTCACATTTTTCTATCATCTTCTCCTCATCTCCCGATACATTTATTCTTTTTACAGTTTTTCAATCGGACGTGTGAATTGAATTTTATTAATTTTTATTTCTTTTTACAATGTGGTCGAGTTTCTTGTGTCGCACCTGAACGCGCCTTTTTTTGATTTTATGTGCCTCGAGATGCCCCCGCGACCTCGATGCCTCATGCATCCCCACCCCTGCCCCGTCTGATCCCGCCGATGCAATGTTTTTTATTCCCGCCCCACGCATGCGCGCGGGATGGGGGTGCGTTCCTTTTGCACACCCATACCCAATTTATTTTTATTTAAGAAGAAGAAAAAAAAACCAAAAGAACAAAACCAAACATACATAAAAAAATAAAACATCCCACATTAAATTTTATTTTAAAACAAAAACACAAAAAAGCTAAATAAATCAATCAATAATTTTAAAAAAAAAACAATCCACAAACACCCATCTCCCCACACCCCTACATTTTTTAAACACCATTTTAAAAAAATTTGAAACAAAAGCGAACAAAGAAACAGCAAAAAGAAACGAAAAGGAAAAAAAAGAAAAAAAAAAGAAAAAAAAAAGAGAAGAAAAAAAAAAAACAGTTACCTTCTCTCGCCTGCGCGTTGTCTCCTGCCCATCTGCCTTCGCCTTCGAGTCCTCCACACCCTCGATCCCTCTCCACCCTGCCCATTGACGAACCCTCCATCCTCCTTCTCCACGCGTTCTCCAACCTCCTCCCTCATCACCTCTCCAACCTCCTCCCCCATCACCTTTCCTAATTGATTCACTTAAATTTTCAGCCACTCCTTCTTTATCTTATTCCTCCTTTTATGATTTTGCCTACCCATCTCTTCATCCTCTTTTACTTATTCCACTTCCATCTCCTACCACTTCTATTTCTCAATCCCCCAGTTGGTTAGTGAGTACGATGGATTTGATCAACTGATTCCAAGAAGAAGAGGATGGAGCTCGACTGATTCTCTCATAGGACCACAGATTAACTAGCCATTAATTCCAGGGGGCTGGACAACTGCTAGTCAAGCATACCCGAATTACCTTCATTTTGCTCACCAATATTCACAATCTCTAGATCCTTCAGTGAGATTGACAGCTCATTTTGCTTGGTATCTAGCATACATGCGTAGGCATTCCCATAATGATCAAAAGGCCATTCCAAAGCTTTGTATGAATGTCAATGTGAACATTGATCCCCAACAGTTGGATGTCCTATATTTTCATGCCCTATGTCTACCTAGCAGATACCTTGTTTTGCCAGAAAGGATGTGTTGCCTGCAGTTCTTTCAAAATCCTCCAAAGACATTTGTGGATGAGTCCTTCTCCATGGATAGTTTTCGAAACCACTAAGCCTTCGAAAGGGATCACCTTCATTGATACCTTTGCAATTTATTTTGGATAATTTTTAATGATATATATCTCTTTTTGGAGGTGTCATTCAGATGGTTAGTGTTTGTGTGTGTTGTAATAATTGTATGTGATAAGTTCGTGCTGATTGAGAATAATTTATTCGAGAGCTCTTTTCAAACTATTGATGGTGGGTGGAAAGCCTATGGTGGAAAGCTGAAGAAGAACCTCTTATATCCTTTACAAATTTGTTAGGACTTTTAAATGATTATCGGATGAGTTAATGAATAACAAAGTTTTCCTTTAGTAGTTTTTTCTAGAAATACAAATAATAAGTTGGGGTTGTGGTTTAGAGAGATTATTAAAGATCCTACGGAAGATAAAATTGAGCTCTTTAGTAAACTTGTATTCTTCTTTTCCTTAGGTCATGAGAACGCTTTCTTTCTAAGTGTGGGGATATGTTGAGAGTGGAAAAGACTGAATTTTTGACTGATTTTTGTTGATTTTGAGGTCTGAATGATTGATTTTTTATGGATTTAGAGTAATGTATGGTTGTTAATGGAAGTGTTTGAGAGTGTTTTGGATGATATTGATTATGTTTTGGAAGCTCATAATGATTTTTAGTGGAGATATGAAGCTCTGTGATGTTCTGATAGGTTCTGTTGAGGTTCTGATTGGTTCTGTATAGCTTTTGTTTTGTTCTGATTTTCTTCAGTATGAAGCATGGATTGATGACTGATGAAGATTGAGATCTTTTGGAAGCTTATTGAATAATTTTTGATAGTTTGGAATGGTTTTAGTATGAGTTATGAGGCTCTGAAGACCTTCTGTAACCATCTGTAAACCTTCTGTAGAGCCTCTATCTCTTCTCTGTCTCTGCTCTATAACTATTCTGTATCTGCTCTGGTACTATACTGTATTGTTCTGTAGATCTTCTATAAGTGTTCTGTAGAAAGTATGTGTGACTTTGGGAAAGTTTTCTAACTTTTGGAAAGGATGAATCTAAGTTCAAAAGAGCTAAAACAAATGGAAGAAGCAGCTGCTAAAGACTGAAGAGAAGACTGGAGTGACAATGACAGTAGTGAGCTATGAAGAGACACTATAGTGGCTCTGGTGCCTCTTCACATTAGACATACCTCTTGGGAGGTGCATCCACGACCTAAGAAGGATTATTGAGAGTTATTATGAGAGTATTGTAGTGAGGAGATGATGTACTATTGATAGATAGAGAGAGAGAGAGAGAGTCATAGATAGTCAATTCTATCAAAACAGTGTAACTATATATGAGAGATTGAGAGAGAGAACTATGAAGACATTGAAGATGAATACTATGTGATTGATTTCGATTCAAAGATGGTGTGTTCTTTTGTGTTCATTGTTCTATTGATGGATTTTATGAAGATGTTGAAGATTATGGTTGATTCTATCAAATCCGTGGGAGATATCTAGTATGATGTTGCGTGAAGAATTGTTGTTTTCTTTGTTTTGATGATCAAAAGAATGAAATAAAAGTTTGTTGATGTTACAAGATAGATTTTCTGACAGTAGAATCCAGACTAGGACCTGGTCTGGATGTTGTTATTGATACTGAGATGGGACCTGGTCACTTGTGGGGAATGTTATCAGACCACACGCTATATGGCAGGCGATGGTTGATATGGGTAATGCGAAGAGTGGTTGAGACCCATCTACCGTTGTTATCTTGGACGTTGATCCGATGACATGTTATGTGTATGCCTCTTGCTATATATGAAAGAGGTATGGGCCATAATTTGATGCATTTAGTTTGGGGCTGAGAGCTCTCTTTTTCCTCTTGCTATATATGCAAGAGGTATGGGCCATAATTTGATGCATTCTGTTTAGGGCTGAGAGCCATCTTTTTCCCCTTGGAATGGAGCATATTTGCGTATATCTGCCTTCTTCTAAGGAGAGATCTCTATGAGCTGTTTTGTTTAATTCCGTTAGGCCAAGAGGGCTAGTTGTTTTCAAGTTTTAATAATCTATTTCTTTAGGCCAAGAGGGCCCTATCTCTGTTTGGTGCGAGTACGCTTAATGCTTTGTTGTTTTAGTGATTGCGCCATACAGGTTGACGAAGTCACTAGAGTGAACCTTTGCTGGGAAGAAGCTTCTTCTGGCCATTCCAAGTGGTTTCTAGTTTTTTTCCCTTAAGCAATTCATGATATATATGCGTGTAAGGGTTACTTTCTTTTGTTTGTTGGAGACCGGCACTCAAGGCATGAAGTCCCAGGTTGAGGTTAGGTATGTCTGGGGGAGATCTGAGTAGTCCTTGCCTCTTGCAAAGGCATTGGCAAGCATTGAAAGACCTGTTTTAGATGGGAGTTCTAGTGACCCTGTTCTACTGACCTGCTAGGCATCCGTTCTAGGAGTTATTGCTTAGTTGTGAGGCACTTAGAGAAGCCTACTAAAATAATGATGGAAAGAGACAAAACCCTAAAGATCTGAAAGACAATATATGAATATACGGAGGTGTGTAAAAAGGGGTTTTACCCCTATAAAAATGGAAAAGGAAAAAAAGAAAAATCCTTGAGCTATTGTTTATCACCTTGCAAAGGCCAAGTAGGTTCCTGGGGACGAGTTAGGGCCCGGGGCCGATGCCTTGCCCTTCCTTGGGGTGACATCTTGCCATAAAATAAAGAAAATAAAAGAAGGTTGGAGTGAAAATAAAAGTGAGCATTAGAAAAGGATTAAGTGTTGCCTTGCGAGGGCTTGGTAGGACCTAAGGCCGATGTCCTATTCTCCTTGGGTCATTACACTCAGCTCCCTCCTTTTTACATGCTCAAGTATGGAAAAATAAAAACCTAAAAGAAGAGGAACTGTGCTAAAAGAAAATATTCCTTGATCAGGCTATAGGAGTCCTCGCCTAGGAGGAGCTCCTAGTTGAGTTGTCCTTGGTTAGGTAGGTAGTTCAGACCACCACTTAGGATGACCTCTTTGATAGTTCTTTTTAGCTTGGCTGTGTTGGAGCAGTCGGTGTTAGTGACTAGCTTCGGGCCTTCTATCACATTATGTTGGGCCTACTCCTCGTGGATTTCATGCCTTGGTTTTGTCAGGGGGTAGGGTATGAGATGTGATGTGTTGTGTTGTGTATTTTTTGTATTAACTTGATACTCCTTTTTGTTTTTTATATGTAGATCTCTTCATGGAATTTGACGGGCTAAGTCACGCTATCCCGTGGTCCCCAATGATAGATGATTTTTGATACCGATAAGTGCTTAAAAATATCCAAAATTTACGAATATCAAGGGAAAAATAGGCTTCGTCGAAAGCGACGGTGGCAATCAGTACGATTTTAAGCAGCAATGCCCATAAATGCTTAAAAGAGCCACTAGACGGCGGTCAGAGAATTTTCATAATTTTTTGGCATGATAGATGAGACCCTAGGAGATGCTCGGCAGTGGAAGTCTTCAAGACGAACACCCAAGATTTTTCAAACAAAGAATCGGACACCAGACGTGGAAAAGGGAGTGCCCAGAAGGCCAAAGGCCAAATAGACAAGTGTGGAAATGGACTTTAGGAGAGCCCAAAGGGTGTGACCCTTTGGGAGCCCTAAATTGAAAAACGTGGAGGGGGGGTTGCATTTTTTTCGCCACCTGCATGGATGGAGGCGCCATCATTCCATTTGTGGAGGAGGGGGGCTATGGAACCTACAAGCAACCCCCCCAACTGATCTCATGGCTATTCTTCTTTCCATCTTTGCTCTCCATCACTGATCTCCTCAATTTGCTGCTTGGTTGTGGAGATCAAAAACCAGTCTTTCTCTCTCCTGCATAGAGGCAATTTATGTGCAAGAAATCAAGAAGAAGAGGGGCTAAAGAATGCTTGTCCGGCTGTGATCGGATTGCTCCAAGATGAAGAGGCTGAGGAAAGAGGTTCAGCACTAAAGAATGGTTGCTGGTTGGTCTGCGGGCTACCTAGAATAATTATTAAAAAACCCGCAACATGCAAGACACACGGTATGCTCCAATTTTATGAAGAAATTTGCTTGTTTTTGTTGTGTCATGGTCCAAATGTTGTTCATATGCAATGAATTTTTGTTTGAGCCTTTTTTATATCATGATGATTTAGAGTTGTTATTAATTCTTTAAAACCCTCAAAATGTCATTTTCAATGAAAATTAGTGGTTTTTTTAAATTTTGAGTTGGGAAAAAGGGGTGGAAATGGAACAAAATCAGAGAAAATGTTAAGCTTCAATCAAATAATAAAAGAATACAAATAAATCAGAAAATACTTATTTTCTATGAAAATAAATAGAGAAAAATAGCAAAAAATAGAGAAAATTAAAGTTTTCACGCTCAAAAAATATGAAAAAATAAGATTTATGTGCGTGAATGTTTGGCAAGGTTAAAGCATGAGGTCAAGCCTCAGTTTGGTCTTGTCCTTTGTGTTATAGTACGTGTTTATTATTTTTACATACAAAAATGATACAAAACAACCATTTACACCTATGCACTGTAGCAACATCTAAATGGTGAGGGGGGAAGGAAGATGATCTAATTGCTAAAAAGATACAAATTTTTATTTCCCTCTTTGTGCATAGCATTTAGGGATCGTTCCATAATTAATTATAGACGACTAGTAGCATGAAAGTTCCTGTGCTAGTCCCTAAAGCAACGTAGTATGTAACGCTTAGTTAAAATTCATGAAAGTGCTCTTTTCTGCACCTCACATGGCTATTTTTTTAAATCATAAAATGGTTGTGCACAATTGTCATACACCTTGCATCAAGCATGCCACGTGGTATCTCTTGAAATGCATTGCAATTGATTGATAAACATTGACCAATGCTAAGAGGACATGAAACCCAAGCTGTAGGATTAGACGAGTGCTTCCATTGCAAAAAGTTTTGTGAGGAAAATCAAAAATCTCCTGGAATATTGAATTATGAAAGAGTGGAGTTTGTACATTATGTTATATTTGTTGGAGTGACCCATCTTGGGGCCAATCCCTGAGGTGTAGGAGAGTCGCAGTGGAGCCACGGCAATCAACCGAGAGGTGCTTCCCTATGTGTGTATTACGAGGCATTATGTTTATATGTTATGGGATCTCCCTTTGAGGAGAAGGGAAGGTGAATGTTGGACTACATATTGGATACAAACACAAAATCGTCGTAAGAATTTAGTGCAAAGTGAGTTTTAGACGCTCCTGGCCTACGAGGCTGTGTGGTGGGATTGTCTGTCGTATGCAAAGTGAGTTTTAGACGCTCCTGGCCCGCGAGGCCGTGTGGTGGGGTTGTCTATCATATGCATGAGGTCTGGCTAGTGCCATAGTCAGTGCCGGCCCATTTTAGGTCCCATCAAGTCACCTCACACATAGCCATATGTACTCTTGATCCTACGAGTGTAGTGAGCTTACCATGATGCTCAATTGAGTAGCCTCCTCCCTCAAGCACTTCGATAGCTCCAGGAACTGAGATGCGAGCTCAAGCAAGCTCAATCCTCTACCTCCAAGCTCCATTCCCCATAGTTGTGCACGTGAGACAAGAGAAGTGAAGAGAAGAGAAGATGGAGATCTTCTCCACCACAGTCCCTCAACCTCACCCACTCACTCCCTCACACTCTCACACTCCCTCTCTCAAACTCAAGCATAAGCACAAGCAAGGAGAAGAGAAGAAGAGAGCCACTTTAACCACACACCAAGAATGAGCTTCTCATTCACTTTTTTACCTTTATACATGCCCTCATCCCTTTGGGCACCCATCCACTTTTTTTACATGATCGGTCATCTTAGCCAAGGTCTTCTTTCCTCTTTTAAAGGTTTTTTTGCTCTAAAACTTCTACATTTTACAGCTTGCATAGGAGGGAACCTAGCACTCATTTCTAAAATGAATTACATTACATTGTGTGCTTTCCTTGCTAGAATATTCAGTGCACCTTGGTATAATATTCAAAGCACTCCTATGTTTTTTTTTAGCTTGCCTTCCCTTTCACTTTTCTCACCTGGGCAGAATGAGCTTCTCTATTCACCTATCGACTTGGGCTTCCTTGTTCTTCCTTTTCTTCTTTTTAGGTTGTATGGTGTCTTTAACATGTCTATAACATTACCCCCTTCTAGTCAAGTGTTAGTCCCATGGCACTGGTGAGTAAGGGCTCGGGTGGCTGAAGGTTTTGACCTTGTGGCTTGGTGATGGGGCTTTTGTGGAGATTGAACATGGGAGAGAAGCTTGTCAAAATGGTTGAGGTTGTGGAGACCAAGGGCACTTTGAGTGGCTGATGGTGGTGTACAATGTCGGTGGTTAATAGCATCCCCATTTACCTAAAAAGGAAAATAAAGTGCACTGCCTACTAGGAGGTGTGTAGCTTACCATGTGGTGCATTGTGTCCGTGTTAGTGGAACTAGGAGAGCCAGATCAAAAGCTTGGGGTGTTGTCCCACACTTGAGGACCCAATTCGTGTATGAAAAAAGTGTGGTGAGTGTGCCTAAGGGAGACAGGTCATATGCGAGTGTGACCTCCCTAGGTGTGTCCCGCCCTTGATGTGCCCTAAGCATGAACTGGGGAAAAAAATGGGTTAGGGGGTTAGAACGGAGCCGGACCACCAAGGCCATTGAATGTACCTAACTTGAGGACCCTTGGTGCAATGATTGTGGCACTCATCAAGTGAGATCTTCTTTTTTCTTCTTGCTCTTGTCTTTCTTTTTTCTCTTTTCCTTCTCGTTTTCTTTTTCATGTTTCCTTTTTCTCTCTTCTTCTTCTTCTCTTTTTTTAAAATATGTGTGCAAAGAGCTAATCTTTAGATTCCAAATCATGAGAGGAGGAGGCTAGGGGCTCAAGCAATTTAGTAGGTTCCTACTTTACATAGATTATTTTAGGTTCATTCATACATTTAGAGGAATTGTTAACAAAACTGGATGGCTACATCTAGTGAATCATCGTGCTTGCTCTAGCAACCTCTTTCCTTCTTTCCATGGCCTCCTTCTTTCCCTCATCCATTGCATCTTCAAGTTGTACATTCTGTTGGGCATGTGTTCTTGGAGAGGGTGGTTGTGGGACTTTTTCCTCCTTAAATCCTAGCACCTTCACCTCTTGGAATGTCAGTCCTATCCTTAGCACATGCTCTCATTGCCCCTGTTGGCTCAGGCAGGTTGGCTAGGCCTGGTTCCCACTCCTTGTGATTGGGCACATAGTTCATTCCTTATGGCTCTATGGGCAATCTCCAGCTTCCTCCTTAGAGTCTCAATGGCCTCCTCCTTGTCTAACTGTGTGATGTCCAAGATGGTATTGAGGAAGGCATGTTATTGAGCTTCCAATCTTGTGGTTGCAATCTCTATCACCTTGCTCTCTACTAATACTCTATCACCTTCTACTTAGGCTAGATGGCTTGCTAGGTCTTTTAATCTCTCTTCACTATGGGCCACCCATGCTTTGACCTTTTGTTTCATCTCCTCTAGGCTCTCACTTTTTCTTTGGGCTAAGGTCACTATGATTGGCTCTTGGTCTCTCCACTTTTGAGTTGTTTTTTCCTTCTCCTCTAAGTATCCAATCTCTCTTTCTAGCCTTTCTTACTCCTTAATCCCCATTAACAGTCTATATCTCATTTCTATTGAGATATCGAGCTCCACTCGTGATATGCCAGGGTGACCGTTGTGCATTTATGTCACCGACTTGTTAGTTGCAGATGCGGTTGGTACACCGCCCATGAATAATAGCTAGATGATAGCTATCCTTATCTACTCTAGTTTGTGGTTCAGCTAGTATGCCACCTTAGTTATTTGAGTTTGGTTTGAGACCCATATATAGGGTTCTTCTATTTCTTTGTATGAGAGTTCTTTTGGCTTACACAACTAAGAAGAGGAAAACTGTTTTCAGCCTCCACCTTTGTGTGTATTCCCCCATTGTGCAAGTAAGAAAGCTACAAGTGAGACTCCTTCCTTCTCTCTCACAATCTCGACAATTTCTTCCACCTCTCTTTGATGCTCTTCTCCTACCTGAGTTATCTATGCCTCTCCTACTCCAAGCTAATACATGGCTTCTTGAACTCTTCTCATCTGCCCTACCAGGTCCTCATGTTGCATGATTAATAGCTTGTATTGCTTTTGTAAGCCAATCAACTCTAATTCTTCTTCTATGAGCCTTGCTTTCCATCCATCTTTGTCTCTTTATTTGGCCTCCTTTAGTTCTCATATCTCTTTTTGATAGCTGGAAAATCCACAAACCCTCTCGAGCTGAAAGGATGCCAATCTCTCTCTTTGTGCTTCCAATTCATCCAATGTAGTTCTCTTTTTCTCCTTAGCCCTCTCCAACTGTGAAAGGAGCTCTTTCATGTACTTGTCATAGCCCACCGATGGTGGCACTAATGTAGGAATGGACGTTGTGGATGCCTCTATTTGTAGCTTCTTTGGGTCTTATATTGATTTGGCATCTGCAACAACTCTTCTCTTGGTTCATGCCAGAGGGGCTCCCTCACTAGGTGCAGGTGCAATCTCTTATGCCTTGCTAACTAAGTATTGTACCCATGCCATGAGGTTTCTTCTATCCACCATGGTTGAGGTGCCTTGGATGGATGTGATGGCTTGAGTAGTAGGCATGAGAACAATTGGGATTGGATATAACGGGCTCTTGTCCTTGCTTTTTGTTGTTGCTAGTGGTGGTGCAGCTTTTGGCACTTGGACACTAGTGCTTGGGCCTTCTTCTCCCCGCAAGCTCATGGCAACCAAATCCTCCTACCTAAAGGGTTGCTCTACTAACATGTGTATTGCTAGAGCCATGTCTTCATCTTCCTTTCTTCATAGCTTGTATGCCTCTTCTTCTACTCTCCTCGTTCTCTCCTCTTCGACCCTCTTAGACTCCGCTTGGATCCTTTGTAGTTTGACTTCTTACTTCCTCCATCTCCCTTCTTCAGCCTTCTTTGACACTTTTTGTGCCTTCTACAAGTTGGTCTTCTCTTTTTTTGACATACTCTCCTCGAGTTGTTTCTACCACTTCTAGGGATTCTTCTCCTTTGGCTTTTTAATCCCTCCTTCGCTAGATGGGTAGATTGTGTCTCTTGTTCTTCCTTCTCACATACTGTTCTTTGGCTGGATTGTTCCTACTTCTGAGGCGGTGTCCTTTCAAGTGTCTCTCTCCTACTTCTTCTTCACCTACCACCTCTCCCATTGCCTCCTAGGTGAGGGTCATTATTATTCCATTGAACCTTATGAATGAGGCTTTTGAGGCAGGTCTCTTTATTTCTATTCCAGCTTTTGATGCTAGGGATTATCCACTGGCTAGCCCTTCTTAAGGCTAGTGCTTTGGCAAATTGGTTGATTATCTTCTACACATAGCCATTCTAGCCAATTTCATCGATTGAATGGGCTACCAAGCTCTCCAACAGAGGCACTCTAAACCTATGCATGAGCAATTTGTACCTCGTGCTTGAGGACAACGTATGGATGACCGTGGCTTAGAGTCTCACTTCAAGATCGGGGATATCTTGGATGCTGATACCATCACTTATTATAAGGACTTAGTCGTTATTCATGTTGAGCATGACATAGAAATCCCTTTTTGGTCTCCTTTCCACCTTGTGTGCTAGCTCCAGTGCCTTCTCCACCAAGGCCTTACTTAGCTTTACCTACACCTGTTTGGCCTCTGTGCCTTTGCCCAAAGTCATAGTGTTGCATGCTCTATCAGAGTTGTAGATTCTTAAGAACTCTATGCACCGATTGTAGTCATCCTCTTGTCCAAACTTCTTGATGCACTTTGCAAGGTTGCATTGTTCTACAATCCTTTTGGCTACTTCCTCTTCGACCACTACCTTGTCAACATTATGAATGGTCTTGAACTTCAGCTGATTATAGGCCGAGTTCTTGAGGGTGATGCTATATCATCTTATCTCTTCTTTTGTGAATGGAAGTTGATGGAAGCAGTTTTACTATCCTACCATTTCTAGCTCTTGTTATAATGCAACAAGCTTCCATTGGCTCATTTGCGAAATTGTTTTCTCTATAAGAAGACAAAGGGATTGCAACACAATTTTTACTTCAATGAATTCATTTATTCTAGGCAATTATTTCCTCCTTATTATTTTTAAAGTTTAAAATCACTTTTCAATTTTAAGGCTTCCTTATTGTTTTGTTTCCTTTCTGTACTTGTTTTGTCTATTTTTTGTGTTTTGATTTTCAATTGATTTCCGCCTTATCCCCTCCCCCTCGCAAATGATGTGAATCCTTTCGAGAATTATGGGTTGAAGGGTTAAGGGCATCTAGAGCATGTTCATGGTGCTTCATTTCCACATGAGGCAAGCGTAGAATAGTGGGTTATACTACAAGAAAGCATAATGGTCCTTGTCAACATGTCAAATGCCTACTTGAGTGATGTAGGTAAGGATATCCATTAGGAAGTCACCGGAGTTGATTCTATTTGCAATGTGTAGCTCTTACTCACTAAGGATGCAATATAAATAGGGGTTGGTCATGACATGCTCTTCTAGAGGTTGGTTGCAAGTAATGGCCAATACCCTATAAGAGGTGGGAGCTACATAAGTTGGGTTATACTCAAAGGCTTTAACTACACATCTTTTCTCAACATTGTTCATAATTTGGCAACCCTCTTGTTCCCATTGAAGTTAGAGAGTATACCATTTTTGCAAGGAGAAGTCATTGTCGGCTAGGGTTTTCAACTCTTCAATTTCTTAGTTTGTGGCAAAGTTGGTGCTCTTGTCATAAGATGTGATGAGTCATTGTTTGCGCACTTGCTCATGAGAAATTTTGTCGTCAATTAACACTTCAGCTACTACCATGGAGAGCTTAATGATCATGAATTATGATTATTCCCAGGTGCAAGGTAGTGTACACACTTTTGTTGCTAAAGGCTCTCCTAAAATACCTAAGTCTAATCCCTCATAGCTTTAGCAAGCATGGTAAATGTAGCATCCAAATGTCAAATGCAAGTGACCAAGTCATCCCCCGTATTTTTAGCTAAGTCAAAGGCCAAGGTAAGGATGGATCATTTCTCATAAGAGGATTTAAGGCCTATAGAAGGTAGGGGTTTGATTAGACTACATAGCTCAGCATTTGGTATCTGCAATGATCTTGAGAGTATAGTTTAGCCTTGTATGCCATAAGCATGGTTTGTGATGCTAATGCTTGTGATTCCCTTGGGACACTAGTAGCGGTAGGTTGAGGTGGTTTGCAAGCAACAAGCTATGGTTTCTATTGATAGATGTGTTGAGGCTCTGCAGGTTTAGTGGTTTTGGGCTCCATAGACTTCATAGCTTGAGTCTCCTGTGGTTTTGATTCCTTAATTGTGACATGATCTTGTGTATATAAGTTCAAGGGTGGCACTTAACTGGTACCCGTAGCCATCTTGGTTTTAGGTATCCATATCCAAGTATTGCCCTCATAATAGCCTTGCGCTTGTGATAGGGATTTGGGAACCCATCATGGCTTGATTGTTCCTCTTTGCCTATAATATCTTCATTGCCTCCTAGGCCTTGAGTATGAGTTTCTAGTAGTGCGAGGTTGTGTTTGTATATTTTTGTGTGGCAGTCCTTGGTGCTTAGGCACCCATTCAAACTTGGGTTCATTTTTCCTTGAATACACTCATAGCGGTTTGCTGGTGGTGAGGCTTGGTGGGTTGTGACAAGTCACGACCCCCCTCCTTATGCTTGGTTGTAGGTTCATCTATAGGTGGCTTTGTGGGCTTTGATGGAGCCGCAAAGCCCTTACTGAAAGGTGTCACTATGCATACATTGTCAACAAAAAGGTGAATGCACTATGATTCGTAATCGACATTGCAATGTGTTTGCTTCTTATGTGAGGTGCCTCCTCCAACAAACCTGGAGGAGTCCTCTTAGTGGTCACCGAAATTCATATCCATGCACATGACCATCCAGTCTCCCCATGGGAAACCTAGGACTTAGTTGAACATGGAAATCTCATTTCTACTTCACAAGGGAAGCGTGGATAAGTCACCCTTAACAACACTCTAATGTCCACCCAAGAAAGACCACTTTGTAATCAATCAAAGGTAGGAGTGAGGTTAACACTATACTTGGTCTAAAGAGAGTGAGAGACAGGGGAGAGTGTAACTTGATCCCCCTACCCATAAGGTAAAATCTCAGCTCCGACCCCCTAAAATGGCATTAAACTTTGTAACTAATCCTAACTATATTGGGAGGGTCATGATTTAATTAGCTCTATCTAGTGTTGGAAAGTTAACTTATCTGGTCCACCCAACCATAGGCGTTCGATCATCATGATCGAAGCCTCACACTTTTCTCAATTGGGTTTGATTTAGTTTTTCAATTAGGAAAGCTATTGAGTTAGTTACAATGGAGCTTCTATGTAGAGATGTAGGTTGAGAGTGAGAAGAGATAGAGACACATGATTTGTGGTACTGAAGAGTGTACCTCAATAATGATTTTAGATAGGTACATGTACTATGTATAACCTAGCCCTTAGGGGTGGACACAGGCACTACCCTTTATCCCAACAAAAGCATACTACCATGATGTTTGGACATATAAAAAATAGATTCCTTTTATTACTCACTTAAACTGGGTTCATTAAACTCAATCTTTAGCACATAACAAACAATTGAGAAATAAAATACTTTATTTCATAATAACAAGTACAACCATCACTCCGCAAAGTGATGAAAAATCATCTTTCTGCAAAAAGACAGTGTCTAGCCTAGGATAGGACCTTTCAATCCCTCAGCATTGGACTATATGTGATCGCACTCCGTTCACAATCAATAATGAATTTACAGACTCAGAACCCCTATAAGCTTCCTTGAGCCTCAAGATCCATCCTACATATAGCATGGTCACTTATCACTCAGCCCTTTGCCCTCTCAAGTGCTCGAGTGATCAAAAACCAAAAATACCTACCTCCATCGGAAACATAGGACCTGCACCCGCACATGAGCTTTTTCACACTCTCCAAAGTGTTCGGGAGCGTTGGGTTGGGGACCACAATGTTTGAACCACCACAATCCACAACTCTCCGACTGTTACAAGCACAGAATCATAAGAGGAATAGTTCATCATTCACAAATCCAAAAGCAGTCATAAACATAAAACATTTTTAACACACTTGTCAATATATGTGATGCATAGATACAAAAAAGAAATAACATAAAATAGAAAAATTAAGAAGTTATAGAGTTAATAGCTTAAATGTAATCCTTTTCTTATGTACTAAACCTTATTATCTCTATTTGGCCATCCATCGTGATTACGGGTTATGACCGCAACCTCGATTTATTGTGGAATAACCAGTCCTTTGGGTTGAATGGATTTAGAGGTAACTTCTGTTTACGCTTTAGCTTCGTGTTGAGTTCCCTGTGCAGCGACTACCCTTGCATTGGGAAGTTCTCCAAGCATGATGTCCCTTAGCATCTCGACATCTTTTGGGAGCCATGGAAGAAGCTTGATGGATTTGAGTAGTGCTTCTATGTAGGCGTGGAGAGAGAGAGGCTACCTGAAGGACCGGTTATTCCACAACAAACTGAGGTTGTGGTCATAACCCATAATCACAATGAATGGATTTGGAGGTAAATTTCGCTTGCGCTTCAGCTTCGTGTTGAGTTACCTCATCAGCGACTAATTCCTTGTGTTGGGGAGCTCTCCGAGCATGACCTCCCTTAGTATCTCAACGTCTCTTGGGAACCATGGATGAAGCTTGATGGATTGAGCAGTGCTTCCATGTAGTGTGGAGAGAGAGAGGCTTGATTGATTGCAGCAGAGCTTCCTCGCGTCAACAGCAAAGAGACTTCTACATGGGTTGTTCTTCTGACATGACATTCTATCCCTATTTATATAGTAATTGAGGGGAGGGGGAGTAAAGAGAGAATTATTTCTTTTAGCATTTTTTGATGACATCATCAATGATGTCAAAGAGGGGCTCTGTTTTTGGAACGTAACATGGAGATAAAGATAAGGCGAGCACCGTGCATCACATCGTCAAGGGGGTCTCGCTCCAAGGCTCATGACTAAGGCAGCAACCAAGGCATAGACCTTGGCATCTTGGCCTTGGTATACTTGGCAATGGCTACAAAGGCTTCGTTGTTGCCATTGGCTGCACATAAGAAGCTCCCACTAGCTTGTAGGAAAAGTCTCCCGAGAGGTCACCCATCTTGACAGTGTCATCACACAAGTGCACTTAACTACCAAGTGACTATCCACTAGGCTAGTCCTTTTTATTGTTTTATACTACAAACATAGTTTTAATAAGCTTGTCTTGGGAGGGTTTCCCAAGCCTTCCTTCCATGAACTGGCATATAAAAACTCATCAATTATCTTCATAGTTAGTGCTAGTTTTAAAAATGTGCAATCTTTACTATCTTATTTTTTACATAAATCAATTTTTAGAATGTATACACACCTTGTTTATTAAAATAAACTAAGTAATGGGGACATTACATCTTAAATGTGCATCCTAATAGTGATTCCTTACTAGCATCCTTTGTGTTTGGCAACACATAAAAGACCATGGGTATGCTCTCAAACTCGATAACGACTACAACTTTGCACTTTCCGAAAACTGCATATGATTGATCCCCAAAGGGGCTAAGTTTAGCATTTATGGGTTGTACTTGTGAACAGCCAATGAGAGTCCAATGATCATGAGTGAAGATGTTAAAGTTGGTCCCCCTCATTGATCAACACATTGAAAGTATGCGATTGTTGGGCGGTGACCGTTATGTGTAGGTAAGCAAGTGCTACTGCTTCCTCATCTTAATCCTCCACCTCTGTAATTGTGGTAACTCGTACATTCACAAGGGACTCTAGACTTGGAGGTTTTTGTAGTGGATGTGTGGGAGGATAGTACTTCTTTATGCAGCTACCATTGAAGAAGCCTATGCCCTCTCCCTTTAGGGTCTCGAGCTCTACATTGTCGGTTTTGCTGATGACGCAAACTCTGAAAGGGCCATAATTATCTAAACTTTATTTTTTTTTAAATGGCCTTTGACTGAGTATAATGATATTAGGTCACCTTGGTTAAAGTCTTGCTACTTAACATGCTTATCAAACCAGCTCTTACATGATGCCTTTTTGCAAATCAGCGCATAGGTAGCTAGAAGTTGAGTGCATTTTAGATCAACTAGGCATTCCATCCATGCCTCCTTTCCATCCCATATCTCTTGGATGGATACTCTTAGGCTAGGGACAAAGAATTCCACTGGTAGAATGGCTTCAGTACCATAGGTCAACTTAAAGGGAGTCTGCTCCACCACTCTTTTATAGGCTATTTGATAGGCCTAGAAGGCTCCCATTAACTTGTTGTTCCAACAATGTACACAAAGCAGAGACTACCTCGATTAGGACATTCACTAAGATCTTATTTGTGGGTTCAACTTGGCCGTTTTCTTGAGAGTAGTAGGGCGAATATTTCCTATGGATGATTAGGAAGGTAGACATGAGGTGGGCAATCACTTCGTTAATGAAGTGCATGCACCTTGATTACTAACCAGTTCAATGGGGTATCCAAATCATGAGATCTCCTACTCCCAAGGGAACTTGTCGCTGGTCCTAGAGTAATTTTTTCTAATGGCTCGTGCTCATGTCCACTTTGTGAGGTAGTCAGTGGCAACTATGATATCCTTGGCCTTGCAAGTATTGTGTTGCAGGACTAATTGGCCCAATTAAGTCAATCCCCCATTTTTTGAATGGTTTCCTTGCAATAGTTGGGGTTAAATCCATCCTATCCTTGCAAATGGGGACCTTGGTCTGTTTTGCCACTTATCATAGTGCTTCACAAATCATGCTACATCATGAAAAATCATAGGCCTCCATAGTTGAGACTATGACACCTTGTGCACTATCATATTTCTGCTAAAGTGTCCTCTAGTGATTCCATAGTATGCCTCTGCAAGTACGCCATGCATCTATGTTTGCACACACATTGTCATAGCAAGTCATCTTTTCGTAATTTATAGAGCTGATCAACTATCAATTGGTAGCGTTGTATTTTGAGGATAAGTCACCTAAGCTGAGCCTTCTCAATAGATCTTTCAAGAAGTCAGTGCTCTAACACTTGGACTATGTCATCTACCTAGTATGGCATCAAGTCAGCTCTAAATAAATCCTTCTCGCTAGACAAGTTAAAAATATGTGCATTTGGTAAGCCATCTACACGATACCCTATCCAGAGGCTTCTCCCATGGGTATGCAGGATATGTGATTGGCCATGTAGTGTTGCTTTCCTTTACATACAACCAAGGAGAAGTTGAATTCTAGCAGAAGTAGCAGCCACTTGGCTATGCATCCAATAGCACAAGGCTTGTTTATGAGATAGAGTAGAGCCTTATGGTCTACAAAGAAATTGAAAGGTGTAGCTAAAAGATAATGTCAGAATTTCTTCATAGCAAACACCATGTCCATACCTTCTCTCTTAGTTGTGGAATAGTTTATCTTGGTGTTCGTGAGTCATCTTCTAGCAAAGCTCACTAGATAGTCTACATTGTGTTTACCAGGTTGGCACAAAATAGCTCCGACAGCAAACTTCGAGGAATCAATATGTACATGGAAGGTTATGCTCCAGTATAGGGCTCTTAGGATATGTGTTGCTATTAGAGCCTTCTTCAACTCTTCATATGCGCATTGGCATTCCTCAATCCATTTGAATCCTATCAATAGTTTGTAGAGTGGTCTAGCCATTACTGCATAGTTCAACACAAATCGCCATACCCTATATTTCCTAGGAAGCACTCAACTCCCCTATAGTAGCTGCTTTTGATGGTGAAAGGTTGACAATAATCTTGACTTTTGAGAAGTCAGTGGCAATGTTGTCCTTGGACACCACAAGCCCCATGATGCACCTATGCTTTGCGTAGAACTAGCACTTAAGGGAATTCAATGAGAGAGGATACAATCTGCATCGTTCAAAGACAATGCAGAGTTTTTCTAGGTGTTCCCTCCAACTTGAGTGTATGCACAAATCATCAACAAACACTTCTAGCTCACACCTAAGCACGTCCTTGAAGATAGCACACATGAGCCATTGGAATGTGGCTGGTGCATTTGTTAGTGTGAAGGGATTGACTATGTAGGCAAAGATTCCCTACTCGATAGCGAATGCGGTCTTATGTTTGTCATCAGGATGCACTTGCACCTGATTGTAACCTAAGAAGCATATGTTTCATGTATAGTAGTGGATAGTTGTCTCTCTTCTCAACAACATTGACTTTCTTATAATTGATGCACACTCTAATTTTTCCATTCTTCTTTAGGACGATTACCATGGGTGAGACCCAGTCCGTGTGATCAATTTCATAGATGAATCCAACTCTTAACAGCTTGTCTATCTCCTCCTTGACTGCATAATAATTTTTTGGATTCATCAGATAAGGTCATTGCTTGAGTGTCATTGCATCTAGTGTCATGGGGATATTATGAGTCACTACACTCAGATCTACTCCCTTTAGCTTGTCAAGGAACCAAGTGAATATATCTATGTACTCTTGTAGGAGTGCAATGAGATTTACTTCTTTTCTACTTGGTCAAGTCGTCAGCTATGAAGACAAGTCAGAGCTCCTCCCCTTCCCTGACCATGTCAACCTCCTTGAATTTGGCAAGCCCTTCTATGGGTTCGTTTGCTTGTCCTTGCCTCTTGGCACGTAGCAAGATTCACCGTATTGCCCTTCTTGAACTTTGTGAATTGCTTTGGTAGATCTTGCAATTTTTCTACTCCTTAGCTTTCGAATCCCTAGGTTGTTTCTTTCTCTCCTCCCTAAGCCATCTGCATCTTAGGTGGACTGGTAGACCCCCTTAGTGTGTCTGGTCTCAGGTGGTCAGAGTATTTCAAGATCACTATCTTAGAGCTTACTTCCAACTCAGAATTGAACTCTTCATCTTCATGAGAAGAGGGAGTTTCTCCTAGTGTTCATAGCTCTAAAGTCAATTCCATTCTAAAATTTGATGCGGCACTTGGTTGGGTGATCCCTGCTCATTTGTGATCAATTTCCCCTAAGTGTTCCAACCATGTGTGATTGCACTCCCTTTGCATGATTCCTCTCTTGATTTTAAAGGTATTCCCCTTCCGCGGGTTGGAATCTACTTGTATTTTCTCAATCACGTGTCCATTAATGTCGTACTCTATTGTGTCAATATCTCCTTTGCTCTCTTCATTGAGAGATTGGTAGTCTTTGTACTCGTTATCCAAATTTTCCTCCTCTGAATGATTGCTCCTAGGTTTCCATTCTTTTTTTCTTTCATGTCTGTGACTAAGTCCCAATTGTACGTCAGGTTTAGATCATGTACATTGGTTCACTTCCACTTGGATTTGTCCATGAGACCTTTGAGGGGTTTAAGGTTAGCGGTTGGGTTGCCAGCTAGCTTGCTCATCAAGTACTCTAAGATCATGTGGAGCTCCAACTTATTGTTTGGGACATGGAACATAGCAGGGGTGTGCTAGTTACAAGAGCTTCTAGTCATCATGCATAATGGTAGTGAGGCCTCATCCATGGGCTCACTAGCTATCTTGATAGCTTGCTCATTTTCCTTCTCCTCATCCAAGAATGGAAAATCGATGGTGGCTAGAACATGCATCCAATCTTGCTCATCCTTACGACTAGGGATATATTTCATTAGCAGCCCATAAGATTTCTTAACTTGAGTGTCATCCTTCAACACAATGGAGATAGCATTCAGGTCGACTTGCACTATCTTCTAGGTGTCCATCTCCACCCTCATTGCCTCCATTTAGTTGCTCAAGAAGATGAATCTGTTGCCCCAGTCTTCTATAACTCATGTGTTTTGCATCCCAAGGTCAACCTAGCAGGATGTCATAGTCAACTCCCTTCATGACGATGAAGTTAATTGAGAACTGGAATCATGCAATCTTCAACAACCAATTCTTCAACACTCTGAACGGCTATAGTTTCATCCCATTGGTCAATGTGACATTGAAACTAGTATTTTTGAAAGGATGGTTACCCCAAGCTTGGAGGACTACATGGCTAAGTACATTGACTCTAGATCCCATGTCCATGATTCCTTGCCTCTTGGTGTCTCCTAACACTAAGACTCCCAAGATTGCATGTTTCTCTACACCCTCCTAGAAGGCATTAACATGTAAGAACTTGGGCACTGATGAGTGTAGCATCAAGCTAGGTATCTGAGGCACTACAACTTGGTGATGCAGACCAGCTACCCCTTGCTCGATTGGTCCTTCCACTCACTACTTCAACTCTTGCCATAGCGGTGGGAGCTGCCTAAGTAGGTCTCCCAAGTGAAAAGTCATAGGGGTTTTCACTAGTATCATAAGAAGGTTGTTAGTTGCTTGCTTCCCTCCTAATTCTTTGCTTCTTGGCCAATGGCTCTGGCTAGTTTGTTGGCCTGTGGCAATTAAGCTTTGTCTATGCAGTACTGCTCGAGATGCAGATGTGTCCCTTTACTTTAGTTGCATAGGTGAAACCCGCATGCTCATGCTAGAGAGCTCATAAATTTCATCTTCTAGGATGGACTCAATGCTTTAAGTGCTCTTGGGCTTCTCTCACCCACTCCATGACCTTATTTGTGGCTTTAAGCTAGTGCTCTCTGTTGAGGTACTCCTTGAACTTAGCACTCCTCTTTTCCATAGTCTTCCAAGCGGATGTTTCTGCTTCTGCATATCTGACTTTTTTCCCTATAGTTAGTGTCGTGGCACTCTCCATTTTAAGCATGACCTTCGCTCCAATTCTCTTCCTCCTTTGCCTACAGCTCCTTTTTCCTATTGAGGCTACATCTAGGTTACTAGGCCTTGGTAGTGATGTGCCAGTATGCTTACTCTGTCCCTAGGTCATAAGATGAAATGGGATGGGTGCAGCCTCTCCATCGAGCGTTTCAACTCCAAAAAACCCCAATGGTATTGATGGCACAATCAACAAACTAAAGGGTGGTTTTTTTCTAGGGCAATCAACATATGGATGGATGATTCCCCACTCAGGCATCTAAGGTCAATCTTCTCTCAATTGGCTTGCTCTCTCTCATGGTGGCATGAAGAAATATACCCTAGGTGACCACAAGTCCAACATGGAATAAGCTCTTGGGTCTACCCTCCTAGACCTCTACCCCTACCTCTACCTAACACCATCATCGACACTAGTCGATAGTCCATGAGAATATGATTTTCCTCTTCATCATACGAGATGTAAGGGTTTACATATGCTTCCTCATCATTCATCTTCTCCACATATTGGATTTGGGAGACACTCGTTGGAGGGTGGGTTATGAAAGATCCAGGTGGCCTAGGTATGCCTATGGGATTAATCTTCATTCTAGGGATGGTTAATTTTGTATCGTTAGGTGCTAGAAGAGCCAATGGGGCTCCCATTTTGAAGAAGTTTGGTGGCCTATTCACTAAGTATGGTTGGTTGTATGGAAGTTTCCTTGGTAGTCTACATCGCATAGCATCATGGCCAACCTACCGCAATTGGTGCAAGGTTGGGACTGAAGGTCTTGACATTCTACTAGAAGGCATTCTCTACCACAATGCATGCATTGCACATATGGGCATGTAGGCCTCCTCACCATCTCTTGCAGTCTAGCTAGCTCCAGCTTCATCTCTACTAGCTCTTGGCTTTGGTTGCTTTTCCCTTTGTCTTGGCCGCTTGGGACTAACCATTCACTAGGTATCATGGCCTTCTCTGAGGATCTAGAATTAGCATTATCTCGGGTTGAGCTCCTAGAACTTCTCTCCTTGATCTAATCGTCCACTTGTATGGCCTCTTTGAAGACCCTAGCTAGTACATCTCTCTGCAAGCTCAAGTTTCTTACTAAGGCCTTGTAGAGTTCCTCGCTGTAAATTCCATTTATAAACTCTATGGAGACCGCTTTTCATTAGGTCATTGGTTAGATGGGTTCTCTTAAAGAGACTCCACACTTGGGTAATGTAATCCTTAATGTCCTCCTTGTCCTTTTTCTTGACATTCATCAATCGTACTATGAGGTTCTCAGAATACCCAACCTCGGAGAATCTCTTGATGAAGAGATCCTTGAGGTCATTGAAGTTATTCCATTTTTCCATGTCTAAGCTGGTGTACCATGTCCTATCCTTATCGCCTAGGAAAATACTAAAGGCTTGCAAGCATTGGACAAGATCCGTGAGGCCGTTGGCCTTGCAAACTTACTCAAACTACTCCATGAAGTTGTACGAGTTGGCTTGTATTTTTCTAACTGCTTTGTGACTATGGGGATCTTTCACTGACTCTTAGAGCCTTGATTGATTCCTAATCCAACAATGAGGTTGCTAGGGTTGTCGTGCTTTTCTCTAAGGTCATATTATCTATGATCCACTTTGTGAGAAGCTCTCTCAGTGTCAAGTTTTATTCTAGCACTCTCTCCCTTTCTACATTAGGTCCTATCTGATTCCTATTAGCTAGAGCTAGCACACGTTGGACTTCCCATCTTTATGTCTTACTGCAACTTCCTAGCCCACTACTCATGGTTGTATGCTGCTATGCGTTGTAGTGCTTGATGTGCTAATATCCTCTCCCCCTTGAGGTCCTCTATGATGTCCTCAACCGGCCTACCATGGTGCTACATCCTAGTTTGCAATTCATATTTATTAACCATCTATTGGATATCGATTGGAAACTCTCACAATAGCTTGATCTTGACATATCGGTGGCTTCTTGCTCGACTAGGCTATTGATCAAGATGATTAAGTCCAACAAAAATGTGTATCCAATTATGTAGGCTTGTCTATGCTCCTGAGCCTTCATTGTCTTGACTCTCTCTTTGGTCCTACTGGTCAGGGTTCTTAGTCATCTATCTAAGTCTAAGGGTCATCTCCTACTAGTGGGTTTGATTTGCTCATTATATCTTGGCGTGTTTCTTCTTATTGAAAATATCCCTCACATAAATATCCCTCAACTTATGTGTGTACGCAGTGCAAAATAAGGCTTTTAGCTTTCAAGTACACTTCAAGTGTCAAAACAATGTGAGGTGTGAATGCTAGATTAACAATGTAGCTCTCACTCTCCCCTCACTCCAATTTTAGCCAAACATGGCTCCAAGAGCGATTTTACTAGCCGCTCTCAAGGGGGGTTGATTAGGGTCTCTACTACATCTCCCAGTTTGGTTAGAGTGTATTTAGGGTTTGTGGGTCAATTTGAAGCACTAAGAGAGGGTGAACAGCTCTAATGTGTTAGCTAGCAGTCACTTCTGGGTCGTTAAGTCACTATTTCTTACGTCTATCACGTTTGAAAACCATTCAACTCGTCTATCAGGCTTATAGAGGTTTGCCGAGTTTGGGCCCATGTTTGTTAGGGTCTAAGGATGTCAATTTTACTTAATTTCACATTCGGCCCAAGTGGTCCAAATTATAGAGGTCCAAGGAGTTGTAGAGGTCCAAGTTCCATACTCAGATTTGGCCCATACCGGTCATAAGTCATTCAAACAATAGGATTCGGCCATTCGGCCATTCAACCCATCTGTATTGTCCAATGGCGGAATCCTATTGTGTGAATGACACATGGGCAGGTGGGCCACATCTGAGTGTCCGAGTGACTAAGTTCCATACCAAGGTCCAAGGAGTTGTAGAAGTCCAAGTTCCATACTCAAATTTGGCCCTCATATTTGGTCAGGGTTCTTAGTCAGGGTCGGCTTGTCAAATGGCCGAATCCTATTGTCTAAATGACACACGGCCAGGTGGGCCAAATGTGAGGGCCAAATTTGAGTGTTTGAGTGTCTAAATGTCCAAAGGGTGGCTGCCCAAGGCCTAGACTCAGCCATCCGAGGTCAAATTTTCTTGTCTAAGTGTGCTCATCCGAGGTTGAGTTGTTTGAGTGGACACTAATGACTCCGACGTCCAAGCCTTGCTCAAGACTCGGATGTCTATGGCTACATTCCAAAGTGTGGCCATTCGAGGCCTAGACTCAACCATCCAAGGCTGAGTTGTTTGAGTGGACACTAGTGACTCTGACATCCGAGCCTGCTCAAGACTTGGATATCTACGGCCTAACTATCCAAAGAGTGGCCATCCGAGGCCTAGACTCGGCCATTTGAGATCGAGTTGTCTTTTTTGAGTGTGGCCATCCGAGACTGAGTTATTTGAGTGGACAGTAGTGACTCTGACGTCCGAGCCTGCTCAAGACTCAGCCTTCTACAGCCTATGGTCTCACCGTCCAAGTGCAATAGCAAGTTGTCAAATGAAAAAAAATCGTAAAAATCCCTACTTGCACTTTACTAATGATTGCAACCAGGGTCTTGACACTGATCAAAAAGCATTAGACAACATCCAGAACATATCTCGAAGGCTCGAGAATGTGGGAATGCAAATCAATGAATGGATTTGTGCTCCTACCCTGTAGCTCTCCCTCTCTCTATCAAGCTCTCTCTCTCAATTGAATGCACACAAATGAGCTCCCTCTTTGCCCTCTTGGATTCTCAACCCCTAATTATTCAATCTTCCACTACCCTTGTTCTCTCTACGCGTTGAAGCTCTCTTTTCCTTATTTGTTCTATAAGTAACAACTCACACTACTCCAATATACTTCCCTAAATCCAAAAAACTAGAAAAACTTCCCTGTGGTGAATGACAACGGGTTCGAGTCCCCTTATCTCCATCCTATGATCCAAGTCAGTGGAATTGCACACATTAGTTTGGTATGGAGGGTGCAAAGAAGATTAAATACCTCTTCAACTCCCTTTCGTCCTACCTATCTCAAGCATTAAATATATTTGTCCTAGCAATGGAACCAAAATGTGGGAGCCTTCGCTCGACCACCAAGACCCACAAACTTCTTATTGCTTCAAGTGTTTCAAGCCAAATTCTATGGCCACCTCTTACATAGTCGTACACACTCTCAATCCTACCAAGTGTAATGATCTTACCTTGATGGCCAGTTGAGTAGCCTCCTCCCTCAAGCACTCCAATAGCTCCACGATCCAAGATGCGAGTTCAAGCAAGCTTAATCCTCTACCTCCAAGATCCATCCTCCATAGCCACATGCGCGAGACAAGAGAAGAGAAGAGAAGAGAAGAGAAGAGAAGATGGAGAGCTTCTCCATGACGGTCCCTCACCCTCACTCACTCACTCCCTCAAGTTCTCACACTCCCTCTCTCAAACTCAAGCATAAGCACAAGCAAGGAGAAGAGAAGAAGAGAGCCGTTTTAGCCACACACCAAGAATGAGCTTCTCCTTCGCTTTTTACTTTTATACATGCCCTCCTCCCTTTGGGCACCCATCCCCTTTTTTTATATGACTAGCCATCTTAGCCAAGGTCTTCTTTCATCGTACCTTTCTCCTTTTCACAGTTCTTTTTCTCTTGCACTTCTACATTTTACAATTTTCACAGGAGGGAGCTTGACACTCTTTTCTAAAATGAATCACATTGCACCTTGTGCTTCCTTGCTAAAATATTTGGTGTACCTTACTACAATATTTGGTGCACTCCTATGTTTTTTCTAACCTTTCCTTCTCTTCCACTTTTCTCACTGGGTAGAATGAGCTTCTCTATTCACCTTTTGACTTGGGCTTACTTAGTCTTCCTCTGCTTCTTTTTGGGTTGTATGGTCTATAACATGTTTGTAACACCAAGCTAGAAGAGAAAAAGAGTGTCTTCTCAATCTACCACCAACAAAAAACAAGGAAAATGACCATAATAACTAGAAAGGTGACGGCATTAAAAGAATCTTTAAAGACAAGGCATTGCTAAGAACGTCTGAAAGACTTATATGATGACGAAAGGGAGAGCTACGTTTCTCTAGAGGCACAATGGGCCCTTGTATCTCAACACAGGTAATGCCTTGAAGAAGAGGTTGATAGGTTGAAGCAACAAGGAGAACATCTATCAAAAGAACTACAAGAATTAAAGACAAAAATCGAGCAAAAAGCAAGGAAAAAGATGGTAGAATTGCATAACCAACTCCAAGCATCTCTCCATGAGCAGGAATTCCTACAGCAACAAGTGGATCACTTGAACTAAGAAAAAGAAAAAATGAATATATTATGGCAAGAGCAAGAGCATGTCGTCACCATGCTAGCCCAATGACAAAACCAAGGGTTGGAGCATATGAAAGAGAAAGCAAAAGGATGGGTAGCTAGGAATGAGGACAAAATTAAAGACTTAGGTTATCGAGTAGCCCATCCAAAGAGCGAACGCCTCATGGCAGAGAGAAAAGTTGTAGCGATAGAGACGGAGATGTTGAAGCAACAAATAGACTCTTTAAACATTGTGCTAAATATAACCTGCTAAAGAGGAAGAGACAATTGAGAAAGTCAAAAGGAAATTAGAGCTAGCAAGGAGAGTTCTTAAGCATGGACTCCATGCCAAGGCATCCAAACCTAGTACCATCTTAGGAGTAGAGGAGCAACGAGCCCATTTGATCGTAGCTGGATTAACCATGTAAGAACTTGACTTGCTAGGATTTGGAGAGTCAGAAAAATGAGCATAACCTCTCCCTCAAGAGCCAGCAAAACCAATCCATGAAGAGAGGCCAAACTTTGAGCATGACCACATTGAAGAAGATTAGTCGCATGAATCAAGGACCCCCCCTCCCCTGCAACCACAAGCACAACCAGAAGAGCAAGGGGAGAAAGCCATACCACCCAAAAGAATGATGAAAATGAGGCACAAAAGGAGAAAGCATATCAAACTAGTACCCAATAACTCCAAGTCAAATTGCTATAAGTTTCACATATGGCTATCCCTCAAAGAGAGGAGTGTGCCTATAAACTAGGGCTAGGAACTTGTAGTGTGGGAGTAGTGGAAAAATCATAGCTGCCCCTTCAAATTTGCATTTACCTTTCCTCAAATGATGAATAGAGTATTATCTTTGAAGGTGGTGGAGGATGTGATAAAGCTCTCAATGAGGTGGCTGGGGAAGAGATGATTGGAGGAGAGAATGAGACACCCCATGTGAGATTCCTCCCCCAACACACTCAGAGGAGTCCTCTAGTAGTCGACTGAAATTCATATCCATGCACATCACCATCATGTCTCCCCATGGGAAACCTTGGACTTAGTTGAACATGGGAATATCAGTTCTACTTCACACGGGAAGCATGAACAATTCACCCCTAATAGCAATCTAACGCCCACCTAAGAAGACCACTTTGTAATCAAATAAACATAGGAGTGAGGTTAACACTGCACTTGGTTCAAAGAGAGTGAGAGACGGGGGAGAGTGTAACTCGATCCCCCTACCCATAAGGTAAAATCTTAGCTCCGGTCCCCTAAAACGGTGTTAAACCTGATAACTAATCCTACTGATATTGGGAGGGTCACGATTTAATAAGATCTATCTAATGTTGGAAAATTACCAGACTTATCGGGTCCACCCAGCCACTGGCATCCAATCGTCAGGATCGAAGCCTCCCACTTTCCTTGATGGGTTTTCTTAGTTTTCTAATTAGCAAAGCATACTATTATATTGTTTGGACATATAAAATCAGCTTCCTTTTATTACTTCGTTAGACTAGGTTCATTAAACTCAACCTTTAGTACATAACAAACAATTCGAAAAATCAGATATTTTATTTCATAATAACATCTAGAGACATCACTTCGCAGAGTGTTACAAAATTGTCTTTCCACAGAAAGACACCATCCAGCCTAGGATAGGACCTTCCAATCCCTCGAGATTGGGATGTATGTGATCGCACTCCGTCCACGATCAACAGGGAAATTTACTACTCAGAGCCCCTCTAAGCTTCCATGAGCCTTAGGAGCTGTCCTACATAACAGGGGCATTTACCACTCGGCCCTTTGCCCTCTCAGGTGCTCGAGTGATCAAAATCAAAAACACTAACTCCCTTGGGAGCGTAGGACCCCCACCCGCATTTGAGTTTTTCCACACTTCGCAGAGTGTTAAGGAGCATTGGGTTGGGGACCCCAATGTCCTAATCCACCACAATCCACATCTTATCCATCTGTGCAAGCACGGAATCATAAGAGCCATAACTCATCATTCATAAATCCAAAATCAATCATAACCATAAGACATTTATACCAGTTGTCAATGCGATGCATAGAATATATCCCCTTCATCAATTTCAGTATTCCTTCTTAAAAAGCATTTGTGAATATTAACATGCTTTTACAAGTCTAAGTGAGTTCTAACCAATCGTGATCAATTTCTTATGTACTAACCTAATTATCTCCATTCAACCATCCATCGTGCTTACAGTTTATAGCCACGACCTCGATTTGTTGTGGGATGGCTGGTTCTTCAGTTTGAATGGGTTCAGGGTTAACTTCAACTTGTGCTTCAACATCGTGTTGAGTTTCGTCAGCAATAGCAATGACCACTTCCTCGTGTTGGGGAGGTCTCTGAGCATGACCTTGCTCAGCATCTCAACGTCTCTTGGGAGCCATGGAAGAAGCTTGATGGGTTCGGGCAATACTTTTGTGTAGGGTGGAGAGAGAGAGAGAGGAAGAGAGGCTCGGCTAATTTGCAATAGAGCTTTGTCCTGTCAATAGCAGTAGAGAGACTTTTGCATGATTCATTGTGTGTCTGTGTTTATGATGTAACACTCTACTCCTGTTTATATAGTAGTTTGGGGGGGGGCGGAGGGGGTAAAGAGAGGGAACCTGCTTTTTGGCATTTTTGATGACATCATCGATGACAAATATTTTTGTTTTATTTCTACCTTACAACTTGTTTGGATCATAACTTCATCGTATGAACTCCAAATATAGACTTTTGGATACTTAAAACTATCGGAACGTATCTGGTCAACAAGGCTATGTGAGTAGAATTACGAATATCCATAAAAAATAGATGAAAATAATTTTTTTTATAAATCACGTTATTTTTATCGATCTTTTGTCTTGGACGACTTGTCCCCTTCAAAATAAGTCACAGTATATATTTGGATCTATCTAAAGTGGAAATTAAGTCATCTAAACATGACGCTAGAGATTTCAGACTATTCTAGTAAACCAGTCTTGCTTCCTGTAAATCTTGTAGAGATTCTATAGTTTTTTCAATGTGTGGATGTGCAACATAAATCTTCCACTGGTGACCCAATGGAAGCAAGTGCATCTGCAATCTTCTTCACCTTCATGTGGTAGTCATTGATGCTCATACTTTCTCTTTGCACATTGTGCAACTCTTGCTTGAGCTGCATTTTCCTAGCTTGCGTATTTGTGCTATACATTTTTGACAAAGTATCCCATGCCTCCTTTGGCGTACTTGCATCCTGAATATGCACAATCATAGAGTCTGAAATACTGATAGATAGCCAGTACATAACTTTCCTAGCTCTCTCATGCCATGCTTTAAATGCCTGCATTTGCTGTTGATTGGGAAAATTAGGAAGAACTGGTTCTTCTTCATTTCCTGCAACAAATTCCCAATATCCTTTTCCCATAAGGAAATTCGTCATTCTAAACTTCCATGCTTGGAAGTTGTTCTTGTCAAGCTTTTCAGTTACAATCTGTGAAAGAGAATCAGCACCATTACAGAACACTGCAAAAAATTCTGTCACTGCAAAAAACACAGCTTCACCCTCACAAGGGCAAATGTGCAAAATTAGCGAAAGTGGTATTTGACCACACAGTCACTTCCTAGTGACGATTTTGCATAAACAGGAACCAATGATGATTCTGTAACTCCCAATGTCTCTGCACACAAGCATATGATGCAATTTCTGTGGTAACTTTTCACTGACTTGTAGAACAGTGGTGGCACAGCATAAAACAGGGCCTTTTCCTGAGTGCGTGCAGAAAACTTCCGCCTCCAAAACAGGCCCCGAAATGGCCTCAAATAAAAAATATAGGGTCACCAAGGGCTAAAGCCCTTTCCCGCAGCATATATTGCCCTCTTGCTTCACTGCGAAGGGCGTCTCAACCAAAACACCACAAACTTGGCTTGCTTTCTTGAGCTCCTTACCACGAACAAGGCTCTGATACCATGTCAAGATTGTGGGAGAGAAGGAAGGAGTCTCACTTGTAGCTTTCTTGCTTGCACAATGGGGGAATACACACAAGGGTGGAGGCTAAAAACAGTTTTCCTCTTCTTAGTTGTGTAAGCCAAAACAACTCTAGTACAAAAGAAATAGAAGAACCCTATATATGGGTCTCAAACTAAACTCAACTAACTAAGGTGGCATACTAACTAAGCCACGAACTAGAGTAGATAAGGATAGCTGTCATCTAGCTATTATTCATGGGCGGTGTACCAACTGCATCTACAAACTGACAAGTGGGTGACATAAATGCACAACGGTCACCCTGGCATATCACGAGTGGAGCTCGATATCTCAACAAAGAGAACATGCCACGTCCCATTCCTGAACTGGAGTAGAAAGCTTGGACCTGTTCACCACTTTTTTTAGATGTCTCACTCTACATGTTGATCTCTTGAGTGATCATAAGGGAGACCAACTCATCGAAATATGGAAATGGCTTTCTGACATATACAGAAGTTACAAAAGACTTCCAAGCCTTTTCATTGTTAAGTCCACCCAAGGTAGACGACATCAAATCATCATCATCGGGCATTGCATCAATCGCTGCCAAGGCATCTGCAATGCTCCTTACCTTCTTTGCATACTCATTGATAGACATCTTCCCTTTCTTCAATGTATTCAACTCTTGCTTGAGTTGAATCTTTCATGCCTTTGAATTTACAGAAAACATACTTTCAAGTATGGTCCAAGCTGCATATGAATTCTCTGCATTTCTAATATGGCCCAGCATATTATTGTCAATTACTGTAGATAGCCAATACATGACCTTTTTGTCTTTTGCATTCCGTGCCTTTGTCTCTTCTGCAATTGGAGGATCACTCACCTCCGGCTCCTTTTCTTCACCTGAAACAAACTTGTAGAGGCCTTTTCCAGTAAGGAAGTTCGTGACACGGAACTTCCATAAAGGGTAGTTATTCTTGTCGAGCTTCTCAATGATGGGGTTTCCACTGTTCTCTGCCATTATCACGAAACTGATACCAAACAGCAAGCAAATCTTTTGCAATCTTTCACAACACGTGCACAACACTACACCAAGCAACCTTTTTTACTGATTGCTCAATAGCACATGTAATATGCAACCTGTTTGCAAATAAACCTTATATTTGCTTCCTACAAACACCTCAAAAATTACAAATTTGCAATCTGTAACCTACGCACCCACTTTCTGTCAATACAGGCGAAATCACAGTGTACCCTGAAACTGTTGTCCGCATTGCAGCTCTAAAACGAGGCCTGAAATGACCTCAGATGGCCAAAATAGCAGTGGGAAAGACCTAAAGGACTTATCTATAGAATACACAGCGCTCTTTGCACACACCAAATATCACTGCAATCTGAGATTTTTACTCTGCCCTGCTTTTGGTGCCTCTATAGGCACTGTTCACAAAGAGGAGTGGAAGAATGGGAGAGCTTCTTACTCGTGGCTTGCTTGCTCGAACCTTGCTTCTTCTTCTTCACTTCAGCCTTCGAAATCAGCCTCAATCAGTGGTGCAGCTCTGATACCATGTCAAGAATCGCGTGGTGGGGGGGACTTGCTCAAGATGCTGCACTGAACACACACAGAATGCACAAGGAGAAGCTCACTCAAGAGACAAGAAGAGAGATGGAGGCCAAAACGTTTTCTTATTGGTTTCTTCTTCTTCTTCCACACACTTTACAATGTACACAAAGTATAGATAAGATACAACATAAAGGAAAGTGGCCTACTAAGTCAAACAATGCATAACCGACTATACTAGTCAACTGGCGCTATACCTATGCCAGCTGTAAATAGGTGTAATAACGTAAATATAATAAGTAATGAGTCAATGGCCATGTGAGAATCATAATGACCACTGATGTGCTAAGTGTAGACGTGTGGGCCCATCTAACCAGGCGGTCCATCATTAATGTTCGCATGTGTTGAGCTTGTCATCTCAACACTATCAGTCCCAAAAATTCTCAAATTTCTTTTATTGTCTTAGGTATTGGCCATCCTAGGATATCTTTTACTTTGGTAAGGTCTACAAAGACTCCATTAGCAAAAAAAATGTACCCAAGATATTTAATCCTGTCAGTGAGAAATATGCATTTACTCATCTTGGCATAAAGCTGATTTTCATGAAGTATTACTAGGGCGATCTTTAAGTGGCCTTCATGTTTCTCTATTGATTTGGAGTATACTAGTATATCGTCAAAGAATACTAGCACAAAATCATATAGATATGGTTGAAAGATGTCTTGCATTAGATGATTGAATGTAGCTGGGGCATTAGTCAATCTGAATGGCATGACTAAAAATTCATAATGACCATACCTAGTTCTCAAGGCAATCTTTGGGATATCTTGTTCCTTGATTCAAATTTGATAGTATCTGAACCTTAGATCAATCTTGGAAAAAACCTTGGCTCCGTGTAAGCAATCTAAAAGTTTGTCTATCCTGGGTATAGGGTACTTTTTTTAAATCGTAACCTGGTTTAGTCCTTTGAAGTCAATGCAGAGTCTAAATGTTCCATCCTTCTTTTTCTGGAAGAGGACAGGTGCTCCCCAAGGTGAATTACTTGGGCGGATAAATCTTTGCTCTATTAGTTGCCTCAATTGTTCCTTAAGCTCAATAGCTTCAAGAATAGACATTTTGTACTATCTTTTTGACACTGGCTCGGCTCCAGGAATCAATTTTATTTCATGATCAGCCTCACACTTTGGAGGTAGTTGAGTCAATTCCTCTGGGAAGACATTCTCAAAGTCATTGATCCACGAAGGTAGAGTGCATTCATTAGTCTTTTTGACCTTATTCAACCGGATCATGTAGATTGGTTGACCTTTCTTCAGTCCCTTCCTGAGTCAACTTGCCTTGGCTAGTTGGACTCTAGTTCTTCCATCTTTCCCATATGCCTTTATGGTTTCCCCTTCCAAGTCTTGAAAGATTTTTTCCTCTTCAGCACATAGAATATGGGCTTTGTTATTCTTGAGCAATCCATTCCTAGAATGCAATTGTAGCATCCTAGTGGTAGGATTCAAAATTCTGTTTTAGTTATATGGCTATCTAACTCAAATTGAAGTTTCCCTACAGTTTTGGTTGAGGCAATTTCCTTCCCACTAGCCAATTCTACTATCATTTTCCTTGTCCTCCTAGAATCTAGATGCAATCTTCTAACTGTCTTGAGTGCAAGAAAGGAATGTGTGCTACCACAATCAAATAAGATCATAAACAACCTACCCTTGTAAATAGATGGAGATTGAATTTCTAAACATTGGTGGTCCACTCCTTTCTTTTCTACAGTAGCATGAATGGATCCTCTTTCAAATTCTTTACCTAATGTGCATTCCTCGGGCTGTCCAATCATGGTATTTACCCAGGCACTAGCTGTTCTTCCACGTCCACAGCTTGGGTTCTTGTTGCCATTCCCTTGGTCTCTTTTGCCAACCTGGTTTGGGCTATGATTTTGAGGACGGTTAGAACAATTAGCCCTTAGGTGTCCAGTCCTTCCGCACTGGTAGCATTTCTTGATTCCTATCCCGTTTGGTCCTTGGATGATTGCATTAGCTCTACCATTTTCTTTGGCATTGGTCATGTCGATACCACGATTTGGGTAATCCCTTCCATAGTTGCTTATTGGATGGTTTCTTTGGCCATTTCGAGTGGTTTCTTTAGCCATAGGTTTTACTCACATAAGAGAATCTTCGAGAGTCATTGGTCTCATTGATTCCAGGTGAGTGTCCAAAGGTGGATTTAGTCCTTGGCAAAACCTTGCGGTCTATTAAAATGTTGTCATTGGGGGTGCATATTCACGTAGACTCACAAACTTGGAATAGTATCCTTCCAAGGTTAGGCTTAATTCATTCATCTTGATTGATTCAAAAGATGGGGGAAGATAACGTCCTTTCACAGTTTCTTTGACCTCCTCCCAAGTTTGGGAAGCTTCTGTTATCCCTTTATCTCGGCAAAAAGGTTTCCACTAAAGTTAGCTTTGCTAGTATGATGAAGACGAGCAGTCATGGACTAATTTGGAATAGTAGTTTCAACGGCTAGGAAATAGTTGTCCAAAGTCTCAATCCACGCTTCTACAACCTACTCTACCTTGGGTCCTTCATCACTAAACCTAGGTGTTGGTGTCTGCTTGAGAAGAAATTTCTTCTCTTGGATTTTCTTATATGTTTCATCAATTCGCACTAATTCGGTGATTCTGATTATCTCCATAACTTCTTTGTTACAAAACGAGGTGTCTCTTGGAATCGATAAGACTTTGGGAGATTGGAATAATCTGGAAGAAGCTCATAAATTTTTGACTTTACACTCCTGTGTAAGGGTTATCCTGTTAGGAGTAATAACCTTTATATATTGGTTATACACCCAACGATGTAGGGTTATTGGCTCCCCATTAATTGTCACAATATCATTAACCCTATGTTCTTCAAATAGGAAACATTGAACTAGTTTTAGTTTTTCAAGCCATTTCAACAACTTGAGATGGACTTTCACATCTTCGCATAGAGTACAGGTAAGGGTCGTCCCTTCCCCAGATTTGGGTTCGAGTTTTAGCCCTTTCATAAGCTTAACCAATTCCATAGATGAGTCTTCTCTAAGATAGCCATTACACTTTCTCTTAATTCCAACATGTTTGACTAGCACACAAGCAATGGAGTACACGATCTCAAAAATAACTCGCGTAAAGCGTACTTCATCATTAACTTGTCAAAATAGCTCAATTATCATCATAAGCTCATAACTCACGCTCTTCAAAAATAATAATGAGACTTTATATTTATGAAAAGTACTTACAAAGATGTATTTGATCATACTGTGATCTACCAATACATCATATTATGGATCCTTTCCTCATGAAAATTATCACGGTCTATATTCTCATATCTTGGGGGATTCTCATGTACATGGCAAACAACATAATGTGGTGGCTCTTGGGGATAACCAAAACATCCAGTACCAAAATAAGGCTTTCTTGGCACTGCAACAACTCTCTCGATTGGTACTATTTGTAACACTTTCCGATATACCCATAAGGTTTTAGATACATGCTCATCCCTAATGTCTAGTAACCGTTCAGCAAAGACACTGAACAAAAGATATATCTTAACTATCCTTAGTTGTTCAGCCCATCGAATCCTCCATAGTTCATAACGAAGAAGAATGTTATGTCCATAATATATCTCCATATGTGACCTTTTCCTTGGCCATAAATCTATCACATACCATGAGTTAGAAGGAGGTTGCAATACAGATGGAGGAATAAAGATCATCTCCATTATCTCAAATATAGCATCGCGGTATGAGAATTTATTCAACCCTAAGGCTACTTGATACATGATGGGAAAAATATCCCGCAAACGTGTAGCTTCCTCATCACTAAGTTCCTGATGAGCACAATATGTATGCTAGTGTTAGTGCAAGATATTCAACAACATTATTCTTCAAATAAGTGTGGTTATTTTATTAAATCATTTCATACGTTCACTACTTAACCTTACACTAAAAGCTCTTTTGAAACCTAGGCTCTGATGCCGCGTGTGAGGTTCCTCCACCAATAGACCCAAAGGAGTCCTCTAGTAGTTGATTGAAATTCATATCCATGCACATCACCATCCTGTCTCCCCAAGGAAACCTTGGACTTAGTTGATCATGGGAATCTCAGTTCTACTTTACAGGGGAAGAGTGGACAAGTCACCCCTAACAACAATCTAACGCCCACCTAAGAAGACCACTTTGTAATCAATCAAAGGTAGGAGTGAGGTTAACACCGCACTTGGTTCAAAGAGAGTGAGAGATGGGGGAGAGTGTAACTCAATCCCCCTACCCATAAGGTAAAATCTCAGCTCCGGTCCCCTAAAATGGTGTTAAACCTAATAACTAGTCCTACCGATATTGGAAGGGTCACGATTTAATCAGCTCTATCTAATGTTGAAAAGTTACCCAACTTATCAGGTCTATCCTGTTAGCTATATATAGTCTGTCTATATATAGCGCCCCAGGTCCCCTCTATATATTCCTATCATGTGTGCTCAATTGACACACTTCTGGGGTTCCACTTTCGGTGTCTCATATCTCTCTTCTCTCCTCTCTTCCTTTTGTCTCTGTTCTTCCTCGTAGTTTCCAACATGGTATCAGAGTGAGGTTCTACAGCATCACAAAGATAAGTTTTCTTTATTGTTGTATTTCTTTGCTCATTAGCAGACCTTTGTTTCATGACATTTTGTCAATTTCGTTGATGGGTCGTGCCACTTTCGATCATGGTAATTTTTTTCAAGTTGAGGTAATATTTTTTCATCTTTTGTTATAAGTTATGAAGCTTGAGTTATGATTTTTTGAAGCCCGTCATGGTATTATGCTTGAGTTATGCTTCATGCAGTTCGTGTTGCATATCGCTTGTCAAGCTATTAAAAGTCTTTCTCTACCCACACCATCTAATTGTTCACATGTTTTATGCCTCATGGTTTGAATCGTGGAAGAGCGAGATATTGTTAAGATGTTTTATGCCTCATGGTTTGCTTTGTGGAAGAGAGAGATGTTTTATGTCTCATGGTTTGATTCATGGAAGCAAGAGAGAGGACATTCATGCGGCAGAATCTAACAGTAATGATAGCATTTTCTTGCTTTTACAGCTTTCTATATATAGCCTGTCTATATATAGCGCCCCAGGTCCCCTCTATATATTCCTATCATGTGTGCTCAGTTGACACACTTCTGGGATTCCACTTCCGATGTCTCATATCTCTCTTCTCTCCTCTCTTCCTTTCGTCTCTCGTCTTCCTCGCAGTTTTCAACATACCTAGCCACAGGCGTCCAATCATCAGGATCGAAGCCTCCCACTTTCCTCGATGGGTTTGCTTAGTTTTCTAATTAGCAAAGCATACTATCACACTGTTTCGACATATAAAATCAACTTCCTTTTATTAATCCGTTAGACTAGGTTCATTAAACTCAACCTTTAGCATATAACAAACAATTCGGAAAATCAGATACTTTATTTCATAATAACATCTAGAGCCATCACTCCGCAGAGTGTTATAAAACCATCTTTCCGTAGAAAGACACCATCCAGCCTAGGATAGGACCTTCCAATCCCTCAGGATTGGGTTGTATGTGATTGCACTGGTCAACATGGAAATTTACTACCTCAGAGCCCCTCTAAGCTTCCTTGAGCCTCAAGAGTCGTCCTACATAACAAGGGCACTTACCACTCGGCCCTTTTCCCTCTCAGGTGCTCGAGTGATCAAAATCAAAAACACCTACCTCCCTCAGGAGCATAGGACCCCCACCCACATGTGAGTTTTTCCACACTCCGCAGAGTGTTAAGGATCATTGGGTTGGGGACCCCAATGTCCTGAACCACCATAATCCACATCTTATTCGTCTGTGCAAGCACAAAATCATAAGAGCCATAACTCATCATTCATAAATCCAAGAGTATTCATAACCATAAGACATTTTTACCAGTTGTCAATACGATGCATAGAATATATCCCCTTCATCAATTTCAGTATTCCTTCTTAAAAAGCATTTGTTAATATTAACATGCTTTTACAAGTCTAAGTGAGTTCTAACCAATCGTGATCATTTTCTTATGTACTAACCTGATTATCTCCGTTTAACCATCCATCATGCTTACGGTTTATAGCCTCGACCTAGATTTGTTGTGCGATGGCTAGTTCTTCAATTTGAATGGGTTCAGGGTTAACTTCTGCTTGTGCTTCAACATCGTGTTGAGTTTCGTCAGCAACAGCGGTGACCACTTCCTTGTGTTGGGTGAGCATGACCTCCCTCAACATCTCGACATCTTTTGGGAGCCATGGAAGAAGCTTGATGGGTTCGGGTAGCGCTTTCGCGTAGGGGTGGAGAGAGAGAGAGAGAGAGAGAGAGAGAGAGAGAGAGAGAGAGAGAGAGAGAGAGAGAGAGAGAGAGAGAGAGAGAGAGAGAGAGAGAGAGAGAGAGAGAAAGAGAGGCTTAGTTGATTTGCAACAAAGCTTTGTCATGTCAATAGTAGTAGAGAGACTTATGCATGATTCATTATGTGTCTGTGTGTATGATGTGACACTCTACCCCTATTTATATAGTAGTGAAGGGGGGGATAAAGAGAGGGCGCCTGCTTTTTGGCATTTTTTATGACATCATCAATGACAAAGATTTTCGTTTATTTCTGCCCTGCAGCTTGTTTGGATCATAACTTCATCGTATGAACTCCAAATATAAACGTTCAGGTACTTAAAATGATTGGAATACATATGATCGACAAGCTAACGCGGGCAGAATTGTGAATATCCATAAAAAATAGAGAAAACCAACAATTTTTGTAGATCACGTTATTTTTTTAGATCTTTTATCTTGGACGACTTATCCCCTTCAAAATATATATTTGAATCCATCTAAAGTGGAAATTAAGTCATCTAAACATGATACTAGAGATTTCAGACTATTCTGGTAAACCAGTCCTATTTCTTGTAAATCTTATAGAGATTCTGCATTTTTTTCCATGTGTGGATGTGCAATATAAATCAATTTTCTTTGGAATGTATACACACATTTTTTATTAAAATAAACTAAGTAATGGGGACATTACACCCCATGATGTGGCAATAGGAGCCTATGGATTATTGGGAAGACAAAGCAGTGGAGGTGCCTAGGAAAGTGTAAGGGTATGAGGCTCAATCTAAGTGGTGCAGAAACACCTAGAACTCTAACTTAGATGCCTAGATGATTTTCTGTAGTACCCTACCATATAAGAGAAATGATCCTATCTACATGCCCTACCTCCTGAGGATTGGAGTTGGGAGGTGCATGGTAGTTATGACTTTTTTATGATCTACAGTGCTTGCTTCTCCACAAGAATGCTTTACCTTCACTTAAAGGAACCTCCACCCATCAATAGCAAGACTCCTTAGAGAATTCTCCTCGTATCCAAATCTTGCTTTCATTACCACCTATCCATCTTTTGCAAATGCTAGTAAAGCAAAAGCCTAATGTAGAGGAAGAGCCACTACCACCCCTCTTTTTTTAAATTAATGTAGGAATAAATAGTTGTGCAATGGTTTGCCTCATGATGAGAGGCACCCTCTTGCCAATATTTTGCATGAGCCTACTAGAGGATATGAGTCACATTAGGTTTACTTATTGGTTTAACCACCCATTTTTGTCATCTAAGCCCCTCAATGTAAAAGTTCACTTGAGGGGTTATATGCAAAGTACGGTCTTCCTATGCAAATCCCTTAAGCCTCTCCATAGCTTGGCCCCAGTCCATGAATGGCATGACACTTAATGTGCTCCCTTGTAATCCAAAAAAAAAAAGAGAAAAAGAAAAAGAAAGAAAAGAAGAGAAAGAAGTGGAAAATAAATGAAATAAAAAAATCTATCCATTTGTACTCTATGCGCATCACAATCACTACACCTAGGGACCACCCTAGCCCTCCCCCACTTTACAACTTAGGGCACATAAATGACATGAAATTTTGATAGACATGTCTCTCTAAGTCACTAACGACACCTTTCTTTATACGAACTAGGTCCTTAAGTGTGGGATAACACCTTAGGCTTTGACCTATCTCCCAATTCCACCATCACTTGCGCAGTGCACTATACGGTAAGGTAGAAACACCTCCCTAGGAAGTGCACTCTTCTTCTTTTTGGATACATTGTGCATCAATGCGACAAGCCAATAACTATGGAGGCCTTATTCAATCAAATATCTATCTTTTCCATTGGCAACCTTCCAAACCTACTTCATAGAGTGTTCCCAACATGACCTACCGCTCCAAAGGCCCCAAGAACCATTCCATACAAATCCTCAACATTTTCAGCCCATACCATCAAGTGCCATGGGACTGGCACTTAGTTAGGAAGGGGTAATGTTAAGCCTCAAAAAACCAAGATGAAAAAATCCAAAAAATTGAAAATGGAAGACAATCCCAAGGCAAGAGGAAGACAGAGGACAAAGAGGCACTCAGAAAAATCTGAAGACATGAAGCATAGAAAAAATTTTAAATGTAAGAGAAAGCACACAAGAATGAGTGCACCTTAATATTTCAGCAAGAAGAGTGCCAGCAGGTGCACTGTAATTTATTTTGTAAAAGAGTGCTAGGCTCTCTCCTATGTAAGTTGTAAAGAATGTGAGGTACAAATGCTAATAGGAAGGAAGAGAAAAAAGAGTGAAGGAATGGACAGAGGCCAAACTAAAAAGGAGATGGCCACTCAAGGAGGAGATAGAGCATATATAAAAGTCAAAAAGTGAATGGAAAAGCTCATTCTTGTTATGTGGCCAAACTTGCTCTCTTCTTACTTCTTACTCTTGCTTCATTCTTATAGAGAGAGAGAGAGAGGGAGAGAGTGCGAAGAGAGAGTATATGTGTGTGAGAGAGTGAGGGACCTTGGAGAAGCTCTTCTTCTCCACTCTTCATCTTCTTCACTCTTCTCCTTTCTTATGCACATGGATATGGAGATCAAAGCTTGGAGCTTGGAGATGGAGCTTTCTTGAGAGTGCATCTTGGTTTATGGAGCTATCAGCAAATTTGGGGGAGCCTGGAAACTTGATCAAACTCAAAGATAAACTCACTTTATTTGTGTGTAGGAGAGTACACACAGCTATATGAGAGGTAGCCATAGCTCTCGGCTTGAAACACTTCAAATAATAAGCACTCCATGGATATTAGTGATGCAATTGTGAGAGCAATGACATCATTAAATCCCTAGCCCTTCCCTACTTCATGCACTTAGGGCACATCAAGAGAAGGACATTATGATAGGATTATCTCTCTGAGTCATGCACATCACCTTTCTCTTCCATAAACTAGGTTCTCAAGTGTGGGAAAACGCCTCATGCTTGCCTCTGGTTGTTGATATTTACAATCACAACCACTGTTCCCTCTTTGTATGAGGCAATTTTGGGCTTAGGACATGTAGGCAGACTAAATCCCATATGCACAGAAAGGGAAACTACTACCCATCCAACAACTATAAAGCATTGTACTTGACTACCACTTTTTGAGATATATGATGAATGAAATATTATGATGATTTACCATTTTAGTTAATGTATTGGTCATTGTTAGTCTCATACTCAAGATTGTGCTTATGAATCGAAGCTTCCATCTTGGAACCTAATTCATTTGAGTAACAATTGGTCTATTTAGTCTATGTCATCATGAACAGTCTCTTTATGTTCCATCTGCCATAGCCATGCTCTAAATCCTACGTCATTCAACATGGTATCAGAGCTCACATGAGCATGGAAATGCCTCTCCAATCTCTTCTCACCTCTGATCATCTTTGCCCACTAGCTCACATCTAGCTCAGGACTTCATTTTCAACTTCATTTTCATCTTGCACTACTTGGCAGCCATAGCCACAGCCTGCAACCACCTATCTTGGAGTTCCCAAATCTCTCATTCTAGGAAAAATCTCTTTGAGCCTTCTTTTGTAGACCTCTTCCTAACATGAAGATGCTTCATCTTGGCATGAGCAACCCTGACATTATGTACTCTATGGCTCAACATTTCAGAAATTGGACTTCACTGCCTATTTTTTGCCTCGTCCTAGTCGTATAGCTTGTGTTGATTCCACTAGCCGTGATTGATCTTGGAACCATAAAGCTTTGAAGTCCCACTATCTAAGCCACCTTCCTTTCCAATATCTCGTTAAATGATTGCTTCTACAGCTTGCGTAGACTGAAAAAACAATCTTCTATCAGAATCCTAAATAGGGTACTCCATAACCTTTGAGCTTCAAGCTCATAAACCACTTCTTTTTCTCGCTCTTGCCACTAGGAACACCCTATTGACATCCTGATTCACTAATTTAGTCAGTGCCACACATCAAGGAAGGGAAGTTCTTGGAGATCTTTGGAGATTTTTGGAAGATTTGTGAAGATTGAAAGACCAAGCACTCAACATCAAGCTCAAGTTCTTCTACCACTTCATTTATCTCACTCCTCTTGACTCAAAAAAGCTGCTACCACTCTGATTTGACTTCCTACTTAGTTTCCAAAAAGCATCACTTCAAATCGGCAAGAGAAATCAAACATCAAGCAACAACAACATCAAGAATCAAGCTAGTATCTTTTGATACTACATAGTAGGTTTAGACATTGCCATCACTTGTGCTTGTTAGCACATTCAAGAATCAACTCACTAGCATGAGAAGGGCCTTGGGAGATTTTTTTTTTTGAACATGGGGGGGAGGGGGTGTGAAAGGGGGCTTGTTAAGCCCTTTGGAAGCTTCTCCCCAGGAAGCTTCCAAAGTTTCCCCACGTGGGGGAAAACTTAACGGCGATGGGCGGCGTGACAGACAGGTGGTGGCAGGGCCTGCAAGTGTAGGTAGCGTGCTGGGAAGACAGGCAGTGGATGGCAGAGTCAGGTGGCAATGGCGTAGGTCCTTAGCGGGGGCGTCTCCATGGCGGCGGCTTGACCACGCTCTGCAGCAGCTCCCGGACACCCTCCCCTCACTCAAGGCCCTCCCTTCTCACAACTCGTCAGATGCAATGTGAATCTTTTGGTCATTTAACCTAGGAAAAATATCAAGGTAGGAATCCAACTTGGAAGTCCATTCCTCCAAATTAGTCATCATTGTTGATGAAGGACCACTATATTTGGTTAACATAATCTTGTCACAGAGTTCCCTCTCAACAAAGCTTTGCTATTCATTAGTTACTTGGGGCTACATGTCCATGTAACTACCATTTGATTTTGAAATATTAGAGGCACTCATATGATATTTGGTTTGAAAACTACCTGGAGGAATAGCTAACTAATTTCTAGTGGCTGGTGGAGGATTTTACCAATGAATGCTCAAAATATGCTCATCAACTCTAAAAGAAGTCTCCCTAATCTCATAAGTGCTACATGGTACCCCTTTCTTTCCAATAATACTTGATTGAGGATTATTATTTGATGGCTAAAAGGACTATTTATCTCTACTCTCTTTGTCTACCATTTGTGTTGCCACAAGCATAGAAATTTAAGAGCTAAGTTTGTCCAAAGAATCATTAGTAGAATAGGAAAACTTCTCCAAAGAATCCTTGGTATATTGAGCCATATGTTCCATGACTTCCTTGGTCTACATGTTTGATTGAACCAACTGTTCAACCACTTGATCCAATTTAGAAACCAATTTCATGTGTCTGATGGAATGCCTAGTCTCATGGTTACAAAGAGTGGCATTAAGAGTATTATAAGCACCATATTCTTGTGAATCTTTCTCATCTTAATGTGCCTCAGGTATTGCCTCACGTGCTTCTCCAATTTCTTGTTGAACATCATCATTAGACTTGTTCTTTTCCTTATTTCCAACCATTTTTACTCACTAGTACAATGTACTCCTAGTAGATCTATTACAAAGATGGCTATAACTTTTTGACCCCGATATCAGAATCAAGAACTTTTTAATGGAAATTGAGGCCTATAAATAGCTTTTTAGGATGAGCTATGGCACTCAAATTCAAAATCAAAATAGAATATTTTGAAAATATTATTTTACTACTATTCAGAACAATCTTATATCCTATAAAAACATGATTTTAGTGTATCCACCTCTCCCAAGTCAAGGATAAGGTCTTCCAACCCTATGGTACCCTATGTATGATGACATATAGGAGTCGATACACCTTGAAATATCTTGTAGAGGTCCTGGAAATTCTCTAGATTACTCATTAACACATGTAACCAAGTAAAAGTATTCCAAGAGTGATCTCAATCCACTATTTGAGTGTATCACCCTATGAAAAACTTGTAATCAACCTAGAATGACCTATAACACTTGTGAATTGTTGAGATTCAAGATCATAGTCTTACCTCAGTTGAATAAGGTTCATGGTCAAAACTAGGTTATTGTTTAGTGTATGTGTGTTGTACTTGAGTTGACTACACATTGAGGAATAAAGATCATGGGATGAACACGGAGCATGTCTACTACCCTTTGTGCATGTACATTTTGTCCATCTCTTTCTCTCATTTCTAATATGGTATCATAGCTTGAATGGCACCTTTTGTGATGATTTTCTGACGTATGTATTCATCTGAGCATGACAAGTTTTTTCAGGCAATCACATGCATGTTCTTGAGCAATGGGTGCTCCTGATGTAACAAGTCCAATTAGCATAGGGATTGAACCTTCATCAGCCACAATTTCTTGAATCTAAGGAATGCTAGCAAGGTTTTGAAGTGTGCCCGCAGTAGCTGCCTGTGCACCAAGAGAAGGAGAAGGAGAAGGAAGTGTTGTGCTTCCCATCTACCCGTGCGCCCTGCACTAACTTCATCATCCTTTCGCACTAGCACTGAAGGAACATTATACTTGTTATGCAAGTGTAGAGGAAAGTGGCGCACTCATCAAAATGCGACGTGCACTTGAAGCTGCCTTTGAAAAGCTGTAGGATTAACAGCTAAACCATCTATATTAAGAGCTAGCTCATGAGCTCCCAAGTGCTCAACAATAGAAACCATCATAATTAGATCGCCTTCGACAACACCAATGGGACTCAAGCATGCAAAGTTATCAATCTCTTTCCCGTGATGGAGCTGTTGTCGTTGATTAAGTGAAATACCTATAAAGTCTCTTACATTGATGTTATCTTGGGCACAAAAATTAAAGTGCATATTGTAGAAGACTTGAAAGATTTAAATGTTTCAGCTGGCACACAACCAGTGGCACACAACTAGACTCGTTCCTGTTTGTGTACTGCATCTAAGATCAAGAAAACTGATCTCGGTATTCAGCGTGCCATCACACGTGTAGAAGAAACAAGCTGATCTAATGCTGGATGCTACAAAAATTAAGGAATCACAAGCTCAAGTGATCAGAGTAATCTAGAAGGGGATGTCTTCTATAGGGTGAAAATCAAATATGCACACTATATGGTACTCTTGGGTGTAGTGGTAGGTTAATCTCAGCACAACCAAGTTCGCAATATCTTAGCTTATAGATGTAAAACAATGTGGATCAGATGTTGCTGAAATGAGGCCCTTCTCAACTGAAGATTACAATGTAGCTATTATAAAAATTTATTGAAATTGCCATTCATCTCTGGGTTATAGTTGATGGGATGAAAATTTTGTTGCAAGACAATGGGAAACAATAGTATAAGCCTACATGGCAGCAGAGGGATAACTCAGTCATATAAGTTGAAATTTGTGCAATTTCAAAATTGAATGTCTCTGTGGAGTTCAGGGGTGCTGATTACATATGTTGATAGTATGGCACTAAATGGTCAGTGATAGACATGTGCATATTCAAGAGCATTTTATGCTCAAGCTTAACTTCTATGAGGCTAATTTGATAGACTACTAACTATTTATAGTCTTACTGGAGTGGAGGTTGGAAAATGTATGAGCGCTAATACTTATACACATATGTATTGAGGCTTAATGAAGGTGATATATGTCCATGATATCATTAAGCTGATTGGGTTATGTCACATATTTCTTATGCTAGAAAGCTTGGTTGCAAATTGACTATGCGCAAATTAATGTCTACAAGGGTATGATATCATTCATGGGTGTTATGCCAGATGTTTATTGACACACAATAGGGCATTAAGCTGACATACTACTAGTACAACAGAGATACTAATGCAATTACTCGGAACCAGAACTATCTTAGTTTAGAGAAAGCATACTTATGTCATGCAATTGGGATTCTAAAATGTCCTTCATGTATTGACAATTGCTAGATGTTTGAAATGAGTTGAACTAGAATAAGTTTAGAATGTATGAGTATTGCTTGAATGCATGTAAGTTGTGACTCATTAAAAAGACTATTGGTTGTGTGCAAGGAGTTAGGCATTCACACCTAGAAGACTGAACTAAGTTATTTCAGTTGCAAACATGGCAAACAAAGGAGAGAAGGACACTATTACTCAAATAGTTGGTGAGAAGTTGGACTGCAATAATTTTGTTCTATGGAAATGCAGGATGTCTAATTTCTTAATTGGAAGAGGCTATTGGGACCTAGTTATAGGTCTTGAAGATGAGCCCAAGCTACTGAAGGATAGACCTCCAACACATGATCAATTAAAGGCACACAAGACATGGTTGAAAAAGGCCAACAAGTTCTTACATTGGCTATCATTATGTGTGTGAGACACAAAAGCTATGCAAATTGCAAATTGTACTTCACCAAAAGCTACTCCGGACTTATTGATGAAGAATTATGGGCATATCACTCATGGAAGAAAGACACAACTGAAGCAAAAATTCAGCCACATATCTAAGAATGGAAGGTCTATTGAAGACTATGTCAGTGAGATAAGAACCATTGCAGAACAATTAGGCTCAATTGGAGCTAAACTTGAGGATGATGATTTGGTGGCCACTACCCTCCATGGGCTTGGAAAGGAATATAACCAGTTTGACACTTCCATATCAGTACGTTAGGAGCAGCCTGACTTTGATGAACTTGTGGCACTTCCTTTGCATGAAGAAGTGAAACTTGGACTCGATAGAAGTTCTGATGGGTCGAAAAACAGCAGGGACGGCGTCTTCTACTCAAGTCAAAGGGGTAGAGGTGGAAGAGGAAGATCAAATTTTAGAGGAAGAGGTGCTGGAAATGCATATGTAGCCCGTGGATAGCAAGCTACTAGATGGCAAAATAGGCAGCCTCAAGCAAATAAAGGTGCCTCAAATGATTGTGGAAGAGAGGGTTATTCACCTAGAGGAAAAGGAACTTGGCAGTAGCCTCAAATGAGTCATGGACATCAATCAAATGCAAATAAGGATTGTCATTATTGTGGCAAATACGGGCATGTAGCTAAGGATTGCTACAAGAAGTAGAATGATCAAAGAGCAAGAGGGAGGCAACATGGTAATTATGCTTCTTCTAGTGTTATGTAGGAGGATGACAAGTTGTTTGCTATGCAGCATGTGAAGAAAGGGTTTCCTACACAAGGCAAAGTAGATGATGTATGGTATATAGACTCAGGGGCATCTGACCACATGACTCCTCATGGAGAGTGGTTTGACACATTGGTAGAAGGTGCTCATGGATATGTTTGCACAAGGGATGATACACAGCATGACATTATGCATACAAGTATTGTTCCCTTGATGATGCATGGTGACAGGAAAAAGAGTCTCTATGATGTGTTACATGTACCCTCCATAACCAAAAACTTGCTTTCTATGGGACAAATGGCTGAATAGAATCTAAAAGTTAGATTCAATAGAGATGGATGCTACATTGAAGAGTATGGTCAAGGATGAAAACTCATTGCTAAAGGCAAAAGAAATTGCAGGATGTTTACATTGGATACAAAAAATTTAGCATTGAATGATGTTATGTACTCACATGACAATGCTGCAATAAGGGACATTGAGATTTGGCATAAAAGGATTGGCCATTTAAATGTTCAAAAGTTGAAGAATATGCAGCATAAGCAAGTTGTAATTGGACTCCCTAAGGTCAAGTATGTGGAATTGGGACATGTATATCAATCATGTCAATTTGGGAAGCAATCAAAGCTTCCATTTATGAGGCATGTAAGCACTACTACTAGACCATTACAGCTTGTACATTTTGATGTATGGGGACCCTCACAGAATGCATCTCTTGGGGATCACGTTAGTATGTATCATTCATAGATGACTATAGCAAGTACACATGGTTATATGTGCTAAAGCACAAGAGTGATGTCATGGATGCTTTTCAGGATTTTAAGAGACATATGGAGAAAGAATTGGCTTGCTACATCTCATGCTTGAGATCTAATAGTGGTGGAGAATTTATTTCTAAAGACTTTGATCACTTCTTGGCAAGTCATGGGACTAAAAGGCAATTGACATATAGGTACACTATAGGTACACACCACAACAAAATGGTGTGGTAGAAAGGAAAAACAGGGTGTTCATGGAATGGGCTAGACCCATGTTGAATGAGAAGATCCTACCAAATGCATATTGGATAGAGGCTATAATGACTGCAATGTATGTCATGAATCATACACCAACAACAAGTATATATGAGGTGACTCCTCATGAGAGGCTTTATGGGATAAAGCCAGACATTAGCCATCTTAAGTTTTTTGTATGCTTGGCATATGTGCATGTTTGAGATGAAAAGAGGAAGAAACTTAATCCAAAGGCAAAAAAGACCATCGTTATTGGGTATGCACAAGATAGGAAAGTGTACAAATGCTACAATCCTTCTACTCATGAGACATTGGTCTCAAGAGATGTAGTATTTGATGAGCTGAAATCATGGCATGAGAAGAAGATCACCTTGATGAATGATGATGATGTTTGTCAAGAGACTTATGTACATGCACGTAAAAATGAAAGTGCAAAATTTTTTGGGCCTTCTAAAGATGCTATTACATTAGTTACTAGGTAGATTGAGGACTTTAGCATCTTTGTCCACTAACACTAGTATGTCAGTGAGGGGAAGAAATGTGGATAAAGGCAAAGGAAAACTTTATGATGATACAGGGCCACTCACTTGTGGTTATGATTCACCTAGCACTGACAACTTGGATAGTTATTTTGGTATTCCATCAGTTGTGACTCCTGGTGTGAGACATAGATACGTACCACCTCATGAGAGAGGAGAGTCTCATACTATATCTCAATTGAGGAGATCAGATAGAGTTAGGAAGCATGCGGATAGGCTTACATATAGTGGTTATATAGTGAGGCATTATGCATATATGGCGGAAAAAGTCACTAGCTTCAAGGAACCCACAAAGTTTTATGAAGCTATTGTGGATGATCATTGGTGTAAGGCAATGGTTGGATGAGGAATATTTAGCATTGGCTAAAAATGACACTTGGGATTTGGTTGATTTTCTGAAGGAAAAATGGCTATTGGTTATTACAAATGGGTATACAAATTGAAGTGAAAATCAGATGGCACATTGGAAAGATACAAGGCAAGACTTGTGGCAAAAGGTTATGCACAACAATATGGTCTTGATTATGAGGAGACATTCAGCCCTGTTGCTAAAATGGCAACTGTGAGGATAGTGATTGCTTTGCCAACATCTAGAGGATGGAGTATGTATCAGATGGATGTGAAGAGCACTTTTCTCAATGGTGATTTGGTTGAGAAAGTATACATGGATCAGCTCGAGGGCTATGTACATCTAGATTTTCCTACACATGTGTGTAGATTTTCCTACACATGTGAAGAGAACTTTTCTCAATGGTGATTTGGTTGAGAAAGTATACATGGATCAGCTCGAGGGCTATGTAAATCTAGATTTTCCTACACATGTGTGTAGATTTTCCTACACATGTGAAGAGCACTTTTCTCAATGGTGATTTGGTTGAGAAAGTGTACATGGATCAACTCGAGGGCTATGTACATCTAGATTTTCCTACACATGTGTGTAGATTGAAGAAAGCATTATATGGGCTGAAGCAAGCACCTAGAGCTTGGAATGCTAATATAAGTGCATGCTCACAGAAACTTGGTTTCACTATGGGCAAGGCTGGTCATAGCATATTCACAAAGACGACAATGGCTAGTTATGTGATATTAGCCATCTATGTGGATGACTTGATCATTACAGGTGATGATGTCACGAGAATTGGAGAGATCAAGGAAATATTACATGCTAAATTTCAAGTCAAAGATTCGGGTGAATTGAAGTATTTCCTTGGGATTGAGGTTGTCTCTACACCTCATGGTACTTGATTGTTGCAAAACTAGTATGCACATGACATGTTAACTAAGTATGGTATGATGGATTGCAAGTCTTTGAGCACTCCATTGGAGCAGAATGTTAAGCTCCTTACAGATGTTGGACATCATATTGAGAATGTAACTATATATAGACAAATGGTGGGTAGCCCGATTTACCTTACCATTACTAGATCGGATCTTAGCTATTCAGTTGGACTAATTAGTCAATTCATGCAGAAGACTATGAAGCCTCACTTGGATGCAGTGAGGAGGATCTTGAGATATGTGAAGGCTACATCAGATTATGTTCTATTCTATAAGCATGGTAAGCCTTTGGAGCTTACTGATATACAGATGCTGACTGGGTAGGAAGTGTCTATGACAGGAGATTTACTAGTGGGTATTCATTTTTCCTTGGTAGTAGTATGGTCAGCTGGAGCAGAAGAAGCAACCTACAATTGCACTCTCTAGTACTGTGGTGCGCAGATCGGTCGTTGTATGCTCACGTAGTGAATCCCAGAAGGTCCCCAAGAACAATGAACTCTACTTTTTGCACAAGTTACAAGGTAAAAAGCATGAACGACAAGAGCAAGAGACCAATTGGGTGCAATCTCCCCCCATGCCTTGTGTGAGCGCGTCACAAAGCATGTATTTTTATGTATATTCCATCTTCATGCTCAATAATAGCCCAATTTACAAAAATATATCAAGCTTTTAGCTTTTGAGCTTGCTTTTACAAAAATAGGAATAAAGCTAATGGACGGTGCCCAAAGAGTCTGGCACGCCCAATACAATGTCCAAATAGAAATAACATATCCGTGCGCATAGGCGCATACAAAATAATAATAAATAATAGATGCCTCAATAGACATAACAAAATATAGGCATGGCGCCTATCAAAATATAATCCATAGGTCGAATACTCGCTAAACTCCAATGCTTTCCTCCGCCACTGCTGCTATCTCTACACATCAACTGAAGCATTCACAATCGTTAGTAAAATAATACAATTAAACCGACAAAAGTGAATACCTAGCAGTCTTCAGCTACATAAATAAATAAACTGGTTAGAAATAAATCCTAACCTTAATTTATTATGAGTGCGCACTCTAAACTCATAAACGTTTATTAATTTAATATGCATTTTGCGGAATCACCCGCTATGAATCACCCATGTACACACTAAATTAATGAAATGCCCGAAAAGGACAGGCATCCCCATCAACTTCTCGCATAAAGAATCCACTTTGTGTATGAGCCCCAGTCATCAAAGTTTACGGAATCCACCGTAAAACCTCACGAAATCCACCGTGGCACGGAATCCACTGTGAAATATGCCTCCTGGCATCATACTGAGGCAGAGTATAGAGGTGTTGCATTAGCTACATGTGAGGAAGCATGGCTCATGAAGCTTCGTGATGATTTGGGCATGCAGGAAGTCAAGCCTGTCACACTCTATTGTGACAACATGAGTAGTTTGCTCCTAACTAGTAATCCTTTCTATCATGCTAGGGCTAAGCACATTGAGGTACACTATTACTTTATCCAAGAAAAAGTGATTGGAGGTGACATTGATTTGGTCCATGTGAGGATAGAAGACCAAGTTGCAGATATATATTTACCAAGTCATTGGGTAAAGATAAGTTTGTACACTTCAGAGACCTACTTGGAGTGAAGTACCCCACTTGAGCTTGAGGGGGAGTGTTGAGATTCAAGCTCATAGTCTTACCTTAGTTGAATAAGGTTAAGTCATACTGACAACCATGGTCAAAACTAGGTTATTGTTTAGTGTATGTGTGTTGTACTTGAGTTGACTACACAGTGTGGAATAAAGATCATGGGATGAACAAGGAGCATGTCTGCCACCCTTTGTGCATGTACCTTTTGTCCATCTCAAAGACTTTTAACTTAATATTTTATGTAAAATTTTCTAGAGCATAATATTTAGCATAACATTCTAAGTTAGAAAATTTTCAAGCATACTTGTTTATTATTTAGTATAACATTCTACGTTAGGATTTTTCTAGAGCATAACAATCATTCTTTTTTTTAAATTGACTTTATTATCCCATGTATATATACAAATAATTTTCTAATTATTTTCAATGACTAGAACCTAATCTAATTTTAATTATAATTATCACTAATTCTTTCTTTTTAAAAAAGAATTATCATTCGATAAAGAAAAAGATCACCAAAATGCTAACATTAAAAATCAATTTAATCATTAATTTATTGAACTTTTCTACTTTAAAGTAATAATCTAATTCATGCTTTCAATCATAAAATGACTTTTATTATTTTTCTAAAATAAAATAGGATTTTTTAAATTTATTTTAGAACCTGGTTTTGGCTAGGATTATTCATAGCTAGCCCCACATTAAGTGACGATGTTGGTGTTTAGCCACATTTGGGGGTGATGCCATACTTCGTCTTCTTGGCGACATGATGAGGATATTTTTGGATTCTAGAGAAGGAAGAAAATCAAGAGAAGATTTTGGCAGTGTAAGGGTATCGTTGTCGCTTCTTTGATCGCCCTTCTTCACAGCAGAGTTTGTTTAGCTCCACACTCATGCTCTTACAATGGAGAGGAGGGGTCTTATTTATAGGAGAGAAGGGGAAGTGTGGGATGCTACTTACATAAGCGGCATCTGAGGTGTCACAAGGTGGAACCATGAAAATGATGGGTGATGGGTTGACTAACTGGGTGTCAGCTTGTATAAATTTTCTAAATTATTTTTAACATGAAAATGCCATGTATATGATATTTTTAGTGAGGTGGAAGTTTGAGATTTTTCAAAAAAAATCTCTTTTTTTATTTTAAGAGAAAATTAAAAAGAGTGTATGAGGTGTCCTAATGAGGCTGGAAGTGGCTAAAAATATCCCTAAAAACTTTTTAAATAAAAATTGGAAAATTTGAAGGAGTATTGATGTGGTAACTTAAGAATTTTCAATCAATAAAAAATAATCTCATTTTTGAAATTTTCATGAAAAAAATAGGATATGAGAAATGAGGTGTCTTGTGAAGGTTGAAAAGTACTAGGATTTTTCTAAATTTTTTAATATGATAGTTGAAAAATAGGAAAATGAGTACTTATGTGGAAAGAGATGGGAGGAAAAGTACACACTTTTTCTAATCATTGTTTATCTCTCTCTCACCATGTGTCATTCTCTTGTAAAGTCCTAGTTACAATTGAACTCTTTTTCTCTTTTAGTTAACTAATCTTTGGCTTTTAGTTAGAATTAGTCTAACTGGATGACTTTTCTTTTCTTTCCATTTTTTCTTTTCATGCATGCATGATTTCTTACGTGTTTTGTCGATGGCTAAGGTGGAGTTTTCATGATAAGGAATGATGCACATACACTATTGAAAATAATTAGCCCGTGTTTGTTAAAACTATTCTTTTTGCACCTCTTGACGTGTTTTTGAGTAAATGCACAACCGTACATCAAGAGTAAGTTCACAAGTGTAAATGATATCTTTATTTATGAAATGTGCATACATGTGTTTACGTGTATATGTGTGCACATATGCTTAAGGAGGACTTCACATGGATAACGTATCCCCAGTGCTTCGATACTTTAAGGCTTAAGTCCTTTGGCTAGTGGGAGGGGGGGAGTTCATGCAAGGATCAATGATTTTTCTCATGTATACGATGAAGAATATTGCCATGGGAAATTTCTTAATTTTTTTGTGTGTGTACATTTTGTGTTGTCAATACGGTTTGTTACAGCACAGGCTCGCAAGGTGCTCCTAAAGCATGCGACATGCCAACCAAGATATTATTATTCACGGAACCTATTTGAATCCAAGCCATTTGAGAAACATAGGCCATGCTACCTAACACTTGAATCCGATTGAGGATGCCTAGAGGCCTCATTTTGGCATTATACTCATCCCATGTAACAAACTTGTTATTGATCTTGTAGTCACTTGAGCTTGCACTAGTGATTATTTTGGAAGAATAATGAAGCTCCTATAGTGTCGTCTTCTTGTGATTCTTTAATAGCCATCGTCAAAGATTCCACTTTTCTTCCTGTCAGTCTATTCTATATTTCTCATTCTCAATTGCTCACAAGACCTATTGGTATTACCATCAATACATCTTGCTCTTGATAACTACTAACCTTTATGCCTTAATTTCTCCAAAGAATCTTGAGAGGATCTCAATTGCCATCAGAATCCATAGTTTACTTGCTTTCAAATAATTTAGTGTAGCAGTTAATGATAACATTTCCACTCCAAGGCTTGACCGACTTTGATTAACAAGTTCAGCTCTTTGATCTTTCCAAGAACAATGATTGCATTAATGCCAAGATTCCCTACTAGGAGAACACTTCCAACATACACCTAAAATCCTTATATCCATTGCATATCAGCAATGCATCTCTTCTTTGCATCAACTTGCTAATGCTCGGATCCTGCTTCTAACCTAAACCCCAAGGGCTGACCAAAAGTCACAATATCTTCTGAAAGAAAACGATCACGGTTGCACTCCTTGGAAACATTTCTCATAATTATACTTAGCCCTTACAACATCAAAAAAATGTTGAAGTTGATGAAGACGATGTTGAAGAATGTCAAGAAACCTTATAATCATAAGTAGTTGAACATTTCTCCTTCATAGCACATGTCAATGTTCTTTTGAAAATATTCTCCATTTTTCCTCCTGTTGACAGTAAATGAAGATAGACCAAGAAATCCTCTTAAGTGAAGTAGTGGTAGTAGGTGTTGGCCAATATTTAATACAATCTATATGTTGTAATTTTTCCAATGCAACCATATTTGCACATAATATCCTCCAACAAAAACTTACAAACCACTGAAGTAGTCATCATCCTCGATGCTCTTCCTTCCACTTGATTCGCGAGATCTTCTCATGCCAAAACAATGTAACGCATCAGCCACAATCCAACATGCATAGTAATCAAATCAAGAACCCACTTATAGTGAATACATAGTGGAGAAGTAGGGTGAAGCTCATCTCTATACCTCACTAAAGAAAACAACTGACAATCAGTGCATGTCTCAACAAACTATGAGATTTCTCTATACATGCCTTTCCACTAATAGCATTTTCTAATCTTCTCATAGGTTTCCCAAATAGCTCTATGTCCTGCCCAAAGACTTGTTGAGATACCGAGCTCCACTCTGATATGCCAGGGTGACTATTGTGCATTTATGTCACTGACTTATTAGCTGTAGATGCGGTTGGTACACCGCTCATGAATAATAGCTAGATGACAACTATCCTTATCTATTCTAGTTCGTGGCTCAGTTAGTATACCACCTTAGTTAGTTGAGTTTGGTTTGAGACCCATATATAGGGTTCTTCTCTTTCTCTGTACTAGTGTTCTTTTTGGCTTACACAACCAAGAAGAGGAAAACTGTTTTCAGCCTCCACCTTTGTGTGTATTCCCCCATTGTGCAAGTGAGAAAGCTACAAGTGAGACTCCTTCCTTCTCTCCCACAATCTTGACATGGTATGAGAGCCTGGTTTGTGATAAGGAGCTCAAGAAAGAAAACCAAGTTCGTGGTGTTCTGGTAAGAGGACCAATGTTGCTTTCATTTTTTGAGTTTGGGAGCAAGTCTCTGTAGGTAGCACAATCGAAAAGTGCAAGAGTGCATTGTCTCAAATTGAGACGCCCTTCGTTGTGTAGCAAGACGGCAGTGTATGCTGTGGGTAAGGGCTTTAGCCCTTGGTTGCCCTATTTTTTTTATTTGAGGCCATTTCGGGGCCTGTTTTGGAGGCGGAAGTTTTCTGCACGCACTCAGGAAAAGGCCTTGTTTTTTGCTGTGCGACCACTGTTCTATAGTCGGTGAAAAGTTACCGTAGAAATTGCATCGTATGCATGTGCATAGAGACATTGGGAGTTATAGAATCATCCTTGTTGCCTATTGATGCAAAATCATCACTAGGAAGTGACTGTACGGTCAAATACCACTTTCGTCAGTTTTGCAGGTTTGCCCTTGTGAGGCTGAAGCTGTGTTTTTTGCAGTGATAGAATTTTTTGCAATGTTTTGTAATGGCGTCTGATTCTCTTTCACAGATTGTCGCTAAAAAGCTTGACAATAACAACTTCAAAGCATGGAAGTTTAGAATGACGAATTTCCTTATGGGAAAAGGATATTGGGAATTCGTTGCAGGAAATGAAGAAGAACCAGTTCTTCCTAATGTTCCCAATCAACAGCAAATGCGGGCATTTAAAGGATGGCATGAGAGAGCCAGAAAAGTTATGTACTGGCTTTCTATCAGTATTTCAGACTCTATGATTGTGCATATTCAGGATGCAAGTACGCCAAAGGAGGCATGGGATACTTTATCAAAAATGTATAGCACAAATACGCAAGCCAGGAAAATGCAACTCAAGCAAGAGTTGCACAATGTACAAAGAGAAAATATGAGCATCAATGACTACCACATGAAGGTGAAGAAGATTGCAGATGCACTTGCTTCCATTGGGTCGCCAATGGAAGATGATGATTTAGTTTCTGTGACCTTGAATGGTCTAGGAAAGGATTATGCACAGTTTCGAACATCCATTTCCGTCCGTGAAAGATTTCCTGATTTTGAGGAGTTGATTGCTCTTCTAATTTCTGAGGAGCAGAGAAATGGTGGTGCATCTTCTTCAGGAGGAACTTCAAAAGAAGCTGTCTTCTACTCAAATGCTAGAAGAGGTAGAGGCAGAGGTAGAGGAGGCCAATCTGGAGGCCGTGGTAGAAATTAGAATATGCAGCAAACTCAAAAAAACCAGTCCTATGGAGGAGGACGTGGTAACTCTAGAGGCAGGGGGAGCCAAAGAGGTCGTGGTGGATGGCAAAGAGGGCAAAATGTAAACAGCAATGTTGAATGCTACTACTGTGGTAAAATAGGTCATATGGCTAAAGACTGCTATAAAAAGCAGAATGACATCATGAATAGTAAATTGCAACAAGGGAATTATGAATCATCTAGTAGATAGGGTGATGATAGAAATGAGCATTTGTTTATGATGCAACACATGACCAATTCTGTGACAAGTACAGAAGAAAGCAACGATGTGCGGTATGTTGACTCAGGTGTATCAAACCACATGACATGTCATGCAGAATGGATGCAGGATGCAAGGAAAATGGAAAAACCAGGATTTGTGGAGACTGGTGATGATACTTGCACATCCTATTGTGCAGATTGAAAATTTTCATTTGTCTATGCAGGATGGAAAAAAGAAATACCTATCGGATGTATTTCATGTCCCGAATATCACCAAGAACTTGGGTTATGTTGGTCAAATTGTTGAGCGGGGCTTGCAGGTCAGATTTAATCCTCATGGATGCTTTGTTAAGGATATATAAAATAAAGGTCACCTGATAGCAAAAGGAAAGAAGAAGGGAAGAATGTTTGCGTTGGATGTAGACATTTCTGAATTGAGTGCAGCAATGTTTGCACATGGGACCGGTATAGTTGCAGATATTGATATCTGGCATAAACGCATTGGTCATGTTAATGTACAGTGACTTAAATCAATGCAAGCCCAAAATATTGTTGCAGGATTGCCTAAATTCAAGGTTGCAGAAATGCATAAGGTATGTGAAGCCTATCAATTTGGAAAACATGCAAGGAAACCATTTCCTAGACATGTTCAAGAGAGTAAGAAGCCATTGGAATTAATCCACTATGATGTGTGGACTACTAAAGCTGCATCTATTGGAGGCTATCATTATTTTGTCACTTTTATTGATGACTATAGCAGAAAAGTTTAGGTGTATTTTATGAAAAAGAAAAGTGAAGGTTTTGGGCATTTTAAAACTCTTAAAGCTATGGTTGAAAAAGAAACAGGCCTGCAAATAAAATGCCTAAGGTCAGATGGAGGGGGAGAGTACCTTTCAAATGAGTTTGCAAGGTTCTTGCAGGAGCATGGCATAAAGCAGCAATATTCATGTAGTCATACCCCATAGCAAAATGGAATTGCAGAAAGAAAAAACAGGCATATTGGAGAGGTATCTCGTGCCATGCTCAATGAAAAAGACCTGCCAGGGCTGAGGCAGTTGCTTCAGCAGTCTACATAATGAACATGACTCCCATTGCAGCAATACATGGCATGACTCCAAAGGAGAGGTATATTGGTAGGAAACCAGATATTTATCATTTGAAAATTTTTTGTTGCATTGCCTATGTTCATGTGCTAGATGAGTTGAGATCAGGAGAATCTTCTCAAAGTAATACAAATAGTGGTATGCATGTATCACGAAAAGGAAAAGAGAAGGTAGATCAGCCCATGTTTGATGTGAATGCAGGTCACTTTTATGTGGATGGTGAATCCAGTGGCTCAAAACAGAGCATTGATGATGAGTTGGGTATTCCTTCTGTTGTTACACCTGGAGTAAGGAAGACCAGGGATGTTTTGAAAGCACCTGGAAGTGAGCCTACTTTGCACATGTCTACCTGAGCTAGGTATCCTATGGATAGGCTAAAATATGATGGATTTATAGCCATTCACTATGCCTATATATTCAAAGTGATACAGGAACCAGAACCCACTTCTTTTGAGCAAGCCATGGGAAAAGAAAAATGGGAGAAAGCCATGGATGAAGAAATGGATGCTTTGCAAGCAAATGCTACATGGGAATTGGTACCTTTGCCTAAAGATAAGAATGCAATTGGTTGTAAGTGGGTTTATAAGGTGAAGCACAATGCAGATGGTTCTGTGAATAGATACAAGGCAAGATTAGTAGTCAAGGGGTATGCACAAACATATGGCATTGATTATGAAGAAACATTCAGTCCAGTTGCAAGGATGGCAACCGTAAGAGCAGTCATTGCTATGGCTGCATCAAAGGGATGGTCTTTACATCAGATGGATGTAAAGAATGCCTTCTTGCATGGTGATTTGCAAGAAGAGGTCTATATGGAGCAGCCACCAGGTTATGTGCATGCTGTTCATCCTGAGTTTGTTTGCAGGTTGAAGAAAGCCTTGTATGGCTTGAAGCAAGCACCTAGAGCATGGTCTGACAAGATATGATAGTATCTTGTCACTATTGGCTTTCAGATTTCCAAGGCAGATTTCTCACTTTATGTGAGAAAAACAGAGAAAGGCATTATGCTACTTGTCATTTATGTTGATGATTTGATTATCACAGGTGATAGTGATGAAGATATCCTTCATGTGAAAATGCTATTGAAGCAGAAGTTTGAGATGAAGGATTTGGGAGAGCTACGTTATTTCTTGGGCATTGAGGTGATTAGATCACCAAGTGGGATACGACTCTTGTAGAGGCAGTATGGATTGGACATGCTGTCCAAATATGGGATGACAGGCTGTAAGCCTATTTCAGTTCCTTTGGAGCAGAATGTGAAGCTGAGCACAGATGCAGGTGAGCTTCTGGAAGACCCTACTATGTACAGACGCATAGTAGGAAGTTTGATTTATATGACTATTACTAGGCCAGATTTGAGCGATGTTGTTGGATTGGTAAGTCAGTTTATGCAGGCTCCAAGGAAACCGCATTTGGATGTGGCTAGACGCATACTCAGGTATGTGAAGTCCACATTTCAGTATGGACTATTTTATGAGACTGGGATTCAGATACAGTTGCATGGATACACTGATGCTGATTGGGCTGGTAGTATTTCTGATAGACGATCTACCAGTGGATATGTGTTCTCTTTTGGGAGTGCTGCAGTCACTTGGAGCAGCAAGAAACAGCCTACAGTTGCCTTGTCGAGCACAGAGGCTGAGCGTACAGGGGTGCAGCAATAGCTGCATGTGAGGTAGCTTGGTTGCATAAGCTACTTTATGATATGCATCAGCCTATAGATGAGCCAGTTGTCATTTATTGTGACAACATGAGTAGTATATACTTGGCAAATAACCCAATCTATCATGCTAGAACAAAGCACATTGAGGTGAATTATCACTATGTGCGGGAGAGGGTTTTACTAAGTCTTATTGATCTAGTTTATGTCAGTACAAAGGATCAGGTAGCTGACATATTTACGAAGGCATTGGGAGTAGAGAAGCTGCGCAAGTTTAGAGACCTGCTTGGTGTGCAGGAATTTGGATTGAGCTCGAGGGGGAGTGTTGAGATATCGAGCTCCACTCGTGATATGCCAGGGTGATAGTTGTGCATTTATGTCAATGACTTGTTAGCAGATGCGGTTGGTACACCGCCCATGAATAATAGCTAGATGACAACTATCCTTATCTACTCTAGTTCGTGGCTCAGTTAGTATGCCACCTTAGTTAGTTGAGTTTGGTTTGAGACCCATATATAGGGTTCTTCTATTTCTTTGTACTAGTGTTCTTTTTGGCTTACACAGCTAAGAAGAGGAAAACTGTTTTCAGCCTCCACCTTTGTGTGTATTCCCCCATTGTGCAAGTGAGAAACCTACAAGTGAGACTCCTTCCTTCTCTCCCACAATCTTGACAAGACTTTCATGAAACTCTTTCATGATTCACACCTATGAAGCTTTATCACATACAACTCTCAATGGCTATCCTCCTCGATTCCGTGGATGCTTCCAAAGTAGCCCACTCCACAAGAAGAAACCATAAGCCTTTCTTTTGATCTTATTGAAGTTCACATCAATCCATCCATCCTGTCTAGACATGGTACTCAAATAATGTCCAATCTGCAAATACTCTCCTGTATACAAAGACTCATCAAACCCCTCCAAAGCAGTTACATGACAAGAATGATCAGCCCCATTATCAATATCATCAATGCAAGAAAAATCCATATCATCATACCTTACCCGTGAAAGCATATCAGTACTGGGTTGTCTTTATCTGCTATGTGCCTGAACTTAGGATTCATGGATTTTATGTAGCCAATCCACCTAAGTATGGGAATGTCTAGATTAGAACAACTCATGATCAGACCTAGAAGAGGCAAGCAATCACTCTCTTGACCACCACAATAGCACCAATGAAATACTCTTTATCATTCTTGAGAGCTGTGACAACTCCCAAGAGATCCCTCTTAATCTATGGATACCTGTATTGTTGCTCATTTAGGACTTTTTTCCCAAACTGAACGACATACATATTCCCATCTGCATCGTCTTGGCCAACAGCCCATCCTATGTCAATAGGACTAGTATCAATAATGAGTACAATAGTTCTTCCACACTCATAATCCGATATTCAAAGAGTTGGAGTAGCTCTCAACAATCTCTTTAGCTTCTGCATGGCTCTAATGTGTCTCATGTCCCAAGAAAATTTTTTTCCGTTTCTCAAGAGCTGATAGAGATCATCTGCAATATGAGCGAAATGAGAAATCCATATAAGATAAAATACACAAGCTCCAAGAAACTTGCAAACCTCTGAAGTAGAAGAGAAAGTCTCCACAATCTTCTCTATGGCATCAACCTTTGCAAGAGAAGGCTTCCTGTCATAATAACCACACATATATCCAACAATCAATACTTCTCTTTCACCAAAAATAGACATCATCCCCAACAAGGTCAAGTTCACTTCCTCTAGCCTACAAAGAATCCTCTCCACATCTATGATATGCGTGGCCACAAAGTATTTGCATCCACAATCATCTAAAGTCTCATCCTTCTCTTTCTCCAAACACCCCTTGATAGGCAGATTATCAATGAAAGGCATTGTAGAGGCGATCAACCATCGAGACCCAAGGACCTCTAATTACTTCAAGCATTCCAAGCTGAACACTAATGGCTACCTCTCACATAGCTGATGTGCCATCCATCCCTATAGGTGTAGTCAACTTACCTCCATTCTCAAGAATCGCGTGGTGGGGAGATTTGCTCAAGATGCTGTGCCGAACACACACAAAAAATGCACAAGGAGAAGCTCACTCAAGAGACAAGAAGAGAGATGGAGGCCAAAACGTTTTCTTGTTGGTTTCTTTTTCTTCTTCCACACACTTTACAATGTACACAAAGTATAGATAAGATACAACATAAAGAAAAGTGGCCTACTAAGTCAAACAATGCATAATTGACTACACTAGTCGACTGGCGCTATAACTATGCCAGCTATAAATAGGTGTAACAACCTGAATATAATAAGTAATGAGTCAGTGGCCATGTGAGATTCATAATGACCACCGACGTGCTAAGTGTAGACGTGTGGACCCATCTAACCAAGAGGTCCATCATTAATGTTCAAATGTGTTGAGCTTGTCATCTCAACACTCCCCCTCAAGCTCAACTGCATCTCTGCAACTCCAAGTAAGCTTCGAAACTTTTGAAGCTTCTTTATACCCAATGCCTTCATGAAGATGTCAGCTATCTGATCTTGTGTGCTAACATACACCAAGTCAATCTCACCTGCGAGTATCTTCTCTCTCACAAAGTGGTAGTGTACCTCAATATGTTTTGTCCTAGCATGGAACACAGGGTTCCTAGCCAACTGTATACTGCTCATGTTGTCACAATAAATGATAACTGGACCTTCCACCTACACATCTAAATCAGCCAATAACTTTTGCAGCCATACTACCTCACATGCTACAATAGCAGCACCTCTATACTCAGCCTCTGTACTCGACAAAGCAACTGTAGATTGCTTTTTGCTGCTCCAAGTAATTGTTGCACTACCAAGAGAGAACATGTATCCGCTGGTAGATCTTCTATCACACATACTACTAGCCCAATCTGCATCTGTGTATCCAAACACATGTACATCTGTACCTGCCTCATAGAAAAGTCCATAATGTAATGTGGACTTCACATATCTGAATATGCGTCTAACTGCATCCAAATGTGGCTTTTCTAGGTACTTGCATAAACTGACTCACAAGACCAACAGCGTAGCTCAAGTCTGGCCTTGTAATGGTCATGTAGATCAAACTCCCCACTATCCTCCTGAACATAGTAGGGTCTTCTATCTCATCCCCAACATCAGCACTCAACTTTACATTCTACTCCAACGGGACTAAAAGTTGTTTGCATACTGTCATACCATACTTGGACAACATATCCAAGCCATATTGTACTTGGGACAGCCATATACCATCATCACATCTGATCATCTCAATGCCAAGGAAGTACCTTAGCTCACCTAAATCCTTCATCTCAGACTTCTTCTTCAAAAAATCCTTGACTTCAGCAATCGCACTATCACTATCACCTGTAATAATCAAGTCATCCACATAGATGACTATGATTACCAAACCTGCATCTTCCTTTCTCACAAAAAGTGAGTGATCAGCATCAGAAACATAAAAGCCAATATTGACAAGATACTCTCTAATCTTGTCAGACCATGCTCTAGGTGCTTACTTGAGCCCATACAGCGCCTTCTTCAACCTTCACACATACATGGGATGCTCTAAATATTCATAACCTGCTGGCTAATCCATATACACTTCTTCATGCAAATCACCATGCAAGAAGGCATTCTTCACATCCATTTGCTACAACCTCCAACCTTTGGCTGCTACCAAAGCAATCACACATCAGTTGCCATCCTAGCAACTGGACTGAAGGTTTCTTCATAATCTATGCCATATGTTTGGGCATAGCCTTTTGCAACCAGCCTAGCTTTGTACCTACTAATAGAACCATCTGCATTGTGCTTAATCTTATAAATCCACTTACATCCAATAGCTTTCTTGCCCTTTGGCAATGATACTAGATCCCAAGTCTTATTGGCCTCTAATGCAGCCATCTCCTCATCCATTGTTGCATCCCAATGAGTATGACCAACAACATCCTCAAAACAAGTGGGCTCAACATCCTCAACTAGTTTCACCATATAAGCATAATGGTGAACTGCATAACCTTCAAAACCAAATCTTTTAATAGGGTATCTAACCCTGCAAGATCTGCATACCACCGGATCACTCAATGGAGCCTTTACATTACTATGAGCTCTCTGTACACCTGGTGTCCTGACAGAAGGAATAACAAGCTCATCATCTAAGCTCTCTGAGCCACTGGAGTCTCCATCAAGAACTGCATCAATGCCATTTGACACTTTATTCTTTCCTTTGTCTTTACCTGTAGTGCTACTAGATGCACCTAAGATGTAGAGCTACTTCTTAGTCTCCCAGACCAAGGACTACCAGATGATGTCTGTGGTTCACTAAGAGTCCGTGATTCTTACTTTTAAACCTGCACATGAGTGTCACGATCATCATCATCATCCAATGCATCACCACTAGATGCATACCAATTGCTCATTTTATCAAAGATGACATCCTTGCTCACTCTGAACTTACATGTGACAAGGTTATAACAGCGATACCCTTTCTACTCTAAAGAGTATCCAATAAAGACACATTTTTCTGCCTTTTGATCAAGCTTCTTCTGTAGCTCATCTGGCACATGAACATATGCAACACAGCCAAATACCTTCAAGTGCGATACATCAGGCTTCTTGCCAGTAAAGCATTCTTCAGGATTCATCCCATGAACTGTAGCTGTGGGAGTTCTGTTCATAATATAAACAGCAGTATGAACAGCCTCAGACCAAAAATGATTAGGCATATTCTTTTCAGCCATCAAGGCATCTGCAACTTCTGTAATATGCCTGTTTTTCCTTTCTGCAACGCCATTTTGCTGTGGGGTATACCTGCATGTGAACTGTCTCTTTATCCCATGAGACCTCAGAAAATCACTGAACTCATTCGAGAGGTACTCTCCCCCTCCATCTGACCTCAAGCACTTTACTTTCAAGCCTGTTTCTCTTTCAACTGCAGCCTTGAAAGTTCTAAAGTGCTCAAATGCTTCACTCTTTTCCTTCATAAAATATACCCACAACTTTCTAGAACAATCATCAATGAATGTGATAAAGTATGAACTGCCTCCAAGAGATACATTTTGTGTAGGCCCCCAAATATCTGTATGCACAACATCAAGGATATTTTTGCTTACATCTCTGTCATGTGAATAGGGTTGCCTTGCATGCCTACCAAACTGACATGCTTCACATACCTTATGAAATTCTGCAACTCTAAATGTAGGCAAACATGTAACCAACCATTTGGACTGCATTAATTTCAACCTTTGTACATTTGCATGTCCAATGCGTTTGTGCCAAATTTCAATATCTGCAACAACATCTTTTCCTTTAGCATACATAGCAGCATTCATAGTAGGAATTCTAGCATCCAGAGTAAACATACGTCCAACTCTACTTCCCTTTGCAACCAACCTGCACTTGTCATTGAAGTCTTCTACAAAGCAGCCCTTTGCATTAAATCTGACTTGCAGCCCTTGCTCTACCATCTGACCGACTGACACCAAGTTCTTTGTAATAGATGGCACATGTAATACATCTGAAAGACTCTTTGTCTTACCATCATGCAAGGATAATTGAACTTTTCTAATGTGTGAGATTTGGGTGGCATGAATCATCACCCGTCTACACGTAACCTGTATTTTGCAAATCCTGCATCTCTCCAAACCATTCTATCTGTCATCCACCTCTTCCTCTAAAGCTCCCCATGCCTCTAAAGTTACCACGACCTCCTAAAACTTGCATATTTCTAAATTGCTGATTCAATTTGTTTTACTGGTTGTCACTACCATGTCCTGTACCACGGCCTCATGAAGAGAATCTGCCACGTCCCCTTTTTGACTGGAGTAGAAAGCTTGGACCTGTTCACCAATTTTTTCAGATGTCTCACTCTGCATGTTGATCTCTTCAGTGATCACAAGGGAGACCAACTCATCAAAATCTGGAAATGGCTTTCTGACATATATGGAAGTTACAAAAGACTTCCAAGCCCTTTCATTATTAAGTTCACCCAAGGTAGATGACACCAAATCATCATCATCGGGCATTGCATCAATCGCTACCAAGGCATCTGCAATGCTCCTTACCTTCAGTGATACTCATTGATAGACTTCTTCCCTTTCTTCAATGTATTCAACTCTTGCTTGAGTTGAATCTTTCGTGCCTTTGTATTTACGGAAAACATACTTTCAAGTATGGTCCAAGCTGCCTATGAATTCTCTGCATTTCTAATATATCCCAGCATATTATTGTCAATTACTGCAGACAGCCAATACATGACCTTTTTGTCTTTTGCATTTCATTCCTTCCGTGCCTTTGTCTCTTCTGCAGTTGGAGGATCACTCACCTTCGGCTCCTTTTCTTCACTTGAAACAAACTCGTAGAGGCCTTTTTCAATAAGAAAGTTCGTGACACGAAACTTCCATGAAGGGTAGTTGTTATTGTCGAGCTTCTCAACGATGGGGTTTCCATTGTTCTCTGCCATTATCACAAAACTAATACCAAACAGCAAGCAAATCTTCTGCAACCCTCGACTTGTAGTGCATAGCAATACACCAAACAGCCTTTTTCACTATCTACTCAACAATACATGCAATCTATAACTAGTTTGTAGATAAACCTTGTGTTTATTCACTAGTAAACACCTTTGAACTTATAGATCTGAAATCTGTAACCTCTGCACCTGTATACGACAGACACAGCTGAAATTGCAAGATACCTCGAACAACTGTCCGCAACCTTGAGAGTCTATAACGGGGCCTGAAATGACCTCGAATGGCAAAAATAGCAGTGGTTAAGCCATAAAGCGCTTGTCTGCAGAATACACGATGCTCTTTTCGCACACCAAATCTCACTGCAATCTGAGATTTTTGCTCTGCCCTGTATCCGGTGCCTCCACATACACTGTCCAAGAGAAGAAGTAGAGAATGAAAGAGCTTCTTACCCATTGCTTGCTTGCTCGAATCCTTGGCTCCTCTCCTTTGCTTTAGCCTTCAAAACCAGCCTCAATCAGTGGTCCAACTCTGATACCATGTCAAGAATCGCATGGTGGGGAGATTGCTCAAGATGCTGCGCCGAACACACACAGAATGCAAAAGGAGAAGCTCACTCAAGAGACAAGAAGAGAGATGGAGGCTAAAACGTTTTCTTGCTGGTTTTTTCTTCTTCTTCCACACACTTTACAATGTACACAAAGTAAGATAAGATACAACATAAAGGAAAGTGTCCTACTAAGTCAAACAATGCATAACCGACTACACTAGTCAACTGGTGCTATAACTATACTAGCTGTAAATAGATGTAACAACCTGAATATAATAAGTAATGAGTCAGTGGCCATGTGAGAGTCATAATGACCACTGACGTGCTAAGTGTAGATGTGTGGACCCATCTAACCAGGCGGTCCATCATTAATGTCCGCATATGTTGAGCTTGTCATCTCAACATCCATACCCAATCAAGTTACCTCCTCTCCCGAGCACTCCGATAGCTCCACAATCCAAGTGCAGCTTCAAGCGAGCTCCATCCTCAAGCTCCACACTCCAAGCTCCATTTCCGTGAGCAAGAGAAGAGAAGAGAAGAGAAGAGAAGAGAAGAGAATAGGAGAAGACAGAGAGCTTCTCCACCCCAATCCCTCACCCTCACACACTCACTCCCTCACATTCTCATACACTCTCTCTCAAGCACAAGCTCAAGCAAGCAAGAAGAAGAAGAAGAAGAAGAAGAAGAAAAAGAGAATAGCCACTTTTGGTCACACACAAAAATGAGCTTCTCATTCACTTTTCAACTTTATATACAAAATCCTAAATCCCTTTTTTTTCTTTGGCACGCCTTCATCTTCCATTTCACTTTTGCCTTAGCCTTGTCTTCTGCTTTTTAGATTTTCTAGATTTTCCACCTTATTTGCTTGAGGGTTAACATTACCCCCTCCTAGACGAGTGCCAGTCCCATGGCACTCACCATCATAGGTAGCAGGCTTAGGCACGCAACGAAGACGTGGGTGGAAGGGACTGCTGTGATTTTCCTTGAAGTTTTGCTGGTGCGGATGAAGGTGGTTGGTGACACTTTGTTGGCTTGATTGGTTGGTAATAGGGTTGGTTTTTGTTGGGATTTGCTTTATGGGTTGGCACAGGTGTTGATGTTCTGGGGATTCTGCAGTGGGCAACGATTCTTTATTGGGCTTGCAGAATGATAAAGGATAAGAATTCAGAGTTGAGTGTTGATGAAGAGCTAATGGTACTTTTGTTGGAGTCTGCAATACCTACAATTGAAAGCCTCTCATATGTGGTCTCTCCCTGGGGTAGTGCTAGTCTTCTTATCGTGCACAAGACGTAGTTTGATTAGCTTGGGAGATAGGTCGAACTCTAAGAAAGTTGAGAGTATATTCTTGTACTTGAGGACCTAAACTGTGTATATATTGTGGTGCAAATATTATGTGAGTGCATGTGCATACTTGGTCTGGTTCCTCGTAGCAATGGGTGGATGAAGCAAGGGTTTGATGGGTGGAAACATTTGTCGATGTGTTGAGGAGAAGTACACTTGAAGGCTTTTTGAGACATCATTTGTGATTTTGACAACATGATGTAGCATAATTGAGCTCATTAATGCCTTAGCTTTTGGTACCTGGTGGCTACTTGTATTGTTCAAAGAGTATGGTGTACTTTCCATGGTCTCTCATGCCTTTCTTACCACTATTGATTGCAAAAAAATTATTTATGTTGATGTTTTCCATGAGCACTTGTTGATCATAATCAGAAAATCAAAAAAACATGCATCTTGTGGCTCAAAATAATACACTAAAATACGTAAAATATGGAAAATCAAGGGAAAATGATGTTTTTGGGCATAAAAATGGAAGAATAAATAGGAACACCAACTAAATTTTCATTTTTGTTGCAAGAAGGAACTAAGGGCCACAGCCCATAACCTATTTTGAATTTTTAGTAATAAAATAAAGTAGAAAATAAGGAAAAATACAAGGAAAATAGAGAAAACCCACAAAAAATAGGGGAAAAATGCATTTTGGGTGCGGAAAATTAATGAAAATTAAGGACAATGTTTGTGAATGTTTGTGGGGACTGAAGTATGAGGATTTGCCTTAGTTCAACCCCACCTTCTTGTTCTAGTGTGTTTTTTCCGCTCTTTACACATAAAATGATGGCAAAATGCCTTATAAATCTATACAACAATGCAACATTTGATCGATGGGAGGGTAGAGTGGTTAAAATGTGTCTAAATGTGGAGTAAAATGACGAAAAGATTGTTGGTTTTTGTTTTCATGCCATATAGGTCGGTGAATAATTATAAAATAAGGGCCGAGTGGCACGAGGGTTTCCTCGATGCTAGGTTCGTGCAACGCCGCATAAGAACGGTAGTTGAAAATCATTGAAAGGATGTTTTCCACATGTGCACAATATTGATTTCATAATTGTTTGAGCACTTGGCATCCACAATATGCATAAATCATGAAAATATTTAAAGGTATCAGAAATCCTGGATGCACAGCAATTGCTTTCATTAGGACCTTGACCCACGTTGAGTGAGAGACAGGACACCCTAAGCCATAGGCTAGTCGTGGGGTCTAGGGGAAAGAGAAGTAAGGACAATGGTACATTCTTGTATACGATTAAATGGTACCTTGAGTGGATTTTGTACGAAATGTTTATATGTTGAGCGACGCACCGAGGGGCCAATCCCCAAGGTGTAGGAGAGTCGCAGAGGGGTGGCGGCACTCAGCTATTGGAGGACCCCCTATGTCTGTGCTTCGTGCCATCAGGCAATGTGTAAGGGACTCCCTCTGAGGAGTAGTAGATGTCTAGAAGAGCGGACTGCAAACGACGTGATACAAACGCAAGATGTCTAGGAAGGCAATGTATGTGTCATCAACGCTCCTGGCCGCGAGGCCGTGGGGTTGTTGAGCGCGTGAGATAGAGGTTCGGCTAGTGCACGAGCCAGCGCCAGCCCGTTCTAGGTTCCATCAGTGGTGCGTCTGCCGGGAGTCGCTTAAAAGTGGCGGTCCTCGAATCCTGGTTGTCTAGGGACCAACTAGTAGTTTATGCCAAAGAATACTGTGATTGATCCGTTATTTATCGATAAGCATCGTCTAGCAGAAATCCAAAAGCAAGAGAGAGACGAAAAAGCTAAGCGACGTGCTGAAATGTTTAGGAGATATTCCCCTAAGCGTAGCGGTGGTGAACCCTTACGAGGGAGTGGATCTAGTGGTCTTGGGGCCACAAGCAGTAAGTTAGGAGAAGGTGGAAACTCTAGTGCTCCCCTTCCTTCCATAAGCCAGTCTACATCAAGTGCGGGAGGTGTAACCCCACCGTCCCTTATTCCTAGTACAAATCCAATCCTCGTCATGGTGCAGCCTATTGCAATTCCTGCAGGAACGACGGATTTGCCGACTCTAGGTTACCCGCTACCCATTTTTAATGGGCTAGTTGAGGAAGATGCAAAACTCCACATTAGGGAGTTTCAAAAGCTGATGTTTAACTGTCGCATCCAAGAAGAAGGACATTTAATGATGTTCTTTAATATGACTCTCAAAGGAAGAGCCGCTATATGGTATCATGGTTTAGAAGCCGGAACCATATTGAATATTGATTCATTTTATGGAGCTTTTCGAAGGGAGTTTGCCCCTGAAAGGGGTGGGCAATATTGGTTGCATGTGACCCGCCAAGAACCACACGAGGATATTCGTGCTTATGCAAAGAAGATAAAAGAGGTTTTTCGTAAGTTGGACACCTCTATTCCTATCCCCGCAGCTGCCCAATTGCAATATTTCCTACATGGTTTGGACTTTAATATCCAATTGCAGTTGAGTAGTGTCCCCTTGGGGGATATAGATACTGCCATTACACGAGCACAAGAGGTGGAATCCCGACTACAAGCAGCCTATGCTTCTCAAGGAAATTCAAATATGGGTTTAGTATTGGGAAACAATGTAGCGATGGCCAATGGCAGTAGTGGCCAAGGGATAGCGATGGCTAACCCTAATGGGAGAGGGAACATGATGCAGAATGTCCCTTTATTACCAGCTCCCCCTAGCATGTCGATGCCTAGGGGCAGTCAAATGGCTCCAAATGGTGGAGGCCAGGCGGTCAATTCTAATACCGTGCATGTGGCTCAACAACCAGTGCCTAATCGAATTGTTAGGCCGATGGAACGACATGGTAATGACCAAGGCTATGAGTCGAGCGCTTCTAATGTTCTTGGCGAGGTTAAGGACATGATGAAGCATTATACCGACATGATTACAGAGCAGTATCGGCAAATAGCCGTTGATGTCAACTTCCTTAAAAAACAACAAAATTTGATAGGAAGTAGATACCCAGATGAGGGTGCACCTTCAAGGTTTAGTTGCAAATGGTGTGGTGGGCGGCACTATCCAAGAAATTGCCCAAATGTTAAGTGCGACATCTGTGGAAAATCCGGCCATTTAGCAGCTACTTGCTGGAGTAAGATCAGTTCCCTCCAGCGCGATAGCCGACAGCCAGGGCCTGTTAATCATCGGGCCCAAGGAAATGATTCCCAGCGAGAAGACGGGCCTAAACAAATACTTCAACGACCAAAGACTACAGTGGAGGAGCTACCAAGTGGTAGTGGGGTAAGTTTGATTGAGGCTGTACGCGTTAATGATGCCGAAACCTCTAATCTGCGAGTTGTTCTTACAAGAGGTCAAAAGGGTAGAGAAGCCGACAAGGATAAGCCTGTCGACGGAAACCCTAAACAAGGCGACAAAGGAACACAAGTTTTGGATCCTGCCATGGAAGGGGGACCTTTGAAGCCCGTGGAGAGTAAAGCCGATAAGGAACCACCAAAGAAGAAGGTGACCTCAACTACTGTGTTGAGATGACAAGCTCAACATATGCGGACATTGATGATGGACCGTCTGGTTAGATGGGTCCACACGTCTACACTTAGCATGTCGGTGGTCATTATGACTCTCACATGGCCACTGACTCATTACTTATTATATTCAGGTTGTTACACCTATTTACAGCTGGCATAGTTATAGCTCCAGTCGACTAGTGTAGTCGGTTATGCATTGTTTGACTTAGTAGGCCACTTTCCTTTATGTATCTATACTTTGTGTACATTGTAAAGTGTGTGGAAGAAGAAGAAGAAATCAACAAGAAAACGTTTTTGGCCTCCATCTCTCTTCTTGTCTCTTGAGTGAGCTTCTCCTTGTGCATTCTGTGTGTGTTCGGCGCAACATCTTGAGCAAGTCCCCCCACCACGCGATTCTTGACATGGTATCAGAGCTGTGCCATTGAGAGAGGCTGATTTCGAAGGCTGAAGTGAAGGAGAAGAAGCAAGGTTCGAGCAAGCAAGCCACGGGTAAGAAGCTCTCCCATCCTTCCACTCTTTCTCTTGGATAGTGCCTGTGGAGGCACCGGAAGCAGGGTCGAGCAAAAATCTCAGATTGCAGTGAGATTTGGTGTGCGCGAAGAGTGCTGTGTATTCTGTAGATTAGCCCTTTAGGATATCCCATAGTTATTTTAGGCTTCTGAGGCCGTTTCAGGCCCCGTTTTAGAGCCGCAAGGTTGCGGACAGCAGTTTCAGGGTACACTGTGACTTCGACTGTATTGACCGAAAGTGGGTGCACAGGTTACAGATTTCAGATCTGTAAGTTCGAAGGTGTTTACCAGTGAGTAAACACAAGGTTTATCTGCAAACAACTGGTTGTTGTAGATTGCATGTATTGTTGAGCAGACAGTGAAAAAGGATGTCTGGTGTATTGTTGTGCACTACAGGTCGAGGGTTGCAAAAGATTTGCTTGATGTTTGGTATTAGTTTTGTGATAATGGCAGAGAACAGTGGAAGCCCCATCATTGAGAAGCTTGACAAGAACAACTACCCTTCATGGAAGTTCCGTGTCACGAACTTCCTTATTGGAAAAGGCCTCTACGAGTTTGTTTTAGGTGAAGAAAAGGAGCCGAAGGTGAGTGATCCTCCAACTATAGAAGAGACAAAGGCACGAAAGGAATGGAATGCAAAAGATAAAAAGTTCATGTATTGGTTGTCTGCAGTAATTGACAATAATATGCTAGGACACATTAGAAATGCAGAGAATTCATATGCAGCTTGGACCATACTTGAAAGTATGTTTTTTGTAAATACAAAGGCACGAAAGATTCAACTCAAGCAAGAGTTGAATACATTGAAGAAAGGGAAGATGTCTATCAATGAGTATGCACTGAAGGTAAGGAGCATTGCAAATGCATTAGCAGCGATTGATGCAATGCTTGATGATGATGATTTGGTGTCGTCTACCTTGGGTGGACTTAATAATGAAAAGGCTTGGAAGTCTTTTGTAACTTTCGTATATGTCAGAAAGCCATTTCCAGATTTCGATGAGTTGGTCTCCCTTATGATCACTAAAGAGATCAACATGCAGAGTGAGACATCTGAAAGAAGTGGTGAACATGTCCAAGCTTTCTACTCCAATTCAGGAAGGGGACGTGGCAGGTTCTCTTCAAGAGGCCGTGGTACAAGACGTGGTAGTGACAACCAGCAAAACAAATTGAATCAGCAATTTGGCGATATGCAGGTTTCAGGAGGTCGTGGTAACTTTAGAGGTAGGGGGAGCTTTAGAGGAAGAGGTGGATGGCAGAACAGAGGTTCTAACAACTCTGGTATTGTGTGTCACTACTATGGCAAAATAGGTCATATTGCAGCCCAATGTTATGCTAAGAAAGATGATATTCGCAGTGGTAAGTTGCAGCAAGGAAACTATGCATCGTCTTCACGATAGAATGAAGACAAAAATGAACGTTTGTTTGTTATGCAGCATATGCTGAATACTGTTACAAGAAAGGGAACGCATGACGATGTTTGGTATGTTGATTCAGGTGCATCCAATCATATGACCAGCCATGCAGAATGGTTTAGAGAGATGCAGGATTTGCAAAATACAGGTTATGTGCAGACGGGTGATGATTCATGCCACCCAATTTCACACATTGGAAAAGTTCCCTTGTCCTTGCATGATGTAAGACAAAGTGTCTTTCAGATGTATTACATGTGCCATCTATTACAAAGAACTTGGTGTCAGTGGGTCAGATGGTAGAGCAAGGGCTGCAAGTCAGATTTAATGTAAAGGGCTACTTTGTAGAAGACTTCAATGACAAGTGCAGGTTAGTTGCAAAGGGAAGTAGAGTTGGACGTATGTTTACTCTGGATACTAGAATTCCTACTATGAATGCTGCTATGTATGCTAAAGGAAAAGGTGTTGTTGCAGATATTGAAATTTGGCACAAACGAATTGGACATGCAAATGTACAAAGGCTGAATTTAATGCAATCCAAAGGGTTGGTTACAGGTTTTCCTACATTTAGAGTTGTAGAATTTCATAAGGTATGCGAAGCATGTCAGTTTGGTAAGCAGGCAAGACAACCCTTTTCACATGACAGAGATGTAAGCAGAAATATCCTTGACGTTGTGCATATAGACATTTGGGGGCCTACACAAAATGTATCTCTTGGAGGCAGTTCATACTTTGTCACATTCATTAATGATTGTTCTAGAAAGCTGTGGGTATATTTTATGAAGGAAAAGAGTGAAGCGTTTGAGCACTTTAAAACTTTCAAGGCTGCAGTTGAAAGAGAAACATGCTTGAAAGTAAAGTGCTTGAGGTCAGATGGAGGGGGAGAGTAACTCTCGAATGAGTTCAGTGATTTTCTGAGGTCTCATGGGATAAAGAGGCAGTTCACATGCAGGTATACCCCACAACAAAATGGGGTTGCAGAAAGGAAAAACAGGCATATTGCAGAAGTTGCACATGCCTTGATGCCTAAAAAGAATATGCCTAAGCATTTTTTGTCTGAAGCTGTTCATACTGCTGTTTATATTATGAACAGATATCCCACAGCTGCAGTTCATGGTATGACCCCCGAAGAATGTTTTATAGGTAAGAAGACTGATGTCTCACACTTGAAAGTGTTTGGCTGCATTGCGTATATTCATGTTCCAGATGAGTTGCAGAAGAAACTGGATCCAAAGGCTGAAAAGTGCGTCTTTATTGGATACTCTTTAGAGCAGAAAGGGTATCGCTGTTACAACCCTGTCACATGTAAGTAGAGAGTGAGCAGGGATGCCATCTTTGATGAAATGAGCAGCCGGTATGCATCTAGTGGTGATGCATTGGATGATGATGATGATCATGACACTCATGTGTAGGCTGAAAAGCAAGAATCATGGACTCTTAGTGGACTAGAAACATCATCTAGTAGTCCTTGGTCTGGGAGACTAAGGAGTACCTCTACATCTTTAGGTGCATCTAGTAGCACTACAGGTAAAGACAAAGGAAAGAATAAAGTTTCAGAAGGCATTGATGCAGTTCTTGATGGAGACTCCAGTGGCTCAGAGAGCTTGGATGATGAGCTTGGCATTCCTTCAGTGAGGACTCCAGGTGTGCAGAGAGCACGCATTAATGCAAAGACTCCATTGAGTGATCTAGTGGTACGCAGGTCTAGCAGGGTGAGATACCCTATTAAAAGATTTGGTTTTGAAGGTTATGCAGCTCACCATTATGCTTATATAGTGAAACTAGTTGAGGATGTTGAGCCCACATGTTTTGAGGAGGCTATTGGTCATGCTCATTGGGATGCAGCAATGGATGAGGAGATGGCTGCATTAGAGGCCAATAAGGCTTGGGATCTAGTATCATTGCCAAAGGGCAAGAAATTTATTGGATGTAAGTGGGTTTATAAGATTAAGCACAATGCAGATGGTTCTATTAGTAGGTACAAATCTAGGCTGGTTGCAAAATGTCTATGCCTAGACATATGGCATAGATTATGATGAAACCTTCAGTCCAGTTGCTAGGATGGCAACTGTCAGATGTGTGATTGCTTTGGCCGTAGCCAAAGGTTGGAGGTTGCAAAAAATGGATGTGAAGAATAACTTCTTGCATGGTGATTTGCAGGAAGAAGTGTATATGGATCAGCCAGCAGGTTATGAAGATTTAGAGCATCCCACATATGTGTGCAGGTTGAAGAAGGCGCTCTATGGGATCAAGCAAGCACCTAGAGCATGGTCTGACAAGATCAGAGAGTATCTTGTCAATATTGGCTTTTATGTTTCTGATGCTGATCACTCACTTTATGTGAGAAAGAGAGATGCAGGTTCGGTCATCATAGTCATCTATGTGGATGACTTGATTATTACAGGTGATAGTGAAAGTGGGATTGCTGAAGTCAAGGACTTCTTGAAGAAGAAGTTTGAGATGAAGGATTTAGGTGAGCTAAGGTACTTCCTTGGCATTGAGGTGATCAGATGTGATGATGGTATATGGCTGTCCCAAAGACAGTATGGCTTGGATATGTTGTCCAAGTATGGTATGGCTGCATGCAAACCACTTTCAATCTCGTTGGAGTATAATGTAAAGTTGAGTGCTGATGTTGGGGATCAGATAGAAGACCCTACTATGTTCAGGAGGATAGTGGGGAGTTTGATCTACATGACCATTACAAGGCCAGACTTGAGCTACGCTGTTGGTCTTGTGAGTCCGTTTATGCAAGTACCTAGAAAGCCACATTTGGATGCAGTCAGACGCATATTGAGATATGTGAAGTCCACATTAAATTATGGACTTTTCTATGAGGCAGGTACAGATGTACAGGTATTTGGATACACAGATGCAGATTGGACTGGTAGTATGTCTGATAGAAGATCTACTAGCGGATACATGTTCTCTCTTGGTAGTGCAACAGTTGCTTAGAGCAACAAAAAGCAATCTACAGTTGCTTTGTTGAGTACAAAGCCTGAGTATAGAGGTGTTGCTGTTGTAGCATGTGAGGTAGTATGGCTGCAAAAGTTATTGGCTGATTTAGATGTGCAGGTGGAAGGTGCAGTTGTCATTTATTGTGACAACATGAGCAGTATACAGTTGGTTAGGAACCCTGTGTTCCATGCGAGGAAAAAACATATTGAGGTACACTACCACTTTGTGAGAGAGAAGGTACTAGCAGGTGAGATTGACTTGGTGTATGTCAACACACAGGATCAGATAGTGGATATCTTCACAAAGGCATTGGGTTCAGAGAAGCTTCAAAAGTTTCGAAGCTTACTTGGAGTTGCAAAGATGCAGTTGAGCTTGAGGGGGAGTGTTGAGATGACAAGCTCAACACATGCGGACATTGATGATGGACCGCCTAGTTAGATGGGTCCACACGTCTACACTTAGCACGTCGGTGGTCATTATGACTCTCACATGGCCACTGACTCATTACTTATTATATTCAGGTTGTTACACCTATTTACAGCTGGCATAGTTATAGCGCCAGTCGACTAGTGTAGTCGGTTATGCATTGTTTGATTAGATTTAGTAGGCCACTTTCCTTTATGTTGTATCTTATCTATACTTTGTGTACATTGTAAAGTGTGTGGAAGAAGAAGAAGAAATCAACAAGAAAACGTTTTTGGCCTCCATCTCTCTTCTTGTCTCTTGAGTGGGCTTCTCCTTGTGCATTCTGTGTGTGTTCGGCGCAACATCTTGAGCAAGTCCCCCCCCCCCCCACGCGCTTCTTGACATACTGAGCCAAATCCTCAGTCCTCATCCTCTCAATAGAGTCAACTAATCCTGCAAACTTAGAACCTATGGTGCAATACGTGAATGATCTCTTTTATGCTATCTCAAATAGACCATAATTTTCTACATCATACTCATGGCATCAATCATACTAGCAACCCAAGAAATAACAATATCAAATTGACCCGAAACCAAAGGAGTACCATGATCTTTCACAACATTCATAGCAACGTGTCTTGCATAAGACTCCTGATAACGTGCTTGCAATAAATATTTGTAAATAGTTAAGCTCTCTTCATCTCACCACCAAAAATATCAAAAGCATTATCACTATCTTTCTGATTACTGGTATCCTCTATCACCTCATCAACATGCCCTGCATTTTGAGACATAGAATCATGTTTCCAAGTCAATAAAGCCTCCATAGTCAAACCAAGATATTTCCTAAAAGCATACTCACATAGGGCTGCCAAGAAACAACTCATACGAGATTTATAAAAAACATTTTTAGTCTTAAGCACTTTGATCTCTCTGTCATTAACCTATCATACAAAATCCTAGCCCAATTCAACATACCCACATTCTCAGCATAGTAAATCAATCCATAAGTTTCTCGAGCTATGGAATCCGTCTTAATAAATACCATGAACTTCTCCATAAACCATCAAAGATGCATTCTGCGATTAGCATCAATATGCTTCATAACATAAACCTTATGTAGACCAATGACATCTTTGAATGCTTCATGCATTTGGTCATCAAAGCATCTCCACAAATTCGTGTTTATATTCATTGGTAATGCAAAAACATGGCTTACCAGTCCCATAGTAAGCTCAATATAGCTTGCAATTTTACCCTGAGATTGTCTCAAGATATCTAGTTGTACCGATGCATGTATATTGGCGGCCCATGATTGTCAAGGCATGCAAATTGATACAAATAGATTCTTTCTAGCCATGCCTTGGTAGGTGCATGCTCAATATCCAATGCCAAAGTGGAATCTACAAAAGGTGTAAATGGAGCACTCAAACCAAGTATCGATGTTGATGCCACTTCTAGCTGCTCTGAGCGCTCCTCATGCGGATCATAATCGATGTCTTCATCATCCTCCACATGAGCTCTTTTCTTCTTGGACAACGCTTTGATGGATGTACACCGAGTATGTGTCATGGCCGCCAATGTAGGTCGACACACAGATGAAGATGGAGAGAAAGAAGAAGGAAAAAAAAATGACTCTTCTTCTCCATCTCGAAGCTAAAGCCCAAGTCCTCTATGATTGTGAACTTTGTCATGCTAGTTGTCATATCAATATGACACAACTTAGGCCACTCCACATAGTCATTGCATGTCACACTTGAGTTAACAAATCATGGTAAAATCAAATTAACCTCTGCATAATAAGGTTGCACTAATCTTTTGAGTCTCAATCCATTGACTGCAGACTGCAACACCTTGCCTTGCAAATCTTTAAGCAAAAATGTGCCCTACCCAACATCCTTAAAGATCACAAATGGGCTTTGCATAATAGAGTTTCAGTTTGCGTGAAAAAAATACCGAGTTGGGAACTATATACCACAACCCAATCACCTTCCTGAAAATTTTCTTTTTGATGTGTCTATTCACCCAAGCTTGCCTCCATTGTTGGGTATTTCCTAGGATGTAGGTAGCAAGAACCCTATCCTTCTTTAACTTCAAGAGTTGTCCTAATCTGTGGTACACTGATTCTTGAGGATCCAATTTATGTGTGATTGCTATTCTCAGGCTTGGTACCACATATTCCATGGGCACCATAGCCTCCAACCCATACACAAGCCTGAAAGGTGTAAGTCATGTTGTAACCTTATATGCAGTCCTATGCCCATAAAGCTGAATCAAGTTTGATATCCCAATCCTCCTTGTTATCTTCAACAATTTTCTTCAAGATGCGAAATAAAATCTTATTGGAACTTTTAGCTTGTCCATTAGCTTGAGGATGATATAGAGTAGATTTCTTGTGTAGAATCATATGCTTGATAGTAAGTTCTTTAATAACTTGATTCAAAAAATGCTTTCCTTGATCACTAATCAGCTCAATAGGACAACCGAATCTGGTCATAAGGTTAGAATATAAAAACTTAGCCACACTAGCTACTTTATTATTCTTTTATGCCTGAGCTTCCACCCACTTTGTAGCATAGTCTGTGCAAATGTCAAGGAGTTGACCTTCCTTGAGACATTGCAAACACTCTTTAGCATATTGATGGGCATCTCTCAACACAGTAGGCCACCATAAACTTGCTTGCAATATTTTTTTTGCCCGTTATCTCTCCTAAGAAATGACCTCTTGATGGGCATCTCTCAACACAGTAGGCCACCATAAACTTGCTTGCAATATTTTTTTTGCCCATTATCTCTCCTAAGAAATGACCTCTTGATAGTCTAGAATGGGCTTCATGCAAAACTGCTTGTTGCTTGAATTCAAGAACACACATTCTCAGCACATTATCAACTCCCCTTCTATATAATGTGTTCAAAATCACGTGAAATGATTTGCTCTTCAATGCTAACCTTCTTCTATCTGTTGAAAGGTGTGCAGGCATAACTCCTGACTTTAGGAAATGCAGCATCTGGTCATAATATGAATTAGGGTCAAGCACTTGAACCTCAAAAAGTTCAGCATCAGGCAGTTGATCATGAATTCCTTCTTTAGACTCATTAGTTTGCAATCTACTTAGGTAATCAGCAATGGCATGCTCTTTCTCGGGGGTGTGAATAACCTTGAAATCAAACTCTTGCAACAGTAACACCCATCTTGCCAATCTACCTATCCATTCAGGCTTATTAATTAAAAAAACAATAGAACTTGATGATCCACATGGAAAACAACTTGATTTCCTAGTAAATAATTTCTGAATTTTTGCATCAAGAAGACCATTCCAAGTGCTTCTCTTTCAGTAACAAAATAGTTCTTTTCAGTAGCACTCAACCTTCTGCTTGCATAATAAATTGTTCTCTACTAGCCAAGCAATTTGTCCTGCATAAAAACAACTCCCACCGCAAATCAGATGCATCAACAAAAACATGAAAATGCAATTTCAATGATGGAGGTTGCAAGATTGGAGCCACAACCAACATCTTTTTCAAAACATTGAAGGCTCTCTCTTGATCTTCCCTCTACACAGACTGTATTCCTTTCTTTGTGAGAGTCATAAGAGGAGAGCAAATAGGTGATAGATACCTTAAATACTTACTATGCCACTTAATTTTCCCCACAAACTGCATAATTTCCTACACATTACTTGGAGCCTTAGCCTTCTGAATAATTGCAATCTTTTTGGGATCTATACTCATGCCAACTTCAGACAGGATATGACCTAATAGCACACCCCTTTTATTTGCAAACATTAAATTAAAAGGATTTAATGACATGCCAAACATTCTGCATCTCTAAAAGCATAATCTAAGGTGTTTTAAATGTTCCTATTTGCTGCCAAAAACACAAAAATCATCAATGAATACTCTCATAAAAGTTGTTAAGTATGGTTTAAATGTTTTATGAGCAGCTCCCTGAAACTCACGTGGTCCATTTTTCAACCCAAAATTCATAACTGTGCTAACATAAGCTCCCCACTATGTGATAAAAGATGTCTTATCCGTATCTTTCGAATGCATCCTAATTTGATTATATTCTAAAACCCATTGAGAAAATTGTACATCTCATGACCTACCACATCATCCAGGAGTGAATCAGTAAAAGGAATTGGGAAGGGCTCAGTAATAGTAGCTACATTTAATTCCATATAATCCACACAAACTCTAATTTTCCCATTCTTCTTTCTTACTACTACAATAGGGAATAACCAAGTAATCTCAATAAGCAGTTTGATAAACCCAACTCTCAAAAGCTTGTCAATTTCTTCCTTGACCTATTTGGTATAGTTAGGATTCATTCTATACCTCTTCTGAACAATAGGCTTAGCATCTTTCTTAAAATTTACCCTATGCTGACACACAAATAGATCAAATCCTTTCATATCTATATAGACCCATGCAAAAATATATTGGAACTCTCTGCACAACTTAATCAGATCTTGCTTGAAATTGTCTTCAACAAAAATACTAACCTTGATAGGTTCACGCTCTCCTTCACTATTCAGGTTAACCTCTTGAACCTCATCTTCAACTACTCTTGCATATCTTCTCACTATATGCTCATATCTTATTTTAGCCTGAACAATGGCTTTCGTCCCTTCCTCTTCGAGTATACCAAAATTGTCCATGCCAGTTTGCTATTTTTCAAGTCCTTGTTGAAAATTTTCCGGATGAGTAGTACTTTGGTCCTGAATTAATTTATTGTACTCATTCCCAGACCTATCCTCAAATTCACGATGCTCTTGATCTTCAGAAAGGCCTTCTAAATTCTGCCCTAACTAGTTTTGGACTACAATTTGAATAGTTTGCTGCTCCAAAAATGCATTTCCAACCACATTGGTCTGCTCTTGATACTCTTGTATGATAGCATCACCATCTATTTCAAAAACTGGAACCACAGAAGGATTCTCTTGAAGAAATAATTCCTCCTCATCATCTTCTACTTCATCTACAACATTAATAGTTTGAGCTACAACAAGTCTAGAGGAACTCTTCAAAATAACTTATTAAATGTGGATAACCTTATTTCCTTAAGTCCTCTTGGGAAACACACATTATCATTTTCCCAATCCTGCTTGAATTTAGCCAATTTAAACCACGGTCTCCCCAAAAGCATTGTATAAGAGTCTCCAATCTCTGACATTCTCAACACAACAAAACTCACCCTGAACTTCAGACCAGCCACTCGAATTTGTTGATTTTGTAAAATACCCACCTTAAAATACCCAAGGGGTGTAATCTTCTCTAACCTACCATCCTAACTTGAAATGGAGTTGGCAATAACTCTTCTTGCTTGATTGACAAATATGTATGTTTAGGGAGTATATTAACTCTCAAGCCTCCATCCATCAAGACATCACTATGTTTTCTTCGTGCATACTCAACTTGAATAGTAGGCACTTGGTAATCCACAACTTCTTGTTGAGTTGGTATAATTACTTGACAATCAAGAACTGCATGATCTTGAACTATTGTACTTTCAAGGACTTCCTATTGCTTTTGCTTAATCTTCATAAGTAACTTCTCTTTAAGTCTTGGTATCAAGTCCAAAATTTTCTCCAAGGTTAAATGTAAAGAACACCTTGCTAAAGCTTGAAATAACTCTTCTGAACCTCCTTGCTATAATTTTCCAGCAAATTGTGCTATTAGAAAACTATTCTTGATCATTGGGAAACTGATTATGCTGTTTAGGAACATACTCTTGATATTTAGGAAATTGCTCTTGCAATTCAAGTTTCTGCACACCTGAATCCCCTACATCATCAACTTGATCAAATTCAAAATTTTCAATAATTTTTTGCAAATTTCTAACCTGCTTTGCTGTCTTTTTCCTTGTCTTCTCTTGTTCCTACCAATCAAGCATTACATCTTCTTGGCTTGTAGTTACTGCTAAGATCATTGGTTCCTCTTGATATTCCTCTACTTTAATACAATTAAAATAATCAAATAAACATGCATACTTGCAACATTAGTGTTACCTGACACCTCCTTTGCCCCTTCTTAAACCTGCACTTGCTAAATATTCCTATAGCCAACAGCTCCTGCACCTTTAGGAAATTGCTTTTTCTCATCTTGATCAAGTAACTCTATAAGGATTGCTGCAATTGGGACAGGTAGATGCTATTGATGAGATGCTCTTGCAAGCCTTTTGTCATTGTGGGACCTTGCTAATGGCATTCCTCTCTTACTCTCATGCTTGGCCCAAAGTCCACAGTTTGGTCCAAAAAAGTGTCATTGACCTCCACAATAGTGGCATGCTCCCATTTGAGTGGTTTGCTACTCTGCCTACAAATTTCCCCAAGTCTATCTTGCTTGCATTCTTCTAGGTCCTCTGAAGGGTCGTTGTGGTATGGTGTTAGTAATAATCTGATTCACTATAATTGGTTGAATAGGTCTCAGTCTAGGCTGCATCAGTAGCATCTATTGTACCATCCTAACATTAGGATTATACCAACAAGTCCTAGTTTCATGGCCCTTTCTTTGACAAATCTCGCAATTCTTTTCTTTCTTCAAGTTTCAGAAAGACCCAAATCTTTTAACTTTTGTTTAATCATCTTATTTAACTTGTTATCCTCTGACTTCTTATTATCTTTATCCTTTATTTTTTTCTTTTTAGTCTTGGCTGATCTTGATTTCTTATTTTTCTTCTTATGCCTTTTCCTACTAGACTCTTCATCATCAGAGTCACTGGAATCATCATTTGAATCTGAACTATCATTGTTGTCCTGATCATCACTATTTGTATCTAAATCTAAATCAGAGTCTTCATCCGAATTTGAATATGAAGAATCCTCATCCTTATTGGTCTTAGATCTGGAAGTACCAAGTCTCCTTTCCACTCTCATAGCGACCCTAATCAATGTATCCAAAGTATCATTTTGACCCATCTCCACATTGGCAATGGGGTTCTTAATCTTACCCCTCATGCCCTTCATAAAATAAGTGATCTGCATTTCCATTGAAGGTGTATCATCAACATCCAACCTGTTCAACAAATTCTTAAATTTCTGGGTATAGTCCTCCCCCAACATAGTCTTTTATTTGATCTTCTTAATCTTCCTAAGAATATCTCCCGGAGTCTTGTCCTTACAAAACCTACCCAAGAATGCTATTTTTAAAGCATCATATGAATTGAAGGCTACCATACCATAACTTGTAAGCTCATCCATGGACTTTCCCTGAAAGGTAGCAGAAAGTTGTTTTTTAACTTGATCCCCATACATCTGATTGAATCCACTAGCTACCCACCTTGTCTCGAATTGTGCCACATGGTAGTCAGGGTCCTCCTTTTCTTTGCCTAAAAATTTAGATGCTCAAACATTTGGATTAACTAATTGATTTGGATTCATTATGGTTTTCTTCTTAGACTTCCTTTGAGGTGGTAAAGGATTAAAATTCAGAACCCTCTAAGTTGGAATTCTAGCATTCCTCAACAAAATTGTTCTTTTCAGCACTATATGGTATAGCCTCTCAAATGACTGCCTAGGAGGAGTATCTTGCTATTCAAGAGGTAATATTGCCTCATCATTTGAAAAATTTGGAGAGTTTGTTGAAGTGGCACAGGAATGATATGCTGTTGAGGCACCTATAGAGGTACCCCCTTCCACAAAGTATACCCTACATAAATAAACTGCTCCTCATCGAGCTTGCCCAAGACTTATAATTCACTCCTATCATTCAGCCTTGCAACCTATTGTTGCTTTCTTGCTAAGGCCTCCTTGATTTCTTGAGATCTACTCCTGGTGAGGATAGGATTGGATAAATAAGGGTAATTGTTTGACATAAAGCTTGCCCATAAAAGGCACCTTATCTAATCTCAATGCCATCACCATTCCAACTACCTGATTTAATAACTATTCATTCTAGGCTTATGCCTTAATCAAGAAATGACTTCCATTAAAACTAGCAAGGATTCCAATTTGGGATGAAGAACTTCAAATCAGAAGATGAAACCTGAACAATTTCCCTTGAATCCCTAGCATTGAAAACTTTTGAAGAGATCAAATTATTCAAGAATAAGATCTTCAAAATGTCCTCCTTCAAACAACTTGACTACACGATGTGTCTTATGCAGAGATGACACGATAAGTACGAAAAACTTGTAGAAGTGCAAAAAAATGCCTAAAGATGCAACAATGCCTTGAATTTTTGAAAAATCTTGCAACATTTTCCATAAAAGAAGAGACCATATCTCCTACATCTTCTTGGAAAAGATTGGCTTTCTCTAATTAGCAATTTTTGAAAAATCTTGCTACATTTTCCATAAAAAGAGACCATATCTCCTTCATCTTCTTGGAAAAGATCAACTTTCTTTGATCAGCAATTACGTAGTTGCTAGTAGTGTCCTCATTCACAGGTTGAACTTGACAATTTCTTTCTTCATTGGCAAACCATATCCCTTTCTTTCTTCCCAAGATTAAAACCTAAATAATGAGAACTTTTCCCATGAAATTGGCAGGATCCCCAAAGTGTTTAAGGCATACTCAACAAGAAAGCAGAGAATACATAAACACACCATCGTGCTAGAATAAAGAGCATAAGCATACACATATTCGTTGTACACACTTCAACATCCATAAGTGAAAACCTTTTATGATTCCATAATGTAGAAGTAGATATCATACACTTAAAGAACATGACTCAAACATTGAAAGTAGCCAACAAGGACCATAAAAGAATGGCACTATCCATTCATGTATATTAGAATCAACACGACTGACATTAGGAATACCAATGCATGCATATCAGAATCAGCACCTGGCATACAGGTATTCTGTCCCATGGCATTTAAAGATGCAATTACATAGGCTAATCTCAAACCACTATATCCCTATATGAAAGTAAGAAACTAAGTTCACTAATGGATTTGAGTCCTAGGGACTTGTGCCCCTAACAAAGTGTAGTGTGTGAAGTAGATATGGATTTCCATGTTGAACTAATCTCGATTTTTTGAGAGGAGACTAGGCAATGATGTCCATGGATATGGTTTTTGGTTGACTACTAGATGACTCCTTTTTGTTCTTTAGAGGAGCCACCTCACATGCGGTATTAAAGAAATGGTTTAAAGGACACATAAACAATGAATAAAATGAAATTCATCATAGTAACAACACCTATTTAAATGAACATGGATTCACTAATTCTTGTTCCACAAGAAATCGAAGACGAAGGGAATGCTGAGTTGAGATAAATTTTTTTGTTGATGTAGCAAGTGTCCTTAAGCTCAAATGGCTTATCATGCCATGAAGCCATATTCAAGATAGTGAAGAATATATTTATCCCTCCAAATGTGTTGCAATATCACTAAAGTGGATGGTACATGGGTGACTTTTGGCCATGGAATATGTCACACATGGGAATATATGTAGGCTAGAACTTCCTACTCCAAATGGAATTGTGAAGGATGTAGTGGGGCTAAGCAACTAAATTTAGTCTAGAAATGTCTATTGTTTTTTGCTTTTGATAAATAATTGTTGACGATTGGCAATACTTGAGTCTATCGGCAAGTGCTATAGATAGTACCATGTGAATATAAAGAGGGGGATTGCATAGGAACCATGAGAAGTGATTGGTCACACACGCTAATAGGGCACAAAAGGTGTAAAGAGTTAGGGCATCGAAAAATTTGAAATCAACTAGTCTCTTCACCTTTCTCACAGCTTCCATGGCTTCCCTTTCTTCTTTCTCTCTCCTTTCTATAGTCTTCTCTCTCTCTTTTATTCTTTCCTATATCCTCAGTCCTTTTCATTACAATTGGTATTTGAGCTTTGGGATTTGGTCCTTCCTTCCTTACTTTTTATTTATATCTTGTTCCCTTTTCAAGCAAGACACCCTATTTATTTAGCATAGCAAGTACTGGTACAACAATGGAAGCCACAACAAACCCTATTTATTTAGGATAGTAAGTACTAGTACAACAATGGAGGACTACAAGAGTTCACAATTCCCCCACAAATAGTTGGAAGTCTTCTTAGGAAACCCATAGGAGTTGTGGACATACCTAGAGGTAACATAGCTAACTTAGTAGATCTTCACTAAGTTTCATGCACAATTTTAGGGGTACTTGGTAAAGGAGGCCACCAAAGAAGTTAGAGAAGGAGCACACTAGAGTTACTTTTTATTGGAGACTTTATCTCTCTTTTTCTTATCAAGTTGCCATGGATTCTTAGCAAGAAACCCTTATTTCTCTTCTTGCTTTTCACTCCCCATAGGTTAGAGGCATCATAGGAGCCTTTCTAAGCTCCCCTTCAAATTCAATCAAAAATATCCTCAATTGGAGTTATAGGCTAAAATTTATTGCACATTTAGTGTAGGGGGTTTCTCTAGACTACACTAAAAATGCCAAGGCATAGAGAAAAAGCAAAGGTTGAGGGGAGACTCAAACAAAAATCAAGGCTCTTGGGTATCTATGAATGGATGTGATACCCTATGTCAGCATGAGCTTTGCTATACAAAGAGACATAATGATGTGATAGCCAACCCCCAACAAATTCTCTCTAAAATAGATCGAGTGACCAAACAAATGGCTCTCTCCAACTCTCGGATCCAACAAATATTGGAGCAATTCACTACTCTTGTCACTGAATTAGCCACCAATAAGATGCAAGAGAAGGAAAATGAGTCCAATCTTGAAACCTAATAGCCTTTCCCATTGGAACAAGTATGCCATGTCCTTCAGGGAATTATAGGGACTAGGAGTATCCCATCTAGTACCTATGAGATTGGTGAGCCCTTACATAGAAATAAAGAGACTCTGTTGAGAGTGGAAAAAGTCTGAATTTTTGACTGATTTTTGTTGTTTTTGAGGTATGAATGATTGATTTTTGATAGATTTAGAGTGATGTATGGTTGATAAAGGAAGTGTTTGGGAGTGTTTTGGAAGATATTGATTATGTTTTGGAAGTTCATGATGATTCTCAGTGGAGATATGAAGCTCTATGATGTTCTAATAGGTTCTGATTGGTTCTGTATAGCTTTTGTTTTGTTCTGATTTTCTTATGTATGAAGCATGGATTGATGATTGATGAAGATTGAGGTCTTTTGGAAGCTTATTGAATAGTTTTTTATAGTTTGGAATGGTTTGAGTATGAGTTATGAGGTTTTGATGACCTTCTGTAACCCTCTGTAAACCTTCTGTAGAGCTTTTGTCTCTGCTCTGTCTCTGCTCTGTAACTGTTCTATAGTTACTCTAGTACTATACTATACTATTCTGTAGACCTTCTGTAAGTGTTCTGTAGAATTTATGTGTGACTTGGGAAAGTTTTCTAACTTTTGGAAAGGATGAATCTAAGTTTAAAAGAGCTAAAAAAAATAGAAGAAGCAGCTGCTGAAGATTGAAGAGAAGACTGAAGTGACAGTGATAGTAGTGAGCTATGAAGAGACACTGTAGTGGCTCTGGTGCCTCTTCACATCAGACATACCTCTTGGGAGGTGCATCCACGACCTAAGAAGGATTATTGAGATTTTTTATGAGAGTATTGTAGTGAGGAGATGATGTACTATTGATAGAGAGAGAGAGAGAGAGAGAGAGAGAGAGAGCTAGAGATAGCAAAATCCATCAAAACAGTGTAACTGTATATGAGAGATTGAGAGAGAAAACTATGAAGACATTTAAGATGAATACTATCTAATTGATTTCCATTCAAAAAATGGTGTATTCTTTTGTGTTCATTTTTCTATTGAAGGATTCTATGAAGATGTTGAAGATTATGATTGATTCTATCAAATCTGTGGGAGATATCTACTATGATGCTGCGTGAAGAATTGTTGTTTTCTTTGTTTTGATCATCAAAAGAATGAAATAAAAGCTTGTTGATGTTATAAGATAGATTTTCTTGCAGTAGAATCCCTTTTCCTTGGTGTTCCTCTTGGGACTCCATGTTTTTGGTGCGCAGCTGGGGAAACTTGCCATCAACAAGCATTAGAAGAGGGTGAAAATGAAGGAAATGGCATTGCCAAGAAGAGGAGATTCCAATGGATTTTTGCAATGTTCCTTCTTCCACGGAAGAGTTGGAGATTCTCATTCTCAAAGCCACTTTCCACAAGAAGTTCATCCCAAAATGGCGGAAACATATCACCATCATGATGCATGCTCTATGTGGTGGACTGTTTCCTCTTCCTGTTGAAGCAGCAGAAACTTGCATCTTGGTGGAAAATTGTTTGGAAATAAACTGAAGAGCAAAAATAGAGAGAATGACCATCCATGGAAGATTTGGCATTCATTGAGAAGTTTCCAGACATCATCAAGTGGGAGATTGTGAAGAAGCTTCAGAAGTCGTGGTTAGTGGAGGTTCACGAAAACAAGAAGGAAAAGAGTTGGAATTTGTTCGTGGATGCTCAGCAAGTAGCTTGATATGTGGGATGCTTGGTGCACTGACAATCTTCTATTTGTCCAATTAGCAACCCACTTGAAGTTGGTAGACAGAGTGTTTTTCACAGCATACACTGTTGAAACCCTCAAAAGTTGGCATTATTATAATGGCACAACAACGATCCTAAGAAGAATGAGTTTTGATACTTTCAGAATGGAATATCTCCCCCTCTATAATGGTTTAAAAGCCGAATTTAGAGATGTTGAAAAGAAGGAAGTAGAGGAGATGTTGGCCAGAGAATCTCCCAGATACTGAAGCCCCTCTTTGATACTATCCTGTTGAGTACAGACCAACTAGTTGGACCCAACCCCCTGATGAATGATGCAATCAAGAGGCAAGGGTTAGAACGAGTCCAGAGGTACGTGAGAAGAGAGAAGGCAAAAATAAAAGCTGAGAACGAGCTTGCAGAGCAGAAGACTCCTTTGACGCCCTAAAAGCACTCTTTACAGAAGACCCCATGGTGACTCAAGGTCCCCTTCCTAGTCAGATTCGTCCTAGAAATATTGATGACAGGCCAGCAAATGTAGTCCCATTGCCAGGTTTTTAAGGGAGAATACAATGAAGACCCTGATCTTCATGTAGCAGAGTTCATGGTAGCATGTGTGGCTAACAATGCCAGAACCCTTGAGCATTGGTTAGCAATATTCCCCGCCACTTTCAAGGGCGCGTCATTTCAGTGGTATGAGAGACAAGTAGCGGGAACTTTTGGCACATGGGACGCCTGAAGTTGGTCTTCCTCACTAAATTCAGGCGTGAAGGTTTTGAAGAGCGGATGCGAGAGGAGTTCATGAACCTAAGTCAGTCATTTGGAGAAAGATTAGAAGCTTATGTCTCGCGAATGGAATCCATCCTAAAGAGATGGACTAACCATCATTTGGACAAAGGTATCCAGAAAGGAGTGTTTCTTAGAGGCTTACAACCAGAAGTTTGCAAGTTCGTGGAATTGAGAAGACTAGTAAATCTGCAAGCTGCAATGGAAGGTGCAAGATTGTATGACGAAGTTGAAGCAAGGCTATCAATGACTCCAGGGAGAGGAGACTTACCACCTTCTATGCCAGGAATGGTATACCCACCAAATGCAGTCCCAGGGACAGTTCCCTACCCCTATCCCTAGATGAAATTAGTGCCACAGTATAATGCACCTAATCCACTATGGTCACCATAGACGACTATGCCTCAAATGATGGTTCAACCACAACAACACTGGCCTCAAACAGTTCCTCCAATGGCGACTCAACAATAGTGGAACCCTACCAACTGGAATCAACAACCCCAAGTCTCAACAGGAGCTATGAATCAAAACCAGAATAGAGGACTCTCTGGATCGACCCAACCAATGTATGTCGTAATTACAGAAGCTTCCCAAAACCCTACTACAAATACTTCAGGAGGTGAAAATTTGAAGGACTACTTATCCAACTCATTTGCAAGTATCAAGAAAGAGCTTATAGATGTGATTACAGAGCAGCTACAGACGTTGAAGGTGAATACCACCAATATATCCACTCCTGTGGGAGCTGGAAGAGATGTGATGTGCTCTAATACATGGTGCGGAAAGTGTCATCAAGCAGGACATTTAGCCACTGAATGTACCCGAAAGACAACCATTCATGGAGCCTTCTGTTCCTACTGTTTGCGGAAGAACCATATAGAGGATATTTGCTCTCTGAAAGAGATGCATGAATGAAGACAAAATGATGAAAATGTAAGATTCAACTTGCTAGAATCCAAAATGACAACACAGGATATTGGACCAAAGCCTAGGGAATTTGGTCCTAATTTTGGTCCAAGGAGGTTTCCCTCTCAAAGTTACAAAGGTCGATAGTCTGGCGATGGTTAGAGATCCGAGGTGGAATGTTATAGGTGTGGAGAAAAGGGACATATCTCCCCAAATTGTCCAAACCCTAGACAATCTGTGGATTACAAGCCCTTATGTAGTTGATGCAAAGGTGAAGGCCACACTACAAAGGACTATCCAAGCCTAGCCCCTGTAAAGGCCAATGGCACTGATAGCCAACAGAAGGTACAAGAGCCTGCCTCCAATTTGGTAGAGTTGGAAGTTGCTATTGTCACGCACACCAAGAAAAAGGAACCAATTGTTCAGGATGAAAATAATTCTCCTGCCAAGACTGTGAATTTCAACTTGCCGAATAGTGTAGTACAGAGCACTGTAGTGCTACAGAGAGTTACAAAGACAGTCCCAAAAACAGGACCAGAGGCCCAAGAGATAGATGATATAGAAGCACCTCCAAAAGCAGAGAAAGTGCCGATGCTGCAATTATTAGAAGAAAAAGAAAAGATGAAAATAGGTGTAGCCCCATTCCCCAGTAGGCTGGAGAAGCCTGTGGATCCTATCAAAGATTATGACTTGGTTAAGGACCTAGACACCTTTAAACCAAACTTAACATTCTGGTAGTTACTCATGCTATCTCCCAGCTGCCGAAAGAAATTCAAAAGCATCTTGATAAGAAGATGTGGACTAAGGATCGCTCCTTCAACAGCGACCAAGACCAATAAGGCCCCGGAGCCTGTAGAGGAAGTAGATGTGGCTAATACCTTCCTAGATCCTAGAACCCCAGAGATTAGTGTATGGATAGAAGGATCTTCATTTCAGATGCATTGATTGATGGAGGCTCATCAATAAACATAATGATGGATGTGACAATGAAGGACTTAGGGTTGCAAGGAATTCAACCTACACAATGGCTTATCAGATTGGCAAACCAAAGCAGAATTAAACCGTTGGGCATCCTCCCATATGTAAAAACAACCCTTGCAGGAATAGACTATTGGCTGATATATCTGGCGGTCAAACCAAATTCTTATGGGACCTCATACCCTCTGTTCTTGGGAAGACCTTGGCTTTTTGAAGCAAGAGCCAGGACGGATTGGTTCAAAGGAACCCTAACCCTAGGTAGAGGACCCAACAAAGTGGTGTTAAAGCTATATGGATCGCAAAAAGGCAATGGATCCACATCCATTGAAGTCATAACTGACTCCTCCAACAAGGTAACAGATGGTACAACAGGAGACGAAGAGGCTATTAAGCATATCTTTCCTAAGAAAACAGAGGCACAATCCCTAATACTGGGCACTGTAAGCCAACTGCCAAGGGAAGCAAAGTCCTTGTCCATGGGAGAATACCTCCTGCCTGAACTTGAATTGACTTCTGAAATCACCTCTGACAGTGAAATAGAAGCATGGATGTACTATTCTCCCTGTTACATGACAATCGCAGAGACATAGTAGAGGCAGAACAGATACAGAGCAGTAATAGATACAGAGACAGAGCAAAGGCAGAATAGAGACAAAGCAGATACAGAGACAGTCACAGAGGCAGTAACAAACACAAAGCCAGAGACAGAAACAGAAGTAGATATAGAGATAGAAGATCTATTCTTCTCTTGCAGAGCCTGTATAGAAGCAGAGATAGAGCCTCCAGAGGAAGAGGATGAAAATGATGAGGAAGAAAATGAAGTAGGTTACGAGAGTGCAGATGAAGAATTTCCTCTGATAGTGGATGATCTTGTTGATGTCCCTAAAGAAACCTCAGAGGTCGAAGATCTTAGGGTACTGGATGGAATGACCATGGTTCCATTTGGATTGACCAATGGACCACAAAGTATGCATAATTTGTATAAGCAATGGATTAAAAGCATAAAAATTATGTTCACCAGTGGCTCCTATCGTCCCTAATTGTTCAGTCCAAAGAAAAGACAATGATGATGCCCCCTGCTAACAGAAGCCAAAGCCCTCAAAGCCACGGCCTCTAGAAGGTCCGTGCTATGTGACATTCCTAGACGCATCCTCTAAAGATGAATACCTAAGTCCATAAGAAATCATCACTCACACAAAAGTAAACAAAGCTCCGATACCCTTCTAGCAACCTCAACAGACAAACGAGTCCTTCGTTTAGAAGGAGGACACTAGTTCTAGTGGAGCATCAGACGAGGATACTACTCTCTTGAAAGAGTCAAACCTCTATCCAGAAGCAATCCGTGGGACATTTATCCGTGAAGTGAAAGGTGAAAGGCAAGTAGCATTCCTGGATACTGACGGTACTGAATGTCACCTAAAAGTGGGTCTCAATCTTCCAGAAGAAGAACTAGTGGTCCTGCAAGACTTACTAAAAGAGAACTTAGATGTGTTTTCTTAGTCATATAAAGATCTAAAAGGGATTGATCCCATAGTATGTCAATATCACATTGACTTAGAGCCTGATGCCAAACCTGTAAGGCAAAGACAAAGACGTATGAATCCTAATTACTTTGCTCTAGTGAAGGCTGAATTATTGAAACTTCTTGAAGTAGAGTTCATTTATCACGTGGCTAATAGTGAATGGGTTTTGCCCATTGTGGTAGTACCCAAGAAGAACGGGAAACTTCAAATATGTGTGGAATTTTGAAAGCTCAATTCAAAGACGAAGAAGGATCATTTCCCTATCCCTTTTACCGATCAACTGTTGGACGACACAGTGGCAGGCCATGAGCTGTATTCCCTCTTGGATGGATTTAGCAGATATAACCAAGTCCAAATTGTAGAAGAGGACCAATCTAAAACAACCTTCACCACAGAATGAGAGACCTATGCCTATAGAGTGATGCCATTCAAGCTCTGTAATACTATTGCCACCTTCCAACTAGTAATGATGGCTTCTGTGTCTATAGTTTAATCTGCGAGCACTAGGGACACCTACAGCAATGCTTTGACATATGCCGAGAATATGGGATTTCTCTCAACCCCGATAAATGTGTCTTTAGTGTCTCATCACGAGTTCTTTTGGGCTATATTGTCTCTGCACAAGGGATTGCAACAGACCCGGCGAAGATTGAGAAGATTGCCGCCTTAATAGCACCAACAAACCTCAAGCAATTGAGAGGATTTCTTGGCCATTTGGGCTACTACAGAAGATTTATTGTACATTTTACAACTAAGGCAGCCCCTCTACACAAGCGCCTAAGAAAATATGTGGATTTCCTTTGGACTGATGACTATGAAGAGGCCTTTAATACCCTAAAACAATGCCTTATCAAAGCACCTATCTTGCAGCCTCCTGATTGGACGAAGAAGTTCCATGTGCACACAGATGCATCAACTGAAGGGCTAGGTGTTGTCCTATGTCAAAAGGACCCCTCTAAATTAGATCAACCAATATATTATGCAAGCCGAAAGGTCACTGATAGGGAATGGAACTACACAGTGACAGAGCTTGAGTGCTTGGCAATGATGTTTGCACTGGAGAAGTTTCGACACTATTTATTATCAACGCATTTCAAGTTCTACATGGATCATGAAGCCTTGTCCTTCCAAACGAACAAAGAAGATGTTAAAGGACGACTGATGAGATGGTTGCTCCTCTTCCAGGAGTTTGATTTTGAAGTGGTCACTAAGCCTGGCCGTTCCCATGTCCTAGTCGATCATCTATCACAGATCCCTCAAACAGAAGAAGAGGGACAGGATGACCCAAACCTTCCTCGAGCCTTCCTGATGCTTCCTTGTTTCTAGTTGAAATAGTTACTCCCTAGTATGCAAACATAGCCAACCTCCTGGCAAATCAACAGTATCCTCCTGGAATCTCAAGCCGTGAGAAGAAGAAGCTTCTATTAGAATCAGCCCCCTACACCTTGCTAGGTGGTTCAGTGTACAAGAGAGGAAAAGATGAAGTGCTGCAAAGATGTGTTGCAGGGGAAGAAATCAGCATAATATTGAAAGCATGCCATGACGAACCATGTGGTGGACACTTCGCAGGAGAAGCAACAACCAAGAAGGATCTGTTGGTAGGATACTGGTGGTCAACCCTCCACAAGGATGCATACGACTATTGCAAGAGACGTGATGCTTGTCAATGAATGAGGAAACCCACCAAAACAAGTGCCATGCCACTACAACCCATTCTTTCCCTAAAGCCATTTGAGAAGTGGGGGATTGATTTTGTGGGACCCATTGATCTACCTACCACACGGAAGCAAAACAGATACATCTTAGTATGTACGGACTATGTCACAAAGTGGTGTGAAGCTAAAGCTCTAAAGCAGGATGATGGTAACAGCGTAGCCCTATTCATGTACGAGAATATTATCACCTGTTTTGGCAGTCCCCTCGAGCTGGTAAGTGACAGAGGTACTCATTTACTTAACAAAATTATGGAGGAGCTAACAGAATTGTATAAGATCCGCCATCGCAAGTCCACTCCCTATTACCCCTGAGCCAATGGCCAATTTGAAGTCACCAATCGCATCCTTTGCTCAATTCTGACAAGAACGATTGTAACGTGCCCGCTCCTCAAATTGCGGGACACGTCTTAGCAGTCCATCAAGAGATATATCTAGAAGACGCCGCCCGGCACTCCCAAGGAATGGCACGAGGTTTGCCAACTAGGGTCTCTCCAGTCTGCCCCAAAATGGAACTTATCTAGCCATTCCCACTAGGACCGACCTGAAGTCCAGGTTCCTTGTAACCAGGTTTTCCTAACATTTCTTGTTAGCATTTCCTTCGAGGAAAGCTATCGGCTAACCGAGACCACCCTTCCGTAGGATAGACCCATTGGTCACATTCACCACGCTTTCCTCGGGGGTTGTTTTAGTTATCTAATTACCTAGCACATTATGTTTGACACATAAAAGTAGCTTTCTTAATTAAGCCGTTAATCACAAGTTCCTTTACATAATTTAGGGCACTGACACGAAGACAAGATAAAACAAGATCAAACACTTCCTTAACTTATCTTAAGATTAATATTTGTCTCCTGCCCATACAGGAGAATTAAGTGTTCCTTTCTGCCTCCGCTGAAAAATCCTTCTGTCTCCTGGCAATAAAACCCGAAGGTTTACCCTACCAAGATTATGCCTTGTAACTAGTATCAAGGCCTCGAGATTCCATCTCGAGTCACGTAGAACACTTATGTAGGGCTTGGAGGCATTAGGATTTATGGCCAGAGCCCCCATTGGCATCCAAGCATCCTCCTACGCCAAGTAATTTCCATGGAGAGACCTCTCGCGGCAGGTTCGGTCCACATTCCCGGCGTAGATTCACAACCCCCTTGGTTAGGGTTTGGTGGTTCATGGGGGTAGCTAGCGCCTTCCTTAATTATCCCTTTAGGAAATCAACCACAGCTGAAGCAACCAGCTTAAAAACAATTACTAGGGAAAACATCCCTTTTGTTTCCATGGCAATCAGTCGTCTCAGACTCGGCCATGCAATCATCAATCACACCTCACTTAGGTTAACATCCAAAACCACATTAACAAACAATTGAATGCATAACCTCTTGCTTCAAGGCATCGCAATCCCATTGCATGCACAATCAAAATTTAACTTGGATGTATCAAATCACTTACCCAAGGGATTTACAACCTTTTCAAACAACCAAGCATAACTTCGGTCAACAATCCTTTTAGGGTCACGTCACTAGTGAGAGTGGATTTTTGAGCCCGGGATGTGCCTAAAATTTGCCAAAAAATCCAAAATTTAGGAGAAAATTATTTAACATCGAAGGCGGCAGTTCCAGCTAGGACGATTTTAAGCACCAAGTGAAAGACGGCTTTTAAAAGGCACCTGAGTGACACTTGTGGATTTTTAATAAATTTTTCAATTGCTGTGCAAGATGACAGAAGTTTCTAGTCAATGCGGGATGTCAAGCCGGACGCCTAGGATTTTTCAGAGCTCGAATCGGAGTCAGGACGAGGAAGTGGCCAACAAATGGGCAAGATATGAAAAGGTGGACAAGTTTAGGACCAAAGGGGGGTGCCCTTTGGGGAGTTTGATCTCCACACCCCCCCCCCCCCCCCCCCCCCCCCCCCCAACATTTCATGCAACATTTCGTGGGAAAAAAATGTGGAGAGAGATGGAGAAAACGTGATCAGGCGCAGGGCACATTTTTCGCCATCATGATTCTCCCTCATGATTGTGGGCTGTGAAGACCCTATCCAACCGACATTGGGGCTAATCTTCTCTCTCTTTGCTGATCTTATTGCCGCCCTTCATGCATGGAATGGCTATGTGGATGAAGAGAACATATTCTAGTTTTTCTCTCTCCTCCCTCTCTCTCTTCTCTATGGACTGTTCATGTGTGCCATCTTAATAGAGGAACCGATGAAAGAGAATGAAGGAAGTGGTGATGGAGATTAATGGAGATGCTGAAGATTGATGAGCAGCATTGGATTGAGAGAAATGGAGGCTCCATCTGCTGGTTACGCAGTCATTCAAGGCATCTTGGGTTACATAAAACACGATATGACCATTTTTATGAAGAAAATTAAGGATTTTTTATAGTTTATGATGATAATTATGTTCTTACTGGATGAAAATTTGTGTGAGTGTTGTTTGCATTATGAGTAATTGTTGTGTATCAGAAAATCTTGGTTTTGCAATGATTTACATACTTTATTTAATTTCCATAAACCCGAAATGCAGTTTTTAAGTGGCAAAATGCTAGTTTTTCCGTTTCGGGTGGGTAAAATATGTTCCCATTGGGGTAATATGGAAGATAAATTGAATGTTAGTATGCTGAAGTGATTGGAACAAGAAAAATAAAAAATAGTGTATTTTATTTCCAAATAAATCAAGAAAATGGGAAAAAAAAGAGAAATTTAGAAATATGTCTTGGAAAAATATAATAATTGTTTATGAATGTGTGGTAGTGGTAAAACATGAGGTTTAGCCTTAGTTTTCCCTATCTCTTTGTCAAATTTTGTGATTTATCGCTTTCTATACATCAAAACATGACAAAATGAACCTCTACACCTATGCAACGAAAGCAATACCTAAACGTAGGGGGTTGGGATGTTTGAATGGTGTGATTTGCGTGCTGATTGTTGCTGATTTTCTGATGCACATCATGTCATAGAGATCGTGTATGTTAACTAAGAGGGTAGTAGCACGAGTATTATCTCGGTGCTATCCTTACATCGCCGCAACGGGTTAGTAAATGCATAGAAAGCCTGGTTGTGCACAAGCACATTGCTGATTTGAAAATGATGTTTGAGCACTTTAGAATCATTCACTTTTGCATGTGCATGATGATCATGGTATTGGAATAAAAAAACCTAGATGCATAGCACCTGTTTTCAATGACAATGACCCACGTTGAGTGTGGAAAGGCATCCTAAGCCGTAGGATAGACGTTTAGTCCTTGGGGGACTATTTGGAAAGGAAACATGGTATATCTCTTGGAGACGTTTCAAAATGAAGAGTGGAGTTTGTTTGTTTGTTTTATATGTTGAGTAGTGCATCAAGGGGCTAATCCCTGCGATGTAGGAGAGCTGCAGTGGGGCCGCAGTGTTTCTACCAAGAGGTTGCCTCCCATGTATGTGATTATCGTGGTATTTATTGCCAATGTGTAAGGGTTCTCCCTCTGAGGAGTTTATAGAAAGGGAAACGTTGGACTACAAGACTACAAAACTATAAACGCATAGATTAGGCTTTAGAACAGTTTGTCCTTTAGCAGTAGATAGACGCTCCTGGCCCATGAGGCCGTGAGGGTGTGTTTGTCTGTTATGAGCGTGAGGTCCGGCTAGTGCCATAGCCAGTGCCGGCCCATTTCAGGTCCCATCAGTGGTGCATTTGTCGGGAGCTGCCAACAAGTGGTGGTTCTCGAATCTAGGGTTTTAGGGACCAAAAAGTTGGTTTATGTCCTCTAACAAGGACCGTCAAGCCAAAATACAAAAATCAGAACATGCTGAGAGGGCTAGACGGCAGTTGGAGAGTATAAGTCACTATTCTCCTCAAAGGAGTAGCCCGATACGCATAAGAGGCAATGGTCTTAGTAACCCAACTACTGCACATAGTCCTTTAGGTGTAGGAGGAAGCGTAAGTTCTTCCTCTCTTCCACCAAGTCAACCCACTTCAAGTGGGGTGTGATTCCATCGGTTCAAACTCCTATTGTCAATCCGATTGTCGTCATGGCACAACCCATTGCAATTCCTGTAGCAGGGATGCCGGATTTGCTAGCTTTAGGAGTCCCTTTGCCCATTTTTAATGGGTTAGCTGAAGAAGATGCGGAGTTTCACATTTGTGAATTCCAAAGATTAATGTTTAATTACCGTATCCAAGATGAGGGACATCTTATGATGTTCTTTAACATGGCATTAAAAGGAAGGGATGTGGTATGGTATCATAGCATAGAGACTGGAACCATAACCACAATCGGCCAATTTTATGCAGCTTTCTGAGAGAATATGCCCCTGAAAGAAGTGGCCAATAGTGGTTGCGTGTGTTGAATGTAACATGCCAAGATCCCCATGAGAATGTGAAATCCTATGCCAAGAAGCTTAAGGAAGTGTTTCATAAGTTACAAACTTACATTCGTCGGCTGCCCAATTGCAATACTTCTTGTATGGATTGGATTTCAATATTCTGGTACAATTGAGCAGTGTGGCTTTGGCTGATATAGACACCACCATTGCACGGGCAAAAGGAGTAGAAGCACAATTACAAACGGCCTACTCCTCTCGAATAAATCTTAATGCGGGTTTAGTACCTGGAGGAAATTTACCATTGACAAATGGAAGTCAAGGGATGCCTATGAATAACCCTAATGGGGCACCAAATGTTGGAGGCCAAGTTTCGAACCCTAATGTTGTTCCTGTGAATCAACAACCAATGCCCAATCAAATTGTTACGCCAATGGAACGATGGATAGATGATCAAGGCTATGAGTCGAGTGCCTCTAATATCCTTGGCGAAGTTAAGGATATGATGAAGCACTATACTGACATGATTTCTAAACAATATTGGCAAATAGCTGTTGACATCAATTTCCTGAAGAAGCAGCCGAATATGATAGGGAGTCAACGCCCTGAAGAGGGTGGACCCTCAAGATTCAGCTGTAAGTGGTGTGGCGGACAACATTTCCCTAGAAACTATCCAAATGTTAAATGTGATATTTGTGGGAAGTCAGGCCATTTAGCCGCTACCTGTTGGAGTAAGATTAGTTCCCTCCAACAAGGGAGTAAACAACCAGGTCTAGTTAATCATAGAGCGCAAGGTAATAACCTCCAGCAAAATGATGGACCAAGAAAAATATTGCAAAGGGGAAAGACCACTATAGAAGAGTTGCCACAAGGCAATGGAGTTAGCCTTATCGAGGCTGTACGCGTCAATGGCACTAAAACCTCTAACCTAGAGCCGTGACTAGAGGCCAAAAGGCTAAAGAGGGTGATAAAGATAATGCAAAATCGATCAAGGGAAACCCTAAGCAAGGGGATAAGGGGACGCAAGTCCTGAATCCTGGCGTGGAAGGTGGACCTCTAAGGCCTGTTGACAAGAAAGTCGATCCTAAGAAGGATGAGGAAGTGCCAAGAAAGAAGGCAAGAGCTAAAAAAGAAGCACCAAAGCTGGTCCAGAGACCAAAAGAAAGAATGGTTTGGCAAGAAAAGAGAGCTTTGGCTACCTATCATGATTTTGATTTAGCAAGTTCTCTTTGCGAAGTTAAATCAGATGTAAACCTCTTACAGTTGATTAAATTATCTCTAGGAGTACGCAAGGAATTTAAGAAGATCCTGCATATTGGGTATATTGTAGAACCTTTGGCATAGCATGAGTAGGGGAAGATTGGTTTGACCATGTTGAAAAGAATTTCCCTAGGGTTCCAGCATACGCGGATGGAATATTAGTAGAGCATGCCATCGTAAACACTGGTCCTCCGTCAATATCATGAGTTCAGAGTTAATGGAGAGGTTGGGTCTAGGCATCGAAAAAGATAGCTCCACCCTTCTTAGAATGGCTAATGATAATCTAAGGCAACCAGAAGGTTGCGTTACTAAAGTCCATGTTACAGTTGCAAGTGTAGAATGCTTCTTGGACTTTAGGGTAATAAGATTTGCAAGACGTCCTAGCTATCGAGTCTTACTAGGCAGGCCTTGGATCTTATGAACAGATTGTCAAGTCGATATACCTACCGGTCGGGTGGTTCTAGGTAGAGGTGCTAATCGAGTAATAGTCGATGCTTATCCTGAGTCTCCTCAGAGTGAGAGAGCTCCTTTATCCTCTACTGAATTAGAAACAACAGATGATCCATCTGGCAGTGAGACATCATCTAGTGATGAATCTAAAGAGGGGTCCACTACAGAGGATATTTATCAGATAACTCTAAATGAGCCGATAGAGCCGCAAGATAGGATAAGAGACGCGGATGTGATTGAGTTAGACCTTGGCACGCCGAATGATTCGCAGCCAATTAAATTAGGTTCCATGCTCAGTTCAGCAGAAAGGGAGGACTATGTGTCCTTGATTCAAGAATTCCACGACATCTTTGCTTGGAGTTATGATGAGCTGAGAAGCATTCCTCCCAGCCTGGCTGTTCATACTATTTCTGTAAAAAAAGGCAGTCATCTTGTACATCAGAAAGTAAGGCGTCTGCCTTTTGAATTGAGGGACGGGCTGTTTGAGGAGTTACAGAAGTTAAGGAAAGCTGGTTTAATCTTCCCTATACAACACATGGAATGGTGTTCACCAGTTGTCATCAGGAAGAAGAAAAACAACCAGATTCGACTATGTGTAGATTTTAGAGGGCTGAATAAGCAAAAAATTAAGGATTACTACCTATTGCCATTTATTGACCAGATTTTGGATCAATTAGCGGGTAGGGAAATATATTCATTTATGGATTGCTTTGTAGGATACAACCAGATGGCAATTGCAGAAGAGGACAAGTTGAAAACAACTTTTATTACTGTCTTTGGTACTTTTGCGTACCATGTGATGGCCTTTGGATTGTGCAATGCACCTAGATCATGGCAACGAACAACAGACAAGACCTTTGGTGACATCTCCCCAGATAAGTTGAAAGTATTTATCGATGACCTGGGGGCAGCCACTATAAGGGAAAGGATGTTGATTATTTTAAGAAAGTGCTTTGAGCTCTGTAGACAATTTTGTATCGCTCTTAACCCACCGAAGTGTGTTTTTGGAGTGCCTTATGGGCTATTGCTAGGCCATGTGGTCAGTTCAGTAGGGATTGCAATTGACTCTGAAAATATCAAGGTTATAGTCGCTATGAGTCCACCACGCACTTCGAAAGAGGTACATAGCTTTCTGTCATCAATAGGATACTATCATAGGTTTATAAATGCCTTGGCAGAAAGGACGTTGCCATTAATGAACTTACTATCCTTTAGTTGTCTATTTGTATGGAGCGACCCTTGTAAGGTAGCTTTTGAGGATGTAAAACAGGAGCTAGTAAAAGCACCAGTTTTAAAAGCACCTAAAAGACGCGAGGTATTTTACATATTTTCAGCAACCACCATGCATAGTATCAGCTATTGTTTAGCCCAAATCTGGGAGGAAAAGTGGTATCATCCGATAGCTTTTACTAGTCGAAAATTGGGCATTTCAAAAATTAACTACACCTATATGGAGAAGTTGTGCCTTGCGATGGTCTTTGCGACTAAAAAATTCAAGCACTACATTGTCTATGAGAAGGTAGTTTTCTATACGAAGGTGGAAGGGCTTAGATTGCTTATGAACAAGCTACAACCGCCTGATCGTCTGGCAAAGTGGTTAATCACTTTGTAGGAGTTCGATTGTGAGATTAAGAGTAAGTCACTGAGGTTGCAGGGTATTGTGGAATGCCTTGTCAATTTCGGGGAGCCGAAGGAGACTTTGGTTGAAGGAAGTGATATTGAAGAAATGTTTAAAATTGATACAGCTTCTATCCCATCTTGGTATGCTGCTATTACGCATTATCTATCAACAAGAGAGAGTGGAGCTGGTTTATCAAAATCTGAAAAGAGGAAAATCAGACAACAGGCTTTGAAGTTTTCCTTGATCGCAGGAACACTATAATGACAAGGTGTTGATGATATCTATCACCGATGTGTGATACCTGACGAGGTTCCTTTCATCTTGGAGGAGTGCCATGACTTTGCATGTGGAGGGCACTTCGCGGGACGGTTGATGACACAGAAAGCTTTAAGAGCTAGATATTGGTGGCCATCCATCTTCCAAGATTCCTTTGAGTATGTTAAGAGATGTGATATCTGTCAAAGACATGACAGCAGAGAGAATAGGAAACGCCCACTTACGCCTATCATGGCTATCCTTCCATTTGAGAAGTGGGGCATTGACTTTGTGGGTCCTATCACCCCATCGTCTACTACCCAAAAGAGGTACATTATAGTAGCAACTGATTATTTTACAAAATGGTTAGAAGCGTGGGCGACGAGGTAGGACAATGCAAAAGAGACTTCAAGTTTTCTTTTAGAGCAGATTATCTATCGTTTCCGTCCACCAAAGGAACTAGTGTCAGACCATGGAACTCACTTTTTTAATAAAGTGATCCAAAGCCTTATTGAAGCTTGGCAAATCAAGCACAATAAAACGACCCCCTATAATCCGCAAGCAAACAGGCAAGTCGAAAGTACTAATAAGCAGCTTGTGGGTATCTTGTCTAAAATAGTCTCTGAGAAGAAATGAGACTAGGACAGGAAGTTGTATGCGGCAGTATGGGTGTACAATACAACGTTCAAGCGAGCTACTAGCCATACTCCATTTAAATTAGTTTATGGGGAAGAGTGTGTGTTACCCCTCGAAATTGAGTTGCCAACCATACGGTTTGCAATTAACCACTCTTTGGGAGATGAGGATTCACTCTTTGAACATTTCACGACCATAGCCCACCTGGATGGATTGAAATTCCAGAGCTTATTACACCAGGAGATAGCTAAACGTCGGATGAAGCAGTTGCAGGACCTTAAAGAAAAGAAGTACACCTTTAAAAAAAGGCAATTAGTTTTGTACTACGATGCGCGTAGGGAGCTGTTTCCAAGGAAGCTGGAACCTAGATGGGATGGCCCCTACAAGATTGTTAGGATAGGGAAAAATAGGTCTATGGCTCTACTAGCTGATCTACAGGGAGCAGCATTTAAAAATAAGGTTAATCTTAATAAGATTAAACCTTATTATTTCTAAGTATGCTAATACGGACAAATGCATTGTAGGTCCATGCTGGGGATGATTTGAGACCTGCAAAAGAGCTTAAAGCTGGTTGATGGGGCGGTTAATTCATTATTTGGAGCACCCATATCTTGAGCAGAGATACCATCAGGGGAAACTTATCTGGTGGAGCAAAGGATACAAAGTGATTGAGTAAGAAGACGGGACGTTTGTGTGGAAGATCAAATTCTTCTGATATCACTGTTTATGAATGTTGACAAGTATCCCTATTGAGTTTAATGAAGAAGGTGGGATGGAGCTGTCAATTCATCCTCTAAACATGTTAAATTTTGACTATCATAATTACGAATAGAGGAGTTCATGATGGCAGGCTGTGTAAACCCATTGTGGACATATACATTATATTTTGACGGAGCGTCCAGGGGCCCTAATAAAAAAGGGAGTGTTGGAGTAGTAATCCGAGATCCCCGAAGTAGAGTTACGATGAAGTTAGCTACTTATCTCGGGGTAGGATTCACTAACAATATGGCGGAGTATAAAGCTTGATTATGGGACTGCATTTTGCCAAGCAAGGTGGTATTTGGCGGTTGTTAGTAAAAGGGGATTCCGAGTTGATCTTGAATCAGCTAGATGGGACATACACACTGCGGAATCCAATCCTTTATATGTATCATCGAACTGCGATGACCCTACCTGAGGAGTTTGAGAGAGTGTCTTTTCAATTGATTCCACGTTACTAGAATCAGTTTGCGGATTCACTAGCAAACCTTGCTTATGAAGAATACATTTTCTTCAATTGTGGTCCTACTTTGGATATTACTATCAATAATGAGACAAGACCCGGTTGCTTGTGGGGAATGTTATCAGAGCATGCAATATATGGCAGGCGATGGTTGATATGGGTGATGCAAAGAGTAGCTGAGACCAATCTACTATTGTTATCCTGGACCCATAGGCTAATTCGACAACATGTTATGCGTACGCCTCTTGCTATATATGCAGAAGGGATGGGTCATAACCTTATGCATTTAGTTTAGGGCTACAAGCCCTATTATTTTTCCTTCTTGAAAAGGAGCATATTATTGTATATCTGTCCTATTTCAGGGAGGGATGTGTAGGTGCTCTTCTGTTTGATCTCGTTAGGCCAAGAGGGCCAGTTTTGCGAGGTTTTAAATGCTTTATTTCATTAGGCCAAGAGGGCCAATCGTCTGTTTTGTACAGGTGCAGTTAATGGTATCTTATTTTAGTTGTGTGCTAGACAAGTTCAAAGACAAACTTGGAAGGAGCCTATGTCGTGTGGAAGCTTCTCGTGGCCCTATCCAGGTGATATCTCTCCTTTACGAGTACCATTTTTTTATGCTATATGTGTCTGTGTACTTGTGGGGGATTTTCTTTTCTTGTTGGGGACCGACGTCCAAGGCATGAAGTCCCAGATTTAGGTTAGGTATGTCTGAGGGAGGCCTAAGTAGTCGTTGCCTCTTGTAAAGACATTGCCAAGCATTGAAAGACCTGTTTTAGAAGGTAGTTCTAGTGATCCTATTTTGCTAGCCTGCTAGGCAACCGTTCTAGGAGTTCTTGTTAGTTGTGAGGCAGTTAGAGAAGCCTATCGAAGGAAAAAATATAATGATAGAGAGGGGGGGAAAAAAACTCTGAATATCTCAAAGACAATAAATATATACAAAGGTGTGTAAAAAGGGATTCTAACCCCTATAAAAATAGAAAAGAAAAGAAAGGAAATTTTATAAGCAGTTGCTCATCGCCTTGCGAAGGCTTGGTAGGTTCCTGGGGACGAGTCAAACCCAGGGCCGATGCCTTGTCTTCCTAGGGGTGGCGTCTCACTGGAAAATAAGAAAGTAAGGAAGGTTGGAGCGAAAATAAAAGTGAACATTAGAAAAGGATTAAGTGTCGCCTTGCGAGGGCTTGGTAGGTTCTTGGGTACTGAGACAGGACCTGAGGCCAATGCCATGTTCTCCTTGGTCACTACGCTCAGCTCCCTCCTTTTTACACACCCGAGTATGGAAAAATAAATACCTAAAAGAAGAAATGTGCTAAAAGAAAATACTTCTTGATCAGGCTATAGGAGTCCTCGCCTAGTAGGAGCTCCTGGTTGTGTTTTCCTTAGTTAGGTAGGTAGTTCAGACCACCACTTAGGGCAACCTCTTTGATAGTTCTTTTTAGTTTGGCCGTGTTAGAGCAGTCGGTTAATGACTAGCTTTGGACCTTCTATCAGATTATGCTAGGCCTACTCCTTGTGGATTTCATGCCTTGGTGTTGTCAGGGTGAGCATTGTGCTGTGTTTTAATATGTATCTCTTTTGTATCGGCTTGATGGTTCCTTTGGTTGCATTGTGCAGATCTGTTGTGGGATTCGACAGGCTGAGTCACCCTATCCTGTGGTCGCCAATGAGAGCAGAGTTTTGAGCCTGGGATGTGCCTAAAATTTGCCAAAAAATCCAAAATTTAGGGGAAAAATATTTAACATCGAAGGCGGCAGTTCCAGCTAGGACGATTTTAAGCACCAAGTGAAAGACGACTGTTAAAATGCGCCCGAGCGACACTTGTGGATTTTTTATAATTTTTCCGACTGCTGTGTGGGATGACAAGAATTTCCAATCAATGCGGGATGTCAAGCCGAATGCCTAGGATTTTTCAGAGCTCGAATCGGAGTCAGGAGGCAAGATATGAAAAGGTGGACAAGTTTAGGACCAAAGGGGGGTGCCCTTTGGGGAGTTTGACCCCCCCCCCCCCCCCCCCAACATTTCATGCAACATTTCGTGGGAAAAAAACGTGGAGAGAGATGGAGAAAGCGTGATCAGGCGTAGGGCACATTTTTCGCCATCATGATCCTCCCTCATGATTGTGGGCTATGAAGACCCTATCCAACCAACATTGGGGCTAATCTTCTCTCTCTTTGCTGATCTTATGGCCACCCTTCGCGCGTGGAATGGCTGTGTGGATGAAGAGAACAGATTCTAGTCTTTCTCTCTCCTCCCTCCCTCTCTTCTCTATGGATTGTTCATGTGTGCCATCTTGATAGAGGAACCGATGAAGGAGAATGAAGGAAGTGGTGATGGAGATTGATGGAGATGCTGAAGATTGATGAGCAGCATTGGATTGAGAGCAATGGAGGCTCCGTCTACTGGTTATGCAGTCATTCAAGGTGTCCCGGGTTATGTAAAACACGGTATGACTATTTTTATGAAGAAAATGAAGGAGTTTTGATAGTTTATGATAATAATTATGTTCTTATTGAATGAAAATTTATGTGAGTGCTGTTTGCATTATGAGTAATTGATGTGTATCAGAAAATCTTGGTTTTGCAATGATTTACATGCTTTATTTAATTCTCCTAAACCCGAAATGCGGTTTCTAAGTGGCAAAATGCTAGTTTTTCCGTTTCGGGTGGGTAAAATATGTTCCCATGGGGGAAATATGGAAGATAAATTGAATGTTAGTATGCTGAAGTGATTGGAACAAGAAAAAAGAGAAAATAGCATATTTTATTGCCAAATAAATCAAGAAAATGGAGAAAAAAAGGAAAATTTTAAAAATACGTCTTGGAAAAATAAGGAAAAATATAATAATTATTTGTGAATGTGTGGTAGTGGTAAAGCATGAGGTTTAGCCTCAGTTTGCCCTATCTCTTTGTCAAAGTTTATGATTTATCGCTTTCTATACATCAAAACATGACAAAATGAGCCTCCACACCTATGCAACGAAAGCAATACTTAAACGTAGGGGGTTGGGATGTTTGAATGGTGTGATTTGTGTGTTGATTGTTACTGATTTTCTGATACACATCATGTCATAGAGATCGTGTATGTTAACTAAGAGGGTAGTAGCACGAGTATTATCTCGGTGCTATCCTTACATCGCCGCAACGGGTTAGTAAATGCATAGAAAGCTTGGTTGTGCACAAGCACGTTGCTGATTTGAAGATGATATTTGAGCACTTTAGAATCATTCACTTTTGCATATGCATGGCGATCATGGTATCGGAATAAAAAAACCTGGATGCATAGCACCTGTTTTTAATGACAATGACCCATGTTGAGTGTGGAAAGGCATCCTAAGCCGTAGGATAGACGTTCGGTTCTTGGGAAATTATTTGGAAAGGAAACATGGTATATCTCCTAGAGACGTTTCGAAATGAAGAGTAGAGTTTGTTCGTTTGTTTTATATGTTGAGCAGTGCATCAAGGGGCTAATCCTTGCAATGTAGGAGAGCTGCAGTGGGGCCGCGGTGTTTCTACCGAGAGGTTGCCTCCCATGTATGTGATTATCATGGTATTTATTGCCAATGTGTAAGGGTTCTCCCTCTGAGGAGTTTATAGAAAGGGAAATGTTGGACTACAAAACTACAAAACTATAAACGCATAGATTAGGCTTTAGGACAGTTTGTCCTTTAGCAGTAGATAGACGCTCCTGGCCCCCAAGGTGGTGAGGGTGTGTTTGTCTGTTATGAGCATGAGGTCCGGCTAGTGCCATAGCCAGTGCCGGCCCATTTCAGGTCCCATCAACTAGCTTCAATTAAGCTAGGAGCGTATCCATTTGCGATAGTCCACAGCATGATCGATAAAACAATTCGCAGGCAATTATACTTATTCCTAATGCACTGGATCCCATGAAGGTCTAGGTTTCTATCCATCAAAAACTATCATTTCATGTGTTTCTTTTAGTCATGATCGCGAAGCATGAATTCTAAACGACTATTCATGCACTGAACTGGTTTAAAAGCTATTATTTTATGTCAAATAATGCGAAAACCTTATCATTTTATTAGTGTAAAAGCTATCATTTCATGCATATAAACTTATGCAAACTCCTACTCTACCATTTCACACATGCAACTGAGCGCTTAGAGTAAACAAAAACCCTAAGACTCGTCCTTGTTTCATGCACGTAGCTAATCCCTTCATTTCTTCCACGAGAAATAATACGTAATTAACTATAAATCTTAAAGAACCTGGGTTTGATTCATGATCATAGGGGCATTTGTTGCGTTGGTCACTCCGCTTGCCTCTCCCGCATTACCGATACCAATGGTAGCTTTGGCACCTATGTTTCCTGCGACTTTCTTCTTGGGAGCCATTTCCCATGCGGAGATTAGATAATCCGGACCTTAACGGCTTTCAGGACGATAGACTCGGGTAAGAAAGATCATTAGATGGGGGTCTTTTGCCGAGGGGGTGGTTTGAGTGTGGCTCTTCAAACCTTCACCTCTCAACAACTCTCTCTCTCTCTCTCTCTCTCTCTCTCTCTCTCTCTCTCTCTCTCTCTCTCTCTCTCTCTCTCTCTCTCTCTTCTTCTTCTTTTCTTCTCCTACTCTCTCTCTTCCTATTCTTCTTCTTCTTCTCTTCCTCTTCTCCCACTCTCTCTCCCTCTCCTTCTCTTCTTCCTCTTATCTCTCTCCTTCTCTTCCTCTCTCCCTCTCCTCTTCCTCTTCTACCTCTTTTTCTCCTCTTCTCCTTCTTCTCTTCTTCTTCTCCTTCTCCCTTCTCTCTCTCCTTCTCTTCTTCTCCCCTTACTACCTCTTCTTCTTCTTCTTCTTCTTCTTCTTCTTCTTCTTCTTCTTCTTCTTCTCTCTCTCCTTACCTTTTTCTCTTCCCCTTTCCTTCCTCTTCTTCTTTCCCTCTTCTCCTTCTCTCTTCTCTCCTTCTACCTCTTATTCTTCCACTTCTTCTTCTTCTCTATTCTCTCCTTCTCCTTCTCTCCCTTCTCTCTCTCCTTCTCTTCTTCCCTCTCACTTCTTCTCTTCCTCTTCTCTCTCTCTCCCTCCTTCTTTCTCTTCTTCTTCTCTTCTTCTCTCTCTCTCTCTTCTTCCTCTTCTCTCTCCTTCCCTTTCTCTCCTTCTCCTTCTCTCCCTTCTCTCTCTCCTTCTCTTCTTTCTCTCCTTCTCGCTGTTCACCGCCGGGGGGGGGGGGGGGGGGGATATACTCAGCCTGCGAACGCTAGAGGGGGGGCCACTGCCCTGTAGCCCGAGAGAGGAGGGGGACGATGTGAAGTCCAGGGAGGGGGGGTGCAGCGTCTGTCTGCTAGGGAGGAGGGGCCATCTGTGCCAACAGAGGGAGGAGGGTGGTCTTTATAAGGTGGGGGGTAGGACGGCGCCTCCTGCCACCTGGGGGGCTGCATGCCCCCCTTCCTTCATCACTCCTACTCTCTCTCTCTCTCCCCACCATGCACACGGCAAGGGGAGAGAGAGGGAGATTTTTTTAAAAAAAATTCAAAACAATTTAAAAAATCTAGAAGGGGGGTGAGTTCCTATGGGGGAAGGCACGGGGGTCACCGGGGGGGCGAAGAATGTTACAACGATTGCCACACATCGTCGCAACTGGGACGATTGACTTACAGAGGCCCTTTGGGCATACAGAACCTCTCATAAGGTAGCTACAGGTTAGACCCCTTTCCAGTGAGTGTATGGTACAGAAGCCATCTTCCCTGTCAAACTTGAATTACTCTCTTTGCGAGTGGCAGTTAAAGAACGCTTGGGAGATGATGAGTCACTGCAATGCCGTCTCCTGCACTTGGAATGCTTGGATGAGATATGGTGGATGGCCCTACAGTGCATGGAAACCACTCAAGCATGACACAAAGCCTATCATGACAGTTTCATCAAGCATAAGGAGTTCAACGAAGGTGAGGTTGTCCTAGCCTATGATTTGAGATTTGGTAAGTTTCCTAGCAAGCTTCAACAACGGTGGATGGGCCGGTATAAGATACTTGCTGTCAATCCTAACGGCTTTGTTCAAGTGTAGACCATTGATGCCTCCCTGATCAATGGCTATCGCTTGAAGATGTACTTTCCTCCCTGGGGATCTTGACAATCACAATCGACCTACCCTTTCCCTTTTTGGGTGGCGCACTGTCCTTCTCATCGTGCTTCTGATAGCCCTTATGATTCTCCTCATGAGGTAGTCTCATTCTGCTAACCCCTCGCAGGAACATCTCAACCTAACCTTGTTCTCTTCTCATCTTATCCAACAACAGTGGCGAGGTTGGTCCTGACACATGGTATTTCTACAATTTTCTTTCTTAAACGAAAAAAAAAAGAGAGAAAAAAAAAACAAACAAAACTGTTATGGGAGAAAAGGAAGAAATTCCCTATCATAACAAGCCTCGTTCCAAGAAAAGGTGGAAACACATCAGAATCTTTCCAGCAAGTAATTTGAAGCCACCTCCCTTGGTGCGCTATCTCTACAATATCAATCATCTGCCCTTCTTTACAAACGACTTTTCTTACAAATCATTGAAGTACGAGACTTGTTGGCTGCCTCCTTGAGTACGTCTCATCTTCAAGATCCTGATAACAACAACCGCCTCCATGATCTTCATCACCAACCCCTTGAGTGATGCAAGCTTTCATCCTAACAAGATGGGGACATGAGTATGGGTTGCCCTCTATATCTATGAGCGAGTGAGACAGAGGATGGGGTGAGTGACCAGTCTTTCCCTTCAAATCAAATGAGAGGTGAGATGTGTGAACGAAGTGTTGCACACATGGGATGGGCCTGTCAATGCACAATGCACGATCTGTTCGTGTGCACTGCACCATAAGGCTCCCTGGCCTTCCTTCTTGCACTGTATGCCGGCATAGGGCGGGATGCACAGTTGCACCATCAATTGCGTACAAGGCATACAATCTCTGCATAAGTGACAGTGAAATTTAGATCAATGGGTTTCAGGAATGGGCTGCCCTTTGTATCTATCAAAGCGTGAGACAGAGGGTGGGCTGAGTGTGACTGGTGTTTCTTCAATCAATTATCAAGAGGTGAGAATTGAGGGACGTTGCAACCATTGAAGTCAGGTACATTTCTATTCCCCTATGCACCCACGGGCTGGGTCTCTGCCATAAGCACAGGACTTGTCATTTTATTCTGTACACTGCACTACAAGGCTCCCTGGCCTTTCTCCTTGCACCTATGCCAGAGGGGTTGGACGCACTCATGCACCATCAATTGTGTACAGGGCATACTCTTTGTGCATCATTCCCTTGTCAATTTCTAAACCGGGTATGAGCTCTAGGTTTTCATCATTATTTTCTCGAGTGATATCAGTAATGGGGCGAGTGATTGTTCTTTCATTCCATTTGAGTGATTGTGAGTTGAGTGCAATATCCCTCGTCATCGACGAATTTCTTGTGATTTCTTCAACTAGCTACCTCCCTGGATGCTGTCGTGTGGTCCCTGTCATGAAGGACGTATGCTGTGAAGACACCTTGGTACCTCCAGCAGCAGCCGACAACGATACAAGACGCAACCTCGATCATCGACATTCCTCCTCGGCAATATGGGCCAAGTTTTCTAATCCTACACCTTTTGTTTTTCAGTGACGGTCATGTCTTAAGTGTGGGGACATTCATGGTTGGTCTGAGGTGTGGTCCTAGGACCTTCTTGTTCGGTTTACCCTTCCTGCTTAGGTTTTAAGTGTGGGGACGTGTCCCTGCACGTCTACAATGCATATCCCCATGCATATACCCTGTTATGATCATATATCTACGCCCTGACTTCATTTTACCCTGATGGGGTACCTTCCCCACTCCTCAATTCTACTTCACCTTGTCCTCGGAGGCGTTCCTTGACCGTTTGCCCTTATTCTTTATTTTGTGCTTTTTCCATACGAACACACCCTATGTTCACCGAAATCCCAATCCAACCTTACAGTCCTGTTTGTCCCTTTGAACTGTCCATTTTTCCTTTTTACCAAGCCCTGTTCCGACAGATGGTTCTAAAGTTATTAATTTTTTAAGCAATTCCCATAAATTGGACGGTTTTCCATGTGAATGTGCCTTTATTGCTTCGAAACCCTGATCTGATGTGCCAGCCTTGTCCTACCCCTTCCCTTGACATTTTTCATTTTTAGTCCATGTCATTCCAATGCACGGTTGGTTTGTTATTAATTTTTGTGGGTTTTCGGGCCCTTATTCGTGCCTATTTTTCACATTTTTCCATGTGAACCTACCCTCTTTTCACCGAAATTCCAGTTTAATTTGGCAGCCGTGTCCCACTAGCCTTTCCCCCACTTTTACTTTTTTCCTTCCCCCTCTTTCGACTGCCGAATTTTTAGTTATTAATTTTTTCGAGTGTTTTCGGGTGTGGTTTTCTGTGTTTTTCCAATGTTAACCCTTCCTAATTTCCCCCAAACTGAGTTTTGATGTATGAGCTCTGTGCATACCCTTCTTTTGGACATTTTTCCTCTTTATTGTCCTCTATTTCGGTGCACGGTTCTTCCCGTATTAATTTTTGAGTCTATTTTTGGGTTTGTTTTGGGGGTTTTTCCCATGTGAACGCGTCCTATCTTGATCGAAACTGTGTTCTGCCATGATAGGCTTGTAGGACACCTTGTTCTGCACAATTTTCCTTCTTTTCTCACTTGGTTCCGATGCTAGGATTTTTCGATATTAATTTTTTCGAGTATTTTTTGGCTTATTTTTTTGTGTTTTTCCCATGTGAACACCCTGATTTTGCCTCGGAACCCATGTTGCATGTCTCCATCATTTTCCCCTCGTCTCGTGGCATATTTTTCCTTCTTACGATTTTTTAATCTGACATACGGTTTGGGTTTTATTAAATTTTCTTCATTTTTGCTATAGGATCGCATTTCTCGTGTCGCGCGTAAGCGTGCATGTTTCTAGTTTTACGTGCCTCTAGACGCCCCTCTGGCATTTGTGGTATGTGCATCGCCATCCATGCCCTGTCTAATCCCGTCATTGCAAATGTTTTTACTCCCGCCATGCGCAGGACGGGGATGCATTCTTTTTTTTACACACACAACCGATTTCTTTATCATTTTAAAAAAAAACACACAACACAACAAAACAAAACAAAAAAAAGAACAAAAAAAAAACAAAAAACAAAAAACCAACACACACCCACATTAAAATTTACAATTTAAAAACCAAACAAAAAACAAAAAACACAAACAAAACAACAAAAAAAAACAAAAAATAAAACAAAAAGGAAAAAGATCAACCACACACACATAATTTTATTTTATTTTTAACCAAAAAAAAAAAACGCAACAACAAAACACAAACAAACAACCAACCTTTATAATTATTTAAAAAACACAACCAAGAAACACCATACCTGACACTAGCAGCATTTTTCCTATTAACACAAACAAAAAACAAAATAAGTCAATAACTTTAAAAAAAAAGAGCATGCTTGCTCCTCACTCTGTCTCTGCCTCTCTCAATCTCAACATGGTATCAGAGCACCCATGACTGGGCTGGTACTAGTGCTGCTGCTCCTCCTGCTCCTCCTCCTCCTCCTCCTCCTCCTCCTCCTCCTCCTCCTCCTCCTCCTCCTCCTCCTCCTCCTCCTCCTCCTCCTCCGCCTACAACAGCCAACCTCCCTCTCTCCACCCTAGTTAGTTATAACTAACTACCCCTAGTTATCTTAACTAACCATAGTTATAACTAACTACCCCTAGTTATCTTAACTAACCCTAGTTAAACTAACTATCCCTAGTTATCTCAACTAACCCTAGTTAAACTAACCAACCCTAGCTAAACTTAACTAACCCTAGTTAACCTTAACTAATCCTAGATAAAATTAACTAACCATAGTTAAATCGACTAACCTTAGCTTAATTAACTAATATTGCTAACGCTAACTAACATTACTTAACATGATTATCATTACATCCATTACTTAACCAGACTGACCTAATTAACCTAACTTAACAAACTAAACTCGACTAACTAACTTAATTGATTTAACACACTAAACTAACTTAATTGACTTTCTCAGACTAAGCTAACCTAATTAACTTAACCTACTCAGTTACCTACTTCACTTAGGTTACCCCCTGACAGCCCCCGTTTCTGCCCCTTCTCCTCCATTGTTTTCCCGCTGTGTGGCCGTTCTCAATGTACGGGTGTGCTAGCGGGCGTTCACGCGTGAGGACGCACTTCGGACTTGTTCGTGCGGTGGGGTATTGCAGTCAGTCGTTCACACGCAGCCATCCTTTGCTGTTCACACGCAGTTCAGGTACCGCCTTTTATTTTCCAACCCGCAAAATACATAAAAATACATAAAAACTACAAAATTTTATTAAAATTCATTTAAAATTCAAAAAATTTACAAACAAAATTCTAAAAATTTTCCAACATTGTTTAAATCATTTGGAATATTTAGATAAAGTGGAAATTCAAGAAAATAAATTGCAAAAAATTCAAAATTTAAAAATTCCTTCAAAAATACATGTAAATTGAGTAAAATTCATTAAAATTTAATAAAAAATTAAAAATAAATTCAAAAAATTTCCAAAAATTTTCACAAATCCCCTTGCCCCTTTTGTCAATAATTTCTCAATTGAAAATGCTTCCATAAATGGCCAAAATATTATTTGAAGCCAAAATCCCTAAATTTAATACTTTACCTAATGAAAATTCATTTTAAATTCCAAAAATCAGTTTAAAAATCATGGATAAATTACAACACATTTTTTACACTTGTTGGATTCTTGAAATTCCACCCTTATACTTCACAACATATTCATGTATCCTATATTCCGATTTAATTATTTTATAAAAAAGCAAACAAAAAAAGACAAAAATAACAAAACAAACAAATCAAACCAAACACTATACACAATACAAATACACCTAAAATTCAAAGATGAAAAAAAAACACAATCATAAACAAACAAACAAAATTTTATATATATATATATATATATATAAAGCAAACAAAAACACTAAGGTGCTTTATTTTTTCCAATCAGTGGTGTTTATTTTTTTTGACTGGATTCCTTGCATTTGGGAGACTACTTTGTGCGCCTTTAGTCCATTGCATACACACCCCTACCATGTATTTATTTTTTATCTTTATTCATTTTTATCGTCCCTTAACCACAATTAATTACTAAAATGAACTATATTCACCCACTTTTCCATGCGCATTCGCGCTAAACATGCAGTTTTTAATAATAATAAAAATCAACTAGCCATTCACTTTGCATACGCTACATGCGCTTCAAAGGCACCTTAATTTTTTAATAAAAATGAACCAGTCGTCACAAAAAAGCACGCGCTGGCAAAAAAACACTCCACATCACTATTATTTTCTAATTAATGAATTTGCATTTAGAGACCCCAGTCTGGGAATCGAAGTCCCGGTTTCGATAAAGCACCGTTTCACCCTAGTAATTTGTAATTAAAATTTTAAGAAGGAACTGCAGTTTTCTTATTGAGGCTTATAACCTAATAAAATGTCACCCATTGTTAATAATTTCTTAGAATGAACCCTTCATTAAAGCCATTTCTCCCTCACTACACTTTTTTTTCCCTTTTTAATAAACACGCTTCATGGGATGGGCGCGTAAAGTCCTCTTAGCTGAAAATGTTGGTCAAAGTTATGGTTAGGTCGTGATTAGGTTTTTTATGGTATTATGTTTGCTTATGTGCTACGATTACGGGTGTGGTTTGAAGTTTTTTTCTCTTTCTTGCCTGATATGGGTTTTTGGGTGCCTGTTTGTTGCATCGCATGAAGTTTTCGGTCGCATATGTGTAGAAGTCATGCAGAATTTTTTCTAAGGTGTGGGTTGTTTGGGGTGGTAAATTGGTTAGTTACGTATATGTGTGTCCTTCTTTTGATTGATTTCTTTTTTATAGCTATTTTTGTTGCTTTGCAAGCATTCTTTGTGATTGTCTGTGTTGGTGTGTGTGTTTTCCATCTGAATGGCGCCTCACGCTCCTCCTCCTATCCAGTATGTCCCGTTGATCAGTAGGGATTATTCTTTCCTACTGGCTTTTGAGCCGATAGCAAAAGCAAGACTTGCGACTTTCATGGCTGCTTCATTCCCATTGATTCCAGATGATCCATCCCTGTGTGATGAGTTCCTTGCATCATACAGCAAGAAGTCGGGTCTAGTTCATGGTGCTTCCATGATATTGACACCACGAGGGTTAGGAAAGGCTTTGTCTCTTCCCTACAAAGGAGAACCCTTTGTTACAGCTAGACAATTATTCTCCAACGATGAGATTTTCAAGTTGTTACAGAAGCAGACCAAAGAGATTCTGGATGTCAAGAAAGTGATAAACACTTTAGGAGTATCTTTTTCCATGATCATTGATCCTCTTTGGAAGTTAGTCTGCCAGTTCCTCCAAGACAGGTTTATGCCTGCCAAAACACCATCGCATTACTTGTTCAAAGAGCTCTTCACAGCTTCCAGGATGGTGTTAAAAGGGGTGGCCATTGATTGCAATACTTACCTGCTTACAAAGATGGACCAACATTTTGTCAAAGTAACCAGAGGAAATGTCACAAATGTCACTTATGGTTCCTACTTGTACGCTTTCTTGACGTACTCAGGCCTAAAGAAGGGTGTGCTACCACCTCCTTCATCCGATCCAGTACCTCCCCCTCCACCTCAAGAAGAGTCAGAACTTATTGACATAGAGTATATTGATTTCCCTCCTCCACTGGTCATTCAACGTAAGTGCTTAAAGCGTGTGGTAGATAAAACTCCCTCAGTCATTCCTTCAGTCACAATTCCTGCTACTTCTGGCAGTGACCTCCCTGCTTACCTCATATATAACAATTTGTTCAAGGCACATAGAGAGGGTTCCTTGGACATATCAGTCCCTTCACTGAACACTTTAGTGTCGGGAGATGCCATTCCATTCCTTTGTAATGACATCCAAAGTTTGATTGAACTTTCAGTGATAGCTTGTATTCAATAGTTGTATGCTTCTTTCTATGAAAAACTGATGCAGTCCGAAGACTAGTCGCGTAAGGCAACCTCAGAGTTAACCTCTGCTAAAGACACACTTGCAGATCTGTTTAAGAAAATGGAGCAACATACCCAAATAATTGAGACCCAGAGAGAAGAAATATCTTCTTTGAAGATTTAGTTAACAGAAGCTCAATTAGAGGTCATTAGAGTCTCAAAGGAGAAAGAGAGAATGTCCAAAGAAGCTCAAGAGTTTTAGACTCTTTTAGATACAAAACTATCAACTTTACAGTCAGCTCATAATACAGTGGAATCACAAGCTTCCCAGATTAAGCAATTGCAAGACCAATTGGCACAGTCACAGTCTGTTCCTCCAAGCCCCAATGTTCCTATTATTCCTTCTATCTCTAAGCAAGGCTTGGCAATTCTCCAGAGACAGGGCACATTGTGTCCATTGTTTCAAGATAAAGTGGAAAGATTGCAGTCCAGGATGGATTTGTTATGGTCTACATTTGAGCACTTTTAGGAGTATGTTCCTCCGGACCATTCTTTCTTTGTCCACTATCAGTTGCAGAAGTTGGCCTTCTATATGAAGCTTTCAATGATGGATCTTCCTCTTCCAGAGGATGGTTGGAGTGGGGCTTGGTCTCCTAAGTTGCTGACAAAAGTGGTCCGTATGGTGTTTGAAGATTCTATGACGAGGGATACCATGCTGCTATCTTATATGTATCTAGGAGGTGATCTATTGATTTCAGATGAAGTAGATATGGCCTGGTATGTGGGGGATGTGGTTTTGCAAGCTGTCTTATATGTCAACTATTTGGAGTTGCGGATAGATGACATGTTCCTGTGTTATTCCTCAAAAGTGGCTACTTGCCCTAACAATTCATGGCACTCAATGATTGATTCTGTGGTCCTGAATCAACGTTAGAATATAGCTTCTACTTATGTGCAGAGCACTAACCAATTGAGAGTGGATCTCTTAGCTTATCTTTCCAAAAACCATCCATTTGATTCAACCTTTTTTTATGTTTCTACCAGAGACAATCTGTCTTAGGTCCCTCTATTCCTAGCCTATTATACTACCAAAAAATGGCTCATCTCTATGATACTTATCTTTTCCTTTATAAAACCAATTCAGCAGCAATCTTACCTCTTCTTTTCCAACCTCAAGGTTTTCCTCAAATTCCTATATTTACATATTGCTCTTTTATCGAAGATCGAGTATTTTCCCCTTCTCCACCATGCCCTTCTCCATCTATTCATATACCTTCTACTTTTCCTGTTTATCAATTGACACCTTTCCTAATTGATTCACTTAAATTTTCAGCCACTCCTTCTTTATCTTATTCTTCCTTTTATGATTTTTCCTACCCATCTCTTCATCCTCTTTTACTTATTCCACTTCCATCTCCTGCCACTTCTATTTCTCAACCCCCTCAATTGGTTAGTGAGTACGATGGATTTGATCAGCAGATTCCGAGAAGAAGAGGATGGAGCTCGACTGATTCTCTCACGGAACCACAAATAAACTGGCCGATAATTCTAGGGGATTGAACAAATACTAGTCAAGCATACAAGAATTACCTCCATTTTGCTCACACCAATATTCACAATCTCTAGATCATTCAGTGAGATTGACAGCTCATGTTGCTTGGTATCTAGCATACATGCATAGGCATTCCCATAATGATCAAAAGGCCATTCCAAAGTTTTGTATGAATGTCAATGTGAACATTGATTCTCAATAGTTGGATGTCCTATATTTTCATGACCTATGTCTACCTAGCAGATACCTTGTTTTGCTAGAAAGGATGTGCTGTCTGCAGTTCTTTCAAAATCCTCCAAAGACATTTGTGGATGAGTCCTTTTCCATGGATCGTTTTCGAAACCACCAAGATTTTAAAAGGGATCACCTTTATTGATGCCTTTGCAATGTATTTTGAATGATTCTTAATGATATATCTCTCTTTTTGGAGGTGTCATTCAGATGGTTGTGTTAGTATTTGTGTGTGTTGTAATAATTGTATGTAATGAGTTCGTGCTGATTGAGAATAATTTGTTCCAGAGCTCTTTTCAAACTATTGATGGTGATGGTGGATGAAAAGCCTATGGTTTAAAGCTGAAGAAGAACCTCTTATATCCTTTACAAAATTTTTATGGCTTTTAAATGATTATCAGATGAGTTAATGAATAACGAAGTTTTCCTTTAGTATTTTCTATCAGATACAGGTGATAAGTTGGGGTCGTGGTTTAGAGAGATTGTTGAAGATACTAAAGAAGATCAAAATTGAGCTCTTTAGTGAACTTATATTCTTCTTTTCCTTAGGTCACAAGGACGCTTCCTTTCTAAGTGTGGGGATATGTTGAGAGTGGAAAAAGACTGAAATTTTAACTGATTTTTATTGTTTTTGAGGTCTGAATGATTGATTTTTGATGGATTTAGAGTGATGTATGGTTGATAAAGGAAGTGTTTTGGAAGATATTGATTATGTTTTGGAAGTTCATGATGATTCTCAGTGGAGATATAAAGTTCTATGATGTTCTGATTGGTTATGTATACCTTCTGTATAGCTTGTGTTTTGTTTTGATTTTCTTTTGTATGAAGCATGGATTGATGATTGATGAAGATTGAGGTCTTCTGGAATCTTATTGAATAGTTTTTTATACTTTGTAATGGTTTGAGTATGAGTTATGAGGTTTTGATGACCTTCTATAACCCTCTATAAACCTTCTGTAGAGCCTCTATCTCTGCTCTGTAACTGTTCTGTAGCTGCTCTAGTACTGTACTGTACTGTTTTGTAGACCTTCTATAAGTCTTCTATAGAATGTATGTGTGACTTGGGAAAGCTTTCTAACCCTTGGAAAGGATGAATCTAAGTTCAAAAGAGCTAAAACAAATTGAAGAAGCAGCTGCTGAAGACTGAAGAGAAGACTAAAGTGACAGTGACAGTAGTGAGCTATGAAGAGACAATGTAGTGACTCTGGTGCCTCTTCACATCAGACATACCTCTTGGGAGGTGCATCAATATCCTAAGAAGGATTATTGAGAGTTCTTATGAGAGTATTGTAGTGAGGAGATGATGTACTATTGAGAGAGAGAGAGAGAGAGAGAGAGAGAGAGAGAGAGCCAGAGATAGCCAAATCTATCAAAATAGTGTAACTGTATATGAGAGATTGAGAGAGAAAAACTATGAAGACATTGAAGATGAATACTATGTGATTGATTTCCATTCAAAAAATGGTGTGTTCATTGTTCTATTGAAGGATTCTATGAAGATGTTGAAGATTATGATTGATTCTATCAAATTTGTGGGAGATATCTACTATGATGTTGCGTGAAGAAATGCTATTTTCTTTGTTTTGATAATCAAAAGAATGAAATAAAAGCTTGTTGATGTTACAAGATAGATTTTCTGGTGAGCAGATTGGATGCTGTACGCTCGCGTAGTGAATGTCGAAAGATCCCCAAGAGCAAAAGAACTCTACTTTTTGCACAAAACTCAAGGTAAAAAGCATGCACGACATAAACAAGAGACCAATTGGGTGCAATCTTCCCCCATGCCTTGTGTGAACACTCCACAAAGCATGTATTTTATGTATTAATCATCTTCAAGATCAAATAATAGCCCAAATTACAAAATAGAAAGCTTTTAGCTTTTGAGTTTACTTTAACACAAAATAGAAATAAAGCTAGTGGGCGGTGTCCAAAGAGTCATGCATACCCAATACAATGTCCAAGTACAAATAACATAATCGTGCGCCCATGCGCATACAAAATAATAAATAAATATCCAACACCTCAATAAATAGGCGCGACAAAATATAGGCGACATGCCTAAGGTATGCGCCCATCAAAATATAAATGATAAATCGAATACTCGCTATCCTCCAATGCTTTCCTCCGCCACTATTGCTATCTCTACACATCAATTGAAGCATTCACAATCATTAGTAAAATAATATAATTAAACCGACAAAAGTGAATACCTAGCAGTCTTCAGCTACATAAATAAATCAACTGGTTAGAAATCAATCCTAACCTTAATTTATCACGAGTGCGCACTCTAAACTCATAAACGTTTATTAATTTAATATGCATTTTGCAGAATCACCCGCTATGGAATCACCCATGTACACACTAAATTAATGAAATGCCCGAAAAGGATAGGCGTCCCCATCAACTTCTCGCACAAAGAATCCACTTTGTGTATGAGCCCCGGTCATCAAAGTTTACGGAATCCACCGTAAAACCTCACGGAATCCACCGTGAAATATGCCTCCTGGCATCATACCCCCGGGGTGGGATAGCAATTGACCTCAATTGTTATTAGCTCAATGTGGAGCTAGCAGAGTGGGGAAAGCATTTAAGTCTCTAGCATGCATCCATTGGGCTTCTTCTACAAGATGGTTCTTAAATTTGACTAGATATCTAGAATATCTTCGGCCAGGTTCAAGTATTTCAGTCTCTTCCTCTAACAAAGGTGGTTTTTCATAAACAGGGTGTACATGTAATTGGCCTCTAAAGGGTCTTAATAAACTAATGTGAAATGTGTTGTGAATTTTCCAGTGAAGTGGTAATTCTAATTTGAATGCATTGTCATTAATTTTGTGAATGATCTTAAATGGTCCATAGAATCTAGGTGCTAATTTGACAACTGGGTGTCTATCTACACTTTGTAATCTACGTTTTTCTATTCTCAACCAAACATAGTCATCAACTTTGAAATTCATTGCTTGTCTTTTCTTATTGGCTTGTTTGGTATATGATTGCTGGGCTTTGGCAATCATGTCTTTAACCTCATCAAAAATAGTAGCGTGCATAGTAGCAATATTATTAGCACTCTGAATTCTATTTGATAAAGATGCAATAGGTGTAGACAATCTATAACCATAAATCACTTCAAACGGTGCTTTCTTTGTAGATGTGTGTGGTGTATTGTTATATGCAAAATGTAATAAATGCAAATGTGTGTTCCATGTTTGTGGTTTAGAAATAGTGTATGCACATAAAATATCTAAAATAATATTGTTAGTGGCTTCTGTTTGTCCATTAGTTTCAGGATGAAATGCAGATGATAAATCAATTTTTGTGCCTAGGTTAGCAAACAAAGTAATCCAAAAGTTGTTACAAAATCTAGAATCACGATCAGAAATAATAACTTTTGGTAATCCATGGTTAGTAAAAACAGTTTTCAAAAACAATTGTGCTGCCTGTGATGCTATTAAAGTTTTCTTACATGGAATGAAATATGCTTGTTTACTAAACCTATCTACTACAGTCCAAATCATATCATGGTTATCTTTAGTATTAGGTAAACCAGTAATAAAATCCATAGAAATTTGTTCCCATGGTCTCGATGGAATAGATAAAGGCATAAGTAATCCATATTGTTTACCATGATGTCTCTTAACTCTTTGACAAATCAAACATTCAGAAACAAAGTTAGATACATCAGTGTCCATATGCGGCCAATAAAAATCTTCAGTTAATGTACGTGAAGTAGATATGATACCTCTATGACCTTGATATGGAGGACAATGAATCTCATTCAAAACAAATGATCTGAATGGAACTGTAACACATAATCTCTTTTCATAAAACATGAATCCATCATTATAAGACAGTGAAACAATAGGAATCCAGTTATTTCCAACTAATTTATTCCAATCAGCATGAAAAGTAATGTCCTGATGATAAGTATCTTTCATAGGAGTTAAAGAATCAAATGATATAACAGAAATATTATGAATGGAAGGTCTTCTACTTAATGCATCAGCCACTACATTTTCTTTACCGGGCTGATATTGGATAATCGGATGAAAACTCTGAATAAAGGCTGCCCATTTGATATGTCGGTCAGATATTTGAGGTTGGCTAAGTAAATGTCTAATACTTTGTTGATCGGTATTAATCATAAATTCAGAACCCATTAAGTAGTGTTTCCATTGTCTTAAGGCTTGTACTACAGCTAATAATTCTTTGTCATATGTGGAATATTTAAGTTCGGAGGGTTTCAGTTTACAACTAGAATAGGCTATGGGATGATTGTCTTGCATAAGTACGGCTCCTATTCCAGATCCACTAGCATCAATCACTACTAAAAAGAATGGTCTATTAAAATCAGGCAATTGTAATACAGGAGCATGGGTTAATGCATGTTTCAATAAGTCAAAGGATTTCTGTTGATTATCAGACCAATGATAAATAATACCTTTCTTCAAAAGTTTGGTCAAAGGTAAAGCAAGTAATGAAAAATTACGCACAAACTTCTTGTAGAAACTAGCAAGACCTAGGAATGATCGTAACACATGCATATTTTTAGGTATAGGCCAATTCAATATTGCTTCTATTTTCTTAGGGTCAACCTTAATACCATCTGATGATACGATATAACCTAAATATTCAATTTCTGTTTTAAAGAACTCACTCTTTTTCGGATTGGCATACAGTTGATTATCTTTTAATAACTTGAAAACCAAGGACAAATGTTCATAATGTTCTTTCTCATTTTGACTAAACACCAAAATATCATCAAAGAAGACAATAACACAATGCTGATATTTCAAAAAGATACGATTCATCATTCTACTAAATGTAGCAGGTGCATTAGTCAATCCGAAAGGCATCACTAAAAATTCATAATGACCAAATTGTGTCCTAAATGCAGTCTTGAATATGTCAGACTTATCTAATCTTACCTGATGATAACTAGATTTAAGGTCTATTTTACTAAATATGGAAGAACCTTGCAGTTTATCCATAAGGTCATCGACTCTAGGAATTGGATATCTATTCTTTACAGTGATCTTATTTAAAGCACGATAGTCAATGCACATACGATAAGTATTATTTTTCTTCTTTACTAACAAAATAGGTGCACCAAATGGAGAACTACTAGGTCTAATCAATCCTCTATTTAGTAATTCCTCAACTTGATTTTGAATTTCTTTTTGCTCTATCTGGTTATGCCTATATGGTACTTTACAAGGTGGTTGTGTACCAAGAATCAAATCTATTTTATGGTCTTTTGGACGTGAAGGAGGTAAACCAGGTGGTAGATCTTCTACAAAACAGTCTTTAAAGTGTGCAAGAAATTCTTTATGCCTAGGGTGCATATGATTTTCTTTAACTTGCAGTTCATTCACCCAAATGAGATAGGATTTACTACTTTTGCGTAATGCACGTTTAGCTTGAGTATGCGAAAGCAATGGAAAAGCATTAGATGCATGCATACCATACAATGTAATATGTTTTCCTTGAAATTGAATATTAATTGAATGTGTGGAATAATCTATAGCAGGGTTATGCTGATGACACCAAGGCATACCTAAGATAATATCACTGGACTGTAATGGTACAACTAGAAAATTCCTTCTTTCAGTGTATTCACCAATTTGAATTTCTAAGTCATGCACTTCGTGTGTTCCATTATACCTAGTGCCTAAGAATGCTGCTTTAATGCGATAATGCGTAGGAACAGTTTGTAACTTCAATTCTTTCACTAACTTTGCAGAAATAAAATCATGAGTACTACCATCATCATGCAAAATAATCTTTTCCTTTCCATGCACTAAACATTTCATTGTCAATAAAGAATTTGGAGTTGGCATACCTCGTAAAGTATCCGAAGGAGTGGTAATGTCGTCTTCATCTTCCATGAAATCAGGCATTTCTTCATGTTCTTCATCTTCCATTGCTCCAAGGTAGTTGATATGGACAGGTGGCTTCTTCGAATGGAAATTTACTGCTAGATGTCCAGGTTGGTGGCATTTATAACACACTATAGGCTTGGCTTTGGTTACATTGTTTGCAATGGCAGGAAGTCTAGGAATATTAGGATTTGGCTGTGGAATAGACTTAGGGTTTTGATTGGTATTGGATGGTAAAGCAGGTAGTTTTGCCCAATTCTTATGGAAAGATGATGAAGGAAAAAAACCTTGATTAAATCTTCTAAAATTTGAATTAAATTGCTTAGATCCATAGTTACCATTGGTTTGGAATTGTTGTGGACGCTTGTCTCTTCCTCGAAGCTTGTCTTCAGTGTCATGAGCTAATGAAATTGCGTCTTCAAGAGTTGCAGGCTTGAACATATTAACTTCAGTGTAGTAATGTCCAAGTAGTCCAGACATATACTTGCGCTTGTGTGTCGCTTCAGGTACGTCTTCAAGCATGCGTAACTAGAGTAATGCATTCCAAAAGCATTCGGTGTACTTAGGAATAGGCTCACGATCCTGTTGCTGAAGAAGGTCCCATTGCTTTATGGATTTTTTATAGAATTGTGGAGGAAGGAAATTCTGCATAAACTTCTTCTTGAAATTCTCCCAGGTAGTGGGACAATCTATACTCTTACGAACCACGGTCCACCAAAGAGATGCTCTATCCACTAAATGATTAGTGACACACTTGATTTTATCTTTTTCTGCATATGTTTTCTCATGAAAGTAGTCATCAAACTGACTGATGAACGCAAGAACAGTTTTTCCCTCTCGAGTTCCATTGAAAGTACGGAATTTGAAATTTCTTTTACTTATCTTTGTTTCCTTGCGAATGGATTGAGCTTCGAGAGTCGCATCGATGGTACATCGAATAAGGTCTTTAGATTGAGGTTCCTCTTTGTCGATAGTCGATCTTTGTAAATTAGCCAATTGAACTTGCAATGCTTGCCTAGCTCGTCGTTCTTCATCTAATTGCATCATAATTAAGTCTAGCTTTTGCTCCATCGTAGGTTCAGGTAGATCACCTTCAGCCATTAAATCATCCATATGTGGTTCCGTCATCCTGCAAAACTTCAAAAGACCTCACACTCTCAAAATCCAATTAGCGGGATGAGTGTAGCTCAAGATCGGGTATACAAGGCTGATATATTTTTGTGTGTGGCTTTCACAATCTTCGTCTTTGGCTATTGCGGGATTTTTAATCTTTGAAAAATTTGTGTTTTAATCTTCTGTGTGTGCTGAAAATGGTTCAGCAAACCTGCGTATGCGAACAGTACCTTCCAATGAACAACTTTGTAGTTTGGAGTTTCTATGCAGGAACAGCCCTTCTATGAGTTTTGAACAGAAGTCAGTTTTGACTTCAGGTGACTTGTCTGACTTGCAGAGTTGCAGACTTATGTGACTTGTAGAGTACCAGAACTTGCAGAACTTGGTTGATTTAGCAGACTTGCAGAACTTGAACTTGGAAGACTTTGTAAATTCTGTGTGACTTGAAAGCTTGGATGATTTAGCTTAGTAGTGTAGTTTAAGGCTTTAATAAGCCTATTTGATTTTCAAGTAACGCGGCACGCTATCGACGGGTTTGAACGTGGCGGAAAGATACTGATGCCGCCCGAGATGAAATTTGTAGTATTAAGCTTATTAAAGCTTAATACTAAGCTTTGTAGTCTTTAGTTTTAAGCTTGGATGCTGTACGCTCGCGTAGTGAATGCCGGAAGGTCCCCAAGAACAAAAGAACTCTACTTTTTGCACAAAACTCAAGGTAAAAAGCATGTACGACATGAATAAGAGACCAATTGGGTGCAATCTTCCCCCATGCCTTGTGTGAGCGCTCCACAAAGCGTGTATTTTATGTATTAATCATCTTCAAGCTCAAATAATAGCCCAAATTACAAAATAGCAAGCTTTTAGCTTTTGAGTTTTCTTTAACACAAAATAGAAATAAAGCTAGTGGGCAGTGCCCCCAAAGAGTCATGCGTACCCAATACAATGTCCAAGTACAAATAACATAATCGTGCGCCCATGCGCATACAAAATAATAAATAAATATCCAACACCTCAATAAATAGGTGCGACAAAATATAGGCGCCATGCCTAAGGTATGCGCCCATCAAAATATAAATGATAAATCGAATAATCGCTATCCTCCAATGCTTTCCTCCGCCACTATTGCTATCTCTACACATCAACTGAAGCATTCACAATCATTAGTAAAATAATACAATTAAATCGACAAAAGTGAATACCTAGCAGTCTTCAGCTACATAAATAAATCAACTGGTTAGAAATCAATCCTAACCTTAATTTATTACGAGTGCGCACTCTAAACTCATAAACGTTTATTAATTTAATATGCATTTTGCGGAATCACCCACTATGGAATCACCCATGTACACACTAAATTAATGAAACGCCCGAAAAGGATAGGCATCTCCATCAACTTCTCACACAAAGAATCCACTTTGTGTATGAGCCCCGATCATCAAAGTTTACGGAATCCACCATAAAACCTCACGGAATCCACCGTGAAATATGCCTCTTGGCATCATTTTCTTACAGTAGAATCCCTTTTCCTTGGTGTTCCTCTTAGGGCTCCAGACTCTTCTAAGCTCTCCTCTTGTAAATGCAACTAGCGCTCGAATGAAATAGGAGGAGCTTGCCCACATTCCCTAGGAGCCCTTCCAAGAATGGTGGTGCAAATGGCAATTATTTGGCTTAGAAAAATCAGGTTCAACATGGCAATAATGGGCAACATGAATATAGCATGACATAAATGTGTAGCTATTGAGGAATATTCATAATGAGAACAGGGATTCTCGCATTTGTAACAATCTTGTCATGGCTTCGACTCACATTGTTGTTTTCATCATTTCCTCGCAAGTTCTCGCAATTAAAATTGCATGGGAAGGAGGATTTATGAAGTTCTTGCCAATATCAGATCTTAAGGATCTATTGTTTTGACTAGAAAGTTTATTTGGCAGGCTTTAATGGGCAGCATGGAGTAAATGCACAACATGGAAAACATGGTTTTAATGGATAGAATGGCATGTATGGGCATCAAGGAGTTAGTGGGTAGGGGGCCCCAAATGAGCTTTGGGATATTGTAATGGGAAATCACCATCCCCCTCTAACTCACAAGAATGGAATTCTAATTTGGAGTTGTATTTTAATAATTTCCTACACCCTAGGATCAAAAGATCCTTTTCACTTCTCTTTATTTGGAGGGATTTTCCCACATATGGCAGTGCTACATAAGATAAAAACAATCAAAAGTTCATTCATCGGAGGATTTTAAATTGCATATGGAGCAAATATTTCTGTCTACACTGGAGAAAGAGTGGTTGGCAAGGTGTGGTACCAACTTGACCAATAGAACCACATAGTGTAAGAGTACACAAATCAATTCATGAATTTGGCAATGTATGTCAAAAGCATAAGTGATGATGCTAAGTTACACAAGTATATCTACGAGTTTGAACCAAGCCTCTCCATTGATGTAATGGCTCAAAACACACCAACCCTTTTTGATGCAATAGAACTTGCTGAAAGATATGCACAAAAGTACTCTAAGCATGATGGTTTATAGCAAGGTTTTGGATAGAAAAGAACTCCATAAGGAAAGGTCAATACGAAGGTATTTTTTGGTAGAATAACATGACCAATACTGACCCAAAAACCCATGATTTTCCACCTTTAATGCTAAAGGAAAATAGGATAGTTTTGGGACAACATTTAGCCCAATTGGAGATGGTAAGTTTGTTGAAAATAGACCGTGAAATACCCTAGCCTCCTCGATTGGTCAAAGTGTTCAAAAGTTTATTTCATTGGATTCCATAAAGAAAAGAAAAGAAAAACTTCTATGTTTCAAGTGTGGGGATAAGTACATAGCATTTCATGCCTCTAAATGCCCTATAAAATGGCAAAGGTTAAGATCCATAGCATGTATGTCATGGAAGACTAGGAAAAAGAGAATGAGGATCCAAATGCTTTGAATGTTGCAAATGCCATGGTACATGCTGAAGATGATGATTTTAAGAGGATTTAGAGCAACAACATTTCTATGATCCATCTGATGGGTTCCCTTTTGACCCGGGTGTCAGGTATGCTCAATGCCCTACCCTTGTAAGGTTCCACCAATGATCCATGGTGCTCAAAGTTGTAAGGCCCCCATTATGAGGAGAAGCCATGTGTGAACATGGGCATCGGTGGGTTTTAACTTGTATGTCAGGTGAGGTCTATGTGACAGGATGGCCAAAAGGTAACCGTTACTTACATGTCTAGCCTTCGGGTTAGAGAGAGTAGTTAAAGCTAGTAGCAACTCGAGGAACAACATCGCATTGAGTTGCAGGGTAAGGAAGTTATCAAGGGCCCCTATTTTGGGTTTGAGGGTCATGGAAGTAGCCCTCAACTAGGCATAGGGAATATTCCCTCACCAACTAGTGGAGGTGCACATGGAAGGTCAACAGACACATGTGCACATGGAAGGTCAATAAACATATGTGCATATGGAAGGTCAATAGACACATGTGCACATGGAAGGTCAATAGGTATATGTGCACATGGAAGGTCAACTGAAATAGGTGCATATGGAAGGCCATCCATCATGACCCCCTTCATAGGCTATAAAAGGTACACCCCTTCACAGCTTTCATGATCCATCCTTTCACCCAATCGGAATTATTCCAACTAGGTTTAAGCTCTTCACTTATTATCTTCTATCTAGATTTCCATCTAAGCTTCACATTGGAGATGCATGGGTGGACAGAGCCACCTTTGTATCAACTTGTTTGGAGTTTTTTTTTTGGTTCTCCTTTTATCTGGCTCTTTCTTTATCTCTTGCTCAAATTCTATTCATTGTGTTGCATAATTTTTACACTGGGTGGATGCTTGCCTTGTGATGCCAATTTTATTGCTTTTATAACATACTCACATGTTTCCATTCCATTTGCTCCATCTCTATGTATGCATGGATAGGGTCTAGGAGGCCTAACACATTGTGCATTCAAGGGAAAATCAATGGAAATAATGTATTCATTTTAGTGGATAGCGGTAGTATCAATAGTTTTCTCCATAAATCAACCATTGATAGACTAAATTGCTTCCCCACGGAATTGTAGCATCCCCTCAAAGTAAAATGGCTTGGTAATGAGGAAATCAACACGCAAATGTGCTTTTAGATACCCCTATGCTTTGTTGAGAATTATGTGGCATCTATTGATTTGATTGCATGAGAAATGTGCCCCATTGATGGTTTCTTGAGCTATGATTGGGCTGAAGCATTTAGAAAAAGTTTCTATGGGGTTCTCTCCATGCTATATGGAGTTTGTCATAGAGTGATAGATTATACATCTAGAGGGGATTAATGATAATGTAGATTTTTAGCTTATTAAGCAACTCAAGACAAAATTTAAGAAATTCTCAAAGATATTTGTATTGCACTTGAATAAGGAAGTCTCAGATCAGTCCTCCAAATTGGATAGCATTGAAAACCTTCTTAGAAGAGCATAAGGATTTGTTTCAGATGCATATAGCCCTCCTTGCTAAGAGGTAGGTGGATCACACCATTAATTTAGAACCCCATTCTAAGCCAATGAATAAGGTACCCTATAGAGTCTTAAAGTGTGAGCGTGAAAAAGTTGCAAACTAGGTCAAGGAGTTACTTGAGATGGAGTTTATTGAGTTGACTTCTTCTCCTTATGTATCCCCACTCATATTAGTCAAGAAGAAAGATGGCTCTTTTAGTATGTAACATTGACTATAGAAACCTAAAAAAATAACACTCAAGAATTGGTAACCCATTCCAATGATTAATGACTTGCTCGATGAGGTGAAAGGGGCAAAGTACTCAATCAAGATAGATTTGAGAACTAGTTATCATTAGATACAAATGAGACAGGGTGATAGGTTAAAACAACATTCAGGTATAATCATGGGCTTTACCATTTTCTTGTAATGTCATTTGGTTTGATGAATACCCTAGCCACATTCTAAAGCCTTATGAATAAAATCTCATACCCCTTTCTTTTAAAGTTGTGCTTGTATTATTTGATGACATTCTTATTTATAGTAGGTCATTGGAAGAGCAGTTGTCACATATCAGAAGGATATTTGACATATTGAGAGAGCATGATTTGCTAAAGAGAGAAAGTGTGTATTCATGTAGACATCAATGGAGTACTTGGCCAAATTGTGAGTAAAAAATGGCATACATGGCGACTCAAAAAGATGCAAGATTGGCCCACACCCTTAAATATCATTTCCTTGCAAGGTTTTCTTATTCTATCATCATTATATAGGAGATTCATCAAGCATCATGAAAAAATTGTAGCACCCTTGCTCGATATATTAAAGAAAGAAGAATTGTTTTGGGATGCCATAATTGGTTGTATCTTTAATCAATTGAAGGAAATCTTCACTTCAGCTCTCCTATTTGTCAAGCATAGCATGGCTTGATTACTGACCAAAAATACCATTCATGGGATGGCTGCTAAAAGAGGCCATCAATTCTTATGATAGTGATGTAGTAATACAAGGCATTGGATTAGGCATGGATTATGGAAGAAGGAATTTATGAAAGCACGAGCATCAAAAGCTCTAAAAGGATCAGGGAAGAAGTGTTTTTGTTTTCTCCTTTGTCTTGTCATCTCTACTAGACTTTTCCTTGGCCACTTCTCGCTTGCCCCTCTCCTCTTGACTTCTCACTTGTCCATCTTCTTATTTACTTTCTCCTTTGACCCATTGCTTGGGTCTTGACCCTTCCTAAACCCTAATGATCACTATATAATCCTTTAATATAGTGTAACACTACGAGGGTAGTTGAGTCAGCCTAATCTATTGTCATGTATTTCTTTTGAGTAATTATCTCTTAGGATATACTATGTGTTTTGATGTCTGGTATTAGACCCTCTACACTCTTGATGGAATATATGATTATTTTCTTTTTAGTAGTTATCTCTTAGGATATACTATATGTTTCGATGTTTGGTATTAGACCCTTTTGTTGAGACCTAAAATAGGCCCGACACTAGCTCTAAGGCACTAGCCCGGGCCTCACTACTCACCTAAAACCACCCCACATGGCCTCGCAACTAGGAGTGTCTAAGACTTTGCATTTTTACACTTTTCATGGTCCAATGAATAATTCTTTCCTTCACTCCTCAAAGGGAGTCCGTAAACATGCTAGGTGTTGGACACACCATGTAGCACACACATAGGGAGCACCCCTTGATTAATCACCATGGATCCACTACAGTTCTCCTACACCTCGAAGATTGGCCCCAAGATGCGTCATGCACATAGAACATTGTCAAAAAAAAAGTCCACTCTTTTGATAAATCGATGCAGGAGATGATATATAAACCTCACCAAATAACTCCTAAGGAATCTAATATCTAGCCCTACGGCTCGAGATACCTCACACTCTTAGTATCAGGTCATCACTCATACAAATATGTGCTATGCATCCACGATACAATACTATGAGGTGCATCAATGCAAGTGTGAGTATAACCTTTGTGCTTAAACAAATGTTCATTGAAAATCAGTAATGTGAAAGTGCGGAGACAATTCTTTTCATGATTTCCTTTTCTATTATGCAAATGCTTCATTGCTTAGGGCTAGCACTGAGTTTCCTTGTGCTACTTGTCCCTTTTAATTTTAAATAACTATGAACTCTATATGATATGCAACATCAATCAAAAAAATTTAACACACTTCAACTGCTCAACAACCCCCCTATCCCCTATTGTTTAAGATTTTGCATGCATTGATAGGTGCAGGCATGGATTTTTATGTGTTTTTATTTTGTTGAAAGCACTAAAAGCACACTCTAAAAAAGAAATGGGGCTAAAATGAGGCTAAACCTCATGCTTCAACTCCATCATACAATCACACACATTAATATTATTTTTTCTTATTTTTATGACACAAAAAACTAAATTTTTTATTTTTATTTATAGAAAATTACAAAAAAGTACTACTTTTTAGATGTAGATTGATTACTCTTATAGAAAATGATTTTCTTAGCATATTTCATTCTATGGTAATGACAAATGCACACCAAAACCTAAAAAACTGCATATTTTTCCTAAAACCACCTAGTCTTGAGTTTTGCGTGTTTTGTATATAATTATTATACAACTGATTTTTTCATGATTCTTTCAACATGACTGGTCAAATAGAGAATTAGCAATCAAATCCAAGCATTACTAAGCATTTCAAATAAGAATTCATCATAAAACGGTAAAATCTACATTTTTCTCATAAAACTGCTCATTATGATGCACATTTTTCGATGTGGAGGCCCGTTGACACTCTTCCACAGTCGTTAATGATCCAACCAACTTTGATTCACGTGTCTCTCCACTCCCACTTCATCGTTTGACAAAAAACATCTATCTCAGCCCATCCCCTTTTCTTTTACATTGATCCATAAGAACAATCCACAAGAGGAGGGAGAAGAGAGAAAGACTAAGAACATATCTCTTTGTTTAATGCATCAAAACCTGTGATTTTACTGGCAATAAGGAAGCAAAAAAATGGTGGAGCATGATGCCCTCATCATTGCTTGTTTGATCGTAGATTTAAAAATGCCAAAAAATGAGGATTTTGGGGGGCATAGAAAAAAACGGTACCCCCCCCCCCCCCCCCTTGATTCATGAAGAGTTGCAATGTTTCATTTAAGCTTGTTTAAAGCTTAAGCTAAATCTTAAAAAAAAACCCATTCACTTTAGAGTTTTCATACTATAGGAAAAGTGGTTTTTTCGTTTTTGAGGGGCCAAACGTGCTCGGAATTCAGATCCAGCTGGTGTACGGCTGACTTCATGACATTGAAAACTATAAAGCTAACCACAGTGACACACTCTCCGGCTTCCAGATCATATAGTTGCTTATAATGTGAAACCTTGTGGGGATCAAATGGGGGATCAAATGGACTTCCATCTACGAATTGAGACTTGCATTGGCTTCATGGCATTCATTTTTCATGAAAATTTGGTCTTTAATGATCTCCCATGCACTTTTCTGCTTGAAAATTTATCTTAAAAGTCCGCTCTCATTGGCGACCATGGGATAGGGCGACTTAGCCCATCGAATCCCATGAATTGATTTTTACAAATAACAACCATAAAAAGCATCAAGATGCCACAAAAAAATATACACAACAAAGCACCATAATAGCTCTCACTCGACCTGATAAAACCAAGGTATGAAAATCATGCAGGGATAGGCCCAATATAATCTGACAAAAATCTAGAGAATGAGTTGCTAACCAACTGCACCAACATAGATTGGCTAAAAGAACCATCAAAGAGGTGATCCTAGTGGTGGCCTAAACTACTTATCTAACTAGGACAATTGGACCAGGAACTCCTACTAGGCGAGGACTCCTATAGCTTTTGGTCATCAAATATTTTCTTTTAACACATTTACCTTTCAAAGTTTCCATATTTGGGAGTGTAAAAAGGAGGGAGCTTAGCATATAGTGACCCAAGGAGGACAGAGTATCAGCCTTAGGTCTTGACTCGACACCTAAGAACCTACCAAGCTCTCACAAGGTAGCACTTAATCCTTTTCTATTTCACTCACTTTTATTTTCACTTGAACCTTTCTTATTCTTTATTCTAGCGAGCTGCTACCCCCAGGAAAACAAGGCATCGACCTCAGGTGGACTTGTCCCCATGAACCTACTAGGTCTCCACAAGGTGATAATCAACTGCTCATAGGATTTTTCTTTCTTTTCTTTTCTAATTTAAGGGGTTAGAATCCCTTTTTACACACCTATGTAATTTTATCTTTAGATATGTTCGGAACTTTCTCTTCTTTTCTATTTTGGTAGGCTTCTTCAATTGCCTCACCATAGCAAGGACTCCTAAAATAGTTGCCTAGTAAGTAGGAAGGATAGGGTCACTAGGACTGCCATCTAAAATAGGTTTTTAATACCTAACAATGACTTGATAGAAGAAAGGAGGTAGACAACTACTCGAATCTCCCCTAGATATACAAAACCAAACCCTAGGACTTCATGCCTTGATTGTCGGTCCCCACAAATGAAAAAAAAATGACCCCCACATACACATATAACATTGTCAGCTTAAAGGAAAAACTGGGAAAGTTGATGACACCACCTGGAATGGCCACAGAAAACTCCCATGCAACAACGGCTCCCTCTGAGCATTTTGTCCAACATGTTTGATGCAATCACTAAAACAGAAAACCATTAAATGCACCTGCACCAAACAGACACATGGACCTCTTGGCCTAAAGAAATATATGCTCAACCAACAAACTGGCTTTCTTGGCCTTCTGAAATTAAACATTAGAACCCTATAGAAATGACCCTCTTGGCCTTATGGAATAAAACACCTTACTACCATTCAATAGTAGCTACTGTTGAAACAAACCCTTCATCCTAATATAGCTCTACTAAAGCATAAAACTAACCAAGGATGAGGGATCCTTAGGCCCTACACTAAGTACATTAGGTTATTAGCTAACCCCCCTACATACATAGCAAGGGGTGTTTGACGAATATGACGGTATACAATCCTATATGTCCATGACAAAGTAGGAAGGTGCTCACTGGCTACTTGACTCATAACCCAACCTAACCATTGATGACCAAAATATGATAAGAAGAAGCCAAAGTAGTCCGTGGCTAATGTTAGGAGGTAATTGTAAAGGCTCATCTGGACCAAATTTTTAAAAAAAAAACTTCAACAAAAGCATAATTAGCCAAGGAATCCGTAAAGCAATTCCATTATCGAGGAACTAATTGACAAGTCACCATCTCAAAGATATGCAACATATCGAAGGTTGCACGACGATACATTTGTAGGATGTGATCTAGCACACTATAGGTCCCATTTAGCTATTTGGTTACTAACTTTGTGTCACCTTTAACCAATAATCAACGAATACCCCATCATTGGGCTACATTCAGCCCCATGATCAAGGCCTTGTATTCTGCCACATTATTAGTGAAAGAGAGTCCTAAATAGACTCCCATCTTCATGACAACCTGAGGTCAGGGATCTTTAATGACCATACTAACACTTGCATGTTTAGCGGGCCCTCTAGAAGCTCCGTCAAAATACAAAGTATAGACCTAGTCTTCAGTAATAGGCCACACCATACTTATCATCTCACTTGTACTTGTGATAATCAAAATCAATTGAGAGAGAGGATGGATAACATGTACGATTTCTCATTCCTTGTTAAACTCAATAGAAATGCTAGTGAGAATTTGTTGACAAAGGTGACAGTAGACCTTAATCTCCCATGTGAAAATGTAATATTTTCGCATGAAATATTAATCGACCCTAAACCCCGCACACCCCGCACAAAAATGCAACCCAAAGTAATCTCCCACATCGTAAAATGTTAGTGGCTAAGTGCTTACTCCGTGCGAATTAATAAACTCCAGCTCCGTGTCGCATATGGAAGACCATGGCTTGAAACCGCAAGCCCACATGGGAACACCCTTCACGGGAAAAGGCAAATGGATAATGGTCAAAATTTTGCAAATTTTTTTGCTATTAATCCTCTCCCCTCAATCGATGCATGGCGGGGAGAGGGAGTATGGAGGGGACCTTGAGTTATGTGGAGAGAATGGGGGAGGGAGGAGGCATGTAGAGCCACCTGTGTGGCTATCTCCCCCCCCCCCCCCCCCCGCTTATTCTATATAACCTCCCCCTCAATCTTGGGTGAGGAATGGAGAGGGAGCTATCGTGCTGCTATGAAGTGCCGCCACGCCACGCTGCCACATCACGCTGCCGCTGCGCCAGGCCGCCTCACCTCCACCTTTCATCACCATAATCATCATTATTATCATCTTCATCTCCCTCATCGTCGCCTTCACCCTCCCAATCATTTCCACCCCCACGTCATTCTGTCTTGAACAAGAAGCATAGAAGCTTCTAAATAAGGCTTCCACAAGCCTTGTTTCCCCATGTTTTCCCGATTTCCCTTAAAACCAAGTCTCAAATGCCTGTGTCCTGCACGGGAGATAAGATCTCAGACAAAGAGGATCCGATACACGGATGTTGAGTGTTGAAATGACCTATTTTTTGACTGATTTTTGTTGTTTTTGAGAGCTGAATGGTTGATTTTATGAGATGATTGATTGGTTTGAAAGTGGTTTGAGAGTGTTTTGGATAGGTTGGAATGGTTTTATTAAGCTCATGATGTTTATTAGTAGAGATGTGAAGTGTTGTTGATGTGCTGATATGTTCTGTTTGGTCCTGATAGCTTCTGTTGAGCTTCTGTTTTGTTCTGTTTTCTCTATGTATAGAAGGATGGAGTATTGATTGATACGGTTTGAGATTGTTTGAAAGCTTATTGAGTGATTTTTGATGGTTTGGAATGGTTTTGGTATGAGTTATGTGGTTCTGATGCTTTCTGTTGACCTTCTGTAACTTTCTGTTGAGCTTCTGTGAGCCTCTATAGACCTTCTGTATGCTTCTGTATGTGTTTTGTTGGATGAGAATGTAGCTTGGGAAAGTTTTCTAGCCTTGGAAAGAGGTGAATACAAGTGCAAAAGAGCTAAAAGAAGTCAAAGAAGTAGCTGCTGATGAAGACTCAAGTAAAGACTGGAGTGAAGTGACAGTGGTGAGCTATGAAAAGACACTGTAGTGGCTCTGGTGCATCAGACATACCTCTTGGGAGGTGCATCCACGACCTAAGAAGGATTATTGAGAGTAATTATGAGAGTATTGTAGTGAGGATATGATGTACTATTGATGGAGAGAGAGAGAGAGAGTCAGAGATAGTTAATTCTATCAAAACAGTGTGATTGTATATGAGAGATTGAGAGAGAGAACTATGAAGACATTGAAGATGAATAATATGTGATTGATTTCCATTCAAAGATGGTGTATTCCTTTGTGTTCTTTGTTCTATTGATGGATTTTATGAAGATGTTGAAGAATATGGTTGATTCTATCAAATCCGTGGGAGATATCTACTATGATGCTGTGTGAAGAATTGTTGTTTTCTTTGTTTTGATGATCAAAAGAATGAAATAAAAGCTTGTTGATGTTACAAGATAGATTTTCTTGCAAGAGAATTCTCTTTTCTTTGGTGTTTCTCTTGGGGCTCCATGTTTTTGGTGCCACTTTGCAGGAGAAGCTACAGCCAGGAAAGCTCTATTAGCAGGTTACTGGTGGCCGACCATTCATAAGGATGCCTATGACTACTATAAGTGATGTGATGCCTGTCAAAGGATGGGAAAACCCACCAAGACCAGTGCTATGCCACTGCAACCTATCCTTCCTTTGAAGCCGTTTGAGAAGTGGAGGATTGACTTCTTCGGCCCAATCGATCCTCCCACCAGAAGGAAACATAACAGATACATCTTGGTATGTATGGATTATGTCACAAAGTGGTGTGAAGCTAAAGCTCTAAAGCGGGACGATGGTAATAGCCTGGCCCTATTCATGTACGAGAATATCATCACCCGTTTTGGCAGTCCCCTCGAGCTGGTAAGTGACAGAGGTACTCATTTCATTAATAAAGTCATGGAAGAGTTGACAGAGCTGTATAAGATCCGCCATCGCAAGTCCACTCCTTATTACCCCAGAGCCAATGGCCAAGTTGAAGTCACCAATCGCATCCTCTGCTCAATCCTGACAAGAACAATTGCCGCACATCGTCGTGATTGGGATGATCGACTTACAGATGCCCTCTAGGCATACAGAACCTCCCATAAAGCAGCAACAGGACAGACACCCTTCCAGCTGGTGTATGGTACAGAAGTTGTTTTCCCTGTTGAACTGGAATTTCCCTCTTTGCGAGTGGCTATCAAAGGGCGTTTGGGGGACGATGATTCACTGCAACGCCGTCTCTTGCACTTGGAATGTTTGGATGAAACTCGTAGGATGGCTCTACAGTGCATGGAAGCCACACAAGCTCGACGTAAGGCTTACCATGACAGCTTCATCAAGCACAAGGAGTTCAAAGAAGGTGATTTGGTCCTAGCCTATGATTCACGATTTGGCAAGTTTCCTGGCAAGCTTCAACAACGGTGGATGGGCCCATATAAGGTACTTGTTGTCAACCCTAATGGCTATGTCCAAGTGCAGACCATTGATGCCTCTGATGATCCCTTCCTGATCAATGGATATCGCCTGAAGAAGTACTTCCCTCCTTGGGGATCTTGACAATCACGGTCACCTGATCCTTTTCCCCATTGGCATGGCACTATAATTCTTATGATGCTATTTCTGATAGCCGTTATGCAACCCTCTGTCCCCTCAGCCCCCCCTTCCAACCCTAATCTCTTATCCTCTATTTTCCACTAGCGACAGTGGCGAGGATGGTTCTGACATATGGTATTTCTACCATTCTCCTTGTTACTTGAAAAAATATATATATATATATCGGTAATGGGAGAAAAGGACTTCGGTCCATGTCATGCCGACCTATTCTTCGAGAAAAGGTGGAGACACCCTCGGGAATAGGAGAGAAAAAAAAACATCAAAACAAGAAAAAAGAAAAAAAAAAGAAAAGAAAAAATGAGAAAAAAAACTATTATGTGAGAAAATGAAGAAATTCCCTGTCCTAGCAGGCCTCGTTCCAAGAAAAGGTATTTAATACCCTTGGGCGAGAAGCTGGCTGTGGAAAAGGGGGCAACACCCAGCAGTCCAAAAAGTGGATTCATCAATTGACATCCCTAGGATCCAGTTCCGAAGCTGCCTCCATTGGTACGCTGTGTCTTGTGCCTTTCTGCATAGCGTTTGAGAGTCCTCTAGCAGATGCTATGTCCTATGTAATACAACGTTCGATTTGATGGCTACCTCCCTAGGTACGCCTCTTCAACAACTGACGATGCGATCTTCATTGACAAACAATTGAGTGACGCGAGCTTTCATCCTAACAGGATGGGGAAGTGAGTATGGGTTGCCTTCTGTAACTATCAACAGAGAGCGAGACAGAGGGTGCGGCGAGTGACCAGTCTTTTCCCTTCCAATCAAATGAGAGGTGAGATGTGTGAATGGAGTGTTGCACGCACAGGATGGGCCTCTCAATGCACAAAGCACGATCTGTTTTTGTGCACTGCACCATAAGGCTCCCTGGCCTTCCTTCTCGCACCGTATGCCGGCACAGGGCAGGATGCACAGTTGCACCATCAAATGCACACAAGGCATACAACCTCTGCACAAGTGACCATGAGGATTACATCAATGGGTTTCAGGACATGGTTGCCCTATGTATCTTTCAACAGAGCGTAAGACAGAGGGTGGGCTGAGTGTGACTGGAGTTTCTTCAATCATTTACCGAGAGGTGAGGATTGCAGGACGTTATGACCTTTGGAGTCAGGTACTTTCCCATTTCCCTATGCACCCACGGGGTGGGTCTCTACCATCATCACAGGACACGCCACCCTATTCTGTACACTGCACTGTAAGGCTCCCTTGCCTTCCTGCTTGCACCTATGCCAAACGGGTTGGACGCACTAATGCACCATCAACTGTGCACCCTGGCATACTCCCTCTGCGCCATTCCTTTGTCGCTTCCTAAACCGGGGTGTGAGACATGGGTTTTCATCTTGCTTTCCTCGAGTGATATTAGTAATGGGGCGAGTGACTGCTCTTTCATTCCATATGAGTAATTGTGCGTTGAGTGCAACATTCCTCATCATCGATGAATTTCCTACAATTTCTTCAACTAGCTACCTCCCTAGGTGCTACCGCGTGGTCCTTACCACGACGGATGTGTGCTGTGAAGATGCCTTGGTACCTCCTGCAACAGCCGACAACGATAGTGGACGTGCCATCGACAGTCAACCTTGATTCTCGATAATATGGGCCAAGTTTTTCTAACCCTACACCTTCTGTTGTCAGTGACAATCATGTTTTAAGTGTGGGGACGTTAGCGGTTGGTCTGTTGAGTGGTCCTAGGTCCCTATTGCTCGGTTAACCTTGTCCGTTAAGGTCTTAAGTGTGGGGACGCGTCCCTGCGCGTCTACATTGCATACCCCTCTGCATATGCCTCATCCTGCTAATGTCTCTATGCCATGACTTGCTTTTACCCTGCTGGGGTCCCTTCCCCACCCACTCGTTCATTTTTCACCCACCCTCGGGGATGTTCCCTTGCAGTTTTCCTTTATTCCTTGATTTTGCTGTACTGCCATGTGCGCGTACCCTATGTTCACCGAAATCCACATCCAACCTTATAGCCCTATTCATCCATTTGAACTGACCATTTTTCCTTTTTACCAACCCCTGTTCCGACATCCGGTTCTAAAGTTAGTAATTTGTGAAGTATTTTGCGTACTTTGGACGGTTTTTCATGTGAACGCGCTTTTCTTGTTTTTCGGAACCGTGATCTCACGTCATAGCCCTGCCAATCACTTTCTCCCTAGCATTTTTTCCTTTTTACTCCGTGTCATTTTGATGTACGGTTTGTCCCATATTAATTTTTGCAGTTTCTCGAGACTTTTTCGTGCGTCTTTTTGACATTTTTCCATGTGAACCTACCCTGTTTGCATCGGAATTCCAATTTGATTTGACAGCCGTGTCCACCGTACCTTCCCTCACCTTTTTCCTTTTTCCTCCACCCTCTTTCGGCTTCTTGATTATTAATTATTAATTTTTAAATGTGTTTTTGAGTGTCTTTTTGGTGTTTTTCGCATATGAACCCCCCTACTTCCGCCGGACCTGCGTTCTAACATGACAACCCTGTGCCACCCCTTCCTGCGGACCTTTTTCCTTTTTACTACACGTCATTCCGGCAAGCGGTTCGTCCAATATTAATTTCCGATTCCATTTTTGGGTCTATTTTTTGGGTTTTTCCTATGTGAACGCGTCTTATCTCAGTCGGAACCGTGTTTTGACATGAAAGGATTGTTGGGCACGTGCTTCTACACATTTTTCCTTTTTCCCACACTTTGTTCTGATGCACGGATCTTTCGATATTAATTTTCGTTTGCGTTTTTGGACCCGTTTTTTGTGTTTTTTGCATGTGAACGCCTTGTCTTCCCCCCAGAACCACCGTTGCACTTTTTCCCTGTCTTCTCCCTGCCGTCTTGCCCAATTTTTGTTTTTACGACATTTCGTTTCAATGCCGGGATTGTGAGATATTAATTTTTCCTTGTTTATACGTGTTTCGCGCTACTCGTCCCACGCGTGAACGCACCCATTTTCGATTTCACGTGTTTCCACATGTCTCGGTCGCGTCCGCGTGCCCCGTACCGACATCCCGGCGCCATTCTGATTCCATCACGGCAAATTTTTTTACCCCGCCCCGCGCGGGACGGGGGCACGCCTTTCTTTTATTTTAATTAATTTATTCATTTTTTAAATTATTTAATTAAATTTTTCCTCCATCCCTGCCCCCCATGGGCACCCTCCCCTCTCTCCATCCCCCTCTCTCTCCTCCTTATCTCTCTTTTCTTTTTGATTGTTTCTTTTCTCTCTCCTACCCCTCCCTCTCTCTCCCCGTAACTTCCCCTCCTCCTCTGCTCCCTCCCACTCCCTCTTCTCCTTCTCCCCATTCATCCTCTCCATCCTCCTTCTTCTCCCTACCCTCCTCTTCTTCCTTCCCCCTCCCTCTCTCTCCCTTCTCCCCCCATCACCTCCTCCTCCTGCTACCTCCCATCAGCATCGTCCCTCCTTTCTCCACTTCTCCCTCCACCACCGCCTGCACACGCCCTCCCTTCCCCCCAACAGGCGCTTCCCTTCCTCCCAGCGGGGGCGCTCCCCTCCACCACCGCCTGCACACGCCCTCCCTCCCCTTCCAGTGGCCCCTTCGCTGCCCAGACCCGCTAGCCGCCGCCTGGGTGCTAACAACCGCCGCCACCTGCTGTGGCCGCCTTCCGCCCCCGCCCCGCCTGGCTGGTCGCCGCCTGTCGTCCTGTGGCCACCTTCCGCCCCCGTTCCCCCCAATCCCAATCCACCCCACACCCCACCCCCACAGGCCCCCATTCCCTCCCCAATCCCAACCCACCCCACACCCCACCCCCACAGGCCCCCATTAACTCCCTCCCATAAGCCCCCTTCCCCCCAATCATCCACACCCCCTCAATTACACAAATCCCCCCATAAGCCCCCCTTCTCACCCTCTTTCCCCTACCCCCCGTAGAGACATTTAAAAAAAACAAAAACAAGAAGAAACCCGCAGAAACCCCTCTTAAGCCCCTGATCCCCTGTCACACGCAAGGTGTGTGTGTGCGCGGAGTTGTATGTGCGTGTTCATGATCGTGGGTTCGTGCGCGCTTCGCGGCCGTTCACGAGCGGGGACGCGCGTTCGCTTGTCCGTGCGGTGGTGTGCACCAGCCAGCTGTTCACACGCAGCTGACATGCAATCCATTCTCGGGTATATATTCCCGAATTTTTAATTTCCAAACCCGAAAAACCCTAAAAATACATTTAAAAATTTAAAATTTCATTAAATATCAATTAAAATCCAAAATAATTACAGAAAATTCCTTAAAAAATTTCCCAATATTTCTACAGTCAATTGAAATATTTTTCCAAACTGAAAATATCAAAAAAAAAATTCTAAAATTTCTAAAAGCAAAAATTCTTTCAAAAATACATACAAAATGAGCAAAAATTCATTAAAATTGGTAAAAATACCAATTTAATTGCAAAAAAATTCTTGAAAATCCCATCAACTTCTTTGCTTATTTTTGGAATATTTTCCAAGTTGAAAATGCTGTGCCAATTTATTCCAATATTATTTAATGGCAAAAATGCTTCATTAACTGCCTAAATTCATGAAAAATCCTCTTTAATTCCAAACACAAGTTGAAAAATCTGGAAAAATCCAGATACGTTGGTTACACATGGTGGATTGATGCTGAAAATCTTCAACATTTTTATATGTGTTTCATTGTCAAAATTTTGCCACAAAGATCACCAAAAACACGAAAAAAAAACATTACAACAAACAAAAACACATAAAAACCAAAATACACAATCAACAATACACAACATTATATATATATATATATATATATATATATATATATATATATAAGCCTTCAATCATCCAAACAAATTCATATACACTAATCTTGTTATGTCGTGTGTCCAATTATTTTCAGTTCGTGGTTTTTCTTTTTGGATTGTTGACCTACATTTTGGGGATTGAGACGTGCGCATTCATTGCATACACATACACCCACTTTCATGTATTTTTCCTTTTTTTTTTTTTTTTTTTGCTATCCCAAACTTCACGCTTAATTTTTAACATGAATCCTAAACACCACCATGGCACGTGCGCTCGCGCCAAACACACCTTTTTCTAATTAAAATCAACCAGCCATTCACTTAGCACATGCTACGTGCGTTTCAGAGGCACCTTAATATTTTTAATAACAATGAACCAGCTGTCACAAGAGCACGCGCTAGCAAAAAAGCGCTCCACATCACCTTAATTTTTAATAAATGAATTTGCATTTAGAGACCCAGTCTGGGTATCGAAGTCCGGGTTGCGTTAAAGCACCGTTTCAACTTAATAATTTGTATTTAAAATTTTAAGAAGGAACCGCCGTTTTCTTGTTAAAGTTTAACACTTAATTAAAAATTCATCCATTTCTTAATAATTCATAAAATGAACCATTAATTGAATTAATTCCCCCTCACTGCACTTATTCCCCTTTTTAATAAACTCGCTTCGTGAGATGGATACGTGCAGTCTTCGGAGTTGTCTCCATGGTCAAACCTGATTATCAAAGTTGTGGTCATGATATGTGTGGGTTGTTGTTATGTTTTGGTTCAGTTTCTTTGATACGATTACGGGTACGGTGTGTAGTTTTTTTTCTTCTTTATTGCCTGATACGGGGATTTGGGTGTTTGCATGTTGCATCGCATGAAGCTTTCAGTCGCATATGTGTAGAGGTCATGTCGAATTTTTTATAGGCTGTGGTTTGCTTGGGGATAGTTGGTCAAGTCACGTTTTACCACCTTGGTTGATATCTTATCCTTGGTTTTCGTCTATTGCTTTGCAAGCATTCTCTTTGTTTGTCTGTGTTTGTGGTGTGTGTATAACCATCTGAATGGTGTCCTCTCATACTCCTCCCCCGATCCAATATGTGCCTTTGGCTTTACATGATTATTCTTTGTTACTGGATTCGGACGTTGTCGCTAAAGTGGGCTTGTCCAAGTTCGTGAGCCTTTCTTTCCCACTGGTTCCAAATGATCCTACCATTTGTGACGAGTTTTTAACCTCTTATAGTAAGAGGTTTGGACTAGTCCGTGGCACTACTGTTCTTCTGACACCAAAGAGTCTAGGCAAGGCTCTTGGTCTGCCATATCGTGGGGAGCCTGTCCCTGCTGCCAGACAGTTGTTCACCAATGATGATATTTTGAAGCTGTTGCAGAAGCAAACTCAAGATGTTCTTGATCCGAAGAAGGTCATTACCACGTCAGGAGTCGGTGTCTCCATGATTTCCAATCCCCTATGGAAACAACTATGCCAATTCCTTCAGGACAGGTTCATGCCTGCAAAATCCCCATCTCATTATCTTTCCAAGGAGTTGTTTACAGCTTCACGAATGATTTTGAAAGGCATAACTATTGATTGGAGTACCTACCTCCTCTCCAAGATGGATCACCACTTTATCCGAGCTACTCGAGGAAATGTGACTAATGTTACATTTGGGTCCTTCCCCTATGTCTTCTTGCTACATGCTGCCCCTGCAAAGGAAGTTCCTTTACCTCCAATTGATCCTCCAGAAGTTCCTCCTCCGCCTCATAATGAAGATGATGATGTGATAATTGAGGATGATGGTTCTCCTCCTCCCCTTGTCATTCAAAGAAAACGCCTCAAGAGGGTGGCTGAGTCAGTGCCTATTCCTCCTCCTCCAGTTCCAACGATAGTTCCTGCCCAGTCTTGCAGCACCTTGCCTGCATTCCTTCAGACGCCAAATCTTTTCAGAGCCCATAGAGACGGGATGCTAGAACTTACTATTCCTTCTGTTCACTGTCTGGTAACAGGAAATGCTATTCCGTTCCTGTGCAAGGATATCCAGAGTTCTATTGAACTTTTGATGACTGCCTGTATCCAACAATTATATTATTCATTTTATGATGAAGTTCAGCAGTCTAAGGAGGAACTGAATAAGACCAATACTGAGTTAGCCTCTGCTCAAGAGAAATTCTCTGACATTTGTACGCAAATGGAGCAGCAGAGTAAGCTCATGGATACTCAGAAAGCTGAAATCTCTAAGTTACAGAAGGAGAATCAAGAGATGAATGAGGTGATAGCTGCCCAAGCAGAGAAGTTTAAATCCACCACAGCTATCTTAGACCAGAGCAATGCTCAAATCCAGCAACTCAAAGATCAATTGGCTTAGTCTCGGTCTAATACACAGAGTCCTGTGCAACCAGTTTCTCTTTTATTCCCTGCAGACTTGGCAGCTCTTCAGAGACAGGCTACATTATGTTCCTTATTTCAGGCCAAGGTGGAAATATTGCAATCTTGCATGGATTTATTATGGTCTTCTTTTGAGCAGTATCAAGAATATGTTTCACCAGATCATTCATTTTTTGTCCATGATCAACAATAGAAGTTGGCCTTCTATATAAAACTTTCCACGATGGATTTACATATTCCAGAGGATGGATGGAGTGGGGCCTGGTCATCTGATTTGCTGATAGAAGTAGTGAGGATGGTTTTTGAAGACTCTGTCACTCCAGATACAATGCTTCTGTCCTATATGTATTTGAGGGGTGATTTACTAATTCTAGATGATGAAGATCTAGCTTGGTATGTCGGAGATGTGGTATTGCAAGCTTCTTTGTATGTTTGACATTTGGAGTTGAGGATTGATGAGATGTTCCAGGGATATTCTTCAAAGGTGGCTGAGTGTCCTGAGTTTTCGTGGCACACTATGGTTGATACTGTCATTTTGAATCACCGTCAGGTCAAAGCTTCAGCTCATGCCCAGAACATTAACCAAATGAGGGTGGATCTTTTAGCCTATCTCTCCAACCAACCCCCATTTGATACTTCTTTCTTTGAAGCCTATCATCCTAGATCAGCTTTAGGTCCATCCTTACCATGCCTAACTCATTATCAACAAATGGCTCATAGGTATGATGCTTATATTTCCCTTTTTCAATCTAACCCAAAGGTCATTTTACCCCTTCTTTTCCAACCTCAAGGATCTCCTCAAATTCCTATATTTACCCATTGTTCTTTTATTGAAGATCGAGTTTTTCTACCTCCTAATCCTTGTCCTTCCCCATCCCCTGACATTCTATCAACTTTTTCTACTTATCTTTTAACGCCTTTCTTAACTGAATCTCCTCAATTTTCAGCAAATCCATCTTTAATCCATACTTCATTTTATGATTTTGCCTATCCATCGCTTCATCCTCTTTCATTAGTCCCTCTTCCGTCTCCTAACACTTCTATTCCTAATCCTTCTCAGTTGGTTAGTGGGTATCAAGGTTTTGATCAGAAGATTCTTCGAAGAAGAGACTGGAGTTCAAATGATTCCCTTACTGGACCTCAAATCAATTGGCCATTGATCCCAGGAGAATGGATAAGTGCTAGTCAGGCTTATCAGAATTATTTGCATTTTGCTCAGCAATATTCTCAGTCTGCAGATCCTTCTGTGTGCTTAACTGCTCATTTTACTTGGTACCTGGCGTATATGCATAGGCATTCCCATAATGATTCAAAATCTATTCCAAAGTTGTCCATGAATGTCAATGTGAGCATTGATTCCCAGCAACTGGATGTCTTGTACTTTCATGCCCTCTGTTTGCCTAGCAGATACCTCATCTTGTTGGAAAGGATGTGCTGCCTTCAATTCTTTCAGAATCCTCCCAAGACATTTGTAGATGAATCCTTGTCTATGGATCGTTTTCGAAATCACCAAGCCTTCAAAAGGGATCATCTCCATTGATACCTTTGCAATGTATTGTGGATGATTTTTAATGATAAATCTCTCTTTATGGAGGAGTCATTCAGATGGTTGTGTTGTGTGTAGTGTTTGTGTTGTGGGTTAATTTATGTGATAAGATCATAGTAGTTGCCTATTCGATTTGCTTTCGTGCGAGCTACATTTTTGGAGAATTGCGGTGATGGTGTTGCTGGTTGGATAGTTGAAGATGCTGATGCAGAAGAAGAGACCTCTTATATCCTTTACAAGTTTGTTGTGATTTCTAGTTTGATAAGAAGTGTTTGTCAAGAATCGCGTGGTGGGGGGACTTGCTCAAGATGCTGTGCCGAACACACACAGAATGCACAAGGAGAAGCTCACTCAAGAGACAAGAAGAGAGATGAAGGCCAAAAAATTTTCTTGCTGATTTCTTCTTCTTCTTCCACACACTTTACAATATACACAAAGTATAGATAAGATACAACATAAAGGAAAGTGGCCTACTAAGTCAATCAATGCATAACCGACTACAGTAGTCGACTGGCACTATAACTATGCCAGCTATAAATAGGTGTAACAACCTGAATATAATAAGTAATGAGTCAATGGCCATGTGAGAGTCATAATGATCACCGACGTGCTAAGTGTAGACGTGTATACCCATCTAACCAGAAGGTCCATCATCAATGTCCGCATGTGTTGAGATTGTCATCTCAACACTCCCCCTCAAGCTCAACTGCATCTCTGCAACTCCAAGTAAGCTTCGAAACTTTCGAAGCTTCTCTGTACCCAATGCCTCCATGAAGATGTTAGCTATCTGATCTTGTGTGCTGACATACACCAAGTCAATCTCACCTTCTAGTACCTTCTCTCTCACATAGTGGTAGTGTACCTCAATATGTTTTGTCCTTGCATGGAACACAGGGTTCCTAGCCAACTGTATACTGCTCATGTTGTCACAATAAATGACAACTAGACCTTCCACCTGCACATCCAAATCAGCCATTAACTTTTGTAGCCATACTACCTCACATGCTGCATTAGTAGCACCTCTATACTCAGCCTCTATACTCGACAAAGCAAGCAACTGTTGCACTACCAAGAGAGAACATGTATCCGCTGGTAGATCTTCTATCAGACATACTACTAGCCCAATCTGCATCTGTGTATCCAAACACCTGTACATCTGTACCTGCCTCATAGAAAAGTCCATAATGTAATGTGGACTTCACATATCTCAATATGCGTCTAACTGCATCCAAATGTGGCTTTCTAGGTACTTGCATAAACTGACTCACAAGACCAACAACGTAGCTCAAGTCTAGCCTTGTAATGGTCATGTAGATCAAACTCCCCACTATCCTCCTGAACATAGTAGGGTCTTCTATCTCATCCCCAACATTAGCACTCAGCTTTACATTCTGCTCCAACGGGACTGAAAGTGGTTTGCATGCAGTCATACCATACTTGGACAACATATCCAAGCCATACTGTCTTTGGGAGAGCCATATACCATCATCACATCTGATCACCTCAATGCCAAGGAAGTACCTTAGCTCACCTAAATCCTTCATCTCAAACTTGTTCTTCAAACAGCCCTTGACTTTAGCAATCCCACTATCACTATCACCTGTAATAATCAAGTCATCCACATAGATGACTATGATGACCAAACCTGTATCTCCCTTTCTCACACATAAAGTGAGTGAACAGCATCAGAAACATAAAAGCCAATATTGACAAGATACTCTCTGATCTTGTCAGACCATGCTCTAGGTGCTTGCTTGAGTCCATAGAGTGCCTTCTTCAACCTGCACACATACGTGGAATGCTCTAAATCTTCATAACTTGCTGGCTGATCCATATACACTTCTTCCTGCAAATCACCATGCAAGAAGGCATTCTTCACATCCATTTGCTGCAACCTCCAACCTTTGGCTGCTGTCAAAGCAATCACACATCTGACGGTTTCCATCCTAGCAACTCGACTGAAGGTTTCATCATAATCTATGCCATATGTCTGGGCATAGCCTTTTGCAACCAACCTAGCTTTGTACATGCTAATAGAACCATCTGCATTGTGCTTAATCTTATAAACCCACTTACATCCAATAGCTTTCTTTCCCTTTGGCAATGATACTAGATCCCAAGTCTTATTGGCCTCTAATGCAGCCATCTCCTCATCCATTGCTACATCCCAATGAGCATGACCAACAGCCTCCTCAAAACATGTGGACTCAACATCCTCAACTAGTTTCACCATATAAGCATAATGGTGAGCTGCATAACCTTCAAAACCAAATCTTTTAACAGGGTATCTCACCCTGCTAGACCTGCGTACCACTGGATCACTCAATGGAGTCTTTGCATTAACGTATGCTCTCTGCACACGTGGAGTCCTCACTGAAGGAATGCCAAGCTCATCATCCAAGCTCTCTGAGCCACTGGAGTCTCCATCAAGAATTGCATCAATGCCATCTGACACTTTATTCTTTCCTTTGTCTTTACCTGTAGTGCTACTAGATGCACCTGAAGATGTAGAGGTACTCCTTAGTCTCCCAGACCAAGGACTACCAGATGATGTCTCTGGTCCACTAAGAGTTCGTGATTCTTGCTTTTCAGCCAGCACATGAGTGTCATGATCATCATCGTCATCCAATGCATCACCACTAGATGCATACCAACTGCTCATTTCATCAAAGACGACATCCCTGCTCACTCTAAACTTACATGTGACAGGGTTATAACAGCGATACCCTTTTTGTTCTAAAGAGTATCCAATAAAGACACACTTTTCAGCCTTTGGATCCAGTTTCTTCCACAACTCATCTGGCACATGAACATACGCAATGCAGCCAAACACTTTCAAGTGTGATACATCAAGCTTCTTGCCAGTAAAACATTCTTCAGGAGTCATACCATGAACTACAACTGTGGGGGTTCTATTCATAATATAAACAGCAGTATGAAGAGCCTCAGACCAGAAATGCTTAGGCATATTCTTTTCAGCCATCAAGGCGCGTGCAACTTCTGCAATATGCCTGTTTTTCCTTTCTACAACCCCATTTTGCTGTGGGATATGCGTGCATGTGAACTGTCTCTTTATCCCATGAGACCTCAGAAAATCACTGAACTCATTCGAGAGGTACTCTCCCCCTCCATTTGACCTCAAGAACTTTATTTTCAAGCCTGTTTCTCTTTCAACTGCTGCCTTGAAAGTTCTAAAGTGCTCAAAAGCTTCACTGCAATCTGAGATTTTTGCTCGACCCTGCTTCCGGTGCCTCCACAGGCACTATCCAAGAGAGAGAGTGGAGGAATGGGAGAGCTTCTTACCCGTGGCTTGCTTGCTCGAACCTTGCTTCTTCTCCTTCACTTCAGCCTTCAAAATCAGCCTCTCTTAGTGGCGCGGCTCTGATACCATGTCAAGAATCACGTGGTGGGGGGACTTGCTCAAGATACTGCGCCGAACACACACAGAATGCACAAGGAGAAGCTCACTCAAGAGACAAGAAGAGAGATGGAGGCCAAAAAAATTTCTTGCTGATTTCTTCTTCTTCTTCCACACACTTTCCTTATACACAAAGTATAGAGAAGATACAACATAAAGGAAAGTGGCCTACTAAGTCAATCAATGCATAACCGACTACACTAGTCGACTGGTGCTATAACTATGCCAGCTGTAAATAGGTGTAACAACCTGAATATAATAAGTAATGAGTCAGTGGCCATGTGAGAGTCATAATGACCACTGACGTGCTAAGTGTAGACGTGTGGACCCATCTAACCAGGCGGTCCATCATCAATGTCCACATGTGTTGAGCTTGTCATCTCAACAGTGTTAATGTATAAAGGGTTTTCCTTTCGTTGTATTCTTTATATCAAATACAGGTTATAAGTTATGGTCGTGGTTGGATGGACTGTTTTTGAAGATTTATTGAAGATCAAAGTTGAGCTCTTGAATGAACTTGTATTCCCTTTTTCCTGGGTCACGAGGACGCTTCCTTATTAAGTGTGGGGATATGTTGAGTGTTGAAATGACCTATTTTTTGGTTGATATTTGTTGTTTTTGAGAGCTAAATGGTTGATTTTATGAGATGATTGATTGGTTTGAAAGTGGTTTGAGAGTGTTTTGGATAGGTTGAAATGGTTTTATTAAGCTCATGATGTTTATTAGTAGAGATGTGAAGTTCTGTTGATGTTCTGATATGTTCTGTTTGGTCCTGATAGCTTCTGTTGAGCTTTTGTTTTGTTCTGTTTTCTCTATGTATAGAAGGATGGAGTATTGATTGATAGGATTTGAGATTTTTTGAAAGCTTATTAAGTGATTTTTGATGGTTTGGAATGGTTTTGGTATGAGTTATGTGGTTTTGATGCTTTCTGTTGACCTTCTGTAACTTTCTGTTGAGCTTCTGTGAGCCTCTGTAGACCTTCTGTATGCTTCTGTATGTGTTCTTGTGGATGAGAGTATAGCTTGGGAAAGTTTTATAGCCTTGGAAAGAGGTGAATACAAGTGCAAAAGAGCTAAAAGAAGTCAAAGAACTAGCTGCTGAAGACTCAAGTAAAGACTGGAGTGAAGTGACAGTGGTGAGCTATGAAAAGACATTGTAGTGGCTCTGGTGCCTCTTTATATCCGACATACCCCTTGGGACGTGCATCCACGACCTAAGAAGGATTATTGAGAGTGATTATGAGAGTATTGTAGTGAGGATATGATGTACTATTGATGGAGAGAGAGAGAGAGAGAGTCAGAGATAGTCAATTCTATCAAAACAATGTGATTGTATATGAGAGATTGAGAGAGAGAACTATGAAGACATTGAAGATGAATAATATGTGATTGATTTCCATTCAAAGATGGTGTATTCCTTTTTGTTCTTTGTTCTATTGATGGATTTTATGAAGATGTTGAAGAATATGGTTGATTCTATCAAATCCGTGGGAGATATCTACTATGATGCTGTGTGAAGAATTGTTGTTTTCTTTGTTTTGATGATCAAAAGAATGAAATAAAAGCTTGTTGATGTTACAAGATAGATTTTCTTGCAAGAGAATTCCCTTTTCTTTGGTGTTCCTCTTGGGGCTCCAGTGGAAGTGACCCAAGGGGAGTTGCTGCGACAAAATACACTGTAAAAATGGCTCCAAAGATAAAGATGTGAGGCACATACGCGGGAGCATCCAACCCGAGGTCACGCGTGGACAACACTACAAGTCCTCATGTCTAGGTTCCAATTGTATTCTCGCATGAAAGGGATGCGTTAAGCGTGATGATCTTTAGAGAAATTTAAATGCATTTATTCATTCTTTTTACAAAGCTTAGTGCATGCCAATTAATTGAAATTGCTCGCACTCCCGTCAACAAGGGTAGTTGCAATCTTCTTGAACGTATAATGCATAACTTAGAAGATGATATCATGCTAAGAAGGATAGAGCTTATATCGCATGTTGCTATGGGAGCTTTCGCTCAACCGCCAAGACCCACGGACCGCTTATTGTTTCAAGTGTTCCAAGCCAAGCACTAATGGCTACCTCTCACATAGCCGACGCGCCATCCATATCTATGGGTGTAGTGAGCTTACCTCCATGCCATTCGTGTTACCTCCTCTCCTATGCACTCCGGTAGCTCCATGATCCAAGTGCAAGTTTCAAGCAAGCTCCATCCTCCCGCTCCAAGCTCCACGCTCCATTGCTGCGAGCAAGATAAGAGAAGAGAAGAGAGGAGAAGATGGAGAGCTTCTCCACCCCACAGTCCCTCACCCTCACACACTCACTCCCTCACACTCTCACACTCCCTCTCTCAAGCACAAGCTCAAGCAAGCAAGAATAAGAAGAAGAAGAAGAAGAGGAGAACCACTTTTTGCCACACACAAGAATGAGCTTCTCATTCACTTTTCAACTTTATATACAAAACCCTAAATCCCTTTTGGGCAGTCATCCTCTTTTTTACATGGCCAGCCGTAGCCTAGGCCCTTTTTCCCATTGTCCTTCTATCTTCCTAGCTTTCTTTCCACCGCCCATCTACATTTACAATATGCACGGGTGAGAGCCCGGCGCTCCTTGAATTAAACCATGATGCGCTTGCACTCTTTTACAAAATTTTTGACTTGCGCTTTTCCTTGTGCGCCTTTGTCTTCCATTTCTTTATGCATTGGTCTTTTTCTTTGTCTTCTGTTTTAGCTTTCCGAATTTTCCACCGCCTTTCACTCTTTTACAAGATTTCAAGGTGCGCCTTGGTATTTTAAAATGCACCTTTCCCCTTTTGCAGTTGCCTTGGACTTTTTAAGGTTGCCCTTGCGCTTTTGGCCTTTTCTCCTCTTCTTTCTTCAGTCGAGCTACCTTTTTTCCACCTTTGCCTTGTGTCTTTTTTATTTCCTTTTTCTTTCTTCGTGTTGGGGTTAACATTACCCCCCTCCTAGACGAGTGCCAATCCCATGGCACTCTGCGTCGAAGGAAGCATGCGGAGCTTACACTGAAGATGTGGGTGGAAGGGTTGTTTTGGTTTGCCTTGGAGGGGGTCTTATGTTGGTGCGGAAGAAGGGCGTTGGTGGTACTGTGCTGTTCCGATTGGCTGGTGATATGACTATTGTAGGTGGCGATAGGGCTATTCTTTGTTGGGAATGGCCACTCATGGCTAGCACGGGGTTTGGTGTGCGTGGGATGCTCATGGTGGATCCTGCTCGTCATGATTTGCTGGTGGTTTGCATGATGAAGTAAAGGACAAGAGTTCAGAGTTGAGTGTTGATGTAGAGCTGACAGCGCTTTCGTTGGAGTCTTCAATACCTGCAATTGGAAAACCTCTCAGGTGGTCTCTCCCTAAGGGGTAGTGCTAGTCTTCGTAGCATGCACAAGTCATATTTGGATTAGTTTGGGAGACAGGTTGAGAACTCTAAGCAAGCCGGGAGTATTGTCCTGCACTTGAGGTGTATAGACTTTGGTGTAGATATTATGTGAGTGCTCGTGCATACTTAGATATTACGTAGGTATAAGACTACGGCCTGGTTTCTCATAACGTCGTGTGGATGAAGCAAAGTGGTTTATGATAGAAAGAAGTACGCGTGAAGGTGTGTGCAACATATTGTGCATTGTGATTGCACGACGTAGCAGAATAGAATCTAGGGATAGTGTACTATCCTTAGGTGGTAGACATGGGGCCGGTGCGATGAGGACGGTGTACTGTGCATGGCCATTCATGCGGTGCATGCCCCAATTGATTGCCATGGTTTTAAGGCAGAGTGTAAGAGGGAATTGTATGAATGGTTCAAGGTGACAGGTCTAACCACATGCGAGACAAGCTCCCTAGGGCTGTCCTACCCTTGATGTGCCCTGAACTATTGTGGGTGATGCTAGGGGGCTAAGGGACTAGGGACGGAGCCAGTCGAACAAGGTCACTGGACACACCTAATTTGAGGACCCCTAGGTGCGGTGCAATGATCATGGGTGCTTTTTTATTTTTTCGTTCTTTTGTTTTCATCTCTTTTTTTTTTTTTTGCCATAGTACAACCATTGCAATATGCAGAGGCTATGAGCCTTTCAATGGGTTGGGACATGTCAAACCTCGAAGGCTTAGGAAATGGATATGACCGTGATGATTTTGCCCTAGCCTAGTTGTTAGGGGAGTCATTGTTGCGATATCAGTGCGATTGCAATGACACCCATTGTGAGCTCACTGTAGAACTTGGCCCAAGAAGAGAGTGTAGCCCATGACTATGCGTTGGTTCGTGCGATGTGGACACTTGCAAAGGTGATTGTTCGCATTCAGCAGCATGGCTTTATTGCGGTTCATGCACAGTTGTTGGTTTTGCGGTGACCCAGGTGTTGAACATGTTTGCACGAAGACTTGTGTTACCCTACATCCACTTGTCACTTCGTGAGAGCACATGCTTGATTTTGTTAAGTAATTCAACAGATGCAGTTATGTTAAGACATGACTTTTTGAAATGCTATGATGTTAATTGCAATGCCCATGTGATTACTTGTCAAAGACGTAGCATACATTAGCGAAAGGTAGAAGAAGTTGTACAAGTGGGGAGTTGCCCTTTTACCCATCAAAAGACAAAAAGTTGTTTCCTGATAACTTGTCAAGCTACTTGTATATCATAGGGGCTTAGTCGATTTGTACTAGGCAGGGTGAGTCCGATTGGTTAGGCAACTAGGGTGGTGCTGGTGCGGGGACTCCCGTGAGGTTGGGCAGGGCACATGTCGGACGGGACATGAATGGTGTAGTCGCGGGCTACCACCATTTCCAAAATGCCTTTAAATAATTCATTGAACTCTTCCCTGTCTTAGGCCGCCTTTTCTGCCCTTGAGCATCTGGTGCTTGAGCATACGTGGGGGGTTTGTGCAACTGGTGTTGCCACGTCTTACACGCTTCCTTGAGCTTCGACCTTCCTGGTCTGAGGATTCTTCGGCCTTCGTCCAAGGCGGTGTCACTTAGGTCCTCGTCTCTTTGCATATCTTTTGAGAGTCGGCACGTAGCGCACTGGCAGAGGGGCGTGTGCTGCATGTTGCTATCATCCGCGAAGAGCGTCTCTGCAAGCCAGTTGCCCGTGGTTCTCCATGTTTTCCTTGTGGGGGGGCTGCAAGATGCAACCCAAGGGTTAGGCCTTGATACGGGATAAGATCGTTCGCATGGGAGGGATTTCAGTGTGGGTTATCAAACGCATATGACTAGAAGAGGAGAGGTGGAACGTGATGTGCTCGTTGTAGCGGAATGGGCCTCGTGATGATGTTGACTTAGCCTCCCGCCATTAGCAGATCTTGGCTCACGCCGAGTTACATCGGCTGGTGGTCATGGATTTGGGGCAGGGCTCATCCTTGGAAGGATGGACCGGAAAGGGAAAGGTGTATAGAAAGGGACTACACCCTGCTTACATCATCAAAGATGTTGGTTAGGGTTTCCACGATGGCAATGTGGGGTGCATGCCCTTCGCCGGAAGGTGGAAATGGTCATGTGAGAGGGGGACCGACGAGTCTAGCCTGTTGGTCCCAACTCTTCTGTCTACGCTTGAATATTATTGCTTGTGTGTGTTGATAGTATCTATACAGGGTGACACAAAAATCATTGTTTATATATATACATGTTTACGAATCCATGTCACTTTACGAGGATAGAAACCAATTGCAGAACTCGGGATTGTACTGGAGCGTGGCACACGCACCTAGCACACGTGGCAGCTTACTCGATATCGATAGATATTTTGCCACATTGAGTAGCATGGAACCTTGTTTGAGTCTACTGGCAGCATGTAGCTCCTCCTCAGTGAGAACCTTATCAAACAGCGAGTCCTCTTGGCTAGGTTCAGCTAAGTCTGTACCCCGAATGACAATCAGCACTCGAAGGGAGGTTGGTGCCACATAGGTGGGGTCTCTTTGAGACCGCCATTTGGCCAATTGCTCCTCAGAGACTGTCATGATCTAAGCTCCTAGTTCAGCCATTGCAACACGATTTTCACACCAACACTATTCAAACTGACTTCGGCCCTCTGACAATCGCTTTAGTTGCTCTATCTCTAAGAGACTTGGTTGGCAGAGTGTATAATTGAATGTGACAGTTAAGCACAGTTCGTCGGCTTCCTTGCCCGAGATGAGTAGCATGCGTTCATGCAGGATCCTGCTATAGTGCTCATCAATATGTTCTTGCTCTTCCCAAGATAAGGGAAATGGCAAGTATTCTCGGAGCTGCTCTTTAGGGAATGCATGCATGTCTGCCAAGACATAGATATGTGCGAACACCTTGAGCTTGGCATCCAACTCAGTTAAGCATTCGGTGACACTTCTACGTTCAACAAGGGCTTGCTCGATTGCCATTTCATGCAAGGTTCTAGGAGTTTGCCTGGGCTTTAGCGTAGCTGGGGGCTCATGCCTGGATGAGCAGGATCGGTCCACGCTAGGATGTCTGACACTCTTGGGGTTTCCATGTTTCTCCTGAGGCTTTGTTGTTGCATCATGGTTTTCCTTGGATGTGACTGGTATAGGTTTGTCACCCTGTTGTGACAGCATTATATCCATTCTTGACTGGTCAATGCAGGTTCTATTGTCAATGGATTGAGTATTGTAAGCAGCCATTGATGGTAACGATTGTTTTGATTTTTCAGAGCACACGGATGTGTTTGATGTTTCACCGCTATTAGGAGAGGCGTCAATGGGTTCATTGGTGGGTGGACTTAATGCTTTGTTTATCAACTCTCCAGCGCTCTTTGTCTCAATGTTCTTGGGGTCCACAACCACCTGCAACTATTGTTGTTTTCACTGCTTCCTCCTCTTTTTCTTGGTCAGTGAAGGTGCATCTCCCAACATCTCAAGTCCCAGGACTAGGTCAACTATTGTTGTGCTTGGTTGGGCCTTAGCATTTCCTGTCTCTAGGGTGTCCTCACGGGTCGTAGACGTGGCTTGCTGACTAGCCTCGCCAGGTTGTGAGGGTACAATCGTCTCCCTGTTGGAAGAATCTAGCTCTTCAGCCAATTCCCATGTGTTTAACTCCTCTAGCCCAGGCTTTAGGCTCTTTGGAAGTGCTAGAGTTGTTAATGAAGTTGGTTGTGACACCTCCTTCACAGATAAACTACTAAGGGCACGTTCCACAAGGGGCATTGTCACGGACAAGGGCTATGACTGTTGTGATCCCTGATTTGAAGTACTAGCAGCTAGTTCGGTGGACTTGCTACTATTGGTGGATTGCGGTGTCCGGTCCTTAGGGCGATCGGAAGCGGACACGTCTTTTGTTGCCCTTTGAGCATTCATCTACGTAGATGATCTGGTCACATTGGGTTGCACAGGCATATCCTTGGGCCGAGAGCTACGGCTAGTGTCATGTCCCCCCTCTTGGATATGTGGAATCTTTGATGGAGATAGAAGTTGGGAGTGAGCAGCCGCCATTGACAATCACTGTTGTGCTTCATGTGTCCGTTTGGAAAAAGAGGATGTAGGAGATCTAGGACTCTTAGGTGGACTTGGCACTGGCTGAATGGTTTGCTCGTGATTGTTAGACAATTCTGTCATTAGCTTTGTTGAGCAATCAGCCTTATCATGAGCGACGTTGTGCCTGTGGTGCTCATTACACTCTTGGGAATTCAAAGGCTCCTTGGCCACTAGTGGACCTCGTGCACGCTTGACGATTACCTCTGATATCTGCTTGCTAAGCGAGGTAGGCTGAGGATCTAATTTTTGATAGGTCCTATTAAGCTTCTTGATTTCAATCGTGAGGGCCTCAATCGCTCCAATATTTTAGGTTCGAGACTTGGATTTTCGTTTAGGTTTCCTCCTACGCCTCTTTGATTTTGACATAATTTGGGCTTCTGGCAGAGGTGGTTTAGCAGGGGGTTTTGGTACCCAAATCCATCGGTTGCCTACATAATACCCTTGAGCACAAAGCAATGCCTTGGAAATCCATCGAGGCGTTGTGCTAGCTCTCCATCGATGCCTTCATCTATAAGTCTTGGGCTTCTTTCGTGGTCTTCTATGATATCTGCATATCCCAATTCTATACTTGGCCTTGTCTCCTGACCTTTTTGTTTCAAGTATGGCCTCACTCACTAGTTCTCTCCGTTCAACCTGAGCTCGCGTCAACTCCTCCCACCACTCCTTGCTCTCATTACTAGGCTTGCCCTTTACGTCAGTGCCTTCCTTGCCTTTCCCTTGAGGTTCGATAAGGTCACCCTTGCTAAAGGTTGTGACTATCCTCACACCCGGTAGTGTCAAGTGTATCCTCTGAGCTACGTAGTCAGCCTCACATTTGGTCGCCCTTTTGAAGGGCCTTCCCAGGAGGGTTTCCTTACCATATTTAGCACCATTTGGAGGAACATGAAATGGGATAGGCAAGCTCTTAGTTTCAATTGTTGCAAGGATATTGCACTTCCCTATGAGTGCTTGTGGAGGTCCCCCATAAGGGCTAAGAGTTGCATTAGTCGGTGTCAGCTCTGGTTGGCCTAGTAGGGTCCATGCCTCATAGGTCAAGACATTAAAATTTGCTCCTTCATCAATCAGAGCATCGATAGTATGCTCTCTTTTTGCGATGAGTTTGACCCTAAGATAAGCAGGTGGTACTATGTCTTCATCTTTCGGGTCTTGGCTTGTAAATTTAAGCCTTTTGACAAATGCCCTTGAGTCCCCAACTGCATGACCAGATGTGGATTCTCCACTGATGTCTTGGCTCCTCAGTGCCGTGCTATTCAAGGAGCATCTATTGTCAGGACTATTGTATCTAGTCATTCTCGCTATTGTAGCTTGATATTGTTGCTCTCCGCTTTGACTAGATGCAGTCTGAATGTAACACGTATGTGTTTCTGCAGTGTGGCCTTTTTGCCCTTGTTGGCTAGATTGGCCCATTGAGGTTCTAGGGTCTCTATTTCTCTCGGTCTGGGCATGGGCTTTTGGTTGCCCTTTCGTTAGTGAGAATCCATGTTCATGTAGGGGCAGTCGCCCCCGGCCCGCAGGGCCATTACGGTAAACACCATGAGCAGTTTGGAGGACCGTTCAGCCAAATCTTGAACTACTTGCTCTAAGTTTCAGCCCTATGATAGATCTATGATGTGCCTTTCGCTCTATGTAGCCTGTGGGGTCAATTTCAGGGTTCATATTTTTTCTAATTTGTTGCCTCATTCATCTTTGGGTCCAATCAAGCTTTTCCACTCAGCGGTTTGCATCTAAGTCCCTGGTCTCGCAACTGCCTACTTCTAGCTGCTAAGCGGCTATGCCCTACGATTTTGCCTATTCTGTGTGCCAGAATCAAGTTCTGAGCGTCCTAAGGGCTTTCGATAGTTTGCGTTGCTGATTTCTAACTAGGTCAGGTCAATTTTTTGAGAATTTGATGAAAATCTACACTCGGTCCAGCTGGTCTGAATTGCAAGGGTCGAATGCCCAATTTGGCCCGTCTGAGAGCCGAGTAGAAGGGGCCGTATGTAACTGTCCGAATGCCAAATTTGGCCAGTCCGAACCTAGATGTTCGAGGGCCGAGTGGGTCGAGGCCGAGTCGGGAGGGCCAAGTGGGCCAAGGCCGAATCAGGAGGGCCGAGTGGGCCGAGTTCCAAGTTAGTCCGAGTGTTCGATTCGGATGGGCCGAGCGGTGGGTGTTTGCGTGGTAGTGGGTCGAATGGTCTGAGGGCCGAGTGGACCGAGGCCGAGTCGGGCGGTCCGAGGGCCGATTTTGGGACTCGGCCCAGAATCGCCTCACTCGGATACGCCGAGCACGATGCGTTTTTTCACTGGTCCTTATGAAATCCACCGTGCCGAGCATTGGAGGCCTTCCCCCTAGTCAAGCAGCTCCAGATCCATCCTACTCATGTAGGGGAAGGTGTAGAATTACCTGGGCTAGGTAAATATCTCTCGGATGACAAGATCGAAGTGGATCCACTCACGAAGCTTTCCTCTTCTCTCCTGCTCTCTTGAAACCCTGCAATGCACAATGTGGCCTTTCTTGCCACTCTTGGCCCTTATACCCCTTCCCAGGTATGGCATTGATACCCCCAATCACTCACTTTCCGATCTTAGGCATCACAAGCGAGCTTTTTACCATTTTTGTGCGATTTTTACCATGTTTTGCAATAGTAAACCCTAATGCTTATTTTCTTTTTTTTTCTTTGTTTTCTCCTACTCTAATGCATCCAAATCACAAAGTAAATACCTACACTACTCCATCTCACAACATAAATCTCAAAAAGAAAAAAACCTACTTGCCAAGGAGATTGAATATCATCTTCAACCCCCTCACTTCCTACCTATCTCAAGCACCAGTTCAGGGAAAACCCTTCCTTTGATACCCAATTCGAAGCGTGCAAGCGCTCAAGGCTTGAATCCGTTGGTCCCAACAACGGAATCAAAATGTGGGAGCTTTCGCTCAACTGCCAAGACCCACGGACCGCTTATTGTTTCAAGTGTTTCAAGCCGAGCACTAATGGCTACCTCTCACATAGCCGACGCACCATCCATATCTACGGGTGTAGTGAGCTTACCTCCATGCCGTTTGAGTTACCTCCTCTCTCGCGCACTCCGATAGCTCCATGATCCAAGTGCAAGCTTCAAGCAAGCTCCATCCTCCCGCTCCAAGCTCCAAGCTCCATCGCAGCGAGCAAGATAAGAGAAGAGAAGAGAAGAGAAGAAGAGAGGAGAAGATGGAGAGCTTCTCCACCCCACAGTCCCTCACCCTCACACACTCACTCCCTCACACTCTCACACTCCCTCTCTCAAGCACAAGCTCAAGCAAGCAAGAAGAAGAAGAAGAAGAAGAGAGCCACTTTTTGCCACACACAAGAATGAGCTTCTCATTCACTTTTCAACTTTATATACAAAACCCTAAATCCCTTTTGGGCGCTCATCCCCTTTTTTACATGGTCGGCCGTAGCCTAGGCCCTTTTTCCCATTGTCCTTCTATCTTCCTAGCTTTTTTTCCACCACCCATCTACATTTACAATTTGCACGGGTGAGAGCCCGGCGCTCCTTGAATTAAACCATGATGCACTTGCGCTCTTTTACAAAAGTTTTGACTTGCGCTTTTCCTTGCGTGCCTTTGTCTTCCGTTTCTCTTTGCCTTGGTCTTTTTCTTTGTCTTCTGTTTTAGCTTTCCGGATTTTCCACCACCGCCTGGCACTCTTTTACAAGATTTCAGGGTGTGCCTTGGTATTTTAAAATGTTCCTTTCTCCTTTTGCAGTTGCCTTGGACTTTTTAAGGTTGCCCTTGTGCTTTAGGCCTTTTCTCCTCTTCTTTCTTCAGTCAAGCTACCTTTTTTCCGCCTTTGCCCTGCGCCTTTTTTATTTCCTTTTGCTTTCTTCGTGTTGGGGTTAACAGTTGCACTTATGATTTAAATTCATGGACGTGATTCATATAGAGGATAGTCTTGGACACCCATTGAATGTTGTCCAAAGAATCGCAATGCATGGAAAGGAAACTATGAACTTTGCCAATTGCATGAGAGGATGCTTACATTTTAGGTCAGTTAAGTGCTAAAGGACGAATTAAATCATTAATCGTCTCACAGCATTCCCTCATGCATGGAGTTCTTTTATCAAAGTTAGTATTGAGGAAAGGATGCATTTTCATATTAAAGCTTGAAATCAATGCATTAAACGAAGGGTTTATGGGCATAGTTCTTGATGTAAATCAATGTAGGGTTTATACGAGTAGCCCTAAATTGTCAATCATTATAGCTTAGGCAAGGAAAAGAAATGGTCATTGTAAATCTTATAGTTGCATAGAAGGAAAAAGTCTATGAATCGCATATTTGCATGGAAGGTTGTAGCTTGAATTTATTTACATCTCTTAGTAAAAGTATTTGCATCCCTTCTAAGGAAAAATCACCTCTTATCGCAAGACAATTAGATCAATTAGGTAAATTTCTTGTAATGGTGTAACTCAAATGATGATCACCTCAATGCGCTAAGAAGAGCAAAGCCTCGATAAAATTCTGCCTAGTATCGCACTCAGGAAATCGACTTAATATTTTTTATCCCAAAGATCCTACCCACATTCATTAGGGTTAGTTAAACACCTATGCAAGAACGATCTAGGGTTCTTACCCTAAGGATCAATTAGCCAAATACTAGACCACCGTATGGATTTAGGAACCCTAGGGCCAAAGCATCATCGGCCTAGTACGGTTAGGGTTGGGTTGGGTCGAGAGGACTCCCAAACCCTACATCTTGACCAAAGTATTCTTGACCCGAGAATATCGTGTGATGGGAGAAATAATCCCACAAGTTAGGCGTGACACTTGTCTCGTGCAACAAGTTGCAACATCGCATGGTTTTGTGTCTAGATCACAAAATGGTATTGCTACTTCTTAGAATGAGGTTGGCAAGTCCTAAGTACAAGTCAAATTATCTTGAGGATGAGTAGTCATCCTACTACATCACCTTTCCTTGGGGCTGATTTATTGATCTTAATGTAAGGAAACCTAAGGTATTGATAAGTTGAGTTAACAGGATAATAATCCTAACCCAAGGAAAAAGGGTAAACTAGCAACACAGCTTACAAAACCCTTGGGCTCTTGTCAAGTCGCAATTGATCCCGGATCGAATACTGGATGTATTTGAAAGGAAGGATTCACACCTTAGCAGTTGGCCGAACAAACGACGATTGGATTGATTGTGTTTGTACAATTAGGAGCACTATTTGTACTTCTTTGCTCAAGGAACTAAAGCTGGAGAAATAATTAATGCTTCAGATTGAAGGCCTGAAGGAAGAGGCAGCATCAGTTAGCCCCGACTTTCTACCTGGCCCTATCCAAGGGGGTTGTTAGCCGTGCTGGGTACGTGGACCGAACCCGTCGTGAGAGGTCTCTCCGTGGGTGCTACTTGGAGCAGGACGATGCTTGAGTGCTAGGGGGATTTGGCCATAAATCCCTTGCCTTCAGGTCCTGCACAAGAGGCTGACATGACTCAAGATTGGATCTTGAGGCCCGTATACTAGTCTACGGGTGAAAACTCGGAATAGTGATCCCTAAGGATTGCTAGAATTGCCTTCGGGTGGATTATGGAATTGCCTTCAGGTGGATTATGGAATAGCCTTCGGGCTGGATTATATGTTGTATTCCAAAGACTGATAAATAAGATCAATTGTTGAAAAGGAACTTGCTTGACATTGTTTTTCTATGTCAGTGCTTAAGTTACGTAAAGGAACCGATGATGAATTGGCTAATTAAGGAAGCTATTTTTGCTTGTCAACCTAAATGTGGTAGGTAATTAGACAACTAAAGCAACCCTGAGGAAAGTGTGATGGATGCGACCATGGGTCCTTCCTACGGAAGGGTGGTCCCGGTTGGCCGAGAACTTTCTTGAAGGAAATTGACAGCAAGGAACGATGACCTAGAATCTAGAGTACTAGAGTCCCAATTTATACTGTTTTAGGGGAACGGAATGGAACTATGCCTTACGGGCAGAGAGGTCGCGCTTCACATCCCTCTCGTTTCCCATTCTCCTTGAACCAAGTGCAGTATAAAACTACTTTGACCCTGATGTTTCTGCATAAAGTAGTTCGTCTGGGGCTCGACGCTCTACCTTCTAGGAACCATTAGGGAAACCCTGATTCAGGTCGGTCCTAAGTGGGAACGGCCGGAATGCTTCCGCTTCGTGGCATACTCGGGAAGACCTAGATCACAAACCCTGTGTCATTCCATGGGAGTGCCGGGCGGCGCTTTCTGGACTCTCTTCCTGATGGATTGCCAAGACGTGTCCTACAAGTGGACAGGTGGACGCGTTACAATTGGTATCAGAGCGAACCAACGAGAATCTATTTACAAGGAAACTTAATAAGGAGAAGTAAAGCAAATATTGTTGTTAAGAACATTTCCTTACTTACTCATCGATGCTGACCTGCAGAGTCACAAAGCATGGAACAAATTCTTGGTATTCCAGGTTATGTTTATGACTGCGATGTGTGCCTCGGATTATCGACAAAGGCTAGGTATGATGAATATCCTAGACCGCATCTACAATCCTTCACCCCTGTACGTGGAACGGAGATGGACGGGTGATTCAGGAATTTATTACATATCTGCCCATCGACTTGCGTACCTTCAGACCAACTTGAAGAGAATCAAGTGGATGGAAGACTTAAAGATCGTAAAGTTGTTCATCTTTGTTGAGGCTCACGCAAACGCAACCCTATATGTCGGCGGTCGAAAGGTCAAGCATAACACGTATGTGTACGAGGAAGTGACTTGAATAATCCCTACTGACAGAATCAAGGTGTTGGGACGTTATGAGAAGAACGGGTATCAAAGGAAAGGATACCCCAAGCTTCCTATGACCTATCGATTCCTATAAATCCATGACCCCAATCCATATTATTACTCAGTTCTCGTAGTTGAATGTAACACAATCTTATTCTCCCCAAATTGATGTATTAGCTTGTTCCATCTTCCCAAAAATAATTGTATTTGAAAGGGCTATGCCCATATGAATGAAATAGACATTTTTTATCAATGACTGTCTTGGCTGTGAGTGTTGGTAAAGAAATTAAGTGATTAGGTCACTTGGCTAAAAGCTAAACTGGGCATGTTCATGTAATGTGAGAAACGCTTAGCAAGTTTTTAACGTAAAGAATTTTAAGTGCCCAGGCACAACCTCAAGTGCAGATTCCTAGTCCAACCCCTACACCAAGTACCGCTGTAATTCAAGAGAAGAAGTTTCTTCTCAAGTAGATCAAACCACCTGAATTCGATGGTAAGGGAAGGACCGTCCAAATTGATGCCGAGATCTAGAGGATCGAATCCATGGAGGATTATTTTGAAGCAGTAGGTACTGCACCCGCTAACCAAGCTATGCTCGCCAAACTGAAACTTACCGGTGAAGCAAGGCTTTGGTGGAAACAATGGTGCAGAGACCAAGGGATCTCGAAAGGGTCAGTTACTTGGGAAAAGCTTAAAAGTGATGTGCAAGGGAGATATCTACCACCTGCCTACTGTACACAGAAGATGAACGAATTCTATGAATTAAAGCAGCTTGGACTATCTCTTGATGCTTACTATTCAAAGTTTGTCTCTCTTTTGAAGTACACGCCACAAATGGACATGACACAACAAGTGTCCACCCATAAACACCCGCTTGGAATCAATGCGCCCAATAGATCTACAGGATGTGCTCATTCGAGCTGCACCCATAATACAGGAGGTGCAGACCAGGCCAAGAAATAACAAGACTTGGTCTTACAAGGATCAGAACAAGGGAGTGTATAGGTCGCAGAGGCCAAGAGAGCGCAAGGCCAAAATTAGGCACAAAGGAAGAAATCCAAGACCAACACTGTCAATAATTTCATTCCTACCCAAGGTAATGGCCGTAATCTCCATTGCTTCCCGGTCACTTTAAAAGGTAGTGTCCCAAGCTTAGCGGAGGACAACGTCAAGGGCCATCCCAAGGAACCATCTATGGACAAGAAGCCACCGTCATGGCCAGAGGGAGAACCTCCAGTGTTACCAACAAGGAGTTGTATGATGAAGAAGACCCATCCATGGAAGCAGACATTGATAGGGCAACAGTTCATGCCGCTCTTCACAAGAAAGGCCCGAATCGCCAATTCTTGGTGATTGAAACCCCTTCGAATTACCAAGGTAAAAGCTTCAAAACCTTGATTAATTATGGTAGTACACATTCCTTCATTTCGCCAGTCTGTGCAAAAAGATTAGGAATAGCCACAATAGATGCACCTACCTTACTTGTGGAATTAGCAAATGGTCGTGAGGTCACTTGTACCAGGCAAACTGCTAAGGTGAAATTCCTACTGGGTGGAAAGTCGACTTCGGTCAGATTCAAGGTTATGAACCTAGGTGTCCACGAATGTTTGCTCAGAATGGATTGGCTTAAACCTAATGATGCCCACATCCACTGTGGAAAGGGCCAAGTTTCCTTTGGAAATTCTGAAGGGGAATTGGTCACAACTCAAGGAGAGGCTGGGAAGCCAAAAATTCAACTGGCCAAAGCATCTTGGATAATAAAGGGAGTTAGAAAGGGGCTACCTGTCTATTTGATTAAGCTAAATAAGCTAGATCAGAATCAGGAGTCTAGAGAAGAACCTTCATGGTTAAAGGAATACGCAGACGTATTTCCTGAAGAGCTGTCTAAACTTCATCCTCAAAGGGAAGTCGATCACGAAATCAAGCTAGCACCAGGAGCTACACCAATCACAAAGAGGCCATATAGAATGTCCATCCCGGAAGCGATTGAGCTGAAGGAGCAACTCAAAAAATTGTTAGACCAAGGCTACATCCATCCTAGCAGTTCACCATGGGGAGCTCCAGTGTTGTTCCAGAAGAAGAAAGATGGAACGCTTTGGCTATGTATTGATTACAGAGGGTTGAATCAATCAACCATTAAGAACAAATATCCCATTCCAAGAATAGATGGACTTCTTGACCGTCTTCAAGGTGCGAAGATCTTCTCCAAGATCGATCTCATGTCTGGATATTATCAAATAAGGATCAAGGAAGAGGATATCCCAAAGACGGCATTGAACACAAGGTATGGGCACTTTGAGTTCCTGGTCATGCCATTCGGGCTGACAAATGCACCTGCTACCTTCAACAGGCTAATGCAGGATATCTTTAGGCCCTATCTTGATGACTTCGTACTCGTCTTCTTTGACGATACCCTAGTCTACTCCAAACAGGAAGCAGATCATGAACCCCAGCTTCACATCGTCCTTGAGACAATGAGGGCACATAAGCTTTATGCCAAGAAGAAGAAGTGTGCATTTTTCAAGCGACAGATTGAATATCTGGGATTCATCGTATCAGCGAAAGGAATTTTAGTGGATCCGGCTAAGGTCAGAGATGTTTTGGAGTGGCCAACACCAACAACTATCAAAGAAATACGTAGTTTTCTTGGATTGACAGGATGGTACAGGGTCTTTATCAAAAACTATGCCTTGATTGCAGCACCTCTGACGGATCTACTGAAGAAACAAACATCAATTCCATGGTCACCTGCTGAACAGTCCAGCTTTGACAAACTAAAGCAAAGCTTGGTATCAGCACCCATCCTGAAACTTCCAGACCTTTGTAAGGATTTTGAAGTGATAATTGATGCTAGCACACTTGCCTTAGGATGTGTGCTTATGCAAGAAGGTCATCCTATAGCATACTCTTCATGGAAATTGAAGAGCCATGAAAGGAACTATGCTACCCACAATCTGGAGCTGTTAGCTATCATCCATGCTGTCAAGCTTTGGAGACACTACTTGCTGTGTAACAAGTTTACCTTAGTGACGAATCATAAAACTTTTCAATGGATTTTTACCCAAAATGAGCTCAATATGAGGCAACGTCAATGGATTGAAGTGCTGGAGGAATATGATTTTGAAATCAAATACCAGCCTGGAAAGGAGAATGTAGTTGCCGATGCACTCAGTCGCAAGGCATTTCTAAATTCTCTAATTTTGCAAGATCCATCAACAACCAGATCTCTAGCCACAAAGTTTCCATGCCAAACAACCCAATTCTTGAGCTAGCTAAAGAAGAGGCATGCCATGATCCAACCTATCAGAAATTGCTAAGGGAGATCCCCATCAAGGATCAAGACCGGAAGCTACAAACAAAGTATCAAGAATTCTCTATCAATAATGGACTTTTCTATTATAGGACGAGATTATGTATACCGGCAAGCCAATCACTCAAGCAGAAGATACTTTGGGAATCCCATGACTCCCCTTTCTCAGGACATCCTGGCTATGCCAAGACCCTCAATGCGGTCAGAAGGAGCTATTATTGGGAGAGGCTTAAAGGTGACGTTCTCAAATATGTCAGTGAATGTTTTATCAACATTGTCAAGTGTTTTTCTCAAAACTAAAAAACCCTAGTCAAACTGTAGTTAGGTTTGATTTTTGCTAGCTTAGTTATTTACGTGAGAGTTTGTTTTGTTATTTCCCAATTGGATTTTTTGTGTTTGTTTAGTTTAGAATTTGTTTCTATCATTTTGTTTGATTTGTTGAGTGTGAAACTTGATGGCCTTGATCGAGCTTGGTATTTTTTTGAATAGGATGAAGCTTTTTTTTGTCAATAACTATTGAACATTGAGAAGCAAGGTATATTTTTTTGTCAAGACTTTTGCACATCACAGGGGATAATGGATTCATGAGCACTTCACGTTGCACTTGTTGATGCACTGCACTTGGTGGTTGTCTCATGTTCTTAACAAATACTTCCATGCCATGGGTTGGAATTATGCACGTTTTGCACCATCATTGAGCACTAGCACAGCATGAGGTCCATTGGAGCTATATGCAGTAAGTTTAGATGCACGCGCACATGAGAGAGCACATGTCATTGAGCACGCACATTTCTTGCACGCACGATATTTAGGATGCTCATCACAAAGTTAAGAACCTCTGGTTGAGTGTGTAAGGAGGTTGGGTGAGTTTAGAGGGTCGTGAAGGGCGCCACCAATTGTGAGATGGGTTGTTCATATCTAGTCAATATCTTGAGGACCATCATTTTCTACAGTGATTGTGAGATTTTGGATGGGTGGAGCGAAGATTGATATTTTATTGATGAGAGTTGAGAGGTGAGGATAAGGTTTTAAATAATCAAGGAACTATGTTTGCATTTTGCATGATGCACTAGCACATTTAGATAGGCTAGGCACAATTCTTCCTGTGCATCCATATTTTTTGTGTAAGCATTGTTTGAATGGTAGCATGTCATGGATTCAATCAATTGTATGTTTTGTCAAATCATGTATGGTTGGGCATGGAGTTCATTTCAAAAAACCATATTCCTGCTAGGACACACTGCATTAAAAAAATATATTCATATCTAGAGAATATTTATTTTGAAGCCTCAAGGATCAAAGGAAAAGATCGTACGTTTTACATCGTCAGCAAGTATTTCTTGAAGAAAAAGAGGACATGTATGCTGAAGGTGTGTGCAATTACAAGAACAATAGGCCAAGGAAGGAAATAAGTCGTCCAAGATAAAAAATGGAGAGAAAATGATGTGATTTACGAAAATCAGTATTTTTGCCCGATTTTGTCAGATTTTCGTAATTCTACCCACGTTGGCTTGTCGACCAGACGTGTTCCAATCGTTTTGAGTATCCGAATAACTATATTCGGAGTTCAAATGATGACGTTATAATCCAAACAAGTTGCAAACAAGCATAAAGCAGAAAAAACGAAAATAGTAAAAAACAGTAGAAAAGAAAAAGCCAAAAGCTGAAAGCAAAAAGCCTAATGTGTGTGAATGTGGATAGAAAACTATATAAGGAGAGGAGATTGAAGAGTTAAGGGCCTTTCCCCTTGATTACAATTGTATTTTGTGAGAGAGGAGAGTGGAGGGTCACATGCTAAAGTGAGCTCTTGTCATGCCAATTTGGAAGTTGGAGCTTTTGGGTGTCAAAGCGCCGAGCATCGGCTCAAGGTTGTTAAGGTACGAGAATATATTTCTCTTGGTTTGTTTTTGAATTATTGGTATTTCCATTGTGTGGTTGTGTGATGCTCTACCTACATACGGGTTTTGAATTTTTTGTGAGCTATAAGAGGCATTGTTTTAAGTCTTGTTTTGTGGTATTTTATCAAATATTTGAATTTTTCAAATTGAGATATGCATTCGACAAAGTCAATTATCCCAACCGGCACTCCTTAACGTCTCGTTATCGGGTTGTGAGTAATGTTTGCTCTCGATCACTGCTCGTGTAACATCTCTTTTTTGGTGCCTCCACAGAGGAGTGCGAAAATTGACATTGTTGTTATTTTGAATGTGAGTTTGTTTTGATTTCTTGTGATTGTTGAAAATGGTTGATAATTTTCATGAGTTCCATGGTAATCATAATGAAGATCCTGAAAGATTTTTAGAAAAAATAGAGTTGTGTTGTTTGATAGAGAGAGTGACTAATCTTGAGGATAAACTCCAGATTTTTAGATATCAATTGTAGGAAGAAGCACGAAATTGGTTGCTTGACTTTGAGAGAAGCTTGCAATTTAAGAGACAAAATTTGGACTATGAGACCATTAAAAATGCTTTTCTATCTAGGTTTTAAAAAAGAGAAAGTCAAAGTGAGATACGGGCAAAGATAGAAACTTGTGTTCAAAAAGATGATCAGTGCCCCAGTAATGTTGAAGATAATGTATTTTGTGAATGGGTTAAAATTAGAAGATTGGAGAGTGAAATTAGAGGTAAAAAACCCTAAAACTTTTGAGGAAGCGGTAAAGATAGCTCAATATCAAGAGAGGAAGACCAAAATAAAAAAAGAGTTAGGGTTTGATGAACCAAGGGAAAGGTTGAGTTCAAGGCGAGTTGAGAGAAAAGTTTTTGAGGAGAAGAGAGTTAGTTATGTCTATCCTGAGAGAGGTATACTATATTCTCTATTTAAGAGAGATGAGTTGACTTGTGAGAAATCAATTGAAGTATGTGAGGAGAAACTCCCTAGGGTGGTTGCGGAGAAAATTACTTGTTTGACTGATTGGAGTGAAGATTCTAGGAGTGTGAATTCATACCCATTGACCACGGATACTTCTTGTTTAGTGATTAGTGATTTAACTAAAGAAGAGGAACCAATTGATGATACTTTGGAGCTTAAGGACTTTAGAGATGAGCTAGAGATGGATCTGAGTTGTAAAGAAGAAAATGAGAGACCATATTGTTTTAAGGACCAAGAGTTCTCATGTTCCTTTGGAGAGGATGAGAGTCAAGAAAGAATTGATATTTCTGATGAGGGAAGGTGTGATGAAAGTTTTTATAGTCATGGCAGTGTTGAAGAGAGTAAAGACAATTTAGAGAGTGAGTTTGTTTGCCTTGGTGATAGTATAGATGGATCTGATTGCTTGAAAGATGAAGAGAGAATAAAGGATGATTTTTTGAGTCTTTTGGAAAACTATGAGGGGGAGGGCTTAGAAACTGTAAGTTTTCAAGATGAGGTTAAGGGTTCGAATTTGTTGCCTAATGAGTTTGTGGAGATTTGTTGTGAGTTTGTTGATCAAGAGAGTATGGAGGTTTTAGGTTCTGACTCATGTTGTGATTTTGGTGTTGGTGTTGTTGACTCAGTTGAGTCTTGTGAGTTGGTTGGTGATGTTTTGAGTAGCCCTAGTCTCTTACTCCTTCAAAGTTGTGATGATGATTGTTTGGTTATTTTAGGCAACAATGTTGAAGAGAAAACTTCATTTGATAGTCTTGTAGTTTCTTTGAATTATCCAGAAGTTTTTGATGAAGTTTGTGATTATTCTGATTGGGGTTTTAAGGATCCTGAGAGTGACATTGATGAGGATGTGAGAGAGAATTTGAGTAAGGCTTTAAAAAGGATTGAGAATTTGAGGGAAGAGTGGTTTAAAATCAAGAAAATAGAGTTGGAAGAGGTTTGTGAGGAGGTAGTTGGGGATTTGGTAGTTGAGGAGTCTTTGGTTGAGGTTATTGACCCAAAGTTGTTGCATTGTGAAGATGTTATTTGTGATGATATAGAGGTGAAAGTTTCTTCAGATTCTTGTGAGGTTTCTTGTAAGAATAATATGGAAGGTGTTTACCACTCTTTGTGTGTGAAAGACTCGATGGAGTCTTGTATTGTTGATGAGTTAAGTGATGTGGCTGGGTGTCCTGGAGTGACCCCATTTGTGGATGTTTTTGGTTTTTGTGGTGTTATGAGTCCGGATTTGACTCCTTTTGATGTTGTGTTTGATTTGGATATTAAGTTGGGAGATCCTTGCATAGTATATTTAGGAGAAGTTATAGATGAATCAGTGGATGAATTTGACATTGGCAACAAAGAAAGGGTCAAAACTTTATTTAGAGACTCTAAAAGTAACATGGTTTTTCCTAGGGAGGATGGGTGGGATATGAAGATTTTGGATTATGGTTGGGATTTGAAGAATTTGGAGGATGATGTATTTTCCTTAGATGGAGAGGATTGTCTCAAGGAATTTGATGAGAATTTCATGGATTGTCTACTTGTAAAGGAGTTGTTTGAGAGAAATGTGACATTTGTGTTTGTTGAGAAGATTGTAGATAGATCGTTGGATTTGATTTTTGATTGGCTCATAAATGTTGCATCGTTTTATGAAAATCACTGCTGCACATGAATGTTTGCAGACAAGGGGGAGGGCTAAATATGTCAAGTGTTTTTCTCAAAACTGAAAAGCCCTAGTCAAACTATAGTTAGGTTTGATTTTTGCTAGCTTAGTTATTTGCGTGAGAGTTTGTTTTGTTGTTTCCCAATTGGATTTCTTGTGTTTGTTTAGTTCATGATTTGTTTCTATCATTTTGTTTGATTTGTTGAGTGTGAAACTTGATAGCCTTGGTCAAGCTTGGTATTTTTTTGAACAGGATGAAGCTTTTGTTTGTCAATAACTATTGAACATTGAGGAGCAAGGTATGTTTAGAATTTTGCACATCAGAGTGGATGATGGGTTCACGAGCACTTCACGTTGCACTTGTTGATGCACTGCACTCGGGGGTTGTCTCCTGTTCTTATCAAATACTTCCATGCCATGGGTTGGGATTATGCACGTTTTGCACCATCATTGAGCACTAGCACGGCATGAGGTCCACTGCAGCTATATGCAGTAAGTTTTAGATGCACGCGCACATGAGAGAGCACCTATCATTGAGCATGCACATTTCTTGCACACACGATATTTGGGATGCTCATCACAAAGTTAGGAACCTCTGGTTGAGTGTGTAAGGAGGTTGGGTGAGTTTAGAGGGTTGTAAAGGACGTCACCAATTGTGAGATGGGATGTTCATATCTGGTCAATATCTTGAGGGCCATCATTTTCTAGAGTGATTGTGAGATTTTGGATGGGTGGAGCGGAGATTGATATTTTATTGATGAGAGTTGAGAGGTGAGGATAAGGTTTTAAATAATCAAGGAACTATGTTTACATTTTGCATGACACACTAGCACATTTAGATATGCTAGGCACAATTCTTCCTGTGCATCCATATTTTTTGTGTAAGCATTGTTTGAATGGTAGCATGTCATGGATTCGATGAATTGCATGTTTTGTCAAATCATGTATGGTTGGGTACGGAGTTCATTTCAAAAAACCATATTCCTGCTAGGGCACACTGCATTAAAAAAATAGGTTCATATCTAGAGAATAATTATTTTGAAGACTCAAGGATCAAAGGAAAAGATCGTACGTTTTACATCGTCAACGAGTATTTCTTGAAGAAAAAAAGGACATGTGTGCTGAAAGTGTGTGCAATTACAAGAACAATAGGCCAAGGAAGGAAATAAGTCGTCCAAGATAAAAGATGGAGAAAAAATTATGCGATTTACGAAAATCAGTATTTTTGCCCAATTTTGATGGATTTTTGTAATTCTGCCCACGATGGCTTGTCGACTAGATGTGTTCCAATCGTTTTGAGTACCCGAATAACTATATTCGGAGTTCAAATGACGAAGTTATGATCCAAACAAGTTGCAAACAAGCATAAAGCAAAAAAACGAAAATAATAAAAAGCAGTAGAAAAGCAAAAGCCAAAAGCTGAAAGCAAAAAGCCTAATGTGTGTGAGTGTGGATAGAAAACTATATAAGGAGAGGATATTGAAGAGTTAAGAGCCTTGCCCCTTGATTACAATTGTATTTTGTGAGAGGGGAGAGTGGAAGGTCACATGCTAGAGTGAGCTCTTGTCATACCAATTTGGAAGTTAGAGCTTTTGGGTGTCAAAGCACTGAGCATCGGCTCAAGATTGTTAAGGTACGAGAATATATTTCTCTTGGTTTGTTTTTGAATTATTGGTATTTCCATTGTGTGGTTGTGTGATGCTCTACCCGTATACGGGTTTTAAATTTTTTGTGAGCTATAAGAGGCATTGTTTTTAGTCTTGTTTTGTGGTGTTTTATCGAATATCTGAATTTTTCAAATTGAGTTGTGCATTCGACAAAGTCAACTACCCCAATTGGCACTCCTTAACGTCTCATTATCGGGTTGTGAGTGAGGTTTGCTCTTGATCACCGCTCGTGTAACAATGCATTAAGGCCGAACAAGTCAAAATGCCAAGGAAATTGCAATCACTTGACATTCCCCAAATGAAATGGGAATTCATTAGTATGGACTTTGTTGTTGGCCTGCCCCAAGTTCAGGGAGGATACAACTCCATTATGGTCGTGGTTGATATGCTTACCAAGGTTGCACATCTTATTCCTGTTAAGACAAACTATAAAGCCTCAGACATTGCAAAGTTATTCATCAAGGAGATATTCAAACTGCATGGGTTACCCAGAAGAATCATTAGTGATCATGACTCTCTCTTCACATCACACTTCTGGAGGGCTATCTTTGAGGCCATTGGGACTCAACTCTGTTTCAGTACAACTTACCATCCCCAAACCGATGGTCAAGCGGAGCGAGTCAACCAAGTTCTTGAGGATATGCTAAGGAAACATTGTTGCCACGAGCCCAAAAAGTGGATTCAATATTTGCCACTGGTTGAGTTTGCCTACAATGCTTCTTACCAACAAAGCATTCAGATGACCCCTTTTCAAGCATTGTATGGGCACGATTGTCGTGGTCCTTTAAACTTTTGGATCCAACCTTGAGGGTTGAAGCTTCAAAGCAGATGCTGGAAGACATGTATGACCAAATCAAGTCAATAAGACAGGACATCCAAGCTGCCAAGGACAGACAAAAGGCTTACGCGGACTTGAAACGTCAAGACAGATCCTTCGTTGAAGCTGATATGGTCTTCATTCGTGTACGTCCAAAGAAGAGTTCCTATCCTTGGGTGAATGCAAAAGGCTAAGTCCAAGTTATTGTGGACCTTACAAGATTGTCAAGCGCCTAGGGCCTAATGCTTATAGACTGCAACTCCCTGAATCCATATCAGTCTATTGAACAAGTATATGCCTAACCCTAATCACGTGCTTGATGATCAACAAGTTGTAATGCCTAGCCAAGGAGTCCTTCAGCTACGGCCTGACAGGATCTTAGATATTAGGGAGAGGCATTTGAGATCCATGACCTTGAGAGAATACCTCATCCAGTGGAAAGATTATCCCGAAGAGGATGCCACTTGGATGGATGAAAGTACTCTCAACCAACAATACCCCCACATCTTCTCGAGATGATGACATCTCAATTCCTCTAAGGGGGAGAGAATGGAATATTTCCGCATGAAATATTAATCGACCCTAAACCCCACACACCTCGCACAAAAATGCAACCCAATGTAATCTCCCACATCGTAAAATATTGGTGGCTAAGTGCTTACTCCACGCGAATTAATAAACTCGAGCTCCGTGTCGCGTATGGAAGACCATGGCTTGAAACCGCAAGCCCACATGAGAACACCCTTCATGGGAAAAGGCAAATGGATAATGGAAACAATTTTGCAATTTTTTTTACTATTAATCCTCTCCCCTCAGCCGATGCATGGCGGGGAGAGGGAGTATGGAGGGGATGAGTTATGTGGAGAGCATGGGGGAGGGAGGAGGCATGTAGAGCCACGTGTGTGGCTATCTCCCCCCCCCCCCCCCCCCCCCCTATTCTATATAACCTCCCCCTTAAGCTTGGGGGAAGAATGGAGAGGGAGCTACCATGCTACCGTGAAGAGCCGCCACACCACTCTGCCACGTCATGCTGCCGCTGTGCCAGGCTGCCTCACCTCCACCTACCATCACCATCATCACCATAATCATCATTATTATCATCTTCATCTCCCTCATCGTCACCTTCACCCTCCCAATCATTTCCACCCCCCCACGTCATTCTGTCCTAAACAAGAAGCATAGAGGTTCTAAATAGAAGCTTCTAAATAAGGCTTCCATAAGCCTTGTTTCCCCGTGTTTCCCTGGTTTTCCTTAAAACCAAGTCTCAAAGCCCCGTGTCCTGCGCGGGAGATAAGATCTCCGACAGAGAGGATCCGATACGTGGAAGTGACCCAAGGGGAGTTGCTGCAACAAAATACACTGTAAAAATGGCTCCAAAGCTAAAGATGCGAGGCGCACACATGAGAGCTTCCAACCCAAGTTCATATGTGGACAACGCTACGAGTTCTCATGTCCAAGTTCCAATTGTATTCTCGCATGAAAGGGATGCGTTAAGCATAGTGGTCTTTAGGGAAATTTAAATGCATTTATTCATTCATTTTACAAAGTTTAGTGCATGCCGATTAATTGAAATTGCTCGCACCCCCATCAACAAGGGTATTTGCAATCTTCTTGAACATATAATGCATAACTTAGAATATGATATCGTGCTAAGAAGGATAGAGCTTATATCGCATGTTGCACCTATTATTTAAATTCATGGACGTGATTCATATAGAGGATAGTCTTAGATGCCCATTGAATGTTGTCCAGATAATTGCAATGCATGGAAAGAAAAATATGAACTTTGCCAGTTGCATGTGAGGATGCTTACATTTTAGGTCGGTTAAGTGCTAAAGGACGAATTAAATCATTAATGGTCTCACGGCATTTGCTCATGCATGGAGTTCCTTTATCAAAGTTTATATTTAGGAAAGGATGCATTTTCATATTTAAAGCTTGAAATCAATGCATTAAACGAAGGGTTTATGGGCATAGTTCTTGATGTAAATCAATGTAGGGTTTATACGAGTAGCCCTAAATTGTCAATCATTATAGCTTAGGCAAGGAAAATAAATGGTCATTGTAAATCTTATAGTATTTGCAGTTGTTCAAAGGAAAAATCACCTCTTGTCGCAAGACAATTAGATCAATTAGGTAAATTGCTTGTAATGGTGTAACTCAAATGATGATCACCTCAATGCACTAAGAAGAGCTAAGCCTCGATAAAATTCTGCCTAGTATCGCACTCGGGAGACCGACTTAATATTTTTTATCCCAAAGATCCTACCCACATTCATAGAATGTTAGGGTTTGTTAAACGCCTATGTAAAAGCGATCTAGGGTTCTTACCCTAAGGATCAATTAGCCAAATACTAGACCACCGTATGGATTTAGGAACCCTAGGGCCAAAGCATCATCGGCCTAGTAGGGTTAGGATTGGGTTGGGTCGAGAGGACTCCCAAACCCTACATCTTGACCAAAGTATTCTTGACCCGGGAATACCATGTGATGGGAGAAATAATTCCACAAGTTAGGCGTGACACTTGTCTCGTGCAACAAGTTGCAACATCGCATGGTTTTGTATCTAGATCACAAAATGGTATTGCTACTCCTTAGAATGAGGTTGGCAAGTCCTAAGTAGAAGTCAAATTATCTTAAGGATGAGTAGTCATCCTGCTACATCACCTTCCCTTGGGGCTGATCTGCCAAGTTAGGGTAATTTTGAATTGCCTAGCAAGCAATTGACCAAATCAAGTGAGGACAACGGGGTTGTCCAGAATTTATTGAGCTTAATGTAAGGAAACCTAAGGTATTGATAAGTTGGGTTAACAGGGTATAAACCCTAACCCAAGGAAAAAGGTAAACTAGCAACACAGCTTACAAAACCCTTGGGATCTTGCAAAGTCGCAATTGATCCCGGATCGAATACTGGATGTATTCGGAAGGAAGGATTCACACCTTAGCAGCTGGCTGAACAAATGACCATTGGATTGATTGTGTTTGTACAGTTAGGAGCACTGTTTGTACTTCTTTTCTCAAGAAACGAAAGCTGGAGAAATAATTAATGCTTCAAGTTGAAGGCCTGGAGGGAGAGGCAGCATCAATTACCCCTGACTATCTACCTGACCCTATCCAAGGGGTTGTTAGTTGCGCCAGGTACGTTGACCAAACCTGCCACGAGAGGTCTCTTTGTGGGTGATACTTGGAGCAAGAGGGCACTTGGGTGCCAGGGGGGCTTTGGCCGTAAATCCCTTGCCTCCGGGTCCTGCGCAAGAGGCCGACTTGACTCAAGATTGGATCTCAAGACCCACATACTAGCCTACGGGCAGAAACTTGGAATAGTAATCCCTGAGGATTGTTGGAATTGCCTTCGGGAGGATTATGGAATTGCCTTTGGGCGGATTGTGGAATACCTTCAGGCTGGATTATATTTGTATTCCAAAGACTGATAAATAAGATCAATTGTTGAAAAGGAACTTGCTTGACATTGTTTTTCTATGTCAGTGCTTAAGTTACGTAAAAGAATCGATGATTAATTGGCTAATTAAGGAAGATGTTTTTGCTTGTCAAACTAAATGTGGTAGGTAATTAGACAACTAAAACAACCCTGAGGAAAGCACGATGGATGTTACCATGGGTCCGTCCTACGGAAGGGTGGTCCTAGTTGGCCGGGAACTTTTCTCGAAGGAAATTGACAGCAAGGAACGATGACCTAGAATCTAGAGTACTAGAGTCCCGATTTATACAGTTTTAGGGGAACCGAATGGGACTATGCCTTAGGGGCAAAGAGGTCGAGCTTTGCATCTCTCTCGTTTCCCATTCTCCTTGAACCAAGTGCAGTATAAATCCGCTTTGACCCTGATGTTTCTGCGTAAAGTAGTTCCGTCTGGGGCTCAATGCTAGCTACCTTCTAGGAACTTGACCATTAGGGACTCTTGATTCAGGTCGGTCCTAAGTGGGAACGGCCGGAATGCTTCCACTTCGTGGTAGACTCGGGAAGACCTAGATTGCAAACCCCATGTCATTCCATGGGAGCGACGCTTTTTGGACTCTCTTCCCGATGGGCTGCCAAGACGTGTCCTACAAGTGGACGGGTGGACACGTTACAGAAAGATCCGTCTTGCCACTCAATAAATAAATGAATAACTTCCCTGCCTACTAATTGATCCAGAATTTGATCAATGAATGGTAACAAATAGTAATCCTTAACCATCTGCTTGCTAAGATCTCTAAAATCTATGCAAAGCCAAATCTGATTGTTCTTCTTTTTCCTTATAACAATTAGTGAACACCATTCTATGTGTTGAATCGAAAATATCAGGCTAGCTTTTCGTAGTTTTGTTAATTCTTTGAATAGCCCCCGTCTCTTAATTAAAAAGGCATATGCCTTACTTTTTGTCACACAAGGAGGCTACCTTCCTTTAAAGGAATAGTATAAATAGCTAGGTTGGGAGGAATACCTCTCAGCTCATCGTAACTCTAAGCAAAGATGCCACGAAATTCCTGAATCAAGGACACATAGTCCTCTCTTTCTTCCAAACTAAGCATGAACCCCAATTTGATTAGTTGTGAATCATTCAACGTGCCAAGGTGGTCTAACTTAATCACATTTGCATCTCTTATCCTCTCCTAAGCTTCTATTGGCTCATTCAAGGTTACACTGTAGATATCTCTCTGATCCCTCATTAGATTCATCACTGGAAAATGACTCACTAGCAAATGGAGCATCTAACGTGTCTAGCTCTGACAATGATAGATGAACTCTGTTAGTTTGAGGAGATTTAGGATAGGTATCTACTACCACACGTTTGGCACCTTTGCTAAAGATCAACTGACCAGTGGATATATCAACTTGAGAGTCTCCTTGTAAAATCCATGGCCTACCTAGCAATACTTGATAGCTAGGTCACCCTGCAAACCTAATGACCCTAAAGTCTAGAATGCATTTCACATTGGAAAGGGTCACATGGACTTTAGTAATGGAACCTTCAAGTTTTCTTAAACTGCCATCATCCATTTGTTGGAAAATCGTGGAGGCATATTTTTAAATTTCTAATTCCAGCCTCTCCATAAATTTCAAACTCATAATGTTGACAGAGGATCCTCTATCCACAATAGCATGATCCACTAATATTCCATCAACATATGCTCCCACCCTTGGGCAATGCTTTTCAGCATGTTCAAACTAATCATCTCCTACTTGTGCTATTCCCAAGGGCTCAATGATATACTTAGTGTGAAGAATATTCTTAAATTCTTTACACACTCATGGAGACAACTTAATCAACTACAGGAGGTTTACATTCGGCTTAACTTTGCAAAGAGAACTCGCTAAATCAAATTCATGATAGCTAGAAAGAGCTCATTTCTCTCGCCAAACCATTCTCTCCATTGATCTTTGAATCAGCACCTCCTTTGGTCTTTGAATTAGCTTTATTGCCTCTTTCTTGGATTTTGTCTTCCTCTTTAGAAACTCCTTATCCTTCTTGGGGTTGGCTTTACCATCTATGGCCTTGAGAGGTTTTCCTTCCATATTGGGATTAAGGACTTGCATCCCCTTATCATTTTGCTTAGGATTTTCCTCGACAAGTTTTACCTTTTCTTTATTTGCTTCTTTACCCTTTTGACCTCTCATGATAACCCATAGGTTAGAAGCTTCAGTGCCATTGACATGAAAAGCTTCTATAAGGCTAACTCCATTGCCACTAGGCAGCTCCTCCACCATAGCTTTCCCTCTTTGTAATATTTGTTTTGGTCCTTCATCTTGTTGAAGATTGTTTCCTTGCGCTCGATGATTAAATGGACGTGGCTATTTATTTCCTTGCTAGAGAGAACTAATCTTGCTCCAATAGGTACTAGCTAAATAGTTGAATTTTCCACATATGTCACATATAACATTTGGACAATTCCTAATGAAATGTTGGCCACCACACCACTTACAACCAAATCTTGAGGTGGCACCCTCTTCAGGGTGTTGAATCCCTATCAAATTTTGTTATTTCTTAAGGAAAGTGACATCAACGGCTATTTGTATGTATTGTTTGGTGATCATGTCAGTATGGTGCTTCATCATATCCTTAACTTCGCCAAGGACATTTGAGGCACTTGACTCATACCCACGATTGTCTACCGGTCATTCCATTGGCTTGACTACTTGGTTGGGAATTGGCTTTTGATTCCCTTAAACAATGGTAGGATTTATTGTTTGGCTTCCAACATTTGGTGGAGCTATCTAACTAGCCATAAGCATGGTCACACTAGGAGGAGTTGGCAACATAGGCACATTTTGGATCATGCTTCCTCTCCCATTAGGAGGACTCATGCGTACTCCTTGACCACCATTTGCCAGTGCCAAAGTATTTCCAACAGCTAAACTTGGATTCCAATTTGCCCTAGAGGTATAAGCTTCTTGTAATCGAGATGCTTCCTCTTTTGCTCTTGTAATAGCTATATAAATGTTGGCAAGGGTAACGTTGCTCAACTACACTTGAATGTTAAAGTCTAACCCATTCAAAAACCATTGCAATTGAGCAATAGTCGAAATAAGAATATAGGATTGCAACTTACGGAATACTTTCTTCAATTTCTTGGCATATCCACGAATATTCTCATGAGATTCTTGACATGTTACATTAAGGACATGTAGCCAATATTGACCTCCCCTTTCAGGGGCAAACTCTCTTTGAGAGGCCAAAAATAAAAAGTCAATTGTAGTTATGGTTCCAACTTCTAGGCTATGATACCATACCGGAGATTGTCCTTTCAAAGTCATATTAAAGAACATCATCAAGTGTCCTTCATCTTGAATTCGACAGTTAAACATTAACTTTTGGAATTCATTGATATGAAGTTCCGCATCTTCCTTTGCTAACCCATTAAAAATGGGGAGAGGAACCCTAAGATTGGCAAGTCTATTGGGATTGCAATGGGTTGTACCATAGTGGCAACTAGATTTGCTAAAGGAGTTTGAATGATTGGAACTATTACTCCACTCGACATGGAAGGACTGACTGGAAGAGGGGATGTACTAGAACTTCCTCCTCCTAATGGACTATACATCGATCTAGGGTGACTAAGACCTCACCCTTGTAAGGATATTGGACCACTCCTTTGAGGAGAAAATTTTCTAATAATTTTAGCCTACCATCTAGCCCTTTCAGCTATTTCTCACTTTTGAAGTTTGGCTTCATCGTCTTTTGAATCTAACTCATTGCCTTTGGGCATACACTAATAAATTGGTCCCTATTAATTGAGATTCGAGAATTCCCACTTATTGGGACCTAAAATGGGCCTGAAACCTATACACTTTTAATGGAATATATGAGTATTCCCTTTTTTTGATTAACTGTTTGCCTCGATAGTACAAATGATAGTTAACTCTATTGGTGTATATCCCTATGTTAGGTTTGGGTACAATAAGGCTCTATTGTTTTGCAGAGCTGGTGCAACCAATTTGCACTTTGTAACCACATTTGGAACTTGGACACAATTACACATGGTGACCTTGTTGATCTTTTCTATGCATGTCAGTGTGCATAAGCATGTGCTTGTAGGGTCCATTGCATGATCTCCAATCTGTGTTCTCATGGTGCCTGCACATTTTCTCCTCATGGCACGTCATTCCTTAGCAATTATAAATTTTGAGAAGAACAATCCAATTCACAAGAAACAAAAATCATTCACACTTTGTTCCCAAACCTCGAGATGTGCACCCTGGTCCACCAATCACTGCTATCATGGCGTTAAAGCTATAGGGTGGCTATTTGAATCAACCACAGTGGTTTTACCCATTTCACCTTGTGGTATCCTAGTTAACACTTGGATGGTTGTCTAGGCATGAGTTTCATTTCTAAATTTTGCTAGCTCATCATATGAGGACCTAGATACCTTTCTTAGGGAATTCGAGATGGCACATATGGTCAATTTCCCTGTCCAAAGTAGATCCAACCCATAAGATAGTTGTATTTGAGGTATCGATGTAGAAAGAGGCCACAACTTGGCTCGCAACAAAAATAGCTAGGAAATGTTTAATGATGCCCAGACATCATTTTGTTCATGGTTCCATTAGACTGCCTAGAAATTAGAAAGATTACGTAGGCTAAAACAAGGTAATGCCACAATTCAAAGCTATATAGCTCAGTTTCAAGTCTTGAGAGGATCTATGTCCTAAAACACTCAACCCAATGGCAAAATGTTACATTCTATGTATGTACAAGACCTGAATCAACAAATTTGACAAGCCTTCTCTATGGAAGGCCTATTGATTTTAACACCCTAGATTATTTCTAGTAGCACACTCTCCACATTAAGATGTTTTTGACTGAAGAAAAGTTAGAAAAAGAGAGGAAATAAGACAAACTTGTTGACAAATCTCGTCATATGGAACCCAAGCGACTATGATATGTATTTGGACCTAGAGGAAGAATGAGAAAGAGATATGTGAAAAGCCAACTAAGTCTAATAGAAAGGACAAGGCTTGCAAACTCTCAAAGGAAACTAAAAAAAGTACCATCAAAACTCTCTTGTGTACCAAGTGAAGTAGTCTAGGTTACTTGGGCTATTAAATGTGATCTAAATGAATGGTGGTGTGACATTTTCCATCTGACTATCTGAATACTAATGTTTCTCAATATAATATCCACAATTGAATGGGAAATTTTGGGTCTTGATAAGGTGCATGAGAAGCATAGCTCGCCAATTGGAATCACCATTGACCATCCATAGCCATGGCCCAAGTAATGTCATATACACACCAACACTATTTGTCCCTTGGCATAGGTCACAAAGGACAAGGAAGACATTGGGGAGGCAGAGGAGGATATTTTTGCTCCCCAAATAAACAATTTGTTTTGTATGCAAGAAGGCCTAAATAACACCCTGCCATGGCACCGAATGAACCACAAACTGACCAAGAGAGGCTACAAGTATGCTTGTTCACCACAAAAACCTGCAAGAAAAACTCTCCTTCTCACCAAGACTCCATGTCCTCAAAACACACAAAAGAGAGGCACACAAAAAATTGGGAAATTTTTCCATCCTCACCCTCTTCCTCTTCCTCATTCTCCATTAGATTATGCAATGAAGCACAAGAGAAAGAAGCAAAAACAAGAAGAGAAATGTTGTGCCAAAATGAGAGAGAGAAATGAGGAGTGAAAGGATAAGATAAAGGAAGAGAGAGGTTGCAACCACCTCAACCTCCCACCTCCCCAAATCACCTAACAAGCCTCTTCCTTTTCCTTTTTTGATATTATAAAGTGGAACTTGCATAGATGGACTAGGGTCTTGGAGTTTGACCATCCCTTTTCCTTTCACATTTTATAGTGTGAGCTTTGGACCCACATTTTTACATTGCTTCATAAACAAATTTTTTAAAACAAAAGTTACATTTGCAATGGATCATTATGCAAAAAGATATTTTTATGATGAGCACATTTTTTCACCTTTATTTGCACATATTTCTTGGTTATCAAGGCCATTGGAGATGCAAGTGTCTTGAAGCCCAATAGTATGATGCACAAAAGTGACAGAGTTGGGACTAGACACTACCGCCCTTTATCAATACTATCAAAATCAAAGAGTACCCTGAGTCAAAGATCAATGTGGTTACCTAGTTGAGCAAGAAGCGAAAAGGAAAAGAGAACAAGCCCACAAGAGTTTCTTAGGCTAAATAGGAGAGATATAACAAGCGGGATACACACCAACTAGACACCCTGTCACACTAACCGGGGTTTTTAAGATGTAAGAGCCCTAGATTAGGGCAACCAGATATTATCAAGATCACACTTTTCACCTTCATCTCCAACTTCAATGGCTTCCTTCTCCTTTCTCTCTTCTTTCCTCTCTTTCTCTCTCCTCTTCTAGTCTTCTTCCTTCTTCTTCTTCTTCTCTTTCTCTCTCCTCAGCTCTCCTTCTCTCTCCCCTCAACTTCTTTCATTACAAGCGGTATCAGAGCTTCAGGCTTTGGTCCTTTTCCTCTTTCCCTTTTGTCCCTTTTCAAATCCCAAAAACCCTTGTTACTCAACTTACAGGTACAGGTACAGCAAGAAGGACTGCAGTTAACTTCAGCTTTTTGGAGCAAGCAAGAGCTATGGATGGAGATTCAGACATATCTGGAGGTAAAACGGTTAAAATAACAATTCGTCACTTCTTTTCATGCAAATTTTAAGGGTTCCAGGCCAAGTTTAGAGTCCCAGGAGTTGGAGGAGGGCAAAACCTCAATTACTTTTTGCCTCAGCCCTCTTTCTCTCTCTTCTCCTGCAAGCTGCCATGGCTGCCAGCACAAAAAACCCCAAGAAATCTTACCTGAAGGTGCTCCTCGACATCAACCAGCCCCAGGACCTCTTCCCTGACCTCCCAAGCTCCTGATCAAGAGGTGGACTAGGGGGATTTTCTATCCAGGAGGCCTACAAGATAGCCCTGCAATTTGCGGTGCATTTTGCATTGGTTGTCCTGCTCCCCCAGCCCTCTTACCACTTCCCCTCTTGCTGCCCTCCCCTCCTTGCCACTCCAGGGCACTGCTCCAGCTCCTTGGTCTTTCCCCTTTGGCATCTTTGCTCCTGGGAATCAACTCCCATGGTGGACAGCAGCTGGGACTATTTGAAACAGTTTGGGGCAACCATGGATTCTCCCAACTGAAGCTCCCTCTGACCTGGAGAGCTCAACCCCACAACCCCTTCAGCCCATGAAGGATTCCTCTTGCTCAGAGTAAGCCATTGAACTCAACATGCATGGGAGCTTTGTGGGCAGCCATGAAAGCTTCACTTGAAGCTTCCCGTCCTTGAAGCTCAAGTTCGGGGGGGATAAGCTTGGGAGCCTTCTTCATCAGCAAGAGCACTCGAATGTTGAAGCACTCTTCCACGGATGCCCAACCAACAACCGGATTTGATCAATGGAGCAAGCAGCATCATGACGATTCGGGCTTCAACGGTCATCACAAGCATTAAAGATGTATGCCACTCTAATCTTAATCTCTCAATTTAGCCACTTGCTAAGCTTAATCCATTCTTGGAGAGATTCAAGATTGCATACAAGCATCATACCTCTTCCCGGATTTCATTGTAATGGCTGACATTAACCCCTACTTTGTCTTATGATCTTGGAAGAATATTAGCCATTGTAATTGGGTAAGTAGCAGTCAGTGAGTCACTGGACTGCCAAGGTAGCCCCTACCCCAACCCTCATCATTCCTTGCATCTCATGAAAAGGCCCAATGTCTTCTTTCCAATGCATCTCATGCTGATTGCTAATTAAAAATGTCAGCCATGTATACTCCGCTGAGGAAAAAGGCCGATGCTAGGTGAGGTGGTATGACAAAAGAGAGCTGACCCTCCCTTACCACTTAAGATCCTGAAGGGGTGCACAACCCGGCCTGGGGGAAACTTTTCCCACCTCCCAGTGATCCGGAGCCCAATACTTGTTTGCAGGAGCAGGTACTTCCATAAGCCCCACTTCCCTACCCCAATGATCCCTCTTGAATACCCCGCAATGATAATGCCAAACATGTATGCCACTTGAGGTACATGCAGTTGTTAACTCCAACACGAAGAAAGCAAAAGGAAGTGGAAAAGACGCAGGGCAAAGGCGGAAAAAAGGTAGCCCGACTGAAGAAAGAAAAGGAGAAAAGGCCAAAAGTGCAAGGGCAACCTTAAAAGTCCAAGGCAAACACAAAAGGGGAAAGGCGCATTTTAAATAAAAAGGCGCACCCTCAAATCTTGTAAAAGAGCGCCGGGCTCTCACCCGTGCAATTTGTAAATGTAGACGGGCGGTGGAAAGGAAGCTAGGAAGGTAGAAGGACAATGGGAAAAAGGGCCTAGACTATGGCCGGCCATGTAAAAAATGGGAAAAGGGGATGACCGCCCAAAAGGGATTTAGGGCTTTGTATATAAAGTTGAAAAGTGAATGAGAAGCTCATTCTTGTGTGTGGCCAAAAGTAGCTCTCCTCTTCTTCTTCTTCTTCTTGTTCTTGCTTGCTTGAGCTTGTGCTTGAGAGAGGGAGTGTGAGAGTGTGAGGGAGTGAGTGTGTGAGGGTGAGGGACCGAGGAGGAGAAGCTCTCCATCGTCTCCTCTTTTATTCTCTTCTCTTCTCTTCTCTTGTCTTGCTCGCGGCAATGGAGCTTGGAGTGTGGAGCTTGAGGATGGAGCTTGCTTGAAACTTGCACTTGGATCGTGGAGCTACCGGAGTGCGCGGGAGAGGAGGTAACTCAAACGGCATCAAGGTAAGCTCACTACACCCGTAGATATGGATGGCGCGTCGGCTATGTGAGAGGTAGCCATTAGTGCTCGGCTTGGAACGCTTGAAACAATAAGCGGTCCGTGGGTCTTGGCGGTTGAGTGAAAGCTCCCACATTTTGGTTCCGTTGCCAGGACCAACGAATTCAAGCCTTGAGCGCTTGCGCGCTTCGAATCGAGCATCAAAGTAAGGGTTTCCCTGAACTTGTGCTTGAGATAGGTAGGAAGCGAGGGGGTTGAAGATGGTATTCGATCTCCTTGGCAAGTAGGTTTTTGGCTTTCTGTGATTTATGTTGTGGAATGGAGTAGTATAGGTATTTATTTTGTGATTTGGATGCATTTAGGGTAGGAAAAAACAAAGAAAAAGAAGAAAAAAACAGGCAAACAGCAGGGTTTTCTTTGCTGTATAACAGGCTAAAATAGGGAAACAGGGGACCAGATTCAAGTTCTGGGTGAGGCAGGCACAGGGAACTAGCTGTGAGGTTCTGCAGGGCTTGGAAAGGACCTTAAGAGGCCTGGGAGGCCAGGACAGACCTCAGTTCCTTGGTTTGCCTTGTGTGAGAGAGAGAGAGAGAGAGAACTTCTGGTTCACAGGACGAGGAAGCGTTGCCCCGATTCCTAGGCATCGGTGATTCGTGCTGCTCCAGGTGAGTCTGGTGTTTTCTAACAAGTGCTCTAATCAGATCTAGAAGGTCGGCGGTGATTGCGTGCAGCAGACAGTAAGGAGGGGTCAAACGCGTGGGAATCGCGCCCGTCTGCCGACGCACTCGAACCAACTCGCTGTGGTCCAATTCCCAAAATCGGGCCACCTGAGTTCGGGAGTCGGACCGTCCAATTCCCAGAATCGGACTGGTCCGATCGAACGTGCCACGTGGCACTCGGACCACCCGTCCGATTTTGAGAATCAGACGTTCGGACCAATCCGTCTGACTCGAACACTCGGACGAGCCCATAATCGGACCACTGACAATCGGACCAGTCTGGTCCAATTCCCAGAATCGGACCAGCTAGAATCGGACCACCCTGTCCGATTCGATTCCCAGAATCGGACCACTTGAAAATCGGACCGCTTTTTGATCCGACTCCTAGAATCGGACGTGACCAAAATCGGACCACTGGTCCGATCGGACTCACCCAAAATCGGACGTCCGATTCTGATAATCGGACTCCTGAAAATCGGACATCTGAGAATCGGACCAAAAACTGTCAAAATCGGACAGGTATCCAGAACTCAAATTCCGACGCATCTAAACCTCGAAATTGACCCCGAAGGCTACGTAGAGTTGAAGGCACATCATAGATCCATCATCGGGCTAAAATTTAAGCACGTAGTTCAGAATTTGGCTATAAAAGGTCCTCCAAATTACATATGGCGTTTACCGTAACGGCCCTGCGGGCCGAGGGGGACTGCCCCCCTCAGACCCCCGCAGAGGGGGCTCTGCCCCCTCCGCACCTCCCCCGAGTAGGTTGGAGAGAAAACGCGTGCCGTGACAGGTCTTCCAAATTGGACCCTAGCATAGCAATGGCTCTACACGAGCATGGATTCTCACGTGCAAAAGAGCAGCCAAAAGCCCATACCCGAACAGAGACAAACAGAGACCCTAGAACCTCAACGGGCCAATCTAGCCATCAAGGGCAAAAAGGCCACATCACAAGAACACAAAGACATTGTGTTCACATCGTGTCTAGTCGGAGCGAAATGCAACATCAGCAAGCTACAAATGCCAAGATGACTAGACATGACACTCTTGACAAGAGATGTACCTTGAATAGCACTGCACTGACGATCCAAGACAGCAGTGGAGAATCCACATCTGGTCGTGCAGTCGAGAACTCAAGGGCATCTGTCAGAAGGCTTAAATTTACAAGCCAGGACCCGGAAGATGAAGACATAGTACCACCTTCCTATCTTAGGGTCAAACTCACCGCAAAAAGAGAGCATACTATTGATGCTCTAATTGATGAAGGAGCAGATTTCAATATCTTGACCTATGAATTATGGACCCTACTGGGCCAACCAGAGCTCACACCGACTAGTGCAACTCTTAGCCCTTATGGGGGACACCCACAAGCACTCATAGGGAAGTGCAAAATCCTTGCAACAATTGAAACAGAAAGCTTGCCTATCCTATTTCATGTTCCTCCAAATAGTGCTAGCTGCGGGAAAGAAACCCTCCTAGGAAGACCCTTCAAAAGGGCGACCAAGTGTGAGGCTGACTATGTAGCACAGATGATACACCTGACACTACCGGGTGTGAGGATAGTCACCACATTTAGCAAGGGTGACCTCATCGAACCTCAAGGGAAAGGCAAGGAAGGTGATGACATAACAATCACGCCTGCAAACAAGGGCAAGGACTTGTTGGAAGAGTTGATACAAGCACAGGTCGAACAACGAGAACCAGTGAGTGAGGCTATGCCGGAAACAAGAAGGTCAAGAGACAAGGCCAAGGACAGGGTTTGGACTCACAAATATCGTAGAAGACCACGAAAGAAGCCCAAGCCTTATGGACGAAGGCATCGATGGAGAGCTAGCACAACGCCGCGATGGATATCCAAACCGTTGCTTCGTGCTCAAGGGTATTATGCAGGTAACCAATGGATTTGGGTACCAAAATCCCCTGCTAAATCGCCTCCATCAGCTGAAGGCCAGAGTGCCTCAAAAGCATGGCACAGGAGGAAATCTAAGAGAAACTCTAGGTCTCAAGGCAAGAAACCAGACATGACTGTTCGAAGGAAAGAGCCCCAGCCTAGCATGCTAAATAGACAGATGTCATACGTAGCCATTGAGCAGGCACAAAAATCGTTAGCACTCAAGGAGCCTTTGATTCCCCAAGGGGAGAACAAGCATCATAGGCACAACATTGCTCAAGGCAAGGCTGATCGCTCAACAAAGCAAATGGCACAATCGTCTAGTAACCTCGAGCAGATCATTCAACGAGTGCCAAGTCCACCCAAGAGTCCTAGATCTCCTATGCTCTCTTCTCCCAAACAGACACAGGAAGCACCACAGCAGTTGTCAAGGGTGACTGCTCAATTCCAATCTCTATCTCCATCTAAGCTTCCAATCGTCAAGGAGGTGGGACATGATGCCATCTGTAGCTCTCAACCCAAGGATATGCCTGAGCCACCTAATGCAACTAGATCAGCTCATGTTCGATCTACACAAATGAGTGCTCAAAGGCTAATGAAGGACACAACCACTTCTGATCGCCCTAGGGACTTGACACCGCAATCCACCAAGGGTAGCCAGCCCACTAAACTAGCTGCTACTACTTCCAATCAGGGATCACAGCAGTCACAGCCCTCGGCCGTGACAATACCCTATGTGGAACGTGTCCTTAGAAGTTCACATACGGAAGAGGTGTCGCAACCAACTTCCTCGAAAACTCCAGCACTTTCAAGGGGCCTAAAGCCTAAGCTGGAGGAGTTAAACGCAAGGGAGTTGGTTGAAAAGCTAGACTCTCCGAAAAGGGCGGCAGTTGTGCCCTCACAACCGGGCAAGGCTATTCAGCAAACCGCGGCTATGTCCCATAAGGACACACTAGAGAAGGGAAATGCTGAGGCCCGACCAAGCACATCAACGGTCGATATAGCCCAGGGTCCTGAGTCGTCGAGAGAGGCACCTTCATTGACCAGGAAAAAGAGGAGAAAGCAGAGAAAACAACAGTTGCAGGTGGTTGTGGACCCCAAGAACATTGAGATGAAGAGTGCCGAAGAGCAGATGAATAAAGCATTGAGTCCATCCACCAAGGGACCCACTGATGCCTCTCTTAATAGCGGTGAAACCTCAGACACACCTGTGTGCTCTGAAAAAGCAAAGCAACTGTTGGCATCAACAGTTGCTTGCAACACTCTATCCACTGACAACAGAACCCACATTGATCAATCAAGAGTGGATACAATGCTCTCACAACAGGGTGACCAATCTGTACCAGTCACATCCGAGGAGAACCATGACAAAATAGCAGTAAAACCTCAGGAGAACCGTGAAAACCCCAAGAGCATAAGAAATCCTAGCGTTGACCAATCTTGCTCACCTAGACCTGAGCCCCCAGCCATGCTAAAGCCTAAGGAAAATCTTAGAACGTTGCATGAGATAGCAACCGAGCAAGCCCTCGTTGAACATAGACATGTCGCAGAATGCTTAACTGAGTTGGAGGCTAAGCTCAAAGTGGTCACACGTGTCTACATCCTTGCGGACGTGGGCACGATCCCCAAGGAGCAGCTTGGAGAGTACTTGACCTTTCCTCTATCATGGGAAGAACAAGAACATCTTAACGGGCACTATGACAGGCTCCTGCATGAACAGATGCGACTCATCCCTGACGAGGAGGCTGACGAACTACGCTTGACCGTCACGTTCAATGAAGTGCTCTGTCAACCGAACCTCGTAGACATAGAGCTACTAAAGCGACTGTCAGCAGGCCAGAGTCAATTTGAGCAGCGTTGGTGCGAAAGCCGCATCATAATGGCCGAACTAGGGGCTCAGATCATGACGGTCTCAGAAGAGCGGTTGGCCAAATGGTGGTCTCAAAGAGACCCAACCTACGTGGCACCAACTTCCCTTCGAGTGCTCACTGACATTCGGAGTGCGGACTTGGCTGGGATTAGGCTACATGGCCCTTTGATTGATAAGGTTCTCACCGAAGAGGAGTTACATATTGCCAGTAGACTCGGTCAAGGTTCCATGCTACTCGACGTGGCAAAATATCTATCAGTATTAAGTCAACTGCCACGAATACTAGATGCGTGTGCCATGCTCCGGTACAACCCCGAGTTCTACACTTGGTTCCTATCCTTGTGATGTGACATGGATTCATAGATATATATATAAATAAACACTGATTTTTGTGTCACCTTGTATAAACAATATCAACACACACAAGTAATGATAGTCAAGCGCAGGGAGAAGAGTTGATTCTAACAGGCTAACCTCCTCAAGCCCTCTTCTCACCACACATTTACTTGTCACATGTGCTTGATAAACCACACTAAAATCCCTTTCATACAAATAGTTGTATCTTGTATCAAGGTCTGACCCTTGGAGTGCGTCTGGCAGGTTTCCTTTTTTGGCGGAACGCATGGAGAATCATGAAGAGTTGGCTTGCAAAGACGCTCTTCGCAGAAGGCGAGAGCATGTGGCACGCGCCCCTCCACCGGAGTACTACGTGCCCACCATCAAGAGGTATGCCAAGAAGCGAGGCCCTAAGCGACATTGCCCAGGGCGAAGGCCGAAGAATCCTCGGGTCAAGAAAGTCGAGACTCGAAACGCGCAACAGGTGGCAGCACTAGTGGTGCGCACTCCCAGCTCCTGCTAGGGCCCCAGACGCTCAAAGGCAGAAAGGGCAGCTCGGGAAAAAGAAGAATTTAATGAATTATTTAAAGAAATTCTAGAAACAGTAGTGAGCCGGGATTACACCATTCATATCCCGGCCGACATGTTCCCTGCTCACCCCCGTGGGAGCCCCACCCCAGCAGAGCCCCAATCACCCGGCCATCCAGACTCGCCCCGCCTCGTACAAATCGAGTAGCCCATAATGCATAAGGGGCTTATCAAATGATAACTGGCCAGGACTTTTTGTTTTAAATGATTGAGTGTTCCTGACTTGTTAAGTGTTGACATGTGCCTGACTTGTATGAAGTTATCATATCTGCGTTTAATATATGCTACGCCTTTACCAAAAGAAAAAGCTAATCAAGCGCAAGTAATAAATATCTAGTCAACACCACAGAATTTAAATAAGTGATGTCTCCTTGCATTGCACTGGTTTATTATAGTTGCGGCATACACAATGCATATGCTCTCATGAAGTGAGAAGTGGATGCAGGATAATACAGGTCCATGTGCGAAAATGCTCGATGCCAATCACCGCAACACCCACAACCCCATAGCAAGCCGCGACAAAGCCACGCTGCGGAAAGCACCCTTGCCAATCGCCCACATTGCCACGCTCCCTTTCTGAGTCAGGCTCTATAGTTGGCTCATGGCAGTCGTTACCTCAATTGTACCAGCATCGCATGTGCTGCAAGGAGGGTTGCAATATCTCAAGTGTATCTCCCCCTTTCACCAACTACTTCTCTAACAACGAGGCTAGGGTACCATCATCATTGTACTATTCATTTTCTGAGCCTTCGAAGCTTGACATTTTCCAACCCATTGAAAGGCTGATAGCCTCAACATATTGTAATGGTTGTACTCAGGCAAAAAAAAAAAAAAAAAGAGAAAAGAAAAGAAAAGAAAAGAAAAGAAAAGAAAAGAAAAGAAAAGAGAAAAAAGAAATAGAAAAAGAAATGAATGGAAAAATAAGAAGCACCCACGATCACAGCACAACACCTAGGGGTCCTCAAATTAGGTACGTCGGGTGACCTTGGTCGACCGGCTTCGTCCCTAGTCCCCTAGCCCCTCACACTTACCCACAATTGTTCAGGGCACATCAAGGGCAGGACATACCTGGGGAGCTTGTCTCGCCTAGCGTTAGACCTGTCACCCTGACCCACTTGCACCATTTTCTTTTACACTCTGCCTTAGTACCATTGCAATCAGTGTGATACGCACCGCACGATTGGCCATGAAACGTACACCGTACTCATCAAGCAAGTCCAATGGTTTCCAGCTCCTGAAAGTGCGGTGTCCCTGTATTCACTTATGCTCCGTCGTGCAGTCACAATGCAAAGGATGTCTCATATATCTTCACATGTACTTCTTCTCAACACGGACAACTTTGCTTCATCCACGAATTGTTATGAGAAACTAGTCCACGGTCTTCTAACTATGTAATATCTAAGTATGCACGAGCACTTACATAATATCTGCACCAAAGTATATGCACAGTTTGGGTCCTCAAGTGCAGGACAATACTCTTAGCTTGCTTAGAGTTCGACCTGTCTCCCAAACTAATCAAACAAGTCTTATGCACGATAAGAAGACTAGCATTACCCCTTAAGGAGAGACCACACGAGAGGTTTTCAAATTGCAGGTGTTGAAGACTCCACAGAACGTGTCATTCAATCTTCATCAACACCCAACTCTGAATGCTTATCACTTACCATATGACAAGCCCCCCTAAATCGTCATGCGCAGAATCCCCAACAAACCAACACTTGTGCTGGCCATCGATGCAATCCCCAACACAGCATAACCCTACCACCAACTCCAACAACCTTCCACTAGCCACCTTAGCCACCAAAAGGCCCCCAGGACTTTCTGCCACACCACCACCAACATTCCTCCATGAAAACCACAGGCGTCCTTGTTACCCACGTCTTCGGTGCATGCTACAGCCTGCTACCTACGACGGTGAGTGCCATGGGACTGGCACTCGTCTAGGAGAGGGGTAATGTTAACTCCAACACGAAGAAAGCAAAAGGAAGTGGAAAAGACGCAGGGCAAAGGCGGAAAAAAGGTAGCCCGACTGAAGAAAGAAAAGGAGAAAAGGCCAAAAGCGCAAGGGCAACCTTAAAAGTCCAAGGCAAACACAAAAGGGGAAAGGCGTATTTTAAATAAAAAGGCGCACCTTGAAATCTTGTAAAAGAGCGCCGGGCTCTCACCCGTGCAATTTGTAAATGTAGACGGGCGGTGGAAAGGAAGCTAGGAAGGTAGAAGGACAATGGGAAAAAGGGCCTAGACTATGGCCGGCCATGTAAAAAAGGGGAAAAGGGGATGACCGCCCAAAAGGGATTTAGGGCTTTGTATATAAAGTTGAAAAGTGAATGAGAAGCTCATTCTTGTGTGTGGCCAAAAGTAGCTCTCCTCTTCTTCTTCTTCTTCTTGTTCTTGCTTGCTTGAGCTTGTGCTTGAGAGAGGGAGTGTGAGAGTGTGAGGGAGTGAGTGTGTGAGGGTGAGGGACCGAGGAGGAGAAGCTCTCCATCGTCTCCTCTTTTCTTCTCTTCTTTTCTCTTCTCTTGTCTTGCTCGCGGCAATGGAGCTTGGAGTGTGGAGCTTGAGGATGGAGCTTGCTTGAAGCTTGCACTTGGATCGTGGAGCTACCGGAGTGCGCGGGAGAGGAGGTAACTCAAACGGCATCAAGGTAAGCTCACTACACCCGTAGATATGGATGGCGCGTTGGCTATGTGAGAGGTAGCCATTAGTGCTCGGCTTGGAACACTTGAAACAATAAGCGGTCCGTGGGTCTTGGCGGTTGAGTGAAAGCTCCCACAGCAGTCAATGGAGATGTATGGCAGTGAATGTACCTATGCATGAAGGCAAGGTTGATGGGTATGCAATGATGCTCGAGATTATGCTCAATATGCTCAAGATGCTATTGAAGTGTCAGATCAAGCCCCTTGATCTATGCTCTATCCATGTCAGACATTGGCACTAAGGGATAGACAGTGTTTTTGGTCACAGTCCTGCAGGACTGTCACAAAGATCCAATTGCAAAAAATTCTTTCCTGAATCTGGGGATAAACCCTATACCTCATCTCAAAGAGAGCTTTGTCCCCTCCAGTTTGAATCAAACAATTGGAGTTACGGTGTGAAACTTATGCCCATTTTTGTGCACTAGGGTCACTATGGCAGACCGCTCTAGGACAGCCACTGTAAAACCCCTACGGAAAATTCTGATCATTTTCTGTCGTAAATGCTAATAGCTCATCTCAAAGAGGCCATCCTCCCCTCCGACTTGAGCCCAAAACCTCAGCAATTGGAGTTTCCTACTAAGACTTACACCCTTTTTACTGACAGTAGGTCCTGTGGACTACATCCAAATGGCTGGCCAAAAAGGCAAAAGCAAGGCCCAAGAGGAACTCTAGAGGGAGATTAGAGACTCCCAGACCTCCATGAATGAGGAACCAAGATCAGTGCAAGATTTCCATGGTGATATACAGGAGGACATGCCTAAAACAGGTCCATATACCCTTCTTAATCACACCCTCTGTCAACATGAGCTCTGTCATATGGAATGCCACAATGATATGGTCACCAAACACCGCCAAATGATGTCTAAGTTTGATGAAACGATTGAGCACATGGCCATCTCAAACTCAAAGACCCAACAAACCTTGGAATAGCTCACTGCTCTTGTTGCTCAGTTAGCAACCACTTCATCCCAAGAGAAGACCAATGACTCTAGACATGAGTCTAGATGCCCTCCACATCAGGAACTGTCGCATGGACCACAGGGTATACTTGGTGCTAAGAGAATTTTCCCTTCTACTTATGAGATTGGGGAACCCTCTCACATGCATGATGAGCCCCTATTGAATTCCCCTGTCCACCATCCCGACAACATTCACTTGAGGCCTTCCCCTACCTTGGGTCAAATTTCACCCGCTCTACCTAGGAGCCCCCATGCACCACATATGAATCAACCCCATCAAGGACAATATGGTACAAATGGCCAGCCTGGCAATCATGGACAGCATGGCTATAATGGACAACATGGGCTAAATGCACCACAAGGGATGTATGGATAGCAGGGCATGTATGGCCACCACGGGATGCATGGACAACAAGGATTTCATGGGCAGCATGGCCCCTATGATTTGCATGACAAGGTCATTCTCACAAAGTATAATGGGCAATCCACCTCACCTTCTAACCTGGAAGAATGGATGTCCAAGTTGGAGTCCTACTTCAACATCTACCCCCGCACTAATGAGCAGAAAATACGTTTTGCTTCTCTCCACTTGGAAGGTTTTTCCCACACTTGGTGGAGCTATATCAATCGGGAGAATCAACAGTTCATTGATTGGGAAGATTTCAAAATGCATATGGTCCAAGTTTTTGTGTCCCCTGTGGAAAAAGAACGGTTGGCAAGAAGATGGTACACTCTTGACCAACATAACCTACTGTACGTGACTACACAAATCAATTCATGAACTTGACCGTGTATGTGGAAAGCATTAGTGATGATGCTAAATTGCACAAGTACATCTATGGGTTGGAACCGAGTCTATCAGCTGATGGCATGGCCCAAAAACCCACTACACTATTTGATGCAATCGAACTGGCTGAGAAATATGCAAGAAAGTACCGTAAGAATGAGCATTTTCAGCAAGGTGTTGGACCTCCCCGCATTCCTTCACGATCAATCCCATACGGAGGTGGTTTTCAAGGCTCTTCTATGCCTAATAACAGTCGCAAAGTACCCACTTACCCCGCCTTCCATGCTGAAAGAAAAATGGGCACTTTTGGGACAACATCGGGCTCTATGGCTAAAAATCGGTATGCTGAAAATAAACAGTCCACTGCATCACCTTCCCATGGATCCAGTAGTCAACGGTTCATCTCCCCAGATGTTGTCAAGGAACGGAAAGAAAAGGGCCTATGCTTTAAATGTGGAGATAAGTACACTATTGATCATGCCTCCAAATGCCCCTACAAGTCAGCTAAGGTCAAAGTTCATAGCATGTATGTCATGGAAGATTGGCACAATGAGGAGGATGACTTGGCCATTGACTAGACTGAGCCCACGGAGGATGTTGATCATGAGAAATTCTATAACTTGGAGGATGGGTTTCCCTTTGACCCAGGTGGTGCGCCCTCACAGATACTTGATTTAACATCCCACCCACCTCGCACTTCCCTTTGCTCGATCTCCTTGGATGCTTGGATAGGCTCGCGTAGCCCCAGTACCCTTCGCGTTCAAGGCAGTATCAATGGGAAGTATGTTTTTATCCTTGTGGATAGCAAAATCACGCACAGTTTTGTCAATAAATCAACCATTGATTGGTTGAAATGTATTCCTATGGCATTACACCACCCCTTGAAGGTCCAAGTAGCAAATGGAGAAGAAGAAATCAGCACACATGTATGTCCCGCAGTTCCCTTATGCTTGGCTGAAAATTATGTGGCACTGGTTGATCTGATTGCCCTAGATATGGGCCCCATTGATGTTGACTTGGGCTGTGATTGGCTGAAACAATTGGGAAAAACCGCTATGGACTTCTCTCAACTTTACATGGAGTTTATGATGCATGGACAGCCTATCCACCTAGAGGGAGTTCGAGACTGTTGAGATATCGAGCTCCACTCGTGATATGTCAGGGTGACCGTTGTGCATTTATGTCACCGACTTGTCAGTTGCAGATGCGGTTGGTACACCGCCCATGAATAATAGCTAGATGACAACTATCCTTATCTACTCTAGTTCGTGGCTCAGTTAGTATGCCACCTTAGTTAGTTGAGTTTGGTTTGAGACCCATATATAGGGTTCTTCTATTTCTTTGTACGAGAGTTCTTTTGGCTTACACAACTAAGAAGAGGAAAACTATTTTCAGTTTCCACCCTTGTGTGTATTCCCCCATTGTGCAAGCAAGAAAGCTACAAGCGAGACTCCTTCCTTCTCTCCCACAATCTTGACATGGTATCAGAGCCTTGTTCGTGGTAAGGAGCTCAAGAAAGCAAGCCAAGTTCGCGGTGTTCTGGTAAGAGGATCAGTGTTGCTTCCATTTTTCTGTTTTGGGAGCAAGTCTCTGCAGCAGGTAGCACAGCCGGAAAGTGCAGGAGTGCATTGTCTCAGATTGAGACGCCCTTCGTGGTGTAGCAAGAGGGCAATATATATTGCGGGCGAGGGCTTTAGCCCTCAATATCTCTGTTTTTTTTATTTGAGGCCATTTCGGGGCCTGTTTTGGAGGCAGAAGTTTTTTGCACGCACTCAGGAAAATGCCCAGTTTTATGCTGTGCGACCACTGTTCTACAGGTTGGTGAAAAGTTACTGTAGAAATTGCATCGTATGCCTGTGCGTAGAGACATTGGGAGTTACAAAATCATCCCTATTGCCTGTTGATACAAAATCGTCACTAGGAAGTGACTGTGTGGTCAAATACCACTTTCGTCAGTTTTGAAGATTTGCCCTTATGAGGCTGAAGCTGTGTTCTTTGCAGTGATAGAATTTTTTGCAGTGTTCTGTAATGGCATCTGATTCTCTTTCACAGATTGTCACTGAAAAGCTTGACAAGAACAACTTCCAAGCATGGAAGTTTAGAATGACAAATTTCCTTATGGGAAAAGGATATTGGGATTTTGTTGCAGGAAATGAAGAAGAACCAGTTCTTCCTTATGTTCCCAATCAACAGCAAATGCACGCATTTAAAGCATGGCATGAGAGAGCCAGGAAAGTTATGTACTGGCTGTCTATCAGTATTTCAGACTCTATGATTGTGCATATTCAAGATGCAAGTACGCCAAAGGAGGCATGGGATACTTTGTCAAAAATGTATAGCACAAATACGCAAGCCAGGAAAATGCAGCTCAAGCAAGAGTTGCACAATGTGCAAAGAGAAAGTATGAGCATCAATGACTACCACATGAAGGTGAAGAAGATTGCAGATGCACTTGCTTCCATTGGGTCGCCAGTGGAAGATGATGATTTAGTTTCTGTGACCTTGAATGGTCTAGGAAAGGATTATGCACAGTTTCGGACATCCATTTCAGTTCGTGAAAGATTTCTTGATTTTGAGGAGTTGATTGCTCTTCTAATTTCTGAGGAGCAGAGAAATGGTGGTGCATCTTCTTCAGGAGGAACTTCAAAAGAAGATGTCTTCTACTCAAATGCTGGAAGAGGTAGAGGCAGAGGTAGAGGAGGCCGATCTGGAGGCCGTGGTAGAAATCAAAATATGCAGCAGACTCAAGAAAACCAGTCCTATGGAGGAGGACGTGGTAACTCTAGAGGTTGGGGGGGAGCCAAAGAGGTCGTGGTGGATGGCAAAGAGGGCAAAATGCAAACAGCAATGTTGAATGCTACTACTGTGGTAAAATGGGTCATATAGCTAAAGACTGCTATAAAAAGCAGAATGACATCATGAATGGAAAATTGCAACAAGGGAATTATGCATCTTCTAGTAGACAGGGTGATGACAGAAATGAGCATTTGTTTATGGTGCAGCACATGAACAATTCTGTGACAAGTGTAGAAGAAAGCAACGATGTATGGTATGTTGACTCAGGTGCATCAAACCACATGACAGGTCATGCAGAATGGATGGAGGATGTAAGAAAAATGAAAAAACCAGGATTTGTTAAGACTGGTGATGATACTGCACATCCTATTGTGCAGATTGGAAAAATTCCTTTGTCTATGCAGGATGGGAAAAAGAAATACCTGTCAGATGTATTTCATGCCCCGAATATCACCAAGAATCTAGTTTATGTTGGTCAAATGGTTGAGCAGGGCTTGCAGGTCAGATTTAATCCTCATGGATGCTTTGTTGAGGATATGAAAAATAAAGGTCGCTTGATAGCAAAAGGAAAGAAGAAGGGCAGAATGTTTACATTGGATGCAGACATGCCTGAATTGAGTGCAGCAATGTTTGCACATGGGACCAGTGTAGTTGCAGATATTGATATCTGGCATAAACGCATTGGTCATGTTAATGTATAGCGACTTAAATCAATGCAGGCCCAAAATATTGTTGCAGGATTGCCTAAATTCAAGGTTGCAGAAATGCATAAGGTATGTGAAGCCTGTCAGTTTGGAAAATAGGCAAGGAAACCATTTCCTAGACATGTTCAAGAGAGTAAGAAGCCATTGGAATTAATCCACTCTGATGTGCGGACTACTAAAGCTGCATCTCTTGGAGGCTGTCATTATTTTGTCACTTTTATTGATGACTATAGCAGAAAATTTTGGGTGTATTTTATGAAAAAGAAAAGTGAAGTTTTTGGGCATTTCAAAACTCTTAAAGCTATGGTTGAAAAAGAAATAGGCCTGCAAATAAAATGCCTAAGGTCAGATGGAGGGGGAGAGTACCTCTCAAATGAGTTTGCAAGGTTCCTGCAGGAGCATGGCATAAAGCAGCAATATTCATGCAGTCATACCCTACAACAAAATGGAATTGCAGAAAGGAAAAACAGGCATATTGGAGAGGTATCTCGTGCCATGCTCAATGAAAAAGACCTGCCAGATTTTTATTGGGCTGAGGCAGTTGCTACAGCAGTATACATAATGAACAGGACTCCCACTGCAGCAATACATGGGATGACTCCAGAGAAGAGGTATACTGGTAGGAAACTGGATATTTCTCATTTGAAAATTTTTTGTTGCATTTCCTATGTTCATGTGCCAGATGAGTTGAGATCCAAGCTGGATCCAAAAGCTGAGAAGTGCATCTTTATTGGTTACTCTCTGCAACAAAAAGGGTATAGATGCTATAACCCTTCTACTCGTAAGTTTACAGTGAGCAGAGATGTTTTTTATGAGATGAGGAGCTGGTATAAACCAGTAAATGTGATTGATGATGTAGATGCACAAAATGGTAATGCTACACAGAATTCACAGCAGCAGTCACAAAATATTAGTGGACCTGGAGCGTCCTCTAGCAGTGGTTCACATTCTTTGCCATGGACAGGCAGATTGAGATCTGGAGAATCTTCTCAAAGCAATGCAGATAGTGGTATTCAGGTATCATGAAAAGGAAAAGAGAAGGTAGATCAGCCCATGTTTGATGTGAATGCAGGTCACTCTTATGTGGATGGTGAATCCAGTGGCTCAGAACAGAGCATTGATGATGAGTTGGGTATTCCTTCTATTGTTATACCTGGAGTAAGGAAGACCAAGGATGTTTTGAGAGCATCTGGGAGTGAACCTACTTTGCGCAGGTCTACCAGAGCTAGGTATCCTGTGGATAGGCTAAAATATTATGGATTTACAGCCATTCACTATGCCTATATGGTCAAAGTGATACAGGAACCAGAACCCACTTCGTTTGAGCAAGCCATGGGAAAAGAAAAATGGGAGAAAGCCATGGATGAAGAAATGGATGCCTTGGAAGCAAATGCTACATGGGAATTGGTACCTTTGCCTAAAGGTAAGAATGCAATTGGTTGTAAGTGGGTTTATAAGGTGAAGCACAATGCAGATGGTTCTGTGAAAACATATACAAGGCAAGATTAGTAGTCAAGGGGTATGCACAAACATATGGCATTGATTATGAAGAAACATTCAGTCCGGTTGCAAGGATGGCAACCGTAAGAGCAGTCATTGCTATGGCTGCATCAAAGGAATGGTCTTTACATTAGATGGATGTAAAGAATGCCTTCTTACATGGTGATTTGCAAGAAGAGGTATATATGGAGCCGCCACCAGGTTATGTGCATGTTGTTCATCCTGAGTTTGTTTGCAGGTTGAAGAAAGCATTGTATGGCTTGAAGCAAGCACCTAAAGCATGGTCTGACAAGATAGGACAGTATCTTGTCACTATTGGCTTTCAGATTTCCAAGGTAGATTTCTCACTTTATGTGAGAAAAACAGAGAAATGTATTATGTTGCTTGTCATTTATGTTGATGATTTGATTATCACACGTGATAGTGATGAAGATATCCTTCATGTGAAAATGCTATTGAAGCAGAAGTTTGAGATGAAGGATTTGGGAGAGCTGCGTTATTTCTTGGGCATTGAGGTGATTAGATCACCAAGTGGGATACAACTCTTGCAGAGGCAGTATGAATTGGACATGCTATCCAAATATGGGATGACAGGCTGTAAGCCTATTTCAGTTACTTTGGAGCAGAATGTGAAGCTGAGCGCAGATGCAGGTGAGGTTCTGGAAGACCCTACTATGTACAGACGCATAGTAGGAAGTTTGATTTATATGACTATTACCAGGCCAGATTTGAGCTACGTTGTTAGATTGGTAAGTCAGTTTATGCATGCTCCAAGGAAACCACATTTGGATGCGGTTAGACGCATAGTCAGATATGTGAAGTCCACATTGCAGTATGGACTATTTTATGAGACTGGGGTTCAAATACAGTTGCATGGATACACTGATGCTGATTGGGCTGGTAGTATTTCTGATAGACGATCTACCAGTGGATATGTGTTCTCTTTTGGGAGTGCTGCAGTCACTTGGAGCAGCAAGAAACAGCCTACAGTTGCCTTGTCAAGCACGGAGGCTGAGTACAAGGGTGCAGCAATGGCTGCATGTGAGGTAGCTTGGTTGTATAAGCTACTTTATGATATGCATCAGCCTACAGATGGGCCAGTTGTCATTTATTGTCACAACATGAGCAGTATACACTTGGCAAATAACCCAGTCTATCATGCTAGAACAAAGCATATTGAGGTGCATTATCACTATGTGCGGGAGAGGGTTTTACTAGGTCTTATTGATCTAGTTTATGTCAGCACAGAGGATCATGTAGCTGACATATTTACAAAGGCATTGGGCGCAGAGAAGCTGCGCAAGTTCAGAGACCTGCTTGGTGTGCAGGAATTGGGATTGAGCTCGAGGGGGAGTGTTGAGATATCGAGCTCCACTCGTGATATGTCAGGGTGACCGTTGTGCATTTATGTCACCAACTTGTCAGTTGCAGATACGATTGGTACCCCGCCCATGAATAATAGCTAGATGACAACTATCCTTATCTACTCTAGTTCGTGGCTCAGTTAGTATGCCACCTTAGTTAGTTGAGTTTGGTTTGAGACCCATATATAGGGTTCTTCTATTTCTTTGTATGAGAGTTCTTTTGGCTTACACAACTAAGAAGAGAAAAACTGTTTTCAGCCTCCACCCTTGTGTGTATTCCCCCATTGTGCAAGCAAGAAAGCTACAAATGAGACTCCTTCCTTCTCTCCCACAATCTTGACAGAGACCATGCTGATTTTCAGCGCATTACAGCAAAGCAACTCAAACGGGAGTTTAAGAAATTCTCACAGATCTTTGTTTTGCAATTAAATAAGGACAATTCTGATCAGCCCTCCATAGTATCATATGACTCTGCCTTGCAGGCCTTACTTGAGGAATACAATGACTTATTTCAGATGCCTACATCCCTCCCTCCCAAGAGACAAGTGGACCACCCACTTGACCTAGAGCCCCATTCCAAGCCAGTGAACAAACCCCCCTATAGACTCTCCAAGTGTGAGCATGAGAAGAGGTTGCCAAGCAAATCAAGGAGTTGCTGGAGATGGGTTTCATTGAACCAAGTTCTTCCCCCTATGCATCCCCTGTCCTCTTAGTCAAAAAGAAAGATGGCTCCTTCCGCATGTGTATTGACTACAGAGATTTAAACAAAATTACAGTGAAGGACCACTACCCCATCCCACGGATTGATGATTTGTCGGATGAGTTGAAAGGGGCATGCTTTTTCACTAAGATTGACTTGCACTCTGGCTGCCATCAGATTTGTATGCGGGTAGGAGATGAGGTCAAAACGGCCTTCAAGACTGATCGTGGACTTTACCATTTTCTTGTGATGCCTTTTGGGTTGACTAACACCCCTACCACCTTTCAGAGCCTCATGAATAAAATCCTACAGCCCTTTTTGTTCAAGTTCTTGCTTGCTTTCTTTGATGACATCCTATTCTCTAATGATGAGATTTTGAAGCTGTTACAGAAATAGACCAAGAAAATTCTGGATGTCAAGAAAGTGATCAACACTTCAGGAGTCTCCTTTTCCATGATCACTGATCCTGTGTGAAAGTTGGTATGCCAGTTCCTCCAAGACAGGTTTATGCCTGCCAAAACACCATCCCATTACTTGTCCAAAGGGCTCTTTATAGCTTCTAGGATGGTGTTAAAAGGAGTAGCTATTGATTGGAGCACTTACCTATTCACCAAGATGGATCAACATTTCGTTAAAGTAACCAAGGGTAATGTCACTAACGTCACATATAGCTCCTACCTGTCTGCTTTCTTGACATACTTAGGTTTAAAGAAGAGTGTGCCTCTACCTCCTCCATCTGATCCAGTACCTCCTCCTCCACCTTCAGAAGAGTCAGAACCTATTGATATAGAGGATTTGGATTCTCCTCCTCCCCTGGTCATACAGCGCAAACGCTTGAAGCGTGTAGCACATAAAGCTCCTTCAGTTCTTCCTTCAGTTATAATTCCTACTACCTCTAGCAATGATCTCCCTGCTTACCTCACATGTAACAACCTGTTCAAGGCACATAGAGAGGGTTCATTGGACATATCAGTCCCTTCACTGAACAGTCTAGTGTCGAGAGATGCCATTCCATTCCTATGTAAAGACATTCAGAGTTTGATTGAACTTTCAGTGACAGCTTGTGTTCAACAGCTGTATGCTTCCTTTTATGAAGAATTGATGTAGTCCAAAGACCATTTGCATAAGGCAACATCTGAGTTTGCCTCTGCCAAAAACACACTAGTCGATTTGTTTAAGCAGATGGAGAAACAAACCCAACTAATTGAGACTCAAAGAGAAGAGATATCTTCTTTGAAGATTCAGCTAACAGAGGCTCAGTCCGAAGTCACTAAAATCTCAGACGAGAAGGAGAGGATGTCCAAAGAAGCGCAAGAGTTTCAAACTCTTTTAGATGTAAAACTCTCAACCTTACAGACTGCTAAAGACACAGTGGAATCACAAGCTTCCCAAATCAAGCAGTTGCAAGACCAATTGGTGCAGTCACGGTCTGTTCCTCCAAGCCCTAATGTTCCACTGATCCCTTCTCTCTCAAAGCAAGACTTGGCAGTTCTCCAAAGACAGGCTACCTTGTGTCCTTTATTCCAAGATAAGGTGGAAAGATTGCAGTCTAGGATGGATCTGCTATGGTCTACATTTGAGCACTTCCAGGAATATGTTCCTCTGGATCATTCTTTCCTTGTCCACTATCAATTGCAAAAGTTGGCCTTTTACATGAAGCTTTCAACAATGGATCTTCCTCTTCCAGAGGATGGTTGGAGTGGGGCTTGGTCTCCTGAGTTGTTGACAGAAGTGGTCCGTATGGTGTTTGAAGATTCTATCACGATGGATACCATGTTGCTATCATACATGTATCTACGAGGTGATATGTTGATTCCAGATGAAGTAGATATGGCCTGGTATGTGGGAGACGTGGTTTTGCAAGCTATTTTATATGTCAACTATTTGGAGTTGTGGATAGATGACATGTTCCAGAGTTACTCCTCAAAAGTGACTACTTGCCCTGATTAATTTCTGGCACTCAATGATTGATTCTGTGGTCCTGAATCAACGACAAAACATAGCTTCTACCTATGTACAGAGCACTAACCAACTGAGGGTGGATCTCTTAGCTCACCTTTCCAAAAACCATCCATTTGGTTCAACCTTTTTTTATGCCTATCAGAGAAGATCTATCTTAGGTCCCTCTGTTCCTAGCTTACTGTATTACCAAAAATTGGCTCACCGTTATGATACCTATCTTTCCCTTTATCAAACCAATTCAACAGCCATCTTACCCCTTCTTTTCCAACCTCAATCTTTTCCTCGAATTCCCATATTTACCTATTGCTCTTTTATCGAAGATAGAGTATTTTTCCCTTCTCCACCATGCCCTTCTCCATCCATCCATGTACCTTCTACCTTTCCTATTTATCAATTAACACCCTTCCTAAACAGATTCTCTAAAATTTTCAGCCACTCCTTCTTTAACTTATTCCTCCTTTTATGATTTTGCCTATCCATCTCTTCATCCACTTTTACTTATTCCACTTCCATCTCCTGTCACTTCTATTTCTCAACCCCCTCAGTTGGTTAGTGAATACAAAGGGTTTGATCAGCAGATTCCCAGAAGAAGAGGATGGAGCTCGACTGATTCTCTTACAGGACCTCTCATATCCTTTACAAATTTGTTATGATTTTTTAAATGATTAATCAGATGAGTTAATGAATAATGAAGTTTTCCTTTAGTAGTTTTTTCTATCAGATACAGGTAATAAGTTGGGGTCGTGCTTTGAGGAGATTATTGAAGATCCTACAGAAGATAACATTGAGCTCTTTAATGAACTTATATTCTTCTTTTCCTTAGGTCACGAGGACGCTTCCTTTCTAAGTGTGGGGATATGTTGAGAGTGGAAAAAGATTGAATTTTTGATTGATTTTTTATGTTTTTTAGGTCTGAATGATTAATTTTTGATGGATTTAGAGTGATGTATGGTTGTTAATGGAAGTGTTTGAGAGTGTCTTGGACGATATTGATTATTGTTTGGAATTTCATGGTGATTATCAGTGGAGATATGAAGCTCTATCATGTTCTGTTGAGGTTCTGATTGGTTCTGTATACCTTCTGTATAGCTTCTGTTTTGTTCTGATTATCTTCTGTATGAAGCATGGATTGATGATTGATGAAGATTGAGATCTTTTGGAAGCTTATTGAATAGTTTTTGATAGTTTGGAATGGTTTGAGTATGATTTATGAGGTTTTGATGACCTTCTGTAAACCTCTGTAAACCTTCTGTAGAGCCTCTGTCTTTGCTCTATCTCTGTACTGTAACTGTACTGTAGCTGTTCTGGTGTTGTACTGTAATTGTTCTATAGACCTTCTGTAAGTGTTCTGTAGAAAGTATGTGTGACTTTGGAAAAGTTTTCTAACCTTTGAAAAGGATGAATCTAAGTTCAGAAGAGCTAAAACAAGTGGAAGAAGCAGCTGCTGAAGACTAAAGAGAAGACTAAGTGACAGTGACAGTAGTGAGCTATGAAAAGACACTGTAGTGGCTCTAGTGACTCTTCATATCAGACATACCTCTTGGGAGGTGCATCCACGACCTAAGAAGGATGATTGAGAGTTATTATGAGAGTATTGTAGTGAGGATATGATGTATTATTGATAGGGAGAGAGAGAGAGAGCCAGAGATACTCAATTCTATCAAAATTGAGAGATTGAGAGATTGAGAGATTGAGAGATTGAGAGAGAGAACTACGAAGACATTGAAGATGAATAATATGTGATTGATTTCCAGTCAAAGATGGTGTATTCTTCTATGTTCTTTGTTATATTGAAGTATTTTATGAAGATGTTGAAGATTATGGTTGATTCTATCAAATCCGTGGGAGAAATCTACTATGATGTTGCATGAAGAATTGCTATTTTCTTTGTTTTGATGATCAAAAGAATGAAATAAAAGATTGTTCATGTTACAAGATAGATTTTCTTGCAAGAGAATTCCCTTTTCCTTGGTGTTCCTCTTGGGGCTCCAAAGGGAGCAAGCAGGATCCACTATGGTGGGGGTGGGAATAGGAAGGTAAAGTATTGGTCACACATGACTCACAATGATTTGGTATTACAAGGGGACATGGGCTTTAACTCTATGTGAAGGCACTCCAAAAAAATACCTCTCCAAGCAATGTCTAGGGTGTCGAGCAAGAAGAATAGGGAGGCTACCTTACATGAGGCATTGAGGTCTAGGCCTACAAATACAAAACTTCAAGAAAAAAAATTGGGTACCTCCATCTTGAATTTGTAGTGGTTAGTGATGGTACTGATGCAATATTTTCCTTTGTACACCGAGCCAAAGATTACCTCCATCTCCCTACTTGGAAGCAGGTTGGTGACCTCTATTGCATTGTCCATAGGGAGGAAAAGCTTCTCTTGCACACATTGAGGGTTGAGCTTATAATGATGGTTGTTGATGTGGACATGGGGACCTTTGTGAAAGTGTAGTAGAATAGACTCTATGTTAGGGTGCAATGGGGTTGTCTCCTATGGGAGTGCAAGGAAGGCATCAAGGTGTAGACTATGAATCCATTGGTGGTGAGAGCATCCTTAGAATCTTGAGAAAGGGGGGGTATCCTATTGAGGCAAAGTATGGATGAAAGAAACACCATTGTTGGTGTGAGAGGTAAGTAACTGTTGAGAAATGACAAGTGTGATAGGGAATTAAGAGCACAAAGTGTTGAAAATAGAAAACATAATGAAGAGAAATGTGATGAAAATTTTGTGATAGCTACATGGACCAAAAGGCACAAATGTCACCTATGCCATCAATCTTACCTTACAAACCATAACACTATAGTCAAAGAATCAAGAATGGGGACTAGTATGATGGCAGATACCTTGTTGGGATCCACGGCAATGCCATCATCGAAGATAAAGACACCTTTCACTCCAAAGACACATTTCATGGGAGTTGAAGATGATGCAAGTGAAGTAGGAGTATGTTGAAGACACTAAAGTCATCCAAGAATACCCACATGAGTTCTATCAGGTAAGGCCTAGATATTTCATGCATATCCTCTTGAAAAGAAGTTGGGGTATTCTTTAGCCCAAACCACATTATTGTACATACAAACACACCTCAAGCCACGATGAAATCAATTTTTAACTTAATCTCCTAGAGCAAGCCTAACCTAGTTGTAACCACTACATCCATCCAAAAATGAGTATATCTTATGCCCAACAACCTCATCAAGAATGTTGTTGAGGTAAGGAATGGGAAACACATCTGGAATGGTTGTCACATTCAGCTTCCTCTACTCTACATAGATTTTGAGCTTGTTTTTTTATATTGGGAACAATGATGATGGGGGCAAGATCCACACTGTCGGATCCACTAAAGTGATGAAGCCAACTCAGAGGAGTTGGTCCAATCTAGCTCCTAGAAAAGGTTAAGTGGGAAGTGTGAATTCAAGTATTGTTGATTGATTTGGAGCACTTCCAACAAACAAAATGGTTCCAGCTAGGCATTAGCTACCAAAATATAGCTTTCTCATCATTTTCCAAGCCATCTACCATATTGACCATTTTTTGCAACTACTGGTTAGTAAGCTACTAATGGAGGTAAATTTTGTTTAGGAAGATTCAGATTTTATTGTGACCTTGATGAATGGTTAGGTGGGTCCCAATCCCAATTGTGACTAGGCCATACTTGCTACAACCAAGGCCGTCTACAAAATAGGCGGTAATCTTCATCTACATGCTCCATGTTGAATATCACTAAGGAAATTCAGAATGGTATACTAGAAACCTCCATGAGGACTAATCAAATGATGTCAAAAGTGGCAACACTCTTTATTGGTTTGCCATTTGGACCAAGAATGGGACTAGCTCCCAGATCATGAGCCCAAAATCTCTATAAGTGGCCATAGTGATGATGTTAACTTGTGACTCACTATCCAATAAGACAATGTTTATTACCTTATTTTAGAACCAAAGAGCGATGACCAGAAGGTAGGGTTGAGGACAACACTCCTAATGGGACTAGCTCCTACTGCACCTTCCAAACTTTCTCTTCTAGTCCTAATAGAATAAGACGATCTGATTGGAACATATTCAATAAGTGGTTTTTGAATGTTTGAACCAAGTTCAAGAGGTCTCCTAGGGGCATGGTAATAGAAATTGGGCCCCATGAAGTTTGTATATCTAGTTCGATCTATGAAACCGCCTATGCAAAGAACAAATCCTTAGCTCTTGTTTAGCAAGATGACTTCCTTCCACCCTCACAAGTTACAATGAGGACCAAGAGTCAACTACAAATGATGCATCACTATCGGTTCTTTCCTAGTTACTTTCAATCTTGAAGATATTAAATTTGGACCCAAAATTAATGATAGTCTCTACTATGGTGCCAATGTTCCTACAATCCCTTCTACATTTATAGATCTTGAATCTGGTACTACTAGCAGTGGTGATTGTGAATCTCTCAGTGATGTCAATTCTTTTTCCATCCATGTGGCAATACTTTCTTGTAAGGAAAGAAGCTGAGGGGAGAGAGGAGAGCTGAGGAGAGAGAAAGAGAACAAGAAGAAGAAGAAAGAAGACTAGAAGAGGAGAGAGAAATAGAGGAAAGAAGAGAGAAAGGAGAAGGAAGCCATGGAAGCTGGAGTTGAAGGTGAAGAGTGTGATCTTGATAATAACTGGTTGCCCTAATCTGGGGCTCTTACACCTTAAATACCCCGGTCAGTGTGACGGGGTATCTAACCCTAGTCGGTATGTATCCCGCTTGTTACAATCCATCCCCACTAGAAAGGTTTTTGCCCTCAAAAACAAGGAGAAAAAGAGGGGAGTGATGGGTGGGCTAAGGGAGGCTTGCAGAGTACTACTCAGAGCCCTTTGACAATGAAGAATAGGTGTGGAGAGACTAGGGACAACATGCAATTCTGGACTGGTCGGCTGAAGTAAATTGGTCATAACTTTTGATAGGTAGCTCCAAATGGGGCGTACTATATGTTGAAACGGAGCTTATGACGAATATTTTCAGCCTATGTAGAATGCACATGCATTGGATTTGGGTAAGTACAAAATTGTTCTAAAACTGTGTGCAATTTGCGGGCGGGAGGTGGGCAATTTGGATCATGACTGGCTAGTCTTCCAGCCATTGGGGTTCACGGAGGTAGGGAAATTCATCGAGGATGGTTGCTAGGCACCAAGAGGCTTCTTCCAAGGGTAGACCTTGCCATTTGATGAGGTATTCTTTGATGGACTGGGATTGTAAGTGCTTATCTCGCTGCCCAATGATTGCTTCAGGAACATATTGAGTGATGCCCTCTTCATCGATGGGGGGAAGTTCTTCCACATAGTCCAGTGAGGAGCCTACAAAGGGTTTCAGCTGACTGACATGAAAGACATTGTGGATTTTGGTGGTAGGGGGAAGTTCTAAGTGGTAGGCCAAGTCACCAACTCTCTTCAAGATGCGGTATGGGCCATAGAAGCAGTGGGCTAGCTTGTTACTGCTGCCCTCTTTGAGAGTGGAGTAGTGAGACTTAGGCACTTTCAAAAGGACCAATTCCCCTTCTTGGAATTCCAAATTCATGCGCCTTTCATCAGCATAGAGTTTCATGTGTGTTTGGGCCTTCTGAAGATTCATTTTGCATTGTTGAAGTAAAGCTTGCATGCGATCCAATTCAACTTGACTCTGAGGATTGATCTTATCAGTAAACAAGACTGTAGGAAGGGGAACCTTATACCCATATAAGGCCTCAAAAGGGGAGACTCCAATGCTAGAGTGTGTGGAGTTATTATGTGCAGACTCAGCCAAGTGAAGCCACATATCCCAACTGTGCTGTACATCTTGGCAAAAGTGCCTCAAGTATGTCTCAAGCCATTTGTTCACTCTCTCAGTTTAGCCATCAGTCTGAGGGTGGTATGTAGTGGATGGAGCAAGCTTGGTCCCCATGGAGATGAAAACGGTCTGCCAGAAGTTGCTCATAAACTTTGCATCCCGATCATGTACTATGACTTGTGGTAAGCCATGCAACTTGAAGACATTTTCCATGAACTGAGTAGCTGCCTCAGAGGCAGTATATTGGACCTTAGTTGGGATAAAGTGGACAGCTTTGGTGAGGCAATCAACTACCACATAGATACTGTTCCACCCTTTCTTAGTCACGGGAAGGCCGGTGATATTTTAAGAAATAATTAACAATGGGTGGCATTTTATTAAGTTATAAACCTTAATAAGAAAACGACAGTTCCTTCTTAAAATTTTAATTACAAATTATTAAGTTGAAATGGTGCTTTAGCGCAACCCGGACTACGATTTTCAGACTGGGTCTCTAAATGCAAATTTCTTAATTAAAAATTAAGAGTGATGAGGAGCGCTTTTTTGCCAACGTGTGCTTTTTCATGACGGTTGGTTCTTTTTTATTACAAATTAAGGTGCCTCTTAAGAGCACGTAGCGCGTGCAAAGTGAACGACTAGTTTATTTTTTAAGTTATTAAATTGTGTATATAGCGTGAATGCGCGTGGAAAATGTGGGTGAATAAATAGTTCATTTTAGCAATTAATTATGATTAAGGGAGAATGAAAATAAATAAAGCTCACAAAATAAGTACCTGGTAGGGGTGTGTATGCAATGGCCGGAAGGTAACGGAGGAATCCCCCAAAAGCAATGAATCCAGTCAAACAAAATCAAAGACCATTGACTGAACAAAAGAAGAAAACACCTTAGTGGGGTTGTTAAATTTTAATATATGTTTAATTGTTTTTTAAATTTTGTATCCTGTTTATTTTTTATTAATTATTTGGTTTGGTTTATGTGTTTTATGTGTTTATTTTAAATTTAAATTTAAATTTGTTATTACTTGTAGTTGGTATTTGTTGTGGTTTTTGTTTGGTTGTTTTTTGTTTTTTTTTTTAAGTAATAAGAATAATAATAATAATGAAATCAAGATATATAGCATATGGATATGTGATGAAGGGAAAATAAAATAAAATTTCAGCCATGTAGGAAATATCCACAATTTAGGTTAATAAAAATAGGGTTTTGTTTTATTTTTTTTAATGAATATTTGGGCCTTGTATGAAAATATTTTGAAGGGAGAAATTAGTGGAAAACGGTCAACGGGGATGGGTGGAATTTTCTAGAATTTTTTTGAATTAATTCTGTATTTTTTACTAATTTTAAAGGAATTTTATGCATTTTTAGGTAATTTGGAATGAATTTTTAAATGTTTAATTTTCTGTAATTTTTTTAATTTAAATTTCCACCTAAAAAATATTCCAAAATTTTGCATAAATATTGGGGAATTTTTAGAAAATTTTTTGTGACTTTTTTGAATTGAAATGAATTTTTTTAATTAACTAAATCAATTAAATGATGTAAATCAAGTTAGTTAGGTAAGTAAGATCAAGTCAAGTCAACTAAGTCAAGTTAGTCTGGATAAGTCATGTAAGTCAGGTAAGTCAAGTCTAGTGTAGTCAGGTTAGTCAGGATTGATTAGGTTAGTCTGAGTTAGTCTAGGTTAGGTAGGTCAATTAGGTTAGTCTGGGTCAATTAGGTCAAGTTAAGTTAGTCTAGGCAAGTATTAACTAACCTAGGTGAGACTAACTAACCTAGGGTTAGTTAGTGGGGGTGGAACTAACGTGAGTTAGATTAGCTAGACTAACTACAGTTAGGTTAGGGGAATCCTAACCCTAGTTAGGTTAGTCAGACTAACTACAGTTAGTTAGTGGAGGTGGTGGGGGAGGAGGAGGAGTAGGCCGCCGCGGTGGCGTTGTGAGGCGGGCGGCAGCAGAGTTAGAAGGAGGGGGGTGGAAGTAGCAGGCGGGGGAGAGGGAGGCATAGCAGGTGGGGGAGAGGGAGGCGAGGAGAAGCGCCGACATGAAGGAGGGGCCACTTCAGTGGTGCTGACGGCGTCAGTGGTGGGAGGAGGGAACCCAAGAGGCGGACGGGGCGGAAGTAGCAAGCGGGGGAGGAAGACATAGCAGGCGGGGGAGAGGGAGGCATAGCAAGCGGGGGAGAGGGAGGCGAGGAGAAGCACCGGCGTGAAGGAGGGGCCGCTTCAGTGGCGCTAACGGCAAGGGTGGAGGAAGCCGAGGGGAGGCCGCACTGTTGCCAGGGAGGAGGGAGCGCTGAGAGAAGGAAGGAGACGTTGCTGCTGGGGAGGAGGAAACGCGGGAGGAGAAGGCGATGGAGCACTGAGGAGGGTGGAGCATGCTCTGAGGAGGGAGAAGGGAGCACCGAGGAGGGAGGAACAAACAAGTATGTCCATTTTTTTTTCTGTTCTTTTTTTTGTTTTTTTTTAATTAATAAGAATCTAACGTTTGGTTGTTGGTTTTTGTTTTTTTTTTCAAAAACAATGTTGAAATTAATTCGTTTTAAGGTAACTAATCTTGGTTTGTTTTTTAGTAATAATTTTTTTTAGAAAATAAATTTATAATAATAATACTAAAAGAAAACTAAAGGGGCAAGAAATACACCCCTGGCCCGTGCGCATACGCGAGCAAGGGTAAAAAAATTTGTAGTGATGGGATCAAATGGGTAGGGACGGGGACGCGCGAGCCACGGACGCCACGAGACGCGTAAAACCATAAACAAGCGCGTTCACGCGCGAGGCAAAAAACACGGTTAACGGGAAAAATTAAAAAATTTTAATAAAAGCCAAACCGTTTGTTGAATCAAAAATCCGTAAAAAGGAAAAATGGACCAAGAGGCGAGTGAAAAATGTTGGAAACATGCGACACAAGTTCCGGGGCAAAATCAGGGTGTTCACATGGGAAAAACACAAAAAATAAACCCGAAAACGCATATGGGCATTCATATCAAAAAAATCCGCGTATCGGAATGAAGTACGAAAAGAAGGAAAAGTGTGTAGAACAATGTGTCCGACAACCCTATCACAAGAAAACACAGTTCCAATCGAGATAGGACACGTTCATATGGGAAAATCCCCAAAAATGGATATGAAAAGGGACTCAGAAATTAATACGGGAAGAACCGTGCATCGGAATAGCAGACGGTAAAAAGAAAAAATGTCTGAAAAAAAGAAATTCACAGGGTTGGTGCATCAAAACTCAGTTTGGGGGAAATTAGGAGGGGTTCACATGGAAAAAACACAAAAAATACATTTAAAAACGCTCGGAAAAATTAATAACTAAAAATCCGGCAAGCGAAAAAGGGGGGAGGAAAAAAAGTGGAAAAAAGGCTAGCAGGACATGGATATCAAATCAAATTGGAATTCCGGTGAAAATAGGGCAGGTTCACATGAAAAAATGTAAAAAATAGGCACGAAAAAGACTCCAAAACCCGCAAAAATTAATAACGAATGAACCGTGCATCAAAAGGACACGAAGTAAAAAGAAAAAAGGTCAGGGGGAAGGGGTAGGACAGGGCTGACTCATCAGATCAGGGTTCCAAAGTAATAAAGATGCGTTCACATGGAAAACTGTCCAATTTACATGAATGACTTCCAAAATTAATATCTTGAAAACCGTCTGTCGGAACAGGGGTTGGTAAAAAGGAAAAATAGGCAATTCGAAGGGACAAATATGGCTGTAAGTTTGGATTGAGTTTTCGGTGAACGTAAAATCTATTCATATGAAAGAAGCGCAAAACTCAGAATAAGGGCAAACAGTCAAGGAACAACCCCTAGGACAGGGTGAAATAGAACGTAAGGGTGGGGAAGGGACCCCATCACGGTAATATGAAATCATGGCATAGATGCATAATTAGAACAGGGTGTATGCATAGGGGTATGCAACATGGACGCGCAGGGATGCGTCCCCACACTTAAGACCTCAATAGGAAGGGTAAACCAAACTTCAAGGACTTGGTACCTCACATCACACCAACTACAAACGTCCCCACACTTAAAACATGACCAGTATTGTGAAACAGAAAGTGTAGGGTTAGAAAAACTTGGCCCAAATTGCCGAGAAGGAATGTTGACTATCGAGGTTGCGTCTGGAGGCGTCGTCGACTGCAGGAGGTAACAAAGTATCTTCACAACACTCATCCCACATCCTTTGTGGCAGGGACCAACTGGCAACACCCAAGGAGGTAACTGGTTGAAGGAATCACAGGAAATTCGTCGATGGCGAGGGATATTGCACTCAACTCACGATCACTCAAATGGATTGAAAGAGCAGTCACTCACCCCATTACTAATATCACTCGAGGAAATAAGAATGAAATCCCAGAGCTCACACCCGATTTAGGAATCGACAAGGGAATGATGTAGAGAGAGTATGCCAGGGTGCACAATTAATGGTGCATCAGTGCATCCAACCCGTCTGGCATAGGTGCAAGGAGGAAGGCCAGGGAGCCTTGCAGTGCGGTGTATAGAATAGAGTGATGTGTCCTATGCCGATGGCAGAAACCCAGCCCGTGGGTGCATAGGAAAACAGAAACGTACATGACTCCAATGGTCGTAACGTCCCTCAATTCTCACCTCTCAATAATTGATTAAAGAAACACCAGTCATACTCAGCCCACCCTCTGTCTCACGCTCTGTTGATAGATACAGAGGGTAACCCTTTCCTAAAACCCGTTGATGTAATCCTCACGGTCGCTTGTGCAGAGGTTGTATGCCTTGTGCGCATTTGATGGTACAATTGTGCATCCCGCCCTGTGCCAGCATACAATACAAGAAGGAAGGCCAAGGAGCCTTGTAGTGCAGTGCACAGGAATAAATCATGCTTTGTGCATAGAGAGGCCCATCCCGTGTGTGCAACACTCCATTCACACATCTCACCTCTCATTTGAGTTGAAAGGAAAGACTTGTTACTCACCCCACCCTCTGTCTCACACTCGGATAGATACAGAGGGCAGCCCATACTCACGTCCCCATCCTGTTAGGATGAAAGCTCACATCACTCAAGGGATTGGTGATGAATATCATGTCAGTTGTTGTTGTCGTCAAGATCTTGAGGACAAGGCGTACCCATGGAGGCAGCCTACAAGTCTAATACTTCAATGACTTGTAAGAAGAGTGGTCTATTAAGAAGGGCAGACGGATTGATATTGCAGAAACGGCGCACCAAGGGAGGTGGCTGCAAATTACTTGCTAAAGGGGTTCTGCTGATGAGTCAACTCTCCTGAACTGTGGGGTGTTGCCACCTTTTCCACAGTCAGCTTCTCACCTAAGGGTGTTTCCACCTTTTCTTGGAACGAGGCCTATTATGACAGAGAATTTCTTCCTTTTCTCCCACAACAGTTTTGTTTGTTTTGTTTGTCTTTGTTTTTTCTTTTCTTGTCTTTTCTTTTTTTTTCTTTTTTTTCATTAAGAAAGAGAATGGTAGAAATATCATATGTCAGGACCAACCTCGCCACTGTTATTGGATCAGACGAAAAGAGAACAATGTCGGATTGAGATATTTCTGCGAGGGGGTAGCAGAACGAGACCGCCTCATGAGGAGAATCATAATGGCTATCAGAAGCACGACAAGAAGGACAGTGCAATGCCCAAAAGGGAGAGTGTAGGTTGACTGTGATTGTCAAGATCCCCAGGGAGGGAAGTACTTCTTCAGGCGATAGCCATTGATCAGGAAAGGATCATCAGAGGCATCAACGGTCTGTACCTGAACAGAGCCGCTAGGATTGACGGCCAGTACCTTGTACGGGCCCATCCACCGTTGTTGAAGCTTGCCAGGAAACTTGCCAAATCTCGAATCATAGGCTAGGACAAGATCACCTTCTTTGAACTCCTTATGCTTGATGAAACTGTCATGATAGGCCTTGCATTGCACTTGAGTGGTTTCCATGCACTGTAAGGTCATCCGTCGTATCTCATCCAAGCATTCCAAGTGTAGGAGGTGGCATTGCAGTGACTCATTATCTCCCAAATATTCTTTAACTGCCACTCACAAAGAGGGCAATTCCAGTTCAACAGGGAAGACGGCTTCTGCATCATACACTAACTGGAAAGGGATTTGTCTTGTTGCTGCCTTATGGGAGGTTCTGTATACCCATAGGGCCTCTGTAAGTCGATCGTTCCAATCGCGACGATGTGCAGAAATCGTTCTTGTCAGAATCCAACTGAGGATGCGATTGGTGACTTCAACTTGGCCATTAGCTCTGGGGTAATAAGGAGTGGACTTACGATGGCGGATCTTATACAGCTCAGTCAGCTCCTCCATAATTTTGTTAAGGAAATCAGTACCTCTGTCACTTACCAGCTCGAGGGGACTGCCAAAATGGGTGATAATATTCTCGGACATGAACATGGCGACACTGTTACCATCATCCCGCTTCAGGGCTTTAGCTTCACACCACTTTGTGACATAATCCATACATACTAAGATGTATCTGTTCTGCTTCTATCTGGTGGGTGGATCAATGGGTCCCACAAAATCAATCCCCCACTTCTCGAACGGCTTTAGGGGAAGAATGGGTTGCAGTGGCATGGCACTCGTTTTGGTGGGTTTTCCCATTCGTTGACAAGCATCACATCTCTTGCAGTAATTATATGTGTCCTTGTGGAGGGTCGGCCCACCAGTATCCTGCTAATAGAGCCTTCCTGGCTGTCACTTCTCCCGTGAAGTGTCCACCACATGGTTCGTCATGGCATGCTTTCAATACTATGCCAATTTCATTTCCTGCAACACATCTTCGCAGCACTTCATCTTTGCCTTTCTTGTACAGTGCATCGCCTAGCAAGGTGTAGGGGGCTGATTCTAACAGAAGCTTCTTCTTCTCATGGATTGAGATGCCAGGAGGATATTGTTGAGTTGCTAGGAGATTGGCTATGTCTGCATACCAGGGAGTAACTATTTCAACTAGAAACAAAGAAGCGTCAGGAAGGTCTGGATCATCCTGTTCCTCTTCTTCTGTTTAAGGGATCCGTGATAGATGATCGGCTAAGACATGGGAACGGCCAGGCTTAGTGACCACTTCAAAGTCGAACTCTTGGAATAGGAGCAACCATCTCATCAGTCATCCTTTAATATCTGCTTTGTTCATCAAGAAGAATAGGGCTTCATGATCCACATAGAACTTGAAATGCATTGACAATAGGTAGTGTCGAAACTTCTCCAATGCAAACACCATTGCCAAGCACTCAAGCTCTGTCACTGTATAGTTCCATTCCCTATCAGTGACCTTTCAACTTGCATAATATATCGGTTGATCTAATTTAGAGGGGCCCTTTTAACATAGGACAGCACCTAGCCCTTCAACTGATACATCTGTGTGCACATGGAACTCCTTCATCCAATTAGGAGGCTCTAAAATAGGTGCTTGGATCAAGCACTGTTTTAGGGTATTAAAGGCTTCTTCACAGTCATGTGTCCAAAGGAAATCAGCTTCTTTCCTTAGGATCTTGTGTAGAGGGGCTTCCTTGGTTGCAAAATGTGCAATAAATCTTCTGTAGTAGCTCACATGGCCAAGAAATCCTCTTAATTACTTGAGGTTTGTCGAAGCTGTTAAGGTGGCAATCTTTTTAATCTTTGCCGGGTCTGTTGCAATCCCTTGTGTAGAGACAATATGGCCCAATGGAACTCCTAAGGAGACACCAAAGACACATTTGTTGGGGTTGAGAGAAATCCCATACTCGCGGCATCTGTCAAAACATTGCTCTAGGTGTCCCCAGTGCTCACGGATCAAACTATAGACACAAAAGTCATCAAGATATACCTCAATGAAATCATGGAGATGATTCTGGAAGGCAACCATCATTACTCGTTGGAAGGTGACAGGAGCATTACAAAGCCCAAATGGCATCACTCTGTAGGCATAGGTCCCCCATTCTGTGGTGAAGGTTGTTTTGGATTGGTCCTCTTCTGCGATTTGGACTTGGTTATATCCACTGAATCCATCCAAGAGGGAATAAAGCTCATGACCTACCACTGTGTCCAACAGTTGGTCTGTAAAAGGGATAGGGAAATTATCCTTCTTCATTCGAATTGAGCTTTTGAAAGTTGACACATATTCGAAGTTTTCCATTCTTCTTGGGTACTATCACAATGGGCAAAACCCATTCACTGTTAGCCACGGGATAAATGAACTCTGCTTCAAGAATTTTCAATATTTCAACCTTCACCAGAGCAGAGTAATTAGGATTCATACGCCTTTGTCTTTGCCTTATAGGTTTGGCATCGGGCTTTAGGTCAATGTGATGTTAGCATACTGTGGGATCAATCCCCTTTAGGCCTTTATAGGACCAAGCAAAACATCTAAGTTCTCCTTGAGTAGGTCTCGCAGGACCACTAGTTCTTCTTCTGGAAGATTGAGACCCACTTTCAAGTGACGTTCAGTACCGTCAATATCCAGGAATGTTACTTGTCTTTCACCTTCCACTTGATGGATAAACGTCCCACGGATTGCTTATGGATAGAGGTCTGACTCTTTCAAGAGAGTAGTATCCTTGTCTGATATCCCACTAGAACCAGTGTCCTCCTTCTATACAGATGACTCATTCATCAGTTTAGGTTGCTGGAAGAGTATCAAAGCTTTGTTTGCTTCTGTGTGAATGGTAATTTCTTCTGGACTTAGGGATTCATCTTCAGAAGATGCATCCAAAAATGTCACATAGCACGAACCTGCTAGAGGCTAGGACTCTGACGGCTCTAGCTTCTGTTGATAGGGGGCATCATCATCATCTTTTCTTTGGATTGAACAATCAGGGCCACAAGAGCCACTAGTGAACTTAATTTTTATGCTTTTAATCCATTGCTTATACAGATTTTGCATACTTGTGATCCATTGATCAACCCAAATGGAACCATAGTCATGGTCATTCCATCCAATACCCTGAGATCTTAGGCCTCTGAGGTCTCTGTAGGGACATCAATAAGATCATCCTCCATCAGAGGGAATTCTTCATCTGCACTTTCATAGCCTGCTTCATTTTCTTCCTCATCATTTCCATCCTCTTCCTCTAGAGGCTCTGTAGGAGAAGAATAAATCTTCTGCCTCTGCGTCTGCTTTTGCTTCTGCTACAGCTTCTAACTCTGCTTCTGCCTTTGGCTTTGGCTTTGGCTCTGGATCTGTATCTGTTACTGTCTCTGTAACTGTCTCTGTATCCTCTCTGTCTCTATTCTGTAGCCGCTTTGTATCTGCTCTGTCTCTGATCTGTAACTGTACTGTCTCTGTTCTGTCTCTGCGACTGTCATGTAACAGGGAGAACAGTACATCCATGCTTCTATTTCACTATTAGAGGTGATTTCAGAAGTTAATTCTAGTTGAGGCAGGAGATATTCTCCCATGGACAAGGATTTTGCTTCTCTTGGCAGTTGGCTTACAGTGCCCACTATTAGGGACTATGCCTCTATTTTCTTAGGAAAGATTTGCTTAACAGCTTCTTCTTCTCTTGATATACCATCGGTTACCTCGTTAGAGGAGTCGGTTATGACTTCAATGGATGTAGATCCATTACCTTTTTGCGATCCATACAACTTCAACACCGCTTTATTGGGTCCTCTGCCTAGGGTTAGGGTTCCTTTGAACCAGTCCGTCCTGGCTCTTACTTCAAAAAGCCAAGGTCTTCCCAACAACAGAGGGTATGAGGTCCCATAAGAATTTGGTTTGACCACCAAATATGTCAGCCAATAGTCTCTTCCTGCATGGGTTGTTTTTACGTATGGGAGGATGCCCAACGATTTGACTATGCTTTGGTCTGCCAATCTGATAAGCCACTGTATAGGTTGAATTTCTTGCAACCCTAAGTCCTTCATTGTCACATCCGTCATTATGTTTACTGATGAGCCTCCATTGATTAATGCATTTGAAATGAAGCATCCTTCTATCCATACACTAATCTCTGGGATTCCAGGATCTAGGAAGGCATTAGCCACATCTACTTCCTTTACAAGTTCCGAGGCCTTTTTGGTCTTGGTTGCTATTGAAGAAGCAATCCTTAGTCCACGTCTTCTTGTCAAGATGCTTTTGAATTTCTTTCGACAGCTAGGAGACAGCATCAGCAACTATCGGAATGTTAAGTTTGGTTTAAAAGTGTCTAGGTCTTTGACCAAGTCATAATATTTAATAAGATCCACAGACTTCTCCAACCAGCTGGGGAATGGAGCTACACCCATTTTCATCTTTCCTTTTTCTTCTAACAATTGTAACATCGACACTTCTTCTGTTTCTAGAAGTGCTTCTGTATCTTCTATCTCCTAGGTCTCTGGTCCTGTCTCTGGGACTGTCTCTGTAGCTCTCTGTGGCGCTACAGTGCTCTGTACTGTACTGTTCTGTTCTGTACTGCTCTGTCTCTCTGTTGGTAGATTGAACTTCACAGTCTTGGCAGAAGAGTTATTTTCATTCTGAACAACTGGTTCCTTCTTCTTGGTGCGCGTAATAGCAACAACTTCCAACTCTACCAAATTGGAAGCAAGCTCTTGTACCTTCTGTTGGCTATCAGTGGCATTGGCCTTTACATTGGACTGGGATAGTCCTTTGCAGTGTGGCCTTCATCTTTGCATCAGCTGCATAAGGGCTTGTAATCCACAAACCATCTACGGTTTGGACAATCCGGAGAGATATGTCCCTTTTCTCCACACCTATAACATTCCACCTCTGATCTCTGACCACCGCCAAACTGTCGTCCTCTGTAACTTTGAGAGGGAAACCTCCTTGGACCAAAATTAGGACCAAATTCCCTAGGCTTTAGTCCAATATCCTATGTTATCATTTTGGATTCTAGCAAGTTGAATCTTGCATTTTCATCCTTCCGTCTTCGTTCATGCATCTCTTTCAGAGAGCAAATATCATCTATATGGTTCTTTCGCAAACAGTAGAAACACAAGGCTCCAGGAATGGTTTGTTTTTGGGTATATTCAGTGGTGGCTAAATGTCCCACTTGATGACACTTTCTGCACACCATATATTAGAGCACATCACATCTCTTCCAGCTCCTACAGGAGTGGATGTATTGGCGGTGTTCACCTTCAACGTCTATAACTGCTCTGTAATCACATCCAGAAGCTCTTTCTTGATACTTGCAACTGAGTTGGATAAGTAATCCTTCAGATTTTCACCTCCTGAAGTACTTGTAGTAGGGTTTTGGGAAGCTTTGGTAATTACTGCATAAATTGGTTGAGTCGATCTGGAAGGTCCTCTGTTCTGGCTCTAATTCAGAGCTCCTGTTGAGAGTTGGGGTTGTTGATTCCAGTTGGTAGGGTTCCACTGTTGCTGAGTCGCCATTGGAGGAACTGTTTGAGGCCAATGTTGTTGTGGTTGAACCATCATTTGAGACACTGTCGTCTGCGGCGACCACAGTAGTGGATTAGGTGCATTATACTACAGCACTGTTTACATCTGGGAATAGGGGTAGGGAATTGTCCCTGGGACTACATTTGGTGGGTATACCATTCCTGACATGGGAGGAGGCAAGACTCCTCTTCCTGGAGTCATTGACATCCTTGCTTCAACTTCATCATACAATCTTGCATCTTCCACTGCAGCTTGCAGATTGACTGGTCTTCTCAATTCCACGAACTTGCAAACCTCTGGTTGTAGGCCCCTGAGAAACACTCCTTTTTGGATTCCTTCATCCAAATGATGGTTAGTCCATCTCTTTACAATAGATTCCATTCGCGAGACATAAGCTTCTACTCTTTCTCCAGAGGACTTTGACTTAGGTTCATGAACTCCTCTCACATCCGCTCTTCAAAACCTTCATACCAGAATTTAGTAAGGAAGGCCTTCGTCCCATGTGCTAAAAGTTCCTGCTGCTTGTCTCTCATACCACTGAAATGTCGCGCCCTTGAAAGTGGTGGGGAAGATTGCTAGCCAATGCTCAGGGGTTCTGGCATTGTTAGCCACACATGCTACCATGAATTCTGCTACATGAAGATCAAGGTCTTCATTGTACTCTCCCTTAAAAAATGGCAATGGGACTACATTTGCTGGCCTGTCATCAATATTTCCAGGATAAATCTGACTAGGAAGGGGACCTTGAGTCACCATGGGAACTTCTGTAAAGAGTGCTTTTAGGGCATCAAAGGAGGCTTCTGCTGCAAGCTCGTTCTCAGCTTTGATTTTTGCCTTCTCTCTTCTCACGTATCTCTGGACTCGTTCCAACGCTTCCCTCTTTATTGTGTCATTCATCAAGAGGTTGGCTTCAACCAATTGGTCTGGACTCAATAGGATAGTATCAGAGGGGGCTTCAGTCTTTAATGGATTCTCTAGCCAACATCTCCTCTACTTCCTTCTTCTCAACATTTCTGAATTCAGCTTTCAAACCACTACAGAGGGGAAGATATTCCGTTCAGAAAGTATCAAAACTCATTCTTCTTAGGATCGTTGGTGCGTTGTTACATGAGCGGTGATCGAGAACTAGCCTCACTCACAACCCGATAACGAGATGTAAAGGAGTGCCATTAGGGTAATTGACTTTGTCGAATGCACACCACAACTTGGAAACTTTAAATATTCGACGAAACTCACAACCACACAAGACAACTCACAAAGAAAGTATCCAAAATTTTAACAACAACCAAATAAATTATATTCTCATACCTTAATAGCCTCGATCTGAAGCTTGGCACCACAAAGTCTAACTTCTTCCTTTTCCAGAATAGCACATTCAAAAATCTCTTCATGCGACCCTCCTCTCACATGTCTCACAAGATGACAAGAAGATACAAGGGAAGGGGAGCTAACTCTCTCCTCTCCTCCCCTTTTATAGTTTTTTGACATCCTCCCTTACGTTGAAGAAGCGTTTGCTTTTCCAAAAGTAAGCCTTTCTTCTCTTAAGGTTAAACGTTTACTCGCTAAGGCATACTTTTTAAAGCTTCAAAAGCTTAAGTATTAAAAAATAGCTTTTAAAGCTATTAAAAACTCCATGCTTTTCTTGACGTGTTTTTTTGGCTCGTGAGATGGTTCATGTCTTTGAAAACCAAAACTCTGACTCACACACGCGCAACACCAGCACAGACTAGGCGGCCTCCGTAACGTTGTAAGTGTTCCACCAATCGAGCTGCTGGGGAGACGCCATAGCTTAAAAATACAAGAAAACACACACACACTTTCTCTCCTGTGCAGTGTAAATGCATCTTTTTCTTCGCTTCTTTTTTCTTGGTGGGTTATCTAATCTCTTCTCAGGCAAGAAGATCAGACCTTGTCTTAACCCTCTTCCTGTCGAATCTCCTGGTTCTCTCGCTCTCTGTGTGCAACCGAGCTCCTCTGTAGGGTTTGATTCTTCCTCTATCATCAAGTAGTTACTGACTACTGGTGGATGAGGAAAAGTCGATACATCCATATCAAAATCCACCTCTGTCAGGTTCTTAAAAAAGCCTTCATCAAAATCCCTGAAATAGCTTCCCCACACAATACAGGCTGCATTTCTGGCAACACACAGTATTGGCAAAGGGCTGTTTGTTTCTGCCTGTGGTGCATAATCAGGAGCAGAAGCCGGCTCTACATGCACATTTGACTGATTGCCATCTTCCCTTGCACTATCAAGCTGCGCTTGGAGGTCAGACAGGCGCTTCTCTAATTCGTCCTGAACCTCGATTCCTCTGTTCTCTCACCTCAGAGTTTCGCCTTTGCGACCTGGAGCTTTTGCAACTCCACCATGAGCACTGGCTCCGCCATGAGCTCCTCCTGCAAGGCCAGACGGCCTAGCACCAGCTCCTCCAAGTTCTTCCGTAAAGAGACCCTCATTCCAATAATTCGTTCTACCATTTCCTTCACTTCCTTGAACCATAAAGCCTGTAAATCTGGATTAGTCAATATGGTTGTCACAAGAAGAGCACCATGGACAGGAGGACTACTGTACATAGGTCGGGCAATGTATTCCAACTGGCTTTTGACTGTAGCAGCTTGAGCGGAGTCATCACAGACCACACTTATGCATCCAATTCTCTGTCCAGCCTAGCTCCTCCACGACGACCTCCTACGGCTGTCGTGCCGGTGGCTCCTGCTCTAGATCTAGCTCCATGGCCACTTGTTGCTCCTCTCATACGGCCACCGGCACCGGCCATGCCACCGCGTTCAGCTCCAGCACCTGCAACTGTCATGCGTAAGCCTCCATGGACTACACCTCCAATACCAGAGGGCCTAGCAATAGGAGTAGAGTAAGACTTCTTAACAACTCCTTGACAATCCTCTTGTCCAAGCCCCTCAATTCGATCATGAATGTGCAGTTCTGCCTCAACCTCCGATTTGGGCTCATGAAAACTATGAGACATATAACTTGAAAGGTACCTGAACTGCTCTGCTGACAATGATGATATTGTCGAATAATTCTGAGTTTTTAATAATCTTCTGTTTATGGAGGGCTTACTGTACACTGCTTCCATGCTTGTGGACCATAGACCTCCGTGGTCAAATTTCCTGAAGCTATGACTAAGGTCCCTTTGATGTGATCCAGCAAATACAGATATTCTTCGAGTTTGGTCTTTCCCATGTCTGCGAGACCTGGGCCACTGTTGCATCTTGACTGACAGATTCTGTTTCTCCACCTTCTTTTCCAGCCTCCATACTGACAAATGACTGCTCGCCATGTATCACACCATTTGACATTCGATCTAGCTCCTTGAAGAGAGATGGTCTGTCTCTAGGAACATGTTCTTCTCTGACATCAGATTTGAAAGATCTGGACCACCTTTCTTTCTTTGCCTTGAATAAAGCTTTGTTTCGTGTCTTTCTACATTGATAAGTTTCATCTCTTTGCCATTCATCTTCAATGTCACTATGGTATGAGGCCCCCAAAGATTGCTACAGATCGCACAACCCTAAGCTTGCTTGCTGAGAATTCTAAACCCCAAGCACCCAGGAGGAATACCACACCAAATTGAGCCACTGTCTCTACCTGAACAAGTTCACTAACAAAGCTCAAACCACCAGGTCTGATTGCCAATCCAGCTAAAAGATAGCCTGTGATGACTGGTTGGCCAAGACATGCAAAAAATATCCCCCCCACAGTTGCTGAGACTATCACCACCACCATGTCTTAAATAAACCTTAAATCAAGCTGAAGCACAAGATATTTGGATTTGCGGTTGGACATAACAAAGATATTATCCTTTTTTATCAATCAATGTTGGCAACTCCTCAGCTCCATTATCGGGATCAACCCTAAAGACATCTTCGATCTAAAATGGCTTTGCTGTCCCATTCTCTACTTGAGTATCAATTTTTTTGGGCTTATCATGACTGACTCTTGCAACAGTTTCAAGAACAGCCTGTTGTTTGGTTACACTACTATTGAAACTGCTTCCATTTCCTTCATTACCCTCTTGCTAGTTTTCAAGTTTTCCTCACGTTTTTCAACAGTTTCCTGATCAAATAGTGAAATCCTAGCATCCTGAAGCTCCTGCAACTTTGCGAATTGATCCCTTTCAAATTCTCCCAATACGTGAGCTTGTAGAGAGATTCCACTTATTAAATAGGCCCCTGCCCAAAATTCCTGCTTCAATCTAAGCAACTGCATCCTTCTGAATGTTAGGAGCGAAACCATTCTTTGAATTTTGTATTTTCATGCAATGTGCCCTAGCAGGAATATGATTTGAAAAGGAACTTCATGCACAACCATACATGATTTGATAAAGGATGCAATTGATCTATGATATGCAATTAATCAAACCATGCTACACACAAAATAATGTATGCATTGAGGAATCGTGCCTAGCCTATCTAGATGTGATCGTGCATCATGCAAGATGCAAACAGAATTCCTTGTTAATTTAAAATTCCTTATCCTCACCTCTCAACTCTCTTCAAAAAGATATAACATACTCCGCTCCTCCCGCCCATAATCTCACCAACACTCTAGAAAGGATGGTCCTCAAGATGTTGACCAAAATATGAATAACCCTTCTCACAATTAATGGCGTCCTTCATGACCCTCTAGCTCACCCAACCACCTTACACTCTCAACCAGAGGTTCCTAACTTTGTGATGAACATCCCAATTGGTGCGTGCAGGAAATGTGCGTGCTCAATGATAGGTGCTCTCTCATGTGCGCGTGCATCTACAATTTACTATATATAGTCGCAGCAGACCTCATGCCGTGCTAGTGCTCAATGATGGTGCAAAACGTGCATAATCCCAACCCATGGCATGGAAGTATTTGATAGGAACAGGAGATGACCCTCGAGTGTAGTGCATCAACAAGTGCAACGTGAAGTGCTCGTGAACCCATTATCCCCATGATGTGCAAAAGTCTCGACAAGAAAACATACCTAGCTCCTCAATGTTCAGTAGCTAATAGCAAACTCCAACTTCATCCTGTTCAAAAAAATACCAAGCTCGACCAAGGCTATCCACACTCAACAATTCAAACAGAATGACAAAAACAAATCCTAAACTAAACAATCACAAGAAATCAAATTACAACAAAACAAACTGTCACACAAACAACTAAGCTAGCAAAAATCAAACCTAACTACAATTTGACTAGGGGATTTCAGTTTTCAAAAAAACGCTTGACATATTTAGCCCTCCCCCTAGTATGCAAACATTCATGTGCAGCAGTTGCTTTCATATAACGATGCAACATCTATCATCCATTCAGTTTCCTCATTTTTTTGTTGAATTTGTTGTTCTGACCACTCCTCTATTTGTATTGTGATTAATCTTGATATGTAATTCTTTAATCTATATCCATTTATCCTTTGCTTATGTGCCTTCCCATCCAATTTTTCTAATGCATAAGTTCCATTTTTAAAAACTTCAAAAACCTTGAATGGTCCTTCCCACTTTGTTTGGAATTTCTTTTGAAAAGTATGATCCAATTTACTATTGTATCTCAAAACTAAATCCCCTTTTTTATTTTTTATTTTTTTATTAATCTCTTCTAAAAAAATTCTTGACTTTTCTCATATTGATCACACACTTCCCTCTGTTTAATTGTGCTTCTTATAATTGTATCAACCTTTCTATGAAATAATTTTTTTCCTCTCCTTCAGTCAACTTTTCAATCATCCTTAAAGGTGATATTTCTACCTCTATAGGTAATAAGGCTTCCTTTCCATAAACCAGTTTAAAGGGAAAATAGCCTATACTTTCTTTTCTTGCTAATCGATAAGCCCACAAAGCACTTGGCAATTCAATATCCCATGTTCGTGGGCGATCTTTTGTCATTTTAGACAGCATTCTTATTAACTCCCTGTTAAATCGCTCGTTGAGACCATTACATTGAGGATAGTATGATGAAGCAAATCTTTTTGTTATTTTCATTTTCTCACAAAGAGAGTCTATTAATTCTCCCTTAAAACTTAGTCCTCTATCTGACAAAATCTCTAAAGGTGTTCCAAATTTACAGCATATATCTTCATAGATAAATTTTCCCACATCTATGGCTCGGATGTTTTTTACAGCCTGAGCTTCTGCCCATCGAGAAAGATAATCAATGGCTATCAAAATATATATTTTTCCTCGTGAAGTATGTGGTAATGGATCAATTGCATCAATTCCCCATTTTTCAAAAATGTCATATGTAAGAATTTTTTTTCTTGTTTCAGGTCTCAATATCCTCTTACTCATTCTTTGACATTCATGATAGGATTTGCACCAATGATTAACATCTTTTTGAATGCTTGGCCACATATATCCTTCAGTTAAAATCTTTTGTAAAGTTATTTTATAAGAATAATGTCCCCCACATGCCCCCTCATGATTTGTTTCTAAAATGTGATATATTTCTTCTTTCCAGGGTACTCTTCTTAGAATTAAATTCACTCCTTTAGCATAAAGGATATCGTTCACCATTTTATATCTTCCAGCTCTTCTTAAAAACCCATATTTTTTGTTTTTTTGAATGCTAGAATGTACTTTTCCTGTTAACAAAAATTCTTCTTCCAAGTCAAGAGCTTCTCTTCCCCTATAAAGAAGAAGATCTGCTTTCATTACAAACACTTGTCAAATTGCTAATTGGGCTGCATTGTGAGCTTCCTGATTTTCTTCCTTTGAGATATGTTTCAAACTCTAGGCTTCAAACTGTTTTAGATCTCTTCGAATTATATTACACAACCTCTTCAATTTGGGATTTTTGATCTGCCAAACTTCGAGTATTTGCTTTACTAATAGTAAAGCATCACCTCTAATTCTCAACCTTCGAATTCCCATTCTTCAACAAAGCATAATGGCTGCTTGTAAGGTTGCATACTCAGCTTCATTATTACTTGTTGCCTCAAGTTTAACTGTTTCTGTTTTTATTAACTTTCCTTGAGGATCATAAACCAGTATTCCTCTTGAAGATGCTTGGTGTGCCTTACGATATGATCCATCAAAATACATCAAGAATGAGTTTTCTATTTCTGGTTTTTCTTCTTTTTTTTCTCCAAATTTTCCTTTAAGTAAAAAAGAACTTCCTCTATAGGTTAAAAGGTCTGCTATTGTAGCCCTAGTTGAATCCTCAACCTGGAATTTATATTGAAATTCTTCTAGTTCAACAATCCATTTCATAACTCTTCTTGATAAGTTTGAGTTATTCACCAACTGTGGTAATAGTGTATAGCTTGTTAAAATAGTAAAGGATTTTGGTAGTAGATATCTCCTAAACTTTCTACAAGCAAATATTATACTTAACATTACCAGTTCTATTTCTGTATATGTTTTTTCTATTTGCAACTTCACTCAACTTGCGAAATAGATAGGTCTCATATATCTAGAATTCCTTCCTTGTTGCATTAGAATTGCTCCAATAGCATCTTCCCCAACTGAAGGATTCACAAAAAACTCATTTTCCCAATTAGGTGCTTGAACTAATGATGCATGACTAACAGTTTCCTTCACTTGTTGAAACACTTCTTCAGCCTCTTTAGTCCACTCTAAAGGATCCTTCTTGGCTACCATCTGTAACGGATAGAGTAACTGAGATGCCAAAGGAATGAATCTTGATAGATATCTTACCTTATGAATGAATGTCATAAGTTCTTTGGTATATGCAGGTGATACTAAGGTTACTAGGGCTTCTACTTTTTCAGGATCAAGTTCTATTCCATTTTCTGAAACTACATGACCAAGAAGTTTCACTTTTGGTTGAGCTATTTTACATTTTTTTGGATTTAGTTGACAACCGTAACTATCCAATCTTTCAAATACTTTTCCAATTTTTTCACAATGTTCTAATCTTGTACTATGAACACAAATATCATCAATGAAGTCTCTAACAAACTTTCCTAGGTAAGGTGCTAGCACTCTATTTATCCTCCCTTGATACCAGGTTGGTCCATTACTAAGTCCAAAAGGTAAAACTCTATAGCAAAAACAACCCCATGGTGTTATGAAAGTCGTTTTCTTTTGATCTTCTAGAGCAATGGGTAATTGAAAATATCCAGATTATCCATCACAAACACTATACCTTTCAAAACCTGCAACTGAATCTAAGATTTCTTCTACGAATGGATGTGGATAATGATCCCTTTTTGTGATGGCATTTAGAGGCTTATAATTAACACAAATTCTCCAACCTCCCGTTTTCTTTGATGTTATAACTATTGTGCTTACCCATTCTGAATCTTCTATAGGATAAATAAACCCAGCGTGCAACAATTTATCTACTTCTTCTTTCAAAACTGATATTTGTTCTGAAGTTCGGGGTTTTAACTTTTGACATACTGGCTTGGCATCTTCTTTCAGTTCTATTTTTAGCCCTTCCCCTTTCATTCCTCTGATCTCTAAGTATGAGGTTGCAAAAAGGTTGGGATATTTATTTATAAAGTGAATGATATTGTTTTCTTTCTCCATCCGTCAAATCTTGACTTAACATTTTTTCCAAAAACTCTCTTTTTTTGTTGAAACTTGTGGTAATTCCATTAATTTTTCTAATTCCTCTAATTTCCCTTCTTCATCATCTTTAAAAAACCCATCTTTTTTATTTCCTTTGGTTTTAACATTTATGTTTTGAACTTTTTTTTAATATTCTTCTTCTGAAGTTGATTCTTCATCTTTTAATAGGAACAAGAGTCCTTTTTCTTTAGAAGGAAGATTTAAATTAGGACTTTTTTTGTTTCTTGATACCCTTGTAACTATTGATGGTTCTATATGGGTTATTGACCTCATTCTGTTTTCTAGAGATATTTCCTTCTTCTTTTTATTATTTTTTTCAATTATTATAGATGAAATTTCTGGATCAAAATCACTTTCTGAACTTCCCTCCTTAGTTTCATCTTCTTCTTTCGTACTATCACTTTCCTCTTCTTCTTCCTCGCTAGTATCCTTATTCACTAATTCCTTTCTCGAGGCCATATCAAACTTATTTGTTACTCTTCTACAATCATAAATTGTTAAGGTTCCTTTCCCCCAATCTTGTATTGCTCCTGCTTTCCTAAGCCAGGGTCTATCAAGAATAAGCGGAAATGCTCCTAACCCTGCTAGCATAACATGACAAGTGATTTTCATAGCAACTCCATAAACCTTGATTTCAAGATTTTGAATTATTCCTATGCATTTCACTTTAGCTTGACTTGCAAGCTTAATTCTAAAACCGGATCCTGCCACTATTCGAAGTCCAAACTGTTCTACACATGCTTGGGTAATCACACTGACTTGTGCTCCTCCATCTATGTATGCCTCTCCTATATTTTGGTTTTTTTACCAAGCATCTACTACAGGACAAATATCCGGTAACTCCTCTACACTTAAAACTCTTACAATACCTTTTTTCCTTTCTCTCCCTTTTGAATTTACTAATTTCTTCCATTGTCCTCTCATCCTAGGGCACAACTCCATCAACTGAGCAAAAGATATATCAGCTTTCCTACCCATCATATCTTTCTTTAGATCATAGTCGCTTTCTCCTTCTCCCAAAGGAATATCGTAGTATGATAATGTTTTTTAGGTGCTCTCGATCTATTTTCTTCTTTTCTCTCTTTCCTCTCTCCTCTCTTTGTTTTTCTCCCTCTTTCCTCACCAGCCTTACTAGTTTCAGGTTCATCTCTCTCAGCATCTCTTCTTCTTTTAATTGCAGGAATAACATCAATAGTTTTATTTTCTTCTTCTTTTTTGTTTTCTAAAAGAATACAATTTATGGCACTTTTTCATTTCTCTTCCTCATTTAACTTAGATTCTTGAGAAGTAGAATCATTTTTTATTTCTATCCCAAAATCATTCTATCTGTTAGGTAAATTTTGAGGTAAAGGATACATATCCCCCCTTGCCCTACGTGGATATGGATAGTTTGTACTTATATGACCTATCTCTCCACATGAATAACAAGTTACCATTGACCTACAAAAATATCCTCTACCATTTCCTCCTCTTCTGTTGAGAAATCCAATGATGTATGCCTAGAAGAGACTTTGTATAAGAGAGATGACAAAAGTTGTATGCTCCAAAAGAGATGTCCAAAATCCCATAAGCACAGAGAGGAAGAGTGGTACTATCCAAAAAAGCTATATAAGCATGTACTTGAAACTCATTTCAAGGCAATGGTACTTTCATTTTGTGTCACTCAAGATTGTGTTTATGAGTCCAAGCTAATCCATCTTGGAACCTAATTCACTTGAGTTACAATTTTTCGCCTCTACCATGTTCCATATCTATAATCTGTGTCCTCCATAGCTAGCATAGCTCTAGATCCATGTTTCTCAACATGGTATCAGAGATGTGGTGAGCTATGTCTAGCCACACCCATTCTCCCTCTTCTACTTCTACTACCTCTTGTTCTAGCTCTCATGGTAATGATAGCAGTTTAGTTTAGGAGGAGTAAAATCAGTTTGATAGTACAGGAGAGAGAGAGAGTTCTATTATTGTGAGTAGGTTCCTTAGTGATGAATTAAGGAGGCAGTTTATGGAGTGCAGAGCTCAAATCTAGCTGACTTCCCAAGTGTAACATTCATGGCCTGCCTGGTAGCATTCCCATAGGACAAGAAGGATCATCCATCATTGACAGTAGAAGAGGAAAGCATGAGAACACAAAGGCACATCAGTTTTTTCTCTCCCGTCTGATCCATATGTGCTACTACAGGTCACTGCCACAGGCCAACATATACAAGGTGTAGAAAAGACTACAGTTCTTCTTCCTTCTTCTCAAAAACACCCACATGCAGACACACAAAGAAGATTAGTGAAGGCTCTGGACATCTTCACGGTCGTCAGATCTGTTGAAGGCTGTGGACATCTTCACGGCCTGGTACCGATCAAGTAATAGGAGATCGGGTGCTGCTCATAAGGCTGTTGTACCTTAAGGAGATTGCGATGAGAGACCAACATCTTTGTGCTTGAATAGTTGATTGAAAACGGGGGCGGAGCAATCAAAAGCGAGGCACAGGCACATGCAACTTTGTTCTCATCGGCGATTGGTCTTCCTGTTCTCGGAGTACTCTCCGTTCATTCATAGAAGACAAAGAAAGCGATGCAGTCTGATAGGATCAATCTTGGAAGATGAGACTGCGGGTTGCGTCTCAATCACAGAAGAAAGCATGAAAAAAAGAAAACAATAAGGGTTTGGTCTATTCAGTTTAAACAATAAAGGTTTGGTCTATTCAGTTTAAACCTTAATATTAAGATAAAAAATCAACCCTTCCTAAGTACCCCCTTTCACACTATATCTCTCTAACCAGCGTAGCACAAGCCCAGTTCATGCACGTAGCCTTTGAATTCATTTGTGCAATCATAACAGTTCATACTCATAAGCACTCAAATACTCATAAAAGTGTTGTTGCTACCAAGACACTTTGTAATTTCCACGTAAAAAAATTATTTGCTTGCACAAAAGTCACAATTTTCAAATCCCTTGTAAATCTCAATCTTCTTGTAAAAGGATAGACACTGCCTGAGAGTTCTCGTGGTAAGACCTTCTACTAAAGATGACTGAAGTGGAACATATAGCACAATTTAATGGTGAAGGTTTCCATGCTTGGAAGGAGAAGACCATGTACCATCTTATGCAAAAAGACTTATGGGACTTGTTTGAAGATGATGCTGATAACAAGAAGGAAGATGATGAAGATGGGTTTGTTGAAGAAGACCAGTTCAAAACTGATGGGACCTGAAATGGGCCGGCACTGGCTATGGCACTAGCCAGACCTCATGCTCATAACAGACGAACCCACCCTCATGCCTCGCGGACCAGGAGCGTCTATCTAAGGCTAAAGGACAAACTGCCCTAAAGCCTAATCTATGCATTTATAGTTTTATGGCTTTTTAGTCCAATGTTTTCCTTCCTATAAACTACTCCTTAGAGGGAGAACCCATACACACTTGGCAATGCCACGATAATCACATACATGGAGGCAACCTCTCGGTAGAAACACCGCGGCCCCACTGCAGCTCTCCTACATCGCAGGGATTGGCCCCTTGATGCGCTGCTCAACATATAACACAAACTCCTCTCTTTTATATTTCGAATCCAGGAGATATACCATGTGTCCCTACTTAACAGTCCCTTAGGAAACTGCCCCTCTATCCTACGGCAAGGGACAACTTTACGCTCTCAATCGTGGGTCCAATTCCTAAGAAAACAATTGCTATGCAGTCCAGGAGCTTTTCCGTTGATACCATGAACTATGCATAGTGCATAATGTGAATGGTTTAGTGCACAAACAGAAGAAAATCAGCATTGTGCGTCGTGCGAAACCAATCTTTTCATGATTTCCATGCTAGCGTTTATGTACTGAGAAAAGACACCGAGCCTTACGCTCATGCTGCCTTTCCCTTTATTTTAAAACAACGTCCTATAGGCATGATGCAACACATAAACCAAGTTTTAATTTATATTTTGACGCTCAACCTCCCCTCTCACCTTGCCGTTTAATGTTTTGCATTCGTTGATAGGTGAAAGGGTCGTTTTATGTAAGTTTCCTTACAAAGAAAGCGATAAACATGAACGGAAACATAAAAACAAGGGTAAACCAAGGCCAACCTCATTCTTTACCTTCATTATACGCTGCCCAAACACACATGTAATTTTTTGGAATTTTCATTTTACCGTTTCCTAATTTTCTCCCATTTAAAACCCATTTTTCACTATTTTTTGGTATTTTTCCTCTATTTTCTTTAATAAAAAATGACTAGAAATTAAGATTGATTGTGGGTTGTGGTCCTTAGGTTCCTTGACAGCAAAATTTCAGGTTTTATAGGCGTTATGTCTCATATTTTCCATTTATCTTGCAAAAACTCCATTTTTACCCCTTAAACGCGTGTTTTTCGGGTCTTATAACATTAGTTTCAGCCATATCACTTATGATTTTCTGATTTTCTGATTATAAACTATTGAAAATCATAAAAAACAACATCATAATGAATATTCAGCCCATGGGAACAATGTTTCATCACTCAAATAGCATAAAAACTCATTTTTCTTCATAATAAATTGAAATACCGCTTAGGTTTCGTGTTTCGGGATTTCGGTTTTGCTGCGAGACTGTGGGTCAGCCCGCATTCAATGTCCAGCATCTTCACAATTAGCAATCTTCACGTCTTCATCGATCCGGAAGCAATCCGGTCCCAACCGGACAATCTTTCCTTCACCGTTCTTCATTTCCTCTTGCACACAGGAACATCCCTTTAGGGGAGAGAGAGGGAGGAGAGAGAAAGACTAGATTTCCATCTCTTCATTCCCACAGCCATTTCACGGGCGAAGACAGGCGATAAGACCGGCAAAGAGGGAGAAGATCGGGGCCATGATCTGTTGCATAGGGTGTTTGTAATCTGCCAATCCAAGATCCATCCATGGAGGCGCATTTTTCGAGTGTAGATGATGGTGCCTTCTCCACCTTTTTTTTCCTCCTCCTTCTCTCTCCATGATTGCACGTTGCATAAAATGTTTGGGGGGGTCCAAAGCTCCCAAAGGTCACACCTAATTTTGACCTCCCAAGTGTCCACCTCTTCAAATCTTGCCCATCTTGTGGCCATTTCCTTATCCGACATCTGATTCGAGTGTTGTAAATTTATGTGTGTTCGGCTTGACATCCTGCATTGACTGGCAACTCTTGATAACCCGCACGGAAGTCTGAAAAATTATCAAAAATCCATAAGTGTCGCTCGGGCGTCTTTTAAAAGTCGTCTTTCACTTGGTGCTTAAAATCGTCCTAGCTGGAGCCGCCGCCTTCGATGTTAAACATTTTTCCCCTAAATTCTGGATTTTTTGGCAATTTTTAGGCACATCCCGAGCTCAAAACTCCGCTCTCATTGGCGATCACAGGATAAGGCGACTCAGCCCGTTGAATCCCACAACAGATTTGCACAAAACAACCAAAGGAAGCATCAAGCTGATACAAAATAGGTACATATTAAAGCACAGCACAATGCTCACCCTACCCCCTAACAAAACCAAGGCATGAAATCCACAAGGAGTAGGCCTAGCATAATCTACTAAAAGGTCCGAAGCTAGTCACTAACTAACTGCTCCAACACGGCCAAACTAAAAAGAACTATCAAAGAGGTCGCCCTAAGTGATGGTCTGAACTACCTACCTAACCAAGGACAACACAACCAGGAGCTCCTACTAGGCGAGAACTCCTATAGCCTGATCAAGAAGTATTTTCTTTGTAGCACATTTCTTCATTTAGGTTTTTATGTTTCCATACTCGGGCATGTAAAAAGAAGGGAGCTGAGCGTAGTGACCCAAGGAGACCAGGGCATCAGCCTCAGGTCCTGTCTCGGTACCCAATAAACCTACCAAGCCCTCGCAAGGCGACACTTAATCCTTTTCGGACGCTCACTTTTATTTTCGCTCCAACCTTCCTTACTTTCTTCTTTTCGAGCAAGACGCCACCCCTAGGAAGACAAGGCATCGGCCCCGAGTCTGACTCATCCCCAGGAACCTACCAGGGCCTCACAAGGCAATGATCAACTGCTTATAAATTTCCCTTTCTTTTCTTTTCTATTTTTATAGGGATTAGAATCCCTTTTTTAACACCTTTGTATATATTTATTTTCTTTGAGATATTTAGGGTTTTTTTTCCTCTCTATCATCATCATTTTCCTTCGGACAGGCTTCTCTAACTACCTCACAACTAACAAAAACTCCTAGAACGGCCGCCTAGCAAGCTAGCAGAACAAGGTCACTAGGATTGCCTTCTAAAATAGGTCTTTTGATGCCTGGCAATGTCTTTACAGGAGGCAACGACTACTCAGACCTCCCTCAGACATACCTAACCTAACCCTGGGCCTTCATGCCTTGGACACCGGTCCCCAACAAGAAAAGAAAATCCCCTACAAGTACACAGACACATATAGCATAAAAATAGGGTACTCATAAAGGAGAGATATCACCTGGATAGGGCCACAAGAAGCTCCCGCGCTCTTCTTCGAACCTGTCTAGTACAGGACTAAAATAAAAAACCATTAACCGCACTTGTATTAAACAGACAACTGGCCCTCTTGGCCTAACAAAATAAAGCATCTTACTACAAAAACGGATCGGCCCTCTTGGCCTAATGAAATAAAACATTTAAAACCTCGTAAAACGGGCCATCTTGGACTAACGAGATCAAATAGAATAGCACCTACACATCCCTTCCCGAAATAGTATAGATATACAATAATATGTGCCTTTCCAAGGAGGAAAAATAAGGCTCACATCCCTAAACTAAATGCATAAGGTTATGACCCATCCCTCCTGCATATATAGCAAGAGATGTACGCATAACATGTTGTCTAATCAACCTATGGGTCCATGATAACAACAGTAGATTGGTCTCGGCTACTCTTTGCATCACCCATATCAACCATCGTTTGTCATATATTGCATGCTCTGCTAACATTCCCCACAAGCGATTGGGTCCTGTCTCATTATTGATAGAAATATCCAGACTAGGACCACAGTTGAAGAAAATGTCTTCTTCATAAGCAAGGTTCGCCAGTGAATCCGCAAACTGATTCCAGTAACGTGGAATCAACTTAAAAGACACTCTCAAACTCCTCAAGTAGGGTCATCGCAGTTCGATGATACATACAAAGAATGGGATTCCGCACTGTGTATGTCCCATCTAGCTGATTCGGGATCAACTGGGAATCTCCTTTTACTAACAACCGTCGAATACCACCTTGCTTGGCAATATGCGGTCCCATAGTCAAGGCTTTATACTCCGCCATGTTGTTAGTGAATCCTACCCCGAGATAAGCAGCTAACTTCATCGTAACTCTGCGTCGGGGATCTCGGATTGCTACTCCAACACTCCCTTTTTTATTAGGGCCCCTGGACACTCTGTCAAAATATAATGTGTACGTCCACAATGGGTTTACACAGTCTGCCATCACGAACTCCTCTATTCGTAATTATGATAGTCAAAATTTAGCATGTTTAGAGGATGAACTGACGACTCCATCCCACCTTCTTCATTAAACTCAACAGGGATACTTGTCAACAGTCGTAAGCAGTGATGGCAGAAGACTTTGATCTCCCACACAAAGGTTCCGTCTTCTTGCTCAATCACTTTATATCCTTTACTCCACCAGATAAGTTTCCCCTGATGGTATCTCTGCTCCAGATATGAGTGCTCCAAATAAGAAATTAACCGCCCCATCAACCAGCTTTAAGCTCTTTTACAGGTCTCAAATTAGCCCCAGCATGGACCTGCAATGCATTTTTCTGTATTGACATACTTAGAAATAATAAGGTTTAATATTATTAAGATTAACCTTATTCTTAAATAATACTCCCTGCAGATCAGCTAGTAGAGCCGTAGACCTATTTTTCCCTATCCTAACAATCTTGTAGGGGACATCCCATCTAGGTTCTAGCTTCCCTGAAAACAGCTCCCTACGCGCATCGTAGTATAGAACTAATTGCCCTTTTTTAAAGGTATACTTCTTTATTTTAAAGTCATGCAACTGCTTCATCCGACGTGTAGCTACCTCCTGGTGTAATAAGCTCTGCAGTTTCAATTCATCCAGATGGGCTATGGTCGTAAAACGTTCAAAGAGTGAATCCTCATCTCCCAAAGAGTGGTTAATGGCAAACCGTATTGTTGGCAACTCGATTTCAAGGGGTAACACAAACTCTTCCCCATAAACTAATTTAAATGGAGTATGGCCAGTAGCTCGCTTGAACGTTGTATTGTATGCCCATACTGCCACATACAACTTTTTGTCCTAGTCTCGTTTCTTCTTAGAGACTATTTTAGACAAGATACCCACAAGCTACTTATTAGTACTTTCCACTTGTCCATTTGCTTGTGGATTATAAGGGGTCGTTTTGTTGTGCTTGATTTGCTAAGCTTCAGTCAAGCTTTTGATCACTTTATTCAAAAAGTGGGTTCCATGGTCTGACACTAGCTCCTTCAGTGGACCGAAACGGCAGATAATCTGCTCTAAAAGAAAATTTGCAGTCTCTTTTGCATTGTCCTGCCTCGTCGCCCACGCTTCTGACCATTTTGTAAAATAATCAGTTGCTACTATAATGTACCTCTTCTGAGTAATAGACGATGGGGTGATAGGACCCACAAAGTCAATGCCCCACTTCTCAAATGGAAGGATAGCCGTGATAGGCGTAAGTGGGCGTTTCATATTCTCTCTGTTGTCATGTCTTTGACAGGTATCACATCTCTTAACATACTCAAAGGAATCTTGGAAGATGGATGGCCACCAATATCCAACTCTTAAAGCTTTCTGCACCGTCAACCGTCCAACGAAGTGCCCTCCACATGCAGAGTCATGGCACTCTTCCAAAATCAAAGGAACCTCGTCAGGCATCACACATTGGCGATAGATATCATCAACACCCCGTCAATATAGTGTTCTTACGATCAAGGAAAACTTCAAAGCCTATTGTCTGATTTTTCTCTTTTCTGATTTTGATAAACCAGCTCCAATCTCTCCTATCGATAGATAATGCGTGATAGCAGCATACCAAGATGGGATAGAAGCTGTATCAATTTTAAGCATTTCTTCAATATCACTTTCTGCAACCAAAGTCTCTTTCGGCTCCCCGAAATCCACAAGGCATTCCACAATACCTTGCAACCTCGGTGGCTTACTCTTAATCTCATAATCGAACTCCTACAAAGTGATTAACCACTTTGCCAAACGATCAGGCGGTTGTAGCTTGTTCATAAGCAATCGAAGCCCTTCTGCCTTCGTATAGAAAACTACCTTCTCATAGAGGCTGTAATGTCTAAATTTCTTAGTCCCAAAGACCATCCCAAGACACAATTTCTCCATGTAGGTGTAGTTAATTTCTGATATGCCCAATTTTCGACTAGCAAAAGCTATCGGATGATACCACTTTTCCTCCCAAATTTGGGCTAAATACCATTTAATACTATGCATGGTGGCTACTGAAAATATGTAAAATACTTTACCTCTTTTAGATGCTTTTAAAATAGGTGCTTTTACTAGCTCCTATTTCACATCCTCGAAAGCTACCTTACAAGGGTCGCTGCATACAAATAGACAACTAAAGGATAATAAGTTTGTTAATGGCAACATCCTTTCTGCCAAGGCATTTATAAACCTCCGATAGTACCCTATTGATGACAGAAAGCTATGAACCTCTTTCAGAGTGCATGGTGGACTCATAGCAACTATAGCCTTGATCTTTTCAGGGTCAGTTGTTGCGATCCCTACTGAACTGACCACATGGCCTAGCAATAGCCCATAAGACACTTCAAAGACACACTTCCATGGGTTAAGAGTGATACAAAATTGTCTGCAGTGCTCAAAGCACTTTCTCAAAATAATCAGCATCCTTTCCCTTACACTAGCTGCCCATAGGTCATCGATAAATACTTTCAACTCATCTGGGGAGATGTCACCAAAGTTCTTATCTGATGTTTGTTGCCATAATCTAGGTGCATTGCACAAACCAAAGGCCATCACATAGTATGCAAAAGTACCAAAGATAGTAATAAAAGTCGTTTTCAACTTGTCTTCTTCTGCAATTGCCATCTGATTGTATCCTACAAAGCAATCCATGAACGAATATATTTTCCTACCCACTAATTGATCCAAAATCTGGTCAATAAATGGCAACGGGTAGTAATCCTTAACCGTCTGCTTATTCATCTCTCTAAAATCTACACATAGTCGGATCTGGTTGTTTTTCTTCTTCCTGATAACAACTGGTGAACACCAGTCCGTGTGCTATACAGGGAAGATTAAACCAGCTTTCCTTAACTTCTGTAACTCCTCAAACAGCCCGTCCCTCAATTCAAAAGGCATACGCATTACCTTTTGACGCACAAGACGACTTCCATCTTTTACAGGAATAGTATGAACAGCCAAGCTAGGAGGAATGCCTCTCAGCTCATCATAACTCCAAGCAAAGATATCGTGGAATTCCTGAATCAAGGACACATAGTCCTCCCTTTCTGTTGAATTGAGCATGGAACCTAATTTAATTGGCCGCGAATCATTCGGCGTGCCAAGGTCCAACTCAATCACATCAGCGTCACTTATCCTATCTTGCGGCTCTATCGGCTCATTTAGAGTTATCTGATAAATATCCTCTGTAGTGGACCCCTCTTTAGATTCATCACTGGATGATGTCTCACTACCAGATGGATCATCTACTGTCTCTAATTCAGTAGAGGATAAAGGAGCTCTCTCACTCTGAGGAGACTCAGGGTAAGCATCAACTATTACTCGATTAGCACCTCTACCTAGAACCACTCAACCAGTAGGTATATCGACTTGACACTCTGTTCATAATATCCAAGGCCTACCTAGCAAGACTCGATAGCTAGGACGTCCTACAAATCTTATTACCCTAAAGTCCAAGAAGCATTCTACACTTGCAACTATAACATGAACTTTAGTAACGTAACCTTCTGGTTGCCTTAGACTATCATCAGCCATTCTAAGAAGGGTGGAGCTATCTTTTTGGATGCCTAGACCCAACCTCTCCATCAACTCTGAACTCATGATATTGACGAAGGACCCGGTGTCCACAATAGCATGCTCCACTAATATTCCATCCACATATGCTGGAACCCTAGGGCAATTCTTTTCAGCATGGTTAAACCACTCTTCCCCTATTCGTGTTATGCCCAAAGGTTCTACAATATACCTAACACGCAAGATCTTCTTGAATTCCTTGCATACTCCTGGAGATAATTTAATCAATTGTAAAAGGTTTACATCTGGTTTAACTTCGCAAAGAGAACTTGCTAAATCAAAATCATGATAGGTAGCCAAAGCTCTCTTTTCTCACCAAACCATCCTTTCTTTTGGTCTCGGGACCGCCTTTGGTGCTTCTTTTTTAGCTCTTGCCTTCTTTCTTGGCACTTCCTCATCCTACTTAGGATCTACTTTTTTGTCAACAGGCCTTAGAGGTCCACCTTCCACACTAAAATTCAAGACCTGCGTCCCCTTATCCCCTTGCTTAGGGTTTCCCTCAACCGGTTTTGCATTATCTTTGTCAACCTCTTTAGCCTTTTGGCCTCTTGTCACAGCTCGTAGGTTAGAGGTTTCAGCGTCATTGATACGTACAGCCTCAATAAGGTTGACTCCATTGCCTTGTGGCAACTCTTCTATAGTGGTCTTTCCCCTTTGCAATATTTGTCTTGGTCTATTATTTTGCTGCAGGTTACTACCTTGCGCTCTATGATTAACTGGACCTAGCTATTTACTCTCTTGTTGGAGGGAACTAATCTTACTCCAACAGGTAGCGGCTAAGTGGCCCGACTTCCCACAAATATCACATTTAACATTTGGACAGTTTCTAGGGAAATGTTATCTGCCACACCACTTATAGCTGAAACTTGAGGGACCACCCTCTTCAGGGCATCGACTCCCTATCAGATTCTGCTGCTTCTTCAGGAAATTAACGTCAACATCTATTTGCCGATATTGTTCAAAAATCATGTCAGTGTAATGCTTCATGATATCCTTAACTTTGCCAAGGACATTAGATGCACTTGACTTATAGCCTCAATCGTCTATCCTTCATTCCATTGGCCTAACAATTTGATTGGGCATTGGTTGTTGACTCACAGGAACAATATTAGGATTTGAAACTTGGCCTCCAATATTTGGTGGTGCCAACTGACTAGCAATAGGCATAGTCACAGTGGGAGGAGCTGGCAGCAAAGGTACATTTTGAACCGTGCTTCCTTTCCCATTAGGGTTATTCATAGGCATTCCTTGACTTCCATTCGTCAATGGTATATTGCCTCCGGGTACTAAACCAGCATTAAGATTTATTCGAGAGGAGTAGGCCATTTGTAATCGTGACTCTACTCCTTCTGCCTACGTAATGGCGGTGTCTATATCAGCCAAAGCCACACTGCTCAATTTCACCTGAATATTGAAATCCAATCCATGCAAGAAGTATTGCAATTGGGCAGCTGGCGGAATAGGAATGTAAGTTTGTAACTTGCGAAACACTTCCTTAAGCTTCTTGGCATAGGCTTTCACATTCTCATGGGGATCTTAGCCTGTTACATTCAACACATGCAACCAGTATTGGCCACCTCTTTTAGGGGCATATTCTCCTCGGAAAGCTGCATAAAATTGGTCGATTGTGGTGATGGTTCTAGTCTATATGCTATGATACCATACCACAGCCCTTCCTTTTAATGTCATATTAAAGAACATCATAAGATGTCCCTCATCTTGGATGTGGTAATTAAACATCAATCTTTGGAATTCACAAATGTGAAACTCCGCATCTTCTTTAGCTAACCCATTAAAAATGGGCAAAGGAACTCCTAAATCTAGCAGATTCGGCGTCCCTGCAGGAATTGTAATGGGTTGTGCCATGGTGACAATTGGATTAACAATAGGAGTTTGGACTGATGGACTCACACTCCCACTTGAAGTGGGTTGACTTGGTGGATGAGAGGAAGGACTTGCGCTTCCTCCTGCACCTAAAGGACTATGTGCAGCAGTTGGGTTACTAAGACTACTGCCTCTTATGCGTATCGAGCTACTCCTTTGAGGAGAATAACGATTTACAATCTCCAACCGCCGTCTAGCCCTCTCAGCACATTCTGCTTTTTGTATTTCGGCTTGACGGTCCTTGTTAGAGGACATAAACCAACTTTTTGGTCCCTATAAACCCTAGATTCAAAAACCACCACTTGTTGGCAACTCCCGGCAGACGCACCACTGATGGGACCTCAAATGGGCTGGCACAAGCTATGGCACTAGCCGGACCTCATGCTCATAATAGAGAAACCCACCCTCACAACCTCGCGGACCAGGAGCGTCTATCTAAGGCTAAAGGACAAACTGCCCTAAAGCCTAATCTATGCGTTTATAGTTTTATGGCTTTGTAGTCCAACGTTTCCCTTCCTATAAACTACTCCTTAGAGGGAGAACCCATACACACTTGGCAATGCCACGATAATCACATACATGGAGGCAACCTCTCAGTAGAAACACCACGGCCCCACTGCAGCAATTCCTACATCGCAGGGATTGGCCCCTTAATGCGTTGCTCAATATATAACACAAACGAACACAAACTCCTCTCTTTTATATTTCGAATCTAGGAGATATACCATGTGTCCCTACTTAACAGTCCCTTAGGAAACCGCCCCTCTATCCTACGGCAAGGGACAACTTTTACGCTCTCAATCCTGGGTCCAATTCCTAAGAAAACAATTGCTATGCAGTCCAGGAGATTTTCCATTGATACCATGAACTATGCATAGTGCATAATGTGAACGGTTTAGTGCACAAACAGAAGAAAAACAGCATTGTGCATCGTGTGAAACCAATCTTTTCATGATTTCCATGCTAGCGTTTATGTGCTGAGAAAAGACACCGAGCCTTATGCTCATGCTGCCTTTCCCTTTATTTTAAAACAACGTCCTATAGACATGTTGCAACACATAAACCAGGTTTTAATTTATATTTTGACGCTCAACCTCCCCTCTCACCCTGCCGTTTAATGTTTTGCATTCGTTGATAGGTGAAAGGATCGTTTTATGTGTGTTTCCTTACAAAGAAAGCGATAACATGAACGGAAACATAGAAACGAGGGTAAACCGGGGCCAACCTCGTGCTTTACCTTCATTATACACTACCCAAACACATATGTGCTTTTCTGGAATTTTCCTTTTACTATTTCTTAATTTTCTCCCATTTAAAATCTATTTTTCACCATTTTTTGTATTTTTTCTCTATTTTCTTCAATAAAAAATGACTAGAAATTAAGATTGATTGTGGGTTGTGGCCCTTAGGTTCCTTGACAGAAAAATTTCAGGTTTTATAGGCGTTGTGTCTCATATTTTCCATTTATCTTGCAAAAACCCCATTTTTATCCCTTAAACGCGTGTTTTTCGGGTTTTATAACATTAATTTCAGCCATATCACTTATGATTTTCAGATTATAAACTGTTAAAGCTCATAGAAAACAACATCATAATGAATATTCAGCCTATGGGAACAATGTTTCATCAATCAAATAGCATAAAAACTCATTTTTCTTCATAATAAATTGAATTAACGCTTAGGTTTCGTGTTTCGGGATTTCGGTTTTGCTGCGGGACTGCAGGTCAGCCCAGATTCAATGTTCAGCATCTTCACAATCAGCAATCTTCACGTCTTCATCGATCCGGAAGCAATCCGGTCCCAATCGGACAATCTTTCCTTCACCGTTCTTCATTTCCTCTTGCACACAAGAACAGCCCTTTAGGGGAGAGAGAGGGAGGTGAGAGAAACACTAGATTTTCATCTCTTCATTCCCATAGCCATTTCACGGGCGAAGACAGGTAATAAGACCGGCAAAGAGGGAGAAGATCGGGGCCATGATCGGTTGCATAGGGTGTTTGTAACCTGCCAATCCAAGATCCATCCATGGAGGTGCATTTTTCGGGCGCGCAGATGATGGTGCCTTCTCCACATTTTTCTTCCTCCTCCTTCTCTCTCCACGATTGCATATTGCATAAAATGTTTGGGAGGGGGAGGGGGGGTCCAAAGCTCCCAAAGGTCACACCCAATTTTGACCTCCCAAGTATCCACCTCTTCAAATCTTGCCCATCTTGTGGCCATTTCCTTGTCCGGCATCCAATTCGAATGCTGTAATTTTTTACATGCCTGGCTTGACATCCTCCATTGACTGGTAACTCCTGACAACCTGCATGGCAGTCTAAAAAATTATCAAAAATCCATAAGTGTCACTCAAGCGCCTTTTAAAAGTCGTCTTTCCCTTGGTGCTTAAAATCATCCTAGCTGGAGCCGCCGCCTTTGATGTTAAATATTTTTCCCCTAAATTCTGAATTTTTTAGCAATTTTTAGGCACATCTCGGGCTCAAAACTCCACTCTCAAAAACCAAAGAATGAAATAAGATGAATAACAAGGCACTAGGCATCATTGCTTGGGGACTAAGTGATGATGTGCTACATCATATATTTGACATAAGAAATGCTAGAACTGCTTGGGAGAAACTTGACAGAATGTTTGGTACCCAAGCAAAGAACTCAAAGGTAAAACTACTCATGCAGTTTTATAAACTAGATATCAAAGACAGTGCTTCTATGACCATGCACATTAACAAGTTCAAGAGCCTAAAAGCCCAGCTTGCAACTCTTAAGAAGAATATTGATGAAGATGAAGCAATAGCCGTACTACTTACAAGCGTAAACAAGGATCCATATGAAAATCTTGTGTCTACTCTAAGTAATGTTCCAAGTCTCTCACTCAAAGTTATTGAGCACTCACTGCTTGATGGAGAAAGCAAATTTAAAAGCAAAGATGTAAAAGAGACTAGCTCAAGGGAAAACCTCTTATACACTAGAGGAGCTACTGGACCCAAGGGAAGAGGTCGAGGATTCAACACCGAAAACAGGAATCGGATGACAAGTTATTATTGTGGTAAAACTAGCCATATTGTCAGTGAATACTTCCACAAGAAAAGAGCAGAGCAGATGCAGAATAACCACCACCAAAATCAATTCATGAATGAAGAAGAAGAAAAAGATACTTTCGCTACCATCAATAACTATGACAAACTGTTTTAAGGAATTTGTTCCCATAGTGGATATGGTAAAAACCCTACCAAGATTTAAAGTTTCAAGCCTTAACTTGACTAGGCTGCCAAAGAGCTAGTCTCCTGGTCCATGTTTACATGCAGGGGGGGCAAAAGCCAGCAAGGGTAAAGACTCATCATTTGAGGGGGGGTGTTAAGAAATCAAATGATGTATACCTAGAAGAGAATTTGCATAAGAGAGATGACAAAAGTTGTATGCTCCAGAAGAGATGTCAAAAATCCCATAAGCACAGAGAGGAAGAGTGGTACTATCCAAAAAAGCTATATAAGCATGTACTTGACACTCATTTCAAGGCAATGGTACTTTCATTTTGTGTCACTCAAGATTGTGTTTATGAGTCCAAGCTAATCCATCTTGGAACCTAATTCACTTGAGTTACAATCTTTCACCTCTACCATGTTCCATATCTATAATCTGCATCCTCCATAGCTAGCATAGCTCTAGATCCGTGTTTCTCAACATCTTCCCCCTCTCAAATTTTCTTGATTTGGTTGTCCTATTAGTCCTCCATTACCTCTTCCTAAGGGTCGACCTCTCAATGCTCCTAGCCTCATGTTTTGCATTTGTCTAGATAATTGATCTTCAACTTCTGGTGCTAGTTGAGTATTTTGTCTAGCTAAAACTTGATAATTCTGTTCATCCCTTTGCCAAGTTTGGTCTCTATTATCTATAGGTGTTCTAAATAACTCTCTTTTTTTAATTTTCTCAATTTTCTCTCTTTTTCTATAGCAATCATTACAACTTCATCAAAAGTACTAGGTTCTTTTATTTCCAATTTTGTCCTCACCTCTCCTTGTAATTTTTCAATGAAATTTTAATTTTTGACATTTTCGGGGCTCTCTCTCCTGGGCCTAAAGATACATTCCAACGATCCCAAAGTCTAGCGTACTCTATGGCAAAAAATTCTATGGTCTGGTCTTCTCTCTTTTGGCATATTTCTATTTTTCTCCAAAGGTCATGTGAAGTCTCAGTTTCTTTAAAACGGTCAAGAAACTCTTGTTTAGTTTCTTCATATTCCATAGGAACATGAGGATTTCTTAGTGTAAGGGTTTTTTCATAATCTTCAAACCAATTACGACCTTCATCTAATAGTTGAAATTTCAGAATTTGGAGTTTCAGTGCTGAGTCATTTATTCGCTTAATAATACATCCAAGCTCTAATTTCTCGAGAAATCGCTGAGGATCCTCTCCTTTTTTAACATAAAATTCAGGGAAAGAACTAGCCATTTTAAAAACGATTAAAAACAAGCAATCAATCTATAAATCTCGAACAAAGTTAAAATTTCGGCACTCCTCAGTGGGGGCACCAAAAAAGAGATGTTATGCGAGCGGTGATCGAGAACTAGCCTCACTCACAACCCGATAACGAGATGTAAAGGAGTGTCGTTAGGGTAATTGACTTTGTTGAATGCACAACACAACTTGGAAAATTTAAATATTCGACGAAACTCACAACCACACAAGACAACTCACAAAGAAAGTATCCAAAATTTTGACAACAACCAAATAAATTATATTCTCATACCTTAATAGCCTCGATCTAAAGCTTGGCACCACAAAGTCTAACTTCTTCCTTTTCCACAATAGCATGTCCAAAAATCTCTCGCATGCGACCCTCCTCTCACATCTCTCACAAGATGACAAGAAGATACAAGGGAAGGGGGGCTAACTCTCTCCTCTCCTCCCCTTTTATAGTTTTTTGACATCCTCCCTTACGTTGAAAAAGTGTTTGCTTTTCCAAAAAGCCTTAGGCTTTTTACAAGGTGAAGGCTTTTGTAAGCCTTTCTTCTCTTAAGGTTAAACGTTTACATGCTAAGGCATACTTTTTAAAGCTTAAAAACTTAAGTATTAAAAAATAGCTTTTAAAGCTATTAAAAACTCCATGCTTTTCTTGACGCGTTTTTTTGGTTCGTGAGATGGTTCATGTCTTTGGAAACCAAAACTCTGACTCACACACGCACAACACCAGCACAGACAAGGCGGCCTCCGTAACGCTGTAAGTGTTCCACCAATCGAGCTGCTGGGGAGACGCCATAGCTTAAAAATACAAGAAAACACACACACACTTTCTCTCCTGTGCAGTGTAAATGCGTCTTTTCGTTCGCTTCTTTTTTCTTGGTGGGTTATCTAATCTCTTCTCAGGCAGCAAGATCAGACCTCGTCTCAACTCTATTCCTATCGAATCTCCTGGTTCTCTCGCTCTCTCTGTGTAACCGAGCTCGTCTGCAGGGTTTGATTTGACTCTTCCTCTACCATCAAGTAGTTACTGACTACTGGTGGATGAGGAAAAGTCGATACATCCATATCAAAATCCACCTCTGTCAGCTTATTAAAAAAGCCTTCATCAAAATCCCTGAAATAGCTTCCCCGCACAGTAAAGGCTGCATTTCTGGCAACACACAGTACTGGCAAAGGGCTGTTTGTTTCTGCCTGTGGTGCATAATCAGGAGCAGAAGCCAGCTCTACATGCACATTTGATTCATCCCCATCTTCCATTGCACTATCAAGCTGCACTTGGAGGTCAGCCGAGCGCTTCTCCAATTCGTCCTGAACCTCGATTCCTCTGATTCTCCCACCTCGGAGTTCCACCATTGCGACCTGGAGCTTTTGCACCTCCACCATGAGCACTGGCTCCGCCATGAGCTCCTCCTGCAAGGCCAGACGGCCTAGCGCCAGCTTCTCCAAGTTCTTCCGTAAAGAGACCCTCATTCCATTAATTCGTTCTACCATTTCCTTCACTTCTTTGAACCCTAAAGCCTATAAATCTGGATTAGTCAATATGGTTGTCACAAGAAGAGAACTATGGACAGGAGGACTGCTATACATAGGTCGGGCAATGTATTCCAACTGGCTTTTGACTGTAGCAGCTTGAGCGGAGTCATCACAGACCACACTTATGAATCCATTTCTCTATCCAGCGTAGCTCCTCCACGGCGACCTCCTACGGCTGTCGTGCCGGTGGCTCCTGCTCCTGATCTAGCTCCATGGCCACTTGTTGCTCCTCTCATACGGCCACCTGCACTGGCCATGCCACTGCATTCAGCTCCAGCACCTACAGCTGTCATGCCAGAGCCTCCATGGACTGCACCTCCAATACCAGAGGGCCCAGCAACAGGAGTAGAGTAAGACTTCTGACCAACTCCTTGACAATCCTCTTGTCCAAGCCCCTCAATTCGATCATGAATGTGCAGTTCTGCCTCAACCTCCGATTTGGGCTCATGAAAACTATGAGACATATAACTTGAAAGGTACCTGAACTGCTCTGCTGACAATGATGATATTGTCGAATAATTCTGAGTTTTTAATAATCTTCTGTTTATGGAGGGCTTACTGTACACTGCTTCCATGCTTGTGGACCATAGACCTCCGTGGTCAAATTTCCTGAAGCTATGACTAAGGTCCCTTTGATGTGATCCAGCAAATACAGATATTCTTCGAGTTTGGTCTTTCCCATGTCTGCGAGACCTGGGCCACTGTTGCATCTTAACTGACAGATTCTGTTTCTCCACCTTCTTTTCCAGCCTCCATACTGACAAATGACTGCCCGCCATGTATGATACCATTTGACATTCGATCTAGCTCCTTGAAGAGAGATGGTCTGTCTCTAGGAACATGTTCTTCTCTGACATCAGATTTGAAAGATCTGGACCACCTTTCTTTCTTTGCCTTCAATAAAGCTTTGTTTCGTGTCTTTCTACATTGATAAGTTTCATCTCTTTGCCATTCATCTTCAATGTCACTATGGTATGAGGCCCCCAAAGATTGCTACAGATCGCACAACCCTAAGCTTGCTTGCTGAGAATTCTAAACCCCAAGCACCCAGGAGGAATACCACACCAAATTGAGCCACTGTCTCTACCTGAACAAGTTCACTAACAAAGCTCAAACCACCAGGTCCGATTGCCAATCCAGTTAAAAGATAGCTTGTGATGACTGGTTGGCCAAGACATGCAAAAAATATCCCCCCACAGTTGCTGAGACTATCATCACCACCATGTCTTAAATAAACCTTAAATCAAGCTGAAGCACAAGATATTTGGATTTGCGGTTGGACATAACAAAGATATTATCCTTTTTTATCAATCAATGTTGGCAACTCCTCAGCTCCATTATCGGGATCAACCCTAAAGACATCTTCGATCTAAAATGGCTTTGCTGTCCCATTCTCTACTTGAGTATCAATTTTTTTGGGCTTATCATGACTGACTCTTGCAACAGTTTCAAGAACAGCCTGTTGTTCGGTTACACTACTATTGAAACTGCTTCCATTTCCTTCATTACCCTCTTGCTAGTTTTCAAGTTTTCCTCACGATTTTCAACAGTTTCCTGATCAAATAGTGAAATCCTAGCATCCTGAAGCTCCTGCAACTTTGCAAATTGATCCCTTTCAAATTCTCCCAATACGTGAGCTTGTAGAGAGATTCCACTTATTAAATAGGCCCCTGCCCAAAATTCCTGCTTCAATCTAAGCAACTGCATCCTTCTGAATGCTAGGAGCGAAACCATTCTTTGAATTTTGTATTTTCATGCAATGTGCCCTAGCAGGAATATGATTTGAAAAGGAACTTCATCCACAACCATACATGATTTGATAAAGGATGCAATTGATCTATGATATGCAATTAATCAAACCATGCTACACACAAAATAATGTATGCATTGAGGAATCGTGCCTAGCCTATCTAGATGTGATCGTGCGTCATGCAAGATGCAAACAAAATTCCTTGTTAATTTAAAATTCCTTATCCTCACCTCTCAACTCTCTTCAAAAAGATATAACATACTCCGCTCCTCCCGCCCATAATCTCACCAACACTCTAGAAAGGATGGTCCTCAAGATGTTGACCAAAATATGAATAACCCTTCTCACAATTAATGGCGTCCTTCATGACCCTCTAGCTCACCCAACCACCTTACACTCTCAACCAGAGGTTCCTAACTTTGTGATTAACATCCCAATTGGTGCGTGCAGGAAATGTGCGTGCTCAATGACAGGTGCTCTCTCATGTGCGCGTGCATCTACAATTTACTATATATAGTCGCAACAGACCTCATGCCGTGCTAGTGCTCAATGATGGTGCAAAACGTGCATGATCCCAACCCATGGCATGGAAGTATTTGATAGGAACAGGAGATGACCCTCGAGTGTAGTGCATCAACAAGTGCAACGTGAAGTGCTCGTGAACCCATTATCCCCATGATGTGCAAAAGTCTCGACAAGAAAACATACCTAGCTCCTCAATGTTCAGTAGCTAATAGCAAACTCCAACTTCATCCTGTTCAAAAAAATACCAAGCTCGACCAAGGCTATCCACACTCAACAATTCAAACAGAATGACAAAAAAAAATCCTAAACTAAACAATCACAAGAAATCGAATTACAACAAAACAAACTGTCACACAAACAACTAAGCTAGCAAAAATCAAACCTAACTACAATTTGACTAGGGGATTTCAGTTTTCAAAAAAACGCTTGACAGGGTCATTATAATAATGGCAGCTTCTGAGGGTTGCAATAGTGTATGTTGTGAAAAATACTCTATCTACCAACTTCCAGTGAGTTGCTAATTGGACAAACAGAAAATTGTCAGTGTACCTAGGATCCCATGTATCTTGATGTTGAGCATCCACAAACAAATTCCAACTCTTTTCCTTCTTGAACCTCTACAGACCAAGACTCCAGAAGCTTGTTCACAATCTCCCACTTGATGATGTTTGGAAACTTCTCAATGAATGCCAAATCTTCCATGGATGGTCATTCTCTTTGTTTCTGTTCTTCAGTTTGTTCCCAAACAGTTTGCCACCAAGATGCAAGCTTCTGCTGCTTCAACAGGAAGAGGAAATAGTCCACCACATAGAGCATGCATCATGATGGTAATATGTTTCCGCCATTGTGGGATGAACGTCTTGTGGAAAGTGGCTTTGATAATGAGAAATTCCAACTCTTCAATGGAAGAATGAACTTTACAAACATCCTTTGAATTCTTCTCTTCTTGGCAATGCCATTTCCTTCATTTTCAGCCTCTTCTAATGCTTGTTGATGGCAAGTTTCCCCGACTGCGCACCAAAAACATGGATCCCCAAGAGGAACACCAAGGAAAAGAGAATTCTCTTGCAAGAAAATCTATCTTGTAACATCAACAAACTTTTATTTCATTCTTTTGATCATCAAAACAAAGAAAACATCAATTCTTCACGCAGCATCATAGTAGATTTCTCCCACAGATTTTATAGAATCAACCTTAATCTTCAACATCTTCATAAAATACTTCAATAGAACAAAGAACATAGAAGAATACACCATCTTTGAATGGAAATCAATCACATATTATTCATCTTCAATGTCTTCATAGTTCTCTCTCTCAATCTCTCATATACAATTACATTGTTTTGATAGAATTGACTATCTCTGGCTCTCTCTCTCTCTCTCCCTATCAATAATACATCATATCCTCACTACAATACTCTCATAATAACTCTCAATCATCCTTCTTAGATAGTGGATGCACCTTCCAAGAGGTATGTCTGATATGAAGAGTCACCAAAGCCACTACAGTGTATTTTCACAGCTCACTACTGTCACTGTCACTTAGTCTTCTCTTCAGTCTTCAGTAGTTGCTTCTTCCACTTTTTTTAGCTCTTTTGAACTTAGATTCATCCTTTCCAAAGGTTAGAAAACTTTCCCAGAGTCACGCATACTTTCTACAGAACACTTATAGAAGGTCTACAAAACAGTTACAGTACAGCACCAGAACAGCTACAGTACAGTTATAGTACAGAGACAGAGCAGAGACAGAGGCTCTATAGAAGGTTTACAAAGGGTTACAGAAGGTCATCAGAACCTCATAAATCATACTCAAACCATTCCAAAATATCAAAAACTATTCAATAAGCTTCCAAAAGATCTCAATCTTCATCAATCATCAATACATGCTTCATACAGAAGATAATCAGAACAAAATAGAAGCTATACAGAAGGTATATAGAACCAATCAGAACCTCAACAGAACATCATAGAGCTTCATATCTCCAGTGATAATCACCGTGAACTTCCAAAAAATAATCAATATCATCCAAAACACTCTCAAACACTTCCATTAACAACCATACATCACTCTAAATCCATCAAAAATCAATCATTCAGTCCTCAAAAACATCAAAAATCAGTCAAAAATTCAATCTTTTTCCACTCTCAACACCCTTTGTACTACTGATATACTAAGCACCCCTCCCCTGCATCCCCAACAATCTCAACACAAATTGTCATAGATGGATAGCCCAATTTGTACAAGAGGAGGGAACCTACACTTCTACAGAACATCCCCAATAAATAACCATGGAAGGTACACCTACCATCTAGGAGACTTACCAGGTTACCCCTTGCATCGCATTAGAAACATGTCCCTCAAGCTCCAACCAGAGTAAGCCAAACTCCAATTCTCAAATTTCTCTACTCAAGTAGTCTACTTGAGCCTAAAAGCATCACAAAGAAGAGGAATCATAGGCTACTAGCCAATCGATTGAAACTGGTGCTGCAAATCCCATATACAGATAGTCCCCACCACCACGATCCCCTCCAAAATCACCTCTACCAAAAAGGAAATCATCATTTTGATAGAGTTTTTTTCCTAAAACTACCCTATTTTACCCAAACTATGTAGCAAGAGGTCTCTAACACCACCAACTACGCTTGCAGTAGGTTAAGATACTTTGGATGAAACTGTAGCAAGTGCACGTGAAAATGAGGCCCTATGGTAAGTAGCACCAAGAGGAGCTTCAAGAGTAGTAGAAATATCTCCACACCTATTGTGAGCCTTGGTTAGATCTAGTGGACTCCCTCCAAGACCACTTCCAATGAGTGACATCAGATTCCACATTCTTGTGTGTATGAAAGATTGGCCGTAGTAGACTATTCAGAGCATGAAGTGTTCCTGGATTTGGATATCTTATAGGGCTTGTAGACCAGCTTTCTGGGTTGAATTGTAGGATGCTTGGGAAGACGTAGTCCAAAATTGTTTGGTTGCCCACTTGGATCCTTATTCCTAGTTGTTTCCTTTGTTGTATTCAAAAGATGATCCAGATGCCAATGCTCAATTCTAACCTTTGACCTACCTTAGCCTAACAACTCCTACTCTAGCTACTATTGCTCACCTCAATGCCACCACACCCTCTTCTTCCATCCTTGCAGTATCTTCCTCTTCCCACTGGCTTGGAAACCACACATTAACGATAGGCTATAACTTCCACCCTAATCCCTATTCCCAAAGGGGGCACATGCAGTGTTTGGCAAGGTGCTAGTAGTTCCTTTTTCCACTCTAGTAGCTAGTGACATTGTAGCTTAAGGTAGAGGAGGCCTCAAACCCCTTTACATCCCCAAAGTGCAACCGCTAGGAGAAAGGAAGCATGCCTTATAAACATCCTTTACACAACTTGGAACCACCCCATGCTGCCTATAGAGTTAGAAAAGGGAAGACCATCATCAAAGAGGAAACCAGCATACCCTTGTGTTAGGTTTGGGTACGATAAGGTGGTCACCAGGTGCAATCAATTTGCACCTGGTGACCACCTTCATAACTTAGCCTTGATTACACTACCCTAGTGTGCCTTGACTTCTGGAAGGAGTTTACAATTTAGTGTGATGCTAGTGGAAGGATTATAGATGCTATTTTATTGCAAAATCATGGTATGATTACATTTAAGAGTCAAAAGCTTGATGAAAAGGATATGTAAATGAATGTTTATGTCTAGGAGATATTAGCCATCCTTCATGCTATTGGGAAAGACACCATTACCTCTATGGCAATCAATTTAGAGTAAATAGTGAACATTGAGTCCTCAATTATTTCTTGAATCGGATTACTTTGACTCCTAAAAGTAAAGGACATGGGTGGCCACCCTACAGAATAATGATATCTCACAGTAGAGGCAAAGGTAATGTAGTGGCTCATTCACTCTTACGAATGTGAGTATGCAAAGTATCATCCATATCGAAATTGCATAGTGATTGGATTGAGGAGCTCTAGGAAGCCTACTTGCTAAATGAAGAATTCAAGCACATATGTTAAAAATTACAATATGGGATAATGGAAGAAAACTCCCAATATCAACTTAAGAATATGCTCATATGGTCCCATTGCAAGATTGTCATCCCCATTACTTCTCTCTTCATATGGAAAATCATGAAAGAGATATATTCTTACTCCACTCCTGGTCACCTAGGTGTTTTTAAGACATGTGGTAAAATAGCTAAGAGTTTTTACTAAAAGAGATTATGGAGGGATGTAAAAGAGTTTGTCTCTTATTGCATTCCAAGCTTATAGAACAAGGTCAACACTCTTAAATTGACTAGTTTATTGCAACCCTTACCTATCCTTGAGGGGAAATGGATGCATATCACTATGCAATTTATAATAGGCCTAGCCACAACTAAGAAATGATGGAATAACATATGTGTGGTAGCTCACAAAAGCTATCTCTTTCTTCCCTACAAAGACCCAACATACTACATCTCAAGTGGCCACTCAATTTATGGAGCACATATTTAAATTACATGGATCACCATAGGTCATAGTGCGTGACAGAGTTGTTAAGTTTATGAATAACTTCTAGCATGCATTTTAAGCTCCATGGACACCAAGCTAGCTCTATCTAATGGCATAACACTTTCAGATTGATGGCTAAATAGAGAGGGTTAACAAATGGGTTGAGACCTATTTGAGATACTTCTATCATGATGCATATCACATTTGGGATTTGCGGCTCCATTTGGTCAAGTTTGCATTCAACAAATCCACTTACTCTAGCATTGAAGTTTTCCCTTTTGAGACATTGTATGGGTATAAGATCCTCCTCTCGATGGTGTCGTGCCGCTACGTGGATAGTGTGAAAAGCTCTCGATGCATCATTATCTGGCTTTCTTGTTAATCTAGAGAGTCAATGTCATATTAGTCATTAGTGCTAGTGTCCATAGTATGGATGGTTCAAACTTATAGGATGTTTTGACCACTTTAGCCTATTTTTTATATTTTGGATATTATTTCTTGTAAATATCCTAAAAAGGTGTATCAAACTTCTAGAATAGGGCGTGATGCATAAATCCACTTTCCTTTTAGCTAGTTTTGGAGATCTCATGCAAAAAGAAGGGTTCTCGAATTCCCACTGTGTGCAATCACAGTTTTCATATAGCAAATAGTACTCTGACGGGATGAAGGGAGGAGTGATTTGAGAGAGTTCCAAGCAAGTGTCCCATGGTTTTACCCTCCTTTCGGAACCAATGGAACCATAAGATTTTCCATCTAAGTAGCACAGTTGAAGCTAGTGTTTGGTGCGATTCTTTGGATATAACATGGTGAAACAAGACATGATAAAGGGGAGACTCATTGTAAATAGGTTTTCTAATCAAGGATTGAATTTGGGATACTTTGAGCCTTTGTTCTCTTACATGCGTGTTATTTCATCTCTCATTGGTCTCTACTCTATGTAACTCTATCATCATCTTTGCTCTCATACAAGAATCGTTGGTCTCTACTCATTATTTCATCTCTCATTGGTCTCTACTCTATGTAATCTCTATCATCATCTTTGCTCTCATACAAGAATCTACCTAATCTCTCCATTGTTAATCATTGCTTAATAATCTCTCTAACATCATATACATTGATCTATCCCTTACTACTCTTATTGGCTCCCATAGCCAGAGACCTAGTGTCTTCTGAACATATGCACAAATGATCTTGACATCTTTTTGGTAAACTTGACATGAAGGCCAGGGTGAAGAGCCAGGTATGGATACAAGTATGGATGTAGATGCATAGATACTTTTGGAATAAAATATAGAGCTGATTGTGGAGTATCTTCAAAAGTTTCTTGAGCTTAGATACATAGATGATGTAGTTGGGACACAAATTTTGGTTATACATCTAATACTTCTTGAAGCTTATAAGTCCCTAATGAAATTGGACAAGTCTAAGGATTCTTTGTATGCAAAAGGATATATCAAGTGATCGATGTCAATGTAGAGATGAGTGAGCTTGGATATATAACTTATGTCACTTATGGATTCTGGAAGAAATTTGATGATGTATGCAAGAGGCTTATTGCAGCATATAAGTATCAACAACATCAATGGGAGAAGTAAGAATAGGAAGAAAAAAGGAGGTAAAATGAGGAAGAAGCAAGAAGATAGGTAGAGGAGGCATTTTAGATGTGGAAAGGGGAGGAATTAAGGATGTAGATGCAACCAAAGAAGGAAAAACATATGGAGAAAGCACAAGCTTTTGCCCAGCCTTCACTACTTGCTATTGAGACAGAGAGACAACCTGCTATGATGCACTTACTGTGGAGTTGAGCACTTATGCAATGAGTGCCTATGCTAAAAGTACGGATGTTGTGATTTACTTTACTGAGGATGCTTATGCTAGTGATGCTTTGAGTTGCCATATTGACGAGGTCTCTATAGTTATTATGGATGTTTCAAGTTATCTCACAAATTATGTTTATGTAGATACTTTTAATGCTATGAGTATCCATGTAGATGATGTCTTGAATGAGGCTAATGCAAATGATAGGGACAATGCATATGTAGATTTTTTTGAGTGGTTGTGAGGAACCCTATGAGGTTCATGTACTATTGGATGAAGTAAAGACTATCGATAAGTTGACTAGTCATACCATGGATTCCTTGGAAGAGCATGTAGTGGAAGAGTCAGCCATTGCATATGTAGATTTTTTAAGTGCATATGAAGAGGCTTATGATGCTCTTATGTTACTTGATGCATGGACTCAAAGAGAGATTGGTGACTTGCTGGATGCATATGACTTGCAAGTTATAGTTATAGTTTTTGTGATAGTTTATGAGCTTGACAATATGCCTATAGAGGATGTTAGATGTGATGCACCGCAAATGGATAATATTTCAAATGCTTTGTCTAATGCCTTGACAATAAATGCAAAGATGCTTCAAGATTTGGAATGTTTAGATGTTTTCAAAGATAGTTTGAGTGTGTTGGATACATTGATTATGTTGGATGTGAAGTAAAAAGGTTATCAAAATCAGCTTCCCATTTGATGGATTCTAAAAGAGGAGGCATGTTGCTATGTATTTGCTGATGGGTGCATTTTGAGCATGTATATGGAGGTTCCATAGCCTCTCGTGTATGGTATGTGCTCAAGGCCTTATAACCCTAGAGGGGGTGCTAGGTGTGGTTCAAAAGTTGTGCATTGATAAGTATTTCTATATATGATCCAAGTAGATGCTTGCTAATGTATATGATTAGAGAAGAACTCGTTATTTGGGTGTTTGATTGAGATGGATGCATTGGTGGCACATATCAGAGGATGTGCAGGTTCAAAAGGGGGTGGATGTCATGTTGCTACATAAACACAATGTGAAAATCCTTGAGTGAATCATCATTTGACTTTCTTATTAATCCAGAGAGTCAATGTCATAGTAGTCATTATTGTTAGTATCTATAGTATGGATGGTTCAAAATTACATGATTTTTGAAAAACTTTAGCCTATTTCTTATATTTTTGACATTATTTCTTATAAGTATCCTAAAAAGGTATAGCAAACTTCTAGAACAGGATATCATGCATAAAGCCAATTGAGTTTTAGCCAGTCTTGGAGATCTCATGCAAAAAGAAGGGCTTTTGAATCTGCACTATGTGTGATCACAATTTTCAAATAGCAAAAAACGCTCTCGACAGGGGAGGAGGGGAGAAGCAGCGATCCAACAAAAATTGAGCAGGTGTTCTGAGGTTTTACTTCCCTTTTAGAACCAACAAAACCGTCAAAAGTAGAAGCTAGTATTTGGTGCAAGTTTTTAGATATAACAAGGTGAAACATGACATAGTGAAGGAGAGACTCATTGTAGACATGTTTTCTTAATCAAGGATTGGTTTTGGGATACTTTGAGCTTCTAATCCCTTACATGTGTGTTGTTTCATCTCTAGTTAGTCTCTACTCTATGTAATCTCTATCATCATCTCTACTCTCATACAAGAATCCACCTAATCTCTTACTATCGTTAATCCTTGCTTAATAATCTCTCTAACATCATATGCATCAATCTATCCCTTACTATCCTTATTGACTCCCACAGCTAGAGACCTAGTGTCTTCCCGGCATACATGTAGATTATCTCGACAACAGACTTGCTCAATGATAAGATAAACCATTAGAGCGAAGAGGAGTTAGAGTGCATGTATGCGGTACTTTAGCAATGTAAGGTGAATCTTTAAAAAGCTCAAGATCACATGAAGCTCTATTTCAATGAGAAGAGAAGGCACATGAAATTCTAAGAATGAGAGTTGGTTCTTTTGAAAGTGCCTAAGTCTCGTTACTCTACTCTCAAAAAACAAAGTGTTTCACGTTAGGTAGGAGTTATATCCCATGGATGAAAAATGCATCACTTAATATACATGTGAGGCAACTATTAGGTAGCGTGATAAGCATTTGAAGACTAAGTCCATCAAATAATGTCTCATCAAATGTCAAGGTCTACCCTTGGAAGAAGCCTCTTAGAGACTAGCCATCATTTTGGAGAAGCTTTCCCACTTAAAAATATGCTCAATGGACTAAAGGCTAGCTACACATGGTTCGGTTTTGACTATTGATAGCACACTATTTTAGAAGATTTTGGACCATGCATTGATTACAAAAAATGTATAATACTTGGATTCAAACTACTCACTGAGTTTCATTTTGATATGCAGCATGCCCCATTTGGGTAGTCTTCAAAAGCCCATTACTGAAGAATTGGTGGCCAAACTTACCATATACCAATTCCTCATTAATATACATCTCTTATATATTACTACTCTCTCTAATTCCATATAGATAAAAGCTCTTGCGCCCAAATTTTCTCTCATTGTAATGTTGAATAGAGTAGTACTTTGCAGTGGGCTTGCATCCCACTATTCAACCAGAATAGTAAGTCCCTTTTTGTTTTCGAGATGGAATGTAAAGAGTGGGATTGCACAGGAACCACAAGAAATACTCAATCACACTATAACAGGATAGAAGTGTAAAGGGACTTAGTTAGAGCACCCAAAAATTTAAAACCAACTAGTGTCTTCACTTTTCTCACACCTTCCGTGGCTTCCATTTCTTCTTTCTCTCTCTTTCTCTCCTTTTCTCATTCTCTCTTCTTTCTCTTCTCTCTTCTTTTCTCTCTCCTCAGTCCTCTTCATTACAATGAAGGAGTAGTTGTAGTGATAGGGAGGCCTACATTTGAAGCTAGATTGTGGAGTTATCCCCAATAACCCACAAAGTATGTTATCTGTTGTACTTCGAAGAAACCATCAAGATATGAAGATGTAGATATTGATAACTTCCATGAGGAGAGAATTCACGATTTTTGTTTGATAGATTGGGTGTAGTCAATTAAGTTTGTAAATAATATTACAAGATATGTACATGCTATTGTTGAGAATAAAGGACTACACCACCAATGCTTTGTCATTCAAACTTCAACAACTTATAAGGACAAGTCATTAAAATTTTTAATGAGTTCTAAAGTAGGAGAGCAAAGAAGCAATCACATCTCATAGTGAGGCAACAAGAGTCAAGAACATTTACTCACATAAGAAACCCAATTTTCCTTGCTTATGGACCATCAAAATTTTATATATAGATTGAATTAGTCACACTTATCATTCTCCACTTGATAGCACTAAGTCAAGCATAGTTTGAGTAGTGAGAGTGGTGGATGAATAATTTCAGAGGTGATATATGTAGCAAAGTATTTCTAGAAAGTGAATGAGGCTCTCTGAGAGCTCCACTAATAAAAGAACAAGCTACATTAGAGAGTGTGTGTATCAACTACCATCCTAGTATCATTTATTATTTAGAACCTTTTACTTATAGTTGTGAGGGGGCTTCAATACTTATGTTTCATTATTGAAATAGCTCAAATCTCTAATATTGAATAGATGTGGTTGATTCCAAGAGAGATCTAAATGTTGTGCATTCTAGATAGATACCTTATTAGACTATCCAGGATAATGGTTGATAAATATAAATCCAAGAGAATACCCTTTCCTTGGTGGGTAGCTTTTTTAATATGATAAATGTATTGTATTTAAAGTTTTTACATCATATTGATTTGCATATTAAAAAATCATGTTTCACTTCACTAGAATATCAAGGAGGGTGTTCATTGGGGTCATCAATTTAGGCATGCCAATGGAGTTCAACATGCAAACTATGTATCCTCCTCAACCAAAGAACCAAACCTTGGATAAAACTATGTGTTTACACAATCTTCACAAGATGTGGCTCTTGAATATTTATTGTCCAATCCCTCACATTTTGATGTAAGACAAGAAAGTTCCTCTATCGATTATATTATGCATAGGCTCCTATCACTAGACTTACCATATGAAATTAACAGTAAGTAAATTTTTGCAAAGTAGCTACACAAAATTTGTTAGTGAGTAATGGATAGGGATGAGCCTTAGAGATGTTTGTGTGTCAATATACTTATCCACCACATAGGATAATGTGCTTCTTATTTCAACTAATCTATGAATATAGTATTCTTTGCCTAGACAACAATGTGTAAATAAATTTCATCATTATGAATAGTACAACATTTGGTGTCTTGCCTTTCTCAAGTTCTTTTTAGTCAATATTTTTATTCATTGAGTTTCTTAATATCTTGTTCTTCAATGTATTTATTCCTTCAAATGAATTATTTCTATTATTCAATGTCTACTTCACTAAGTTTTCTATGACTTGAATTTAAATTCAATGTTTTAAGTATTCAATATAATGACTTGTATAGGTTATTGTAATCATAAGTTTAATCAAAATATTTTGCAAAACTATTAACTTTAATATATTATCTTTTTTAACATTTGTTATTGTGCTTTGCACCTAGATTATCATATTGATCCAATTGAGGTGCCAAAAATTGTATATAACAGCTTTGAGTCTCTAAGATAAGAAGGTGCATTTCACCTTTTAGAAGCCCCTGATGATACCACATGTGAAGATTTACCTTTATACAATTTGAAGGAGGTGTGAGAGCTATGCTTGGATCTCGGACTAGAGTTAATCTTAAGAGGATTTTTTCACAAATCAAAATAATTGAAAAGATAAGGCAATCCAAGTCTTGGATTGCCAGCATGTTGGTTTAAAAAAAGTTCTTCTCAAATGCTTTGTTGAATCTGAGAAGGCAAATGCTATACAATAAGCAATTGCCTTTGCACCTAGCTCAATAAATATATGTCTATTATATACCAAAAAGAAAATTGAATTGGATTGAGTAGCTCATCAACACATGGATTGACCTTGAAAGATCAAGTAGAAAGGCTATTATCAAAGAGATAATCAAGTACTAGAATGCACATCACCCATTACAATGACTCAAGAAAAGTATAAGGATTTTATGAATGAAATGAATGGCACTACAAGATATAGGCCTTATACCGATGTTAAAAGCGACGAAAATGTTCATAAAGAAACTTTCCCCCGTCATCACAAAAAACATCGTTATTGGCAACGCCATAGAATAGTCGGTATTAGCATCGTTATCAGCATCGCTATTTGTGTCAGTGATACCGAGGCATGCGACGCTGATACCAACGCAAATAGTGACGTTGATAATGACGCTTTGCAACATATTTTGCGACGCTAATAGCGATGGTAATAGGGGTTTTTTTTTTGTGGTAGGGCAACAACTATGTGCTTTATTTGGGCCATACAAAATAGTTTTAGTAATGCATACAATGCTCGTGTAAATAAAGAAAAAGTGTGCTTAAATCATAACACTAATACATGAAATAAAGACATGATCACGTAATGAAAGCGACCGGTACAATCATGGCAAGATACTACTACTACATAGAAAGTGTCTACACAGATCACGTGACCAAAAAAGAAGAGTATGTGAGCTCCAAGGATCCAAGGGCGAGCTATAGATCCTCACCATCCGAAAGTTCGTCCCACCACAGAGGAGCATCGAACTGACTCTGCAAAAAAAGAAATAACTACACATCATTCCACCATACAATAATGCATTTTAATTAAACTTAGTAACTACATACAAAAAATATGAGTGACTTACAGGGCCACCACGTCCATACAATCGGTCGATCAATGCAGTGAGACCGTGCGTCTTTGCATATCGAGTCTCAAGGCCGGTGGGATCGTGGGAGGATCGCGGTTTGTAATGGAGTACTGCAAAGAAAACAAAATACAACTGTTAGAAACACGATTGTCAGTACAAAGGATATTGCAAAAAAATAAGCAAGCAGAACAAAAGAAAAACTTACAAAGTCCTCTAGATATGTCCTATGGCGGCCACTCCCAAGATGATGGACCACTCCGGCCTCTAGTAGTGCCCTCGCCGCCTCGTGCTACTATCTCCAACATCTTGGAGAATCTGTAGACTCCTCCCTAAGCTAGTGCCAATCGTCCACGTCTAGCCACTCGAGCTTTGAAGCCCCACTCTTGAGTGCCTTGCGTGCGTCTGATTGTCTGTGTGACATGTATGCACGCATGCACTCCATCATCCAGCCCATAGAAAATCTATCTGTTGTGGCTAGTACCAGAAACTCCTCATGCAAGGATGCTACAATGTAGTCCTTCCTTGCCTCTGGTATATTCTTCCAATGATCCAAGATGTTGTGTCAAAAAACTTGTTGGCACAACTCTCTCATGAGAGCCATCACCCTCCTCCCCTCATCATTCATGATGATGGCTCCTAACCTATCATCTACAAGGTAGGCATACCCCTCTAGGGTATGCCTAAGATGGGTCCTCTCCCACCTATGACCACGCTCTTGGGCATATCCAGGAGACCCCTGTACATCTGGTATACCTACCAAGGTAGTATCTCTCAGAGTAGCACCCATAGGGGTGCCACCTGCGGACGACTGAAGTGATTGGAGTAGACATCCCCACAGGTGTGACAAATTCCAAAGGTGACGCAACTCCAATAGAATGATGAGACGGAGACACTGCATTGGTACCTCCACAGCAACCACTTGAGCCACGCTCTCTTAAATCACCATGAGAGTGAGGAGTAGCACATGTATCCCAAGCCGACCGTGGGCTCATTGTATCCAAATCTCTGCAGCATCCCCTTGAACCACTCCCTCTGTCTGGCCCAAGTCTGGAGCTTCGACCTCGTCTACTGGAAACTAAAGAATCAGAACGCGCTAAAGTAGATCTAATAGAGCGGCCTGATGGTGCCGAGACAGCTCTTGGTTCGCCATATCTCTAAATCTCGCCATCTGTTCTGGAGATATACACGTGAAGATCTCCTATAGCTCCTCATCGCTCATTCCTCGACTCATCGTGATGATCTAAATATCCACAAAGGTCACCTGCACAGACAAAAATTGATGTTAGCATAATCAATATAAATAATACAAAGCATAGTAATATAAATCTTTAAAAAATGATCCTACTTAAAATGCATATCTTATATACCCTTATAAGCGATTTGTCAACGATTTGAGTAGGTAGATGCTCCAAGTATGAAGTACCCTATGGTCGCATATCAATCTCCTGACACAACTCTGTATACATTGGAAGGTCGATAGACATGTAACCACAAAAGGATGAGTCCACCTCATTCTCAAAGATTTCTTAGACTCCTGTATTTCCATCATTGTTACCCGATGTTGGCTCCTCTACATATTCCAAGCTTTCGGTGGTCTTCACCCCTTGCAATATCAACCCCTCTATTTGCATACTGTCCTCATCTATGCTCGGAACATTGCTTTGATCATATACTCTCGTACTTCGGGAAGCTGAAGGTATAGCATACCACCATCGAGGTTGTTGGGGGTTTGGATAGAAAATTACATGTTCACAATCACGTACAAGAGAGATTTAACTATTGTGATATTTTCTTGCAGAGACAACTATGAATTGATATAATTTGTGCATTTACCTTTCTTGCTAATTTAAAAACAAAAATAACCTTATATATGAAAACACATGAGTTCATGCACCTGTTCACAATGGACCGACAACACAAACGTGTCGTGCAAATCCATCCATTTTTTTTCGAAATCTTTTTCAAGAAATCCAGATGGACCTCATCGAATTGTTGCTCCAGCTCCTTCAAGTACCACTTTGAACCACTGCACATCTAATAGGATCATGGAGAAGCTACGGTAATCCACCGTGACAATACTTTGCAAGTTCCCAAAATACTCCATCTCATCTATAATCGTGTTTGGATCCGTTGCTCGTCGTCGGCTCTCTTGCTTGAACCTTACCATGATACCACAATCTGTTGTGAAGCTCATTTTGTCAATACACTTCCAGCGAAAATGTCGTCCATGCAACCACATCACACTATATATTTTGTACTGTACATTGACAAAATATGTAGTGCGGTGTGGTCGCGTGGATGATATTTATCCAGTGAATACAAACTTGAATGAGCTATGATATATATTACCAACAAGAACAGAAGCCTACTTACCTGAGCACTCTCCGAATCCCAAAAAGTCATGCATGGTCCACATGAGAATGGCTCAAATATTGGCGGACCGTCGACCATCGTGCTTGCCCATATCTTGCATGGTGACCCTCTCCTCCCACAAAATCTTAAGCTCATCGACTAATGGACGAAGATACACATCCATATTTTTGACTTTGTAGCGGCCGAGAAGAAGCAAGCTAAGGATGAGATGTCCTTTCTTCGTAGAAAGCCATGAAGGGATATTGTAGTTGACAAGGACTATAGGCCACACACTATAAGAAGTTGAGTGCAGACTGAATGGGTTCAGGCCATCCATAGCAAAATCGAGCTGAAGATTCCTTGGCTCTCGAGCAAAGCCTGGAAAGGTAGAGTCAATGTGGCTCCATGCTGCCCGTGAATCCATTGATATTCATTGAACTCCATCTATGGACCTATTCTGCACATGCCACATTGTCAAGCTCGCCATGTCGGACGCACAAAACAAGTGATTTATACGGGGGATAAGCGAAAGGGTCTAAGAACTTTTTGAGGGATGGTTTGCCCTTGCAAGTCCTGTTGATACCTGTGAGCACCACACTTTGGACATGTCTCCATAGTCTCATATTCTCCTCGAAAGATTATGCAATCATTGATACATGCATGGATACTGTTGTAGTCCATGCCAAGCTTTCATAAAACATATCGTGCATGATCACGAGATTCATGCATGGTATTTGCAAGTGGTAATATATGATACTTTACTAACCTGAAAAAAAGTCATAAAACACCTTGAAAAAGCACAATTTTTTTTAATGATAGTGTCGAAAAGAAATCAGTGAAGCGCACGTACAGGGTACATGAACAACTCGTTCACACTCGCATCGCTCCACTCATATTTTGCTTGCACACTTAGGAGTGCAAGCTGTGTCTTCAGGCGAGATACTCGGCACCCATCATATAATGGTATGGATGCTTCCTCTCTAAGTGGATCAGAAGTTTCGACATCCATGGGTATCAATGCATCGATCATTGCCTCCATCTCAAGCTCCAAGATTGTAGGTAAGTCTAGAAGACTGCCTATCTCCTTTGGTATTGATGGTATAGATTGGGTAGTACCTTCCAAGTGGTGAATTGGCTCAGGTACTCCATCCATCACACACCCACAAACTCTTCTAACTAGCCGCAAAGGGTGCATTCCTCCTTGGGACGAGATGTCACCTCCCTGGATAGAAAATTTGCCAGCCACACCCAATGTTTTTGTATATGGTATTCAATTAGCTTGCGAATACAATGCATGATTGATATACACTTTTCTTACCGTTTGCTCGAAATTTGAGATCACATGATCAATGATCTCAGATTGAAACTCGCCGAAGCGTTGTACGTGTTCTATAGACAATCGATGTTTTCATCTAAATGCAAGCTTACATTAAGAGCAAGTACATGGGACACGTTGATTAAGATACACCTCACGATCTTGAACATCACGACCTTCATCCTTTTCCATTTGGTCTACATTATGACAAACAATTTGTATTTGTTATCATTCTATTTTTCTTTCTTAAATTGTTTGAGAATGGATTTCTTCTCTTGTAACTCAGCAAAATCAACGTATATAAAGTCTCCACCCACCCACAAATTAACATATGTCGCTCGTGGTATTGCACCAGACCTCACCGAACCTCGCCACCACTCTCTCTTTGTTTTTTATCCATTCATTGTCTTATTTCATTCCATCTCTTGTTGGGGGTAAAGGCCCCTCAGCCTAGCCGCCCGTATATTACTACACTGACAGTCACCGCAACTGCACACTGCAGGTGGCAGGAGCCCATCACCGTAACTTTATTCTTTATTCTTTTAGTGACAGTTTGAATAAAGGAAGGCCCGGTCACACATTGTGACTGTTGGAGTTTCCATTTCTTGTCTCTCTCTTTCTTGCTCTTGCTCTCCTGCCATAGCTCTCAAGTGCAAGCTTCGATCCTTCTCACCTTTCAACTGGTATTAGAGCACGGCTTCCCGACTCTTGAGCTTGGCTCATGGCATTCTCAACTTCCCATCAACTCCCCACTTACATTGGGTCTCCTTCCTGGCAGCCATAGCTCATTCTCTTGAGCTCCCATCACTTCTCGGCTTCCCAAGCTTCTTTCCAGCCTATTGAGGCACTATCAGGGCATTGACATTGAGCTATTACTTCATTATTTCAGAGATTTATCTCAGTCCATAGGTCTAGGTAAACAGGGTTTTCACAGGTTGTGGGCAGCCATAGCTCATACCTCTTGGAGCTTCCTTCACCTAGATTCTGCTTCCAGCCTATCAAGGCTTGCTGAGGCTTGGTGTAGGCCTTCTTTGGCCCCCATTTTTGTGTCCCCTTTGGGCCCCATTGTTGACACGTGGGACAACAAACTCCCCAACCAACTCACGTTTTTTTTGCGCCTATTTCAAAATTTGGCCCAAAAATCACTCTTTTTGTCATATCTCGGGCATCTGGAACCCGATTTAGGCAAGGTAAGAGTCTAAGTTGGGGTTTTGGCATGCTCCGGATATGATGGTGATGTTGGATTTGCCAAATTCTGATAACAAAATATTCTATAATAGATTTTAGGTCTAAGATAGCATGTATTTGTATGCCTATGGCTTATGTGATGCTTCTACTAATGTCTATTGATATCGGATCACTTGTGGATGTTATACCTCTTATGTGAGACGCATTTGGAGCTGATTTAGCTTAGCCATTGATTGTTTTAAACAATCCTAGATCTGTCCAAAACAGGGCAGCCACCTGTTACTTCAATTTTATGCTTACAGGTCTTGGCATTTAATGCCCGATTATGCCCAGTTGGTGCTTGTACATACGGGAATGTATGCCTATGGTTTGCCTATGGATTTGAGCTTGGATTGAGCACTGATTTGCTCAGTCTACAAAGGTTATATGATGCTGGAAACTTCAGGGCTAAAGCTATTTATGCTATAATTGGATTATGCCTATTGGTCACCCAGGGGGTGCTCTTGGCTACTCGGTATGATGTCATGATGTATTTGGACTATGCCACATGTCTTGTTTATACTCCGGAATACTTTTGAGCTGAGATTAGAGCTTGATTTGGGTTTGACTGTCACTTCTTTGCAGCTGGCATTTCATCTATGACATGGTTTATGTCTAGGTTACCCAGTACAGGTTATGATATCTTGGTGAATGCTTTATGCTTTGGTTGTGGATGGCAGTTGTTTGAGCTAGTCTCAACATTCATTTGAGTATTCCCTTGAGCAGTTGGACATTGACTTGGATTTTTCCATTACGACCTTGGATGCTAGTGAGGCATTGTCTTGGTTACATGTCTTTGGTACTTTGACTTGGTTTGATTGAGTTGTTGAGCTCGTTTATCCACCTTTTGTGCCAGTGGGAGCATCTTGTATGCTTGACTAACATTGAGCAGGAGGTTTATGCCATTTTGAGCATTTTTGCAGATACTTGAGACCTTGGGATCTCTTACACTTAAATATTGCATGGTTCATGCACTGATATCTTGGAGTTGCTTTTGACCTAAGCTTGGGCTTTGCACTCTTGTGAGCATACACCTACTGGTGTCAGGTCTTGCCAATGTTATGTATACTTTGCCCTATTGTCCAGGGGGTATGCCTACTCACTAACAGATGCTTTGGTGATATGTTTGGGTGTTTGCTCAAGGTCTTGATGACTGTTTGGTGCTTATTTATGCCCGTTTATGGCTGGTCATGTCTTGGCTATCATTTCTTGACTTGGTGCAGTGATTTGGTCAGCAATTGCCTCTCATAGTACCCTGCTGTCATTTATTATAGCAAGCATATAACTCCAGACTGACATGGATTTTTCATGCTAAAATATTTTGAAATGATGTACTTTCACTAATACTTGGTGGGTAGCAACTTTGATTACACTTTTCTCGCCATTTTCTCTCAATTTTGGTGATTTTTTGGTCATTTTCTGCAGTAAACAGCAAGCAGTTTTGAACTGTCTACAGTCTTCCAACTTGCATTATGGCGAGTTCGTCCACTGATCATGCTATTTTCAACATCACTAAGCTTGATGGTATGAATTACTCTTATTGGAAGAGCTAGATTTGACAGGTGTTGGTGCAAAAATCGCAGATCAAACTATTGAGGTTAAGCGGGCATCTGCCTGCAACTACGTCAAATGAGGAATGGCTTTAGCTTGATGAGTTATGCAAGTCCACTATTGTATTATCTCTCACAGAACAAGTTCATTACAATGTATTTGAGGAAGAACAGAGTGCATGGTAGTTGTGGGATAAAATCAAGAATCTCTACAAGAAAAGTCCAGCAAGTCAGATGTATTGGCTGAAGTAGCTTATGGATCTGTGCATGAAGGAGAATGTGACTATGTCTGCTCACTTGAGCCAATTTCATACTATACTCAAGAACTTGACTTCGCAGGACATCACTTTTGCAGATGATGTCACTCCTCTTTTCTTGCTTGGTACTCTTAATGAGTCATGGGATGTATTCCACACTGCATTATGTGCCTCTACTGCTACCTTGAAATTATCTGATGTTGAGAGCGCTCTTCTGCAGGAAGAGGTTAATCGTAAGAATTTGGATGCCTCTCGTGTATTGCATGCTATGACAGTTAGAGGCAGGAATGATGGGTATGAAAAGCATAGCAGTGGCAGTGGCCATGGACGGGATTCTCAAAAATCTCAGTCCAAGTCTTATGGGAAGTCACGTAGCAAATCCCGTGGCAGGAATGCAGATGTTACTTGTCACCATTGTGGGAAAAAGGTCCATATTAGGCCACAATGCCGTGAACTGTGCAATGAAAGGCTCAAAGATAAGGGGAAAGACAAAGTGCAGGATAAGTCTTCTGATCGTAGCATAGTGCTTGCAAAGTCTAGTGTTAAAATTGAAGGGATCAATGTTATGCAGCATGAGGATGTTGATGATGATGATTATATCCTTACAGCTTCTTCTAGTGCTTCACAGATGACATAGATACACTGTATGTATGCACAGTGTTGGCTCTTGGACTCACGTGTGTCCTTTCATGTGACACCTTGCCAAGAGTGGTTTCATTCATATCGTATTATTTCAGGTTCTGTGCGCTTGGGTGATGACAGCTCTCTTGATATTGTGGGCATTGGTGATGTTAGGCTGCACTTTTCTTCTGGCAACAGTTTTGTTATGCAGGATGTACATCATGTACCTACTTTGACACACAATCTCCTATTAGCTGGACAGCTTGATGATGCAGGTTATCATGTATCTTTTGGAGACTCTGCATGGAAGATCACTCGTGGTAGACTTGTGATTGCGAGAGGTGCCAAGGCTGGCAGCCTCTATCCCTTGATTGTATCCGCTTCTTCCCTTGATCATGTTTTGTCTGTGGGTTCTATCCCACATGTATCTCTTTGGCATGCCCATTTGGGCCATATGTCTTTGAAGGGAATGAAAATGATTTCTAGTTTGCAGTACTTACCGCCCCTTGATTATGCATGTTTTGATTCATGTGAGCATTGTCTTTATGCCAGGCAGACAAGATCTATGCATAAGAAGTCTGGTAGGCCACGCATGAGTGAGCCCTTGGCATTGGTACATTCGGATGTCTATGGGCCCATGCCTTGTCAGTCTATGGGTGGTGCAAAATATTTTGTTACTTTCATAGATGATTTTTCACGAAAAGTTTGGGCTTATCCCATTAAGCTAAAATCTGATGTATTGGCTGAGTTTCAGAGATGGCTTGCATTGGTTGAGAACCAGTCTTGGTATAGGCTCAAATGCCTAAGGATAGATAATGGGGGTGAGTATGTCTCACGTGCTTTTGAGCAGTTATGTGATGAGAGGGGTATTAAGCGTCAGTTGACCGCCCCCTACACCCCTCCCAGAATGGTTTGGCTGAGCGGATGAATAGAACCATCCAGGAGCATGTACGCAGTATGCTTAGCCATGCAGGCCTACCACAGAGCTTTTGGGCTGAGGCAGTTAGTACAACTGTGCATATCATAAACAAATCACCTTCTAGTGGTTTGGATTTCCAGGTTGCAGAGGAGGTATGGATTGGAAAACCTCCCTCTAATGCGCATCTCCCTGTCTTTGAATGTGGGGCATTTTGCCACGTGCCTAGGGACAAGAGAAGTAAGCTGGATCCTAAGAATGTCAAATGCATTTTCCTTGGTTATGGGGATGCAGGTGAGATGGATTACAGTCTCTGGGATCTGCAGGTGCAGAAAGTCATCCGCAGTCATGATGTAGTCTTCCATGAAGACAAGATGCATAGGCAACCTGAGAGAGTTGTTGAGATTCGTAGGGTCATATTTCAAGAGGAGCCGAGAGCTCCCGCATAGCCAGTTGGACAACCTACAGCTGCAGTAGATGCTCATGGTCAGGGTGTTGGACAGGTAGTTGGGCAGGCAGCAAAGCCTACCGTGAGACGGTCTACTAGAGACAGACGTCCACCTAGTAGATTTCAACCTTCGATGCATTATGTCTTGGTTACAGATGCAGGAGATCCTTTCACTTATGATAAGGCTATGCACTGGGGTGATAGTCACTCCCTGGGAGAGGGCTATGCAGTCTAAGATAGACTCCTTGCATAAGAATGACACTTGGGATTTGGTTTCCTTGCCTACAGGCAAAAAGGCTTTGCCATGCGGTGTACAAGCTGAAAAGTACCCCTGGACACCCCAAGCTGACATACAAGGCTAGATTGGTAGCAAAGGGTTTTAAGCAGGAGCATGGTGTGGACTTTGATGAGATCTTTTCTCTTATGGTTAAGATGACCACCCTGTGCTTAGTCTTGGCTTTGGTTGCTCATCTTGACTTGGATTTATACCAGATGGATGTCAAGAAGGCTTTCTTACATGGGGACTTACATGGTGGGATTTATATGAAGCAGCCTAAGGGCTTTGCAGAACCTAGCAGGGAGCACCTAGTGTGCAAATTGAACAAAAGTCTTTATGGCTTGAAGCAAGCACCTAGGGAGTGGTATCATAAGTTTGATGCCTTTATGCAGTCACAGGACTACAGCAGGAGTGCTATGGATCCGAGTCTTTACACGAAGAAAGCCCATGATGGTTCTTTATTGATTTTGGTACTCTATGTGGACGATATACTGATAGCAGGGAAATCTCATGATGAGCTAGATGCTCTTTAGGCTCAGCTCAAGAAGAGCTTTGAGATGAAAGATCAGGGGCAGGCTGCTCACATACTTGGTATGCGCATTAGATACGACAGGCATCAGGGACTCCTCTACTTGTCACAGAGGGAGTACATTCATAAAGTCCTTGAGCGCTTTTGCATGCAGGACGTAAAGCCTATTGGCTGTCCATTGCCTTCTTATGTGAAGGTATCACAGGCTGATTATCTGCAGACAGATGAGCAGAGGGACGAGATGGCCAAGATTCCCTGTGCATCCGCAGTGGACAGGCTTATGTATGCCATGATAGCCACTCATCCAGATATTGCCTTTGTAGTTGGTGTTGTGGCATGCTATATGGCTACACCTGGCAAGAAGCATTGGGATGCCGTGAAGGGTATCATTAGGTACCCGAACGGCACTACAGATATATGCATATGCTATGGCAGCCAGGATATAGGAGTTGTGGGGTACAGTGACTATGATTATGCAAGACATGCAAATAGTAGGAAGTCCACTTCCGGCTATGTATTCACCTATGCTGGAGGTGCTGTTTCTTGGACGTCCAAGGTGCAAAAATGCACGGCCCTTTCTACTACAGAGGCTGAGTATGTTGCAGCACTGAGGCTTGCAAGGAGGCCATTTGGTTGGGTGGTTTGGTTGCTGACCTTGGTATTGATGCTATCCCTACACTGCATTCGGATTCTATGAGTGCTATTCAGTTAGCCAAGAATCTGGTCTTCCATGCGAAGACGAAACACATTGAGGTGAGGTATCACTTCATATGTTGGGTCATTGAGGACAAGTTTGTTGATCTTGTCAAGATCTCGACTGACCAGAATCCTACATATCTACTCACGAAAAGCCTCTCTACAGAGCGCTTTGCCTTCCTCAGGAGGTTGATGGGCGTGGGATGAGATGACGTATTTCCTTATCCTGTTGTACTGTCTTTTTCTTTTTCTTTTCACTCCTCACTAGGACAGATTCACCTTTAAGTGGGAGGTTGTTGGGGGTAAAGGCACCTCTGCCTAGCCACCCGTGTATTACTACACTGACAGTCACCGCCACTGCACACTACAGGTGGCGGGTGCCCATCACCGTCACTTTATTCTTTATTCGTTTAGTGATAGTTTGAATAAAGGAAGGCCCGGTCACACATTGGGACTGTTGGAGTTCCTATTTCTTCTCTTTCTCTCTCTTTTTCTCTTTCCTTATTATGTTGTATGTTTATTCCCTCTCTCTTGTTCCTTCTTCCTTTTTCTCTTACTCTCCTTCTCTCATTTCCTTTAATAAAACATATCTCTCTCTCTCTACTACCAATTTCCTTTAACAAAACATATATCTCTCTCTCTACTACTACCACTACCACTACCACTACCACTACAATAAATAAGAAAAGAAGAAAAAAAAAACAACAACAACAAACAAGAAAAGAAGAAAAAACTACCACTACTACAACAACAACAACAAACAAGAAAACTAAACAACAATAAACAAGAAAATAGAAAAAAAAAACAACAACAACAACAAACAAGAAAACCACCACCACTACTACTGCCACTACTACTACAACCACGACTACCACTACCACTACCACTACAACAAACAAGAAAAGAAGAAAAAAATACTAATGCAACAACAACAACAAACAAGAAAACTAAACAACGATAAACAAGAAAAGAAAACCCTCTATATTACATGTGTTCACGGTCTATTTATAAATATCCTTATCTGTGAAATTTTCCTTAATAAAACATAACCCTTCTCTATTCAATTTGTAATTAAACCCTTTACATGGGACCCTTATATATGTAAAAAAATGTGTAAAAATTGTATTTTAAAAATCCCTTATGTTGAACCCATGTGATACATACATATATTTATGACTAGCCTCCTCAGGCATAAGAGCCTTTCTAAGCTGCTCTAGAGCATTTGGAGGACCATAATTGCTTGTTATAGCCCACATGGACACCCCAAAATAGGCTCATAAGATTTGGTGCAATTCACGTTAGTCCTCTTTCCTTCTTTCAACTACTTTCCCACTCAATCCTTTTTGTAGGCTCTCTCCCAAGCTTTGGTAACTACAATTGGTTAGCATTGAAGCTTCTCTCCTCCCTTCTTTACATCCTTAGGCCTTCTTAGAGAAACCCTATTGTGGACAACATCAAGGAAATTGTAGCCACACAACCTCAAGCTTTCAGATCTTCAAAAGAGCTCCATAATTCACTCCTTAGGGCATCACCTACAATAACTCTTGATCAAGATTTTTTAAGATTGAAGACTTGGAGCTCAGAATTCGAAAGGATTCCTCATGGTAGCTATGAAAGCTCCACATAAGCTTTCTAATTCTTGAAGTGAGGTCTAGGCAAGGCTCAAGGGAGTCTTGTATTGCAGTGTATGACTCTTGTGCTTGGAGACTACAAGATATTGAAGGCATTTTGCTCCTAAATGATACTTTAGTGAAGGATTCAGATCCCTTGATTGAGGAAGCTCCATCCAATTTCTCCAAAAATGGAAAATGTATGTTTGATGAATCTTGATCTCTCTCTTTTTGTCCATTTGCTATGCCCATTCCAATTGCTTGAGAGACATTAGGAATATGGCTTTCTTCGATAATTGGTCATTATCTTTGAATGAAATGGATCAAATGAAGGCATCAGCTTTTGTGTGTTTCCTTGAGGAAATTTGAGAAAGTTTGTAAAATGGGGGTAAGTTAGTAGCTAGTGAATCTCTAAGCTATTGAGGTAATCCCTTTCTCAGCCCATTTTCCTTATTTGTTACTGCTCTACTTCAATCAAATTTGCATTGCATGCTATGTGATGAGCTTAATATGTTGATGCCATGTTTATTCCAATTGAGGAAAAAGGGTGATGCCAAGTGAGGTAGGACAAGAGTGAGGTGACCCTCCCTTACCAGTAAGAACCTTGAAGGGGTCCGATAACCTAGCTTGAGGAGGAACTTTTGACACCCTCAAGTCTCAAAGCTTGAACTTGTTTGTAGTTGTAGGTACATCCACATTCACTCATTTACATTCACCTTTATCCCATTTGAAGAGATTGACAACGGCAATTAGTTGTATGCAAAAATGTATTAACCAAGGGTTGGATATATGGTATTTCACGATTTTGCAAGGGTTTTTCTATAAATTCTAAACCATGTATGGGGTTCATAGCATGTTTGCAGTAATATGTATATGTCACAATGGGTCCCATAAGGAGGTCTAACACTAGAAAATTGGTCAAAGACAGACAATAGACAAGATGTAGGAATTCCAAGCAATCATAGAAATCTTCTTATAGAATTTTCTATATAATGTTTATCTAAGAGCTCTATAGCTCATTTTTGAAGAGAGCATTGCCCCTTCAATTTCAATAAAAAATCTCCTCAATTGGAGTTACAGGCTAAAAGTTATTGCAAGTTTAGTGTAGGGTTCCTCCAGACTGCACTAAGAATGCTAAGTCAGAGAGAAAAAGGGAAGGCCAAGGGGGAGATCCACAGGGAAATCAGAGAATCCCGAGCATGTATGAATGGATGTGATACCCTATGTCAGCATGAGCTTTGCTATACAAAGAGACATAATGATGTGGTAGCCAACCCCCAACATATGCTCTCTAAAATGGATGAAGTAACTAAAAAAATGGCGCTCTCCAACTCTCAAACCCAACAAATATTGATGTAATTTGCTACTCTCGTCACTCAATTAGCCACCATTCAGATGCAAGAGAAGCAAAATGAGTCCATTCTTGAAGCCCAATAGCCTCTCCCACTAGAGTAGGTACGTGGCTTGCAAGGAATTATAGGGGCTAGGGGTATCCCATCTAGTGCCTATGAGATTGGTGAGCCCTCACATTGAAATGAAGAACCTCTTCTAAGCTCTTCTCCTATAAATGTAGCTAGCGCTCCAATGAGACAATAGCTTACCATTAGCAGGAGCTCACCCACATACCCTAGGAGCCCTTCCAATAATGGCGGTCCAAACGATAATTATTTGGCTTAGCAAAATAATGGCTAGCATGGCATTAATGGGCAACATGAATATAATGGGTAGCATGGCATAAATGCACAACATGGAAAACATGGTTTTAATGGAAAACATGGCATGTGTGGGAATCAAGGATTTAATGGGTAGGAGTAACCAAATAAGATTCATGATAGTATAATGGGCAATCACCATCCCCCTTTGAGTTGTAAGAATGGAATTATAAACTAGAGTTGTATTTTAATATTTTCCTACATCTCAAAGATTAGAATATCCTTTTTACTTCTCTTTATTTGGAGGGATTTTCCCACACATGGTGACATTACATAAGATGGAAAAATCAAAATTCCATTGACTAGGAGGGTGATGAGGTTAAACAGCATTCATGTATGATTATGGGCTTTACCATTTTCTTGTCATGCCATTTGGTTTGACAAATGCCCTAGCCACATTCTTGAAGCCTTATGAGAATAAAATCTCACACCCCTTTCTTTTCAAGTTTGTGCTTGTATTATTATTTACAAGTCATTGGAAGAGCACTTGTTTGTGCTTGTATTATTTGATGGCATTCTTATTTACAACAAGTCACTGGAAGAGCACTTGTTACATATCAAAAGGGTATTATTGAGAGTCCATATGTGATTTGCTAAAGAGAGTGAGTGTGTATATATGGAGATATCAATGGAGTACTTGGTCAAATTGTGAGTGAAAATGGCATACAGGATGACCCAAAAAGGTACAATTTGTAAAGGATTGGCCCACACCCTCAGATACCACTTCCTTGCAAGGTTTTCTTATTCTATCATCATTTTATAATATAATATATTCATCAAGAATTATGCAACAATTGTAGCATTCTTGCCTGATAGATTGAAGAAATAAGAATTTCTTTGGGATGCCATAGTTGATTAATCAATTAACGGCAATGCTCACTTTAGCCCCTATTTGTTAGGCATAAGACAACTTGATTGGTGACCCGAAACACCATTCATGGGATGGTGGCTAAAAGGGGCCATCAATTTTATGGTAGTGATGCAGTAATACAAGGCAATGGATTAGGCATGGATTATGGCAGAAGTACTTCATGATAGCACATGCACCAGAAGCTATAGAAGGATTAAGGAAGAAGTGTTGTGGTCTTCTCCTTGTCTTGTCATCTCTACTAGACTTTTCCTCAGTTTCTTCTTACTTGTCCCTCTCCTCTTGACTTCTCACCCATTTGTATTCTTATTTACTTCCTCCTTTGATCCATTGCTTGGGTCCTCACCCTTCCTAAACCCTATTGATCAATATATAATCCTTTAATACAATGTAACATTGTGAGGGTAGCTGATTAGTCCAATCCATTTCTTTTGAGTAGTTACCTCTTAGGATATACTATGTGTTCTGATGTCTAGTATCAAACCCTATATGCTCTTGATAGAATATATAAGTATTTCCTTTTTTGATTAACTGTTTGCCTTGATAGTGCAAATGGTAGTTAACTTTGTTGGTATGCTTTGTTGTTAAGTCTGTGATACTAGCTTATGCTTGTGTCGGATTCGGGTACGATAAGACTTTATTATTCCACAGAGCTAGTGCAACCAGTTTGCACTTGGCGACCACATCTAGAATTTGGACCCGATTACATATGGTGACCTTATTGATCTTTCCTATGCACATTAGTGTGCATAAGCACATGCTCGTAGGCTCCATTGCACGACGTCTAGTCTGTGTTCTAATGGTGCCTACAGATTTCATCTTTTGAGGGCACTTCATTCCTTAGCAATGATGATTTATGAGTAGAACGATCCACTTTGCAACCCAACAAACATTGCTCACACTTTGTCCCCAAGCCTGATATGTGCACCCTGGTCCACCAATCGCTATTGTCATGGCATTAAAGCTTATAGGGTGGCTATTTGCATTGAATCATAAAGCAATTGCAGTGGATCTCCCAAATCCCTTGCAAAACTAAAGGCAGCCACCGCTCTTCTCATTCTTTCTTTAGTAAAGTGATCCTCATATTCTCAATCTATTTAGTTTCTATTTTTCATGCTTTGATTTCACAATAGCACCATAAATTACAACAGCTCAAACTTTTTGTTAATGACCTCATCATATAGGTGCATTTATACTTTCTTCAACTGCATCATCAGTAGAAGGACAATCCTCTTTCTTAGTCAATCATCCCACAGGATCTGTCTTTGCTCGGGGAGTAGTCCCTCTTCAATAATATCAATAAGTTGATGCTTGTAGGAGATGAAAAAATGAAGCCTCCACAACAGTATACAAAGAATCAAAACTTTTTTGTTTAGTGTGTCGAATGCACTGATATCAACTTTTGGGGCAGCTTTTTCCTCTACATTCTTCTTTGCTTCATCCTTTTCTATCTCACCAGAACCTTCATTTTCATTTTGTGCCTCTTCCTTATTCTCCCTTTTGCCACCTCCTCTTTCTTTTCCTTCAGGTTGCATCATATATATTCCATGGATACTTAAGAAACATAATATATTTGTTTGCCTATACCTTCCTTATTTAGAACATTGTTATTCTAACTATGAATTTGTACAAACAATCCTTTGTCCTCTTCAAACACATTGTAGTATTTTAGAATGGTCAAATGTACAATTGTTAATCCTAGTGAAGAAAGGCAAAAAAAAGAGAAGCATAAGAAAATTTCAAATTTTAGGGCAAAGTGGAGAAAGGTGGCCCGATAGCATAAATAAGAGAAAAAAAGGCCAAAAGCACAAAGACACCTTAAAAACCAAGGCAAGTACCAAAATGGAAGATGCACATTTTAAAATGCAAAGGCATCCCTAAATCTTTGTAAAAGAGCACTAGGTTGTAATTTTTAAAGAGTAGATGGGCATGGGTTAAGCCATAATGTAAATAGAAGGGAATAGGAAATGAGGACCTAGACTAGAATGGCCAATCCTATTCCTCGAAACGGTGCTTCAGGTATATAGGTAGGAAGTGAGGGAGTTTGAAGAGGTATTCAATCTCCTTAGCAAGTAAATTTTTTGATTTTTTAGCTCTAGATGAGTAGGTTGGATTAATGTAGGCATTTGGTTGTGATTTGAATGCATTAGGATAAAGAAAAAACAAGAAAAAGAGGGTTATACATAATAGGGTTTCTATTGTTGTAAATATGCCAAATAGGAAAAAAGGGAGAGAAAAAGAGCTTTAATGTATAATATATTAAAAGGAAGAAAGGGGAAAGATAAGAGCTGAGAGTAGAGAAGGGCTTTAATTGTCCAGGAACAGGTGGGAGAGCTCATTTGCTCATTTAAGAGTGAGAGAGAGAGCTAAAACAAAGAGGGGAGATTTTGCTTGGTGATCTTTGTTGCAGCGTGTTTTGGCCCTCTAGGTTTTGAATGTTGTTTGATGCTTGTTGATCAGTGTCAACACCTTGGTTGTAATCATTAGTAAGGCACGTGTAGGATTTATAAGATTTTTTGTCATTCTATAACTCACTACCATAATCACACGTGCACTGCAATGTCCGATTGCCCTAATCAAACCATCTAATTTTTGTCCATTTGGACACCCTCCCTCATCCAAGTCAACAAACTCGAACACTTAGACCACTTGTCCACTCGGACACACCTCATTCATCTGAGTCTTCAGACTTGGACCACCCTATTCTGACTGTCCTACCTGGACTTGCCAATCAGACCATCTGACTCAGACGGTTGTTCGACTTGAACCCTTGGACTCAGATAGTTTGACTTGACCCCTCAGGCTCGGACCATCCGAGTCGACCACTCAGATAGAGCCAGAATAATTGGAGATTCCGATTCTAGAAATCAAATGACTGATACTTAGAAACTAAAAATAGAACTTGAGAGTTGACAAAACCAACATACCCTAGACCAACCCAGAGCTGAACAACACCCCTGTAGGCCTCCAAACACATTGAAAGGCTCATAGAGCCTCAAGTCTCCAAAAATTACGACTTAATGGTCTAGGAAGTGACTGTGAACACAAACTCTCAGACCACCCATCCGAAATGTCTTAAAGGACCCAAATGAACATGTTAAAGCAACCACCATTGTTGGAGCAGACTAGAAAAGTGTGTGTTGCACCACATTGTTTTCATTATAATCACACATTGTATAAATAATCACTTGAAGTGCACCTAGAAAGATGAAAGCTTGATTTCACATCTCGTGTGAAAGGAAGCACCCCACAAGTACTGAGTGCACTTAAAATTAAGAACTATATGAAATAATAAGGAACTCACACACAAGATAAGCAAACCTGAACAAACCCACTAATAGGAGATGACCCTCAGATCCTAAATATGCAACCGAGGATACTAAGCCTTAGAGAAAGACTCTTGGATAGCAAAAGAAGCTGACACAATTAGGGACTCAATCTTACCCAAGTTGATAAGCTTAATCAACACTCTAATAGGCCAAGATACTGACAAAATGTTAGGATCCAGCACCAATCCCGCAAATGGTGAGCTTGACTTGGGAGACTTCCCAGCAGCAGTTGACATCAAGCAAATGATAAATCGATATGATTTGTAGACCAAAATGGAGCATCATGGTAGACTAGTCAAGATATCATAGCAAACCTTGAGTAAAAGTGAAGACTGGCAAAGAAAGTGCTACAAAGCATTGCCACCTATAATTAGGAGGAGCGAGCTTAGAGGCTAAGGTAGGAGATAGAAATGCGAGAGGTCCAATGAGTTTTAGTGCTCACCAATAGAACAGGACAAGACCCAACACTAAGAGGGAAAGAGCGCTTCAAGATGACCTTATGTTGACCTTATGTTGAGCAAGCTTCTTACAAAGGGACTCATAGATAACACAGCTGCGGAGCAGAGCAAAGCAGCCTTAACAACTTCATTGCTAATAGAACTAGGTATTACTCCAAATTCAAAAAGCTAAATGAAGATACCCATAGTTGCCAAGCAACTTGACAAGTATTAGCCCGATAACGACCCATACAATTTTTTAGAGTAGTTTTAGCAAGTATGCAAGGTGAACGGCATAATGGACCTTGCTCAATGCACATAGGATTTTGGTCTTTGCCTTAGGTATAAAGAATAGACGTGGTACACTAGTCTAGACAATGCTGAACGTAATAATTTCAACAATATCAAGAGTCTCTTCATCAAGAGATTCTTTGAGATAGGGTACTCGGATAACCTTATTGTTTAACTAATGAATATTAGTCCAAAAGGACAAAGAGGATACTCAAGACTAAATCACCCATGTGCAGAGTTTCTTCAAGAGAATCCCAGTCATAGAGCAACCTAGCAAGCGAGCAGTCTCTACCGTATTCATAAGTGGAATTAGGAGTGAAGAGCTTTACAAGGCCTTGGTGGGAAATTCAAACTTGCAAAGGGATGTGCTAGCTAGGGTCTTTGAAGAAGCCATATGAGTGGGAAACCCGCTCAAACAGAGAAGCTCAAGGACTACAAGCTAAGATAGCACAACCTCTAGAACCTCATAGAGAGCAAAGACCGCTAGCAAGAGATCAAGCTAAGGCACCCAAGAGAAAGGAAAGAGTGTTGACCTAAGCCAGGAATTGGCAAATGTAAAGCTAGAGTTGGCCAAGCTCCAAGAGATAATAAGGAGACCTAACCAACCTCATGTGCAATGCGTGCATTGTGGAGGGAACCACCTCCTGGCTAAGTGTATGGATCCTAGATCCAAACCTTGTGCCAACTATAGTAGGTTTGGCCATGATGCCATGCATTGCTATTTACGGAGGAGATTACCAACCCATAGCCTTACAACCAGCCATACAACTTGGGAAATAGGTGACTAAATTTTGGAAGGGGATCTCCACTAGCTCTCTCAACACCCAATGATTCAAAGCTAGCTATCCCAATTGGCATACCTAGACCACCTGGACACCCATCCACCAAGTGACACTCCAGTACATTATGTTGAGGAGCCAAATGAGAAAGAGGTATATGTAAATCCTTATATCTTCTTATGATGAAGAGGGTAATCCCATTCGAATGGATTTTAGACCACTATTGGTGATGGCATTAGGTTAAGGGAAGGGATAGAGGCCTAGGAGGACAGAACCAAGAGCCCAGGACTTGTAGTCACCTAGGTCACATCTCATCATGATGCCCCAAATGGGAGCAAGCCAATCGTGAGAAGGACGACTTGAGGTGCCTCGAGTGTGGAATCACACACTTGTATTTCGAGTGCCCTAGGTGGAAACCATCCACTAGTTTGGCTATCGTGCCATTTATACCATAGGGACTATTTGGATTCGAGACACTTGATGGCAAAGCCACTCCCATCTCATTGAATGTCATGAACAAGGCACAAATGAGGCACATCGATATCTCATTACCTGGACCTAGCAAACTTGATGTAGCCTCCATATGAAAGAGGAGTCGTAGGAGGAAAAGGAAGAGAGTTGAGACAAAAGTTACACTCAAAGCTGATAGTGCCACTACACTACCAAAGGGTAAGCAAGTCACGGATGCAGAAGCAAAAACATCTATTCTTAAGACAGCAGAGAAGGGAAGTGCCAAGGTTGGGGAATATCCCAATCCAAGGCACCAATTGGAAGTGGTTGACAAGGTCAAGGAGTGGGTGAGAGAGACCCAAGAGAACCTAAAGGGTACCGAGCCCATCCTAAAAGATGAGATCGACAAGTTCTCTAGTGTGCACACACTTGTCTTGCCTACTTGCATAAAATCTATAGAAGCATCTGCACCCTATGTTAGCACCACAAAGATGAAGCCTAGGCATCACAGACCAGCAGACTGCCCAAGAGTAGTGGCAAAAGAGTGTAGAGCATAATGAAAGGCAAGCAGCTAGTAGCTCGCTTACAATGTTGATATTGGCCTTGTGACTCTGCTAATGGGGGATCTACTTAGGCAAAGTTCCTCATTATGGCGAGAGTTAAAGCAGTGGGTAGAGGGATCTAATGAGCCAGGAGCAGTTGATTTTCATGATCATGACACAGGCACATAGATACCAAGCCTAACACTGAATTTATTGCCTAATTCCTTGCATGTAAATGCTTTATGGGAGGGCATAAATATGCACGTAGTCCTACCAGTGGTAGCATTAGGAGACGTCATAAGAAAGGGGATCGTAGATATAGAAGCGGGAGTCATTGTGATTAGCCATGCAATCCTACGAACATGAGGTAACCTACCCCAATGGATACCACAAGGTTTAACATCACACTGGCTAATTGCATGAAAGTTAGGCCATTCGGAGTGCTGAAGGACCAACCCTTGAAAATAGCAGGTTTCCAATTCTCAATGAGCGTCATAGTTATGAAGGGAGTACACTATGACATTCTGCTAGGCTGATCCTGGATGCGAAACACATGAGTTTCGAAGACTGGGGTAGCAGCCTTATATTTCTAGGTAACAAGTTTGAGCTAGTAAGAGTCAAGATGGACACCTAGAAGACCACGCTGGTCAACTTGGATGCCATCTCCTCTATCTTGAAGGGAGACTCACAGGCTAGGAATTTATATGGTCCATTAACAAAGTATATTTCATGTCCTGAAAATGAGCGGGATTGGATTTATGTGCTAGCCACCATCGACCTACCATTTTCAGGCAAATAAAAGGATTATAAGCAAGCTGTAAGGATAATAGGTGAGTCTTGTAAAGCCACCACATCCCAACTATTGAAGGGTAAGACACCACCTTCAACGCCACTTTGCATGATGGCCAGAAGCCCTAGCAAATGACAAACTCTTGCCCCTTTCCATATTCCTTCTAACAGACTTGAGCTCCAAGGGATTCTTGAGTAGTTGATGAGGGAGCTGGCCACTAAACTAGCCACCAATCTTAAGCCACTCCTCCATACCTCATGGATAAGACAAAATGGCAATGGACCAAGCTGCACGACCTAAACCTTATGTACAATTGGGCACTGATCATAGGGATGACAAGAGGGTTGAGAATAGAGACCTAGACAATGATGAGCAATCTGAATGTAGCAATTTCAAACAATGAGTATGAGGACTGCAACTCCTGAATGAGGAAAGCAGTGACCTTATGCGATGAATCCAAAGCATGCTCACATCATCAAGGAAGAGATTGATAAACTATTGAAGGCCGAATTCATCTATGAGATTGAGCACACGGATTGGGTATCACCCATCGTGATTGTCTTGAAAAAGAATGGAAAATTTTGAGTGTGTATATACTACAAAAAAGTCAATGCTGCAACTAAGAGAGACAATTATCCATTGCCCTACATGGAACACATGCTCTAGAGAGTAGTGAGAAAAGAAGCCCAAAGTCTCTTGCATTTCTTCTCAAGCTATAACCAAGTTTAGGTGCATCCTCATGATAGACAGAAGATGACTTGGGGCACATTTGCTTACATAGTCATGCCATTTGGGCTAACTAATGCATCTGCCACCTTTCAAAGTCTAATGTGCGCCATCTTCAAGGACATGCTTAGGTGAGAACTAGAGGTATTCATCAACGACCTATGCATACACTCTAGTTGGATGGAATGCCTAGTAGAGCTAGAATGTCTTTCTAAGGCCTAGCTCCTAACTACCCATATGCTAATTTGTGAAAGAGCATGATACAAGAGTTGGTTTGGCAAGCATGTCAAATAGTGTGACTTCGAGTAAGGCGACCTCATGTTGTTGTACTCTATGAAGGGCCATAAGTAGAAAATGAAGTTCAAAGGATTAGGGCCTTTCATTAGTCAAACCAACAATGTCGAGCTCGAGACCTTAGAGGGCAAGAGCATAGGCTTCTTCAATGGTAGTGGCCTCAAGAAGTACTACCCTCCTCTAGCCCATCCATTGCATGAGCCACCAATTCTACAACTACCTGTCAACATGGGAGTAGCCAGTATCATAGAGATCGAGGATATCAATGAGGAAGCAGTAGAACCTGCTTACTTGCAAATAATAATCACTTGTTAAAAAATACACACCTTTCATGTGCTTATTGATGGAGCTAACTTCAACATCCTTACCCATGAGCATCAGACTCTCATTGATCAACCCCAATTGCAGCCCATGAAAGGCCATTGGAGATCCAAGTGTCTCGAAGCCTAGCAGTATGATGCACAAAAGCAGCATAGTTGTGACCAAACATCGTCACTATCTATTAATACTATCAAAATCAAAGAGCTCTTGATATGTGTATTTTTATTTTTAATGTGAGTCTCCTCTTAGAATCATGCAAAGTGTACATAGCTTTTGGGTGTGTAGTTTAATCCTTATATAGAAACTAATGTTTATAAAGGCTTGCATATTTCTACCAAATAAGAGTGATTTACTTTTTCCTTAGAAATTTTCTTTCTAGAAGTAATCCTCTTTGGAAATATCTATTTATAATAATTCTAGCATAGGGCTTGGATGGATTTGAAAGTGAGCCACGTGACATTACAAAAACCTTGGAGTGGTGCATAAGAGTCTTCTCACATTTAAAGAAATGGTGCCAAGAATACAAGAAAGTCAATATGAGGACAAGGAGATATTAAGGCACCTTCTATAAAATTTAAAGTTGTTAGTTACTTGGAGCCAAAATATTTGAAAATGAAAGGAGGAGGTGACCAGGACATACATGCATTTGAGTACTTTAAGAAATACTCCAATAACTCTCCCATGTGATGCATACATCCATTTTCCTTTTTCTTGTCTCTTATATTTTTCTTATTTCATACATCTCACCTTCCCTAGTCTATCAACTATGGTATTTTTTCTTTTAATATTTGGAGCTTCATAAATGGTGCATGCATGGAAAAATATTTGGCCACTAAAAGAAGAAAATGTAGCAATATATTTGTGCACAAAAGGATTTGTTACAAAGGCCACATCTATAATGGTGGAGATTTGAGACTCTTGTCAATTATTAGAATCAAATCCCTTTTCTCCATGAATCTCTCTTCAAATCAAACTTCATTTCCTTTTGGAGGATGGAACATATTGTAAGAAGTGTATATACCTTTTCACATTTCTTTATTCAAAACCTTATAAAACTAACAATCTCATATTGTAGAGCATCACATTATATTAGTAATGCACATGCACATGCACAACTCTCCCTCACATTTTCCTTTACCTTATTTTTTACAATTATTTTGGAAAGCTTGACTATGAATACTCATGCGTACAAAATAAAAAAATGTATCACAAAGGAAGATTTCATGCACTGCCTTACATCACCTAGTGTATCATCCAATTTGGGACTATAATCAATTAAGACTATGCTTGATTAATTAGGGTTAGCAAATAATATAATCCCACCAAGTGCCTATAAAAGAGGCCCTTTTGAACCTTCAAGGGGGGACACACAGACTCCACTCTACCACCATTCTCACTACCTCTATTCTCTTCCTCTCCTTCACTACTCCCCCATCCCTTTCCACTCCACCACCCTTGTTCCCCACTTCATCACACATACCATCTCCCTCTCCCTCTCTCTCACCCTCTATCCATCTTCCAACTTCATCACCCTCCTTATCCTCCACTTCATTATATCCTTACCCTCTCCTATTCTTGCCCTTGTCCTCCCTCATTATCCATCCCTCCATTATTTGCTTTCTTTCCTTTCCACTATCCCAAAGCCCTCCACACTATCATTCTCTCCACATATTCCTACATCATCACCACCATTATCCCTCCACTAATGGTGTGCATGTTTTCCCCACCATTTTGGATTAGGATGCATTAGTTTGTAACCCTAAATATTAGTGTCTCCAATCATTGGCTTCATATTGTACTATACCTTCATCTCTTTTCCTATTTTACATCATTATCTCTCTACTCATGTGTGTAAAAGTACCCTAATTCACTTCTAATTTGGCTAGTTCTAATATGAGTAACTAAAAATTCGGTCAAATGAAGGCCTAAATGTCATTTTCCAACAATGAATTTATCTAACCCTTGCACTAGGGAGTAGAATGGTTGAAATTTCTCTTATAGCAAACTTGTGGTATCTGTGGTAAGGGATGTAACGGCATGATAGGCTCCCTACCCAAACTCCGAATCACCGAGGGGTGGGAAAAGTTCCCCTTGGGTTGGATGGTTGCACCCCTTTGGGATCTTCAATAGTGGGGGAGGGTCACCTCTCTATTGTCCCACTATCTCCCCCGATATCCAACACCTTTTTCCTCAATTGGAATATCAACATGGCAATAATATTCTAATTAATAAACCAAGGATGAAATGCATAAGTGAATTTTTCTTTCAATCTTCCATGATATGCATGATTGATCAATGAGATATTGGAATGAATAAATGAGTGTTGGTTGAGGGTCTTATTAATGCAATTTAGTGACTCAATCATTGCTAATACTTACCCTTTACAATATTTCAATCTTGGGCGAAGAGTATAATCAAATCAGGGTCATGTATCAAGACATTGTAAATGATACCCATGGTGAAATAAGATTGAAATGAATGCTGAAATTCAATATAATAGGCTTTTGATCAATGAGAAAAACACTAATCTCCAATCTATTGATTAATTCAGAAAATTAATTGACCAATAATCTTCCATCAACAAGTGAAAAAGCTAAAAGCAAGTGGATATTGATAGATTTCATAGATTAAGCAAGTGAAATACCTTGATCAAACTTGAAGAAGATTATTGATGCAAGCTTCAGTCCAATTATTGGAAGGATCTTCCATAATCCACTATGAATCCACCATGAATTGAATAAGATTGAATCAATGAAGAATCAATGCCCTAGGCTTGCTTGAACACTTGAATATTGAATATTCAAGCTTCTTAAAGAAAAGTCCCAAAATAATCCTTCAATATGAGCTTCAAGAGGCTCAATATGCTGAAATTTCTTTAATTCTTCAATCTTCCACCCCAATGCTAGCTAGAGTAATATCCTTTGTCCATGAATGAAAGCTTTCTTAAGTAATCTTAAGAGATTAAAATAGTTTTAGTAGTAGCTCGCTATCCATAGCCATTGGAGGTAAAAAAAAGCTTGAAGAGACAAGGAAATAGGTCAATATTTCTACCATTTATGCTCCATAACCAAATATAATGCCTCAATAGGAAGAAGGTGTACAATCTTGTGAGATTTGTTAAGATGTTTTATCAATGAAGGTGTTGCCTTATTCTACCATAGCTAGGGTTTGAAGGAGATGAAAGAGAAGCTTTAGAGATTGATAACCATTTTACCTCCAAAATAACTTGTTATCGATGAACGACTTGTAATTTTGTCTAAGGTGCCTCCAAATCTTCATTCAAATGCTCCAATTAACTATGACTAGCTATCCTAGTCTCCTTGATCACTACACTACCACTTGTCAAGGAGAGGACTAAGAAGCGAGTGGAAAAAAAGCAGAAGAGAGAGAAAGAGTCATGAGGAGAGAGAAATATTAGAAAGATAGAAAAGAAGAGAGAGAAGCCATGAAAGCTAAGTACCAACAAGTGAGATGAAAGATATAATTATATTATGATCAAAAGATAGCAAAAATTACATGTCTCACATATTTTATACCTATGTCAATATGACAAGGTATTATTAATAACTCTCTCTCACTAACACATGTATTCCCAGCTTCTTACATTGTTTATCTTCTATCATTTAATTACACATTTCTAAAGTTTCAAAAGATACACATAACTCAAGTTATTATTCAATAATATTTATGAGATTAAGCTTGGTTATCATGATATATGTGTTATTTGAATGTGAACTTTCATTAAATTGTGAGACAAAGTGTTTGAATATAAATTTGTTAGCTACAAGACTTTGCATTATTCAAGAGCAAGGTTTTACAATGTTACTACCCAAGAAGAAAAGAGAAACATGATTAGAACATGTTTAGAGAGGCATAAGCTACAAAACCATAAGTGTGATCAATAGCGAGAGAATTCACATCTACTTCTCTTTGAAAAATAACTTTAATAAGAAAGTCCATAATAGGTACCAATATAGTAAATTTTTTATTCAAAGTAAGATTGGATTTGGTGGCAAAATATGACAATGTGTTCAAGCTTAGATTATGTCTCATGGACATCTTAAAACTAGCCTCCTCATAGGCTTCATACATTAGGAAAAAATGAACTCTCTTTTGGATCTTACAACTCACCCCCATGCCCCTTCCTTCTCTCCTCCTAAAAATAAGGGGAATAGAGAGAAGAATACTAAAATAATCCTACTCTCTCTCTATTTTTTTCATCTTTTTTTTTAATATAATCTATAATGGATCTTCTTAGATTCATTTTATCTCTTAATTCAAGATCCTATGTAAAAGATATTTTATTCACATATATATTTGTTAAGAGAGTGTGTAGCTTGATCTTAAATGTCAAATGATTCATAGATATGCTGCAATTTATTTTTAAATTATACCATATAAAAGTAAAATTTTGAGAGTTCATTTTAATATTTTTTGAAAATTTGTAAGATACTGACTTGTGGTTTTAAAAAAAACTAATTGTGACTTTTTATTATTTTTCCAATATATTTGGAGATAAAATTAAGTTTTATAAACCACACAATTTTTGTACATCACTTCTTGTCCCTCATAATTCTTGTATACCACTTCTTTTCAAGCTCTTTTGCGCTTGTCCACTTTCCTTAGAGCTCTATTGTGTACTCTCCTTTGTATATATTCACTCTACCTCCACACACTTAGCTAGTCATTTTCCTTTAAGCTAGTCATTTTCCTTTAACATCTCTTGTATTCATCTCTCTACCCCTATACATTTAAATGGTTTCGTAAGAAGTTGGGAAGAATAAGGATTTAGTGTGTAAATAATATTGATGCCATGTCACACTAACATTGGTATAAAATGAGGGGACATGTAATTTTTCTCATCTTTTGACACATTAACACATTATTGTTCTTCTTCCCATTACCTTGCTCTTAGCTTCAATGGCTTCTTTCTCTTTCCTGTCTTTCTCTCTCCTCATCGCTCTCTTTCTCTCATTTCTACACTCCTCTCTCTTCTGCAATCTTCTCTCTCCTCTTTCTCTCTCTCCAGTTCACTTCTTGACAAGTGGTATTAGAGCATTGGTCTTTAATCCATTTTTCCTTCTATTTCAGTCTAATTTTTCACCATAAAAACCAATTTTAAACAAGTACATGTACTTGATATGGATAATGACTAGTAGAGGTTTGTAGGTCATCTATAGTTAGTAGGAGACTATATCTCGATATCTTCACGAGAAGATATGGCAGTGGAAGGATAAAATAGCAAGTCATCAACAAATTTTCATGCAATCTCGAGGTAACTAGGTCAAATGGGAATTAACCAAGCTTAGAAGGGAAATAAACCGTGGTTACTTTTTGGAGCAAGAGTCTTTTTCTTCTTCCTACAAGTTTTCTTCAGCTCCCATGGTGGATTTTCTTCAAGATCTTTCTTCTCAGGCATTAAGAGCATCAACCCTTTCTCCCTCTCGATTGTTCTCACTTCAGAGGTCACATTGATAACCCATGTTGCTAGGGATTTTGGCCACGTGGATAGGAGACTGTTGGCACAATTTGCACTGATATTTTAGCCTGGTTCCTTGCTATGATGCTACTCTTCTTCTTCCTACCCCATTCTAATAAATCTTTGCCACTTTCCACTTGCTTTTGGAGGTCACTTTAATTTAGATAGTTGTATATTCTTCATCCTTTCACTCTCTTGAAACCCTAGATGAACAGTCCATGGACAGCCATGAAAGCTTCAACTTAAGCTTCAATTTCTCTTCAATTTCTTGAAGATGATTCATCATTTTAACTAATGGGATCATTTCAATAAGGATTCTTGAGAAAATTGTAAGGATTGAGAATGAATAGTCAAATATTGAAGCTCAAGAGCTTCCATGGAGTCAAAATTTGGGGAAAATAGGTTCAATGCTTCAATCTTAAGTATTGGACGCTTCAAGATTGCTCTCAAGTATTAAATACACAAGCCTTGAAGATTATTTTGGCAACATTGGACCATCGAAGGCTTCATCAAGCATTTGGGAATTAATCAAGTCATCATCAACAATGTCAAAGATACTCTTCTTCAAGTCTTAATCTCTCTTATTCATCCATTTGCTGAGTATGCAATGTTTGCTTGATGCGTATTGGTTCTAATCAATGAATTAGAGGCTTCAAACTAAAAATTTCAACATTACATTTAATCCAATTTATTAAGCCTATTGATTGATAAGATTTCTCACCATAATCCATTGATTGGCTGATTTATTTTACCCAAGCTTGAAATATTGTAAAAGGGTAAGTACTAGCAATCAGTGAGTCACTGAATTGCATTAGTAAGACCTTCTTCCTATCCAATTTTTCAAAATTTCCATCCTATTGCATTTCATGAAAAGGGGCTAAATGGATATTTCAGAAATGTATCTCATGCTTATTGATTAGAGTAGTATGCTACTTCCATGTTGATATACCCACTGAGGAAAAAGGTGGATGCCAGGGAAGATAGTGGGACAAAAGAGAGGTGACCCTCCCTCACTATTGAAGATCCCAAAGGGGTGCAACCAACTAACCCTAGGGAAACTTTGCCCACCTCTCAAAAATTCGGAGCTTGCATAGGGATCTTGTTCTATTGCTTTATCCCTTACATAGATACAGTGAGTTGAGAATTGAAGATTGAAGTGCCTTCAAAGACTCAAGTACCTTCAAGAGCAAAATAGGGTAAAACATGGACTTTATAGGACACTGCAAGGTATTTACAAGCCCTTATAGGTACCAACTTCATTATTTAAGTATAGATGTAGATACTACAAGGTACCCACAGGTCCTATTCAACCTCCTGTAGGGTTTGGTAGCCATTTGGAACCACCATTTTACCCTTATTGGTGGAAACAAGGTGTAAGCCTTGACAATTTATACTCAGAGATTGAATTGCAGAATTTTCTATCCTAAACCTGTTATGACATGCTATAGCTCATGTTAAAGAGAGTATTGTTGGCTTTGATTTGAATCAAAAATTTTAGAAATCGGAGCTTTCTAGCTCAAGTTATAGCCAATTTTTTTATAGTGGGTACTACAAGACTGCACTACAATGGCAAGGCATAAAGACAAAAATAAGGCCCAAGATGAGTATGCACAATAAATCAGAGCTTCTATGTTGGATAATATACCCCAAGAGAGCAGCCTCAATTGCATGGAGAAATTAGTACACTTAACAATACCATGTGTGAACATGAAAATAGACATGCCCAATGTCACATGGAACTATTGTCAAGAGTGGAGCAGATGGTATTATCTACCAATCAAACAAAATCTTTCATTGAGAAGTTAGTGGACTCAACTATCCAAATAAAGGCTTCCATTGAAAAGTTAGTAGAATCTAATGCTCAAATAATGGCTCAATTCTCCCAATGGATGCAAATGCAAATGGGATCCAAAGAAGCAAAGGATAAAGCTTATTCAAATAGTGAATCTAGTGAACCCTCAGTCCCACTTCAGCCACCTAACCAAAATGGACAAGGTCATGGAATCATTGAAGAAAGGGGTATCCCAAATAGCCAATATGAAATAGATGAGAATTCACAAAGACATGATGACTATTTGGGCAATTGGAATGGTGCCAATTTCCAAGCTTTTAGGCTAAATACCCAACTTCCTAGAAGTTCTTTACCTATGGGAATGTTTCGTACTGGTTCTCAGCCACCTATTGGGAGAGTTCCATCTCATTTTGGGGGTTCAATGCCTAATACTCATGACCAGTCTATTTTGGGACAACAATCCTTCCATGAAAGAGAACTAAAAGATAAGATCATCTTGGCCAAGTTCAATGGTCAATCATCTTCATCATTTGATCTAGAGGAATGGATTCTCAAATTGGAATCTTACTTTCCCTAAAACTGATGGTATGAAGATTCATTTTTATTCCTTGCATTTGGAAGAATTTGTGCATACTTGGTGGAGGTATATTAAAAAGGAGAACATACTTGTAGAGAATTGGGAATCTTTCAAGACACTTATGGCTGAGGTCTTTGTCTCTCCTCTTGAAAAAGAGAAATTGGCATGGAAGTGGTATGGTTTAGAGCAAAGAGGTCTAAGTGTAAGGGAGTATAGCAACCAATTCCTCAATCTTACCATATGTATGTAGAGAGCATCAGTGATGAAGCCAAACTCCACAAGTACATGTATGGTCTAGAGCTATCCTTATCAGGTGATGTCATGGCACAAAAACCTACCACTCTTTTCAAAGCTATTGAGCTTGTGGAGTGCTATGGAAGGAAATATAGAAGGGAGTCTTCATTTCATCCTAGTTATGGACAACCAATGATTGTTTGTAAACAGGGACAAGTTGGCAATGTGTATGGTGACAATCATGTGCCGATTGGGGGCTTAAGAGTGTCGACTTATCCACCATTCAATGTTTCAAGGCCTCAAAGCAATTTCGGGACAACAAACAGTCCTCGAGTTGTTTTTAAATAAGGGGACATCAAGCCTAAATCTATTTTAGCCAATATGAATCCCAATTCTATTCCTATGGACCTCTATAAAGAAAGAAATGAAAAAGGCTTATGCTTCAAATGTGGAGAAAAGTATACACTTGATCATACCACAAAGTGTGTATACAAAAATGAAAAGCCAAGGTTCATAGTATGTTAGTCTTTGAGGATTCTAAATTTGATATTGATGAGGCTAATGCAATTGCACCTACTGCTAAAAATGATGATCTTGAGAAAGAAGTTGGGTAAGAGTACTTTTATGATCTAGTTGACTATTTTCCTTTTGATCCAGGTAGAAGTGTTCCTTTTGATCCAGATGTGACAAGCCACTTGCTGCCACTAGTTGTTCCATTTCCATGGATGCATGGATAGGTTCTAAGAGCCCTAAGACACTCCTTATGAAGGGTAACATTCATGGGAAGGCCGTGTTCATTTTGATAGATAGTGATAGTACACATAGTTTTGTGAATAAGTCCATCATGGACAAGTTGAATTGTCTTCTCACTAACTTACAACGGTCCATAAGAGTTCAGGTGGCCAATGGTGAAGAAGAAATCATCGCCCAAATATTCCCACAAGTTTCTTTACAGCTGACTGAAAATTATGAAGCAAAAGTAAACCTCATTACCTTGGAAATGGGACCCATATATATTGTACTCGATTTTGATTGGTTGATGACATTAGGCAAAATCGATATGGATTTCTCACAGCTATATATGGAGTTTATCTTTGATGGATAACTCATCCATTTACAGGGAATTCTTAGTAGATCATTTTTTAGTTTATTTACCATTCAACAACTCAAAAAGAAGTGTAAGATGTGCTCACAAATATTTATTTTGCACTTGAATAAGGAGAGTGAATATCAATCCATAAATTCAGCAAGTCACCCAGCCTTGAAAGCTCTTCTTGAGGAGTACAAGGACTTGTTTGAGGTGTCTACTTCATTGCCCCCCAAGAGAGAAATAGATCACCCCATTGATTTGGAACCCAACTCAAAGATAATCAATAAGCCACCCTACAAATTTTCCAAGTGTGAGTGGGAAGAAGTGGTGAAGCAAATCAAGGAGCTTCTTGAGATGGGATTCATTGAACCTAGTTCTTCACCCTATGCATCTCTGGTCTTGTTAGTCAAAAAGAAATATGGGTTGACTACAAGGATCTTAACAAGATCACAGTGAAGAACATGTATCCAATACCTAGGATTGTGATTTGCTTAATGAGCTCAAGGGGGCTAGATTATTTACAAAGATTGACTTGAGGTTAGGGTATCATCAGTTCTACATGCAAGAGGGTGATGAGATCAAGACAGCTTTTAGGACTGATCGAGGGCTCTATCATTTCCTAGTGATACAATTTGGGCTTACAAATGCTTTAGCTACCTTCTAGAGTCCGATGAACAAGATTTTGCAGCCTTGTCTCTTTCAATTTGTCTTGGTCTTATGACATTCTAATTTACAGTAAGACCCTTCAGGACCATCTATCACACATGAGGAAGGTTTTTGATGTATTTAAACATCATAGACTCTTTGCTAAGGAGAAAAAATGCTCTTTCATACAGACTGAAGTGGAATACTTAAGACATATTGTCAATGAAAAAGAGATCCAGGCTAACCACAAGAAGGTGCAGTGTATTAAATATTGGCCAACACCTACTACCACTACTTCACTTGGAGGATTTCTTGGTCTATCTTCATTTTATCACGGATTCATCAAGCATTATGCAGCTATTTTATCTCCTTTGACTGATAGGTTGAATATGGAAGTTTTCTTTTGGAATGCTCTTGTAGATAGTAGCTTCAACTAGTTAAATGAACTCCTTACTTCTACTTGTATTCTAGTATGTCCGGATTTTTTGAAGGAGTTTACCATATAGTGTGATGCCAGTGGCTGAGGCATTGGGATTGTTTTGTTACAGGAGCATGGAGTGATTGCTTTTGAAAGCCACAAGCTTACAGATAAGAAAATGATATGAATGTTTATGACCAAGAGATGTTGGCTATCTTGCATGCAATAAAGAAATGGCACCATTATTTGTATGGCAGCCACTTCAAAGTTCAAAGTGATCATAGGGTCCTTAAGTATTTTCTCACTCAGTCCAATCTTACTCATAAGCAGCATAGGTGGGTAACTACATTGCAAAATTATGATTTTGACATCACTCATATGAGGGGCAAAGAAAATGTAGTGGATGATTCTCTTTCTCGTACGTGGACTTGCAAAGTTTCAGTAATGAGACTGAGCTACATAATGATTGGATTGAAGAACTACATGAGGCTTATCTTTTGATGAAAAGCTCAGCAATGTTTTTTAAAAATTACAGCAAGGTCTCATGGAAGATAGCACACATTATTAGCTTTAAAATGGCCTCATCTGGTTAAATAGCAAGATTGACATTCCCTCTACTTCTTCTTTTACACGAAAATTATGGAGTTGTATTCTTCGCCTTTAGCTAGACACCTTGGAGTTTTCAAAACTTATGATAGGATCAACAAAAGCTTCTATTGGAAAGGGCAATGGAAAGATATCAAATACTTTGTCATGAAGTGCATGCCTTGTCAGCAGAATAAGGACAACACCCATAAGCCAGGTAGTTTTTCGCAGTCATTACCTATTCCTATAGGCAAATGGACGCACATTACCATAGACTTCATTACTAGCTTGCCTACTATCAAAAAGGGATGGAATAGTATATATGTGGTGGTGGATAGACTCACCAAGGAAACCCATTTCATTCTAGCCAAGATCCAGTTTACTGCTTCTCAACTAGCCAGCCAGCTCATGGAGAATATTTTTAGACTACATGGATTACCATAGGTGATTGTTCATGACAAAGATTCAAAGTTCATGAGTAACTTTTGGTAGGCAAATTTCACATCCATGGGCACTAAATTGGCTTCATCTATGGCCTATCATCCACAAACCAACGAACAGACAGAAAGGGTAAATAAGTGGTTGGAGACTTATCTTCGCCATTTTTTATATGATGTATAGAATTCATGGGATTCTTGGTTACACTTGGCAAAGTTTTCCTACAATAACTCCACTCGTGCTAGCATTGGATTTTTGCTCTTTCAGGCTATGTATTGCCCTTACCCACAATCATTTTAATGAAAGAATCAATCCACATGGGAAAGAAGAATTGGAAACAATGCATATCCTTCTTCAGCAGTATAAGATGAATCTTAGGAAAGCTTAAGGCCAAATGAAGATGTATGCATAGATGAGAAGAGTTGACCTTTAGATTTCCAAGAAGGAGAATTGGTTTTGTTGAAGGTGTCTAAGTCTCGGTACTCTACTTTGAAAGATGGATCCAGTAACAAGCTTGCTCACACATTTTATGGCCCCTACTGGATCATCCTGAAGCACATTGGACACTTGGCATATAGATTGGAGCTACCTTCTTTCACTAAGATTCATAATGTATTCCATGTTAGTCAGCTCAAGCCTTTCTACGGTGACCTGTTGATACAGTTCATGAGTTGCCACCTACTGATGAACAAGGACTTATTCAATACATCCTAGAGACTATTATAGGTCAACGTGAGAAGAAGCTTTGATCTCATTCCATCATACCACCTAAGGAAGAAACATCATACTCTTTTAGCAAAAAAATTATTCTACCTAATTTTCATAATTATGCCACCTACATAGGATCTAATTATATTTCAAGAGCTATGTTTTGACATGTAGCACGCCTCATTTAGACACTTCTATCAAAAGTTATGGAAAATTTGGTTCAGCAGGGTCTCTTTATATAGCAAGTTATCTACTTCATTTTGAGCTCATCAGTTGAAGATTTTAGGGCCCCAAGTACCTTTGAAGCATTCTTGATCATGAATATAGCTTAGGCCTACTCTTATTCTTCCATTTCAGTCCATATGTCTTTTATCTTTCATTCATTTTCCCATTTGTAAAGCTGAAAATAGAGTAGTACTCTATTCTATCCATCCTTTTCTACTCTTTGTAAGTTTGTTTTTTAGGGCAAAAACCTTTGGGACGGGATGGATTGTGAGAAGTTGGAAAGAATAAGTATTTAGTGTGTAAATGATAGTGATGCTATGTCACACTAACATTGGTATAAATGAAGGGGACATGTAATTTTTCTCATCTTTTGACACATTAATACATTACTATTCTTCTTCTCATTACCTTGCTCTCAGCTTCAATGGCTTCTTTCTCTTTCATGTCTTTCTTTCTCCTATTCTAGTCATTTTCTCTCCTCGTCACTCTCTTTCTCTCATTTATGCACTTCTCTCTCTTTTGCAATATTCTCTCTCCAATTCACTTCTTGACAGGTTTCTTTAGATCCATTGAGATCTATCCAAATTTAGCTCTCATTCAATCAAGAATATGAGTGTAGGGAAGAAGGAGCTACACATTGAGCTAGATTATGAATATACTTCCTTGTTCAAGAGAAGAACATGTACAAACACTAATCTTTAAGTCTTATATCACCATAAGAACATGGGTTTGAAGCACGTAGACTTGCAGTTGGCTAAAGTAATTGATTCAAAAGAAATATCTTGTTAGTAATAGCCCTCCTACTTTCTCTAGAATGGTAAGCTTTCTATAATAGTTTTTATGGTGATACTAATGGATTGCTTGGCGGTTAAGCATTGAAGGCATTTACAAAACATCAAAACAAGATAAAAAACCATCACGACTTTATCAATTCCAAATTCAACAATTATTAGGATAAGTTATGCAAGTTATTAGATTATTAAGAAAACTAATAAGATAAACATTATTTATGATAATTAGTTGTGATCTTAGCATTATGCTAGGTTGCCTTATTATGAATATGGGATTCTATAATATGAAAACTATGAGACTATTATGCAAAGCCCTAAAAAATAATGATATTTTAGTATGATTATGCTATAAATTATATGTACATATTAGAAGGCACATGCTTGCCTAGTATATGATGTGAGAGGCTGCAAGGGCATCAAATCAAAGTTCTAAAGTATATTAATTTAATAGTAATATTTTATTAAATTAAGTATATTTTTAATCAGCAAAATAATTTGGTACAAAAGATTGATATTTTAGTACGAAAGAAAAATTTTATCTACAAATGTTGTGTATGTATTGTGAGGCACATGCTTGACTAGTTTTTGATCTAACGGACTACAAGGGCATCAAATCAAGGGTCTAAATTAGATTAATTTAATAGTAACATAATTTATTAAAACTAATAAATATGTCATGTTAACTTTTTAAAAAATATATTAGAAAAAGAGCCATAGTAATAGCTCTATTTTGATTAATTTATTCTTCAAATAGACCTAGGATGGCAAAGAACATAGGAAAAATATATGATCATTCAATTAACTTTTATATTTAGACTTAAAGTACATGATTATTTAGTATCAAAATATGTGGTTAACTCATACATGATGTGAACAAAAAAATAACAATTGACTTGAAACAAAATTAATTTATACATGATTGGAACATAAACCACACAATTAGTTGGTACATGATTGAAACACAATTAAATTGTACACAATTTAAATGCAAAGGACATGTTTAACTTGTAATGATTGCAACATAAAATACATGATTAGCTCTTAAATGATGAGATCACCATAAGTACGCAATTAGAACACAACTATACCATTGGAGTAAAGTTCACAATTGAAACTATATTATGTTTTTAACATAATACTTTTAGATCCATAAATACAATATAGTCAAGGCAATTTCAATGCAAGTAAACTATACATAGTTTTTTACAACGCAACTAGGTCAAAGACTTTAAAAAATATTTCATTACAAAGGCTATCTTCTACTTATCAATATTTGATGATATAGCCTCATCTATGTTTGAAGGGCCTACATCATTATGTACATTCCCTTGAGACATAGCCCAAGTAAGATCACCAAGGATTGTGTCAAGATCCCACTCATCATTGCATTACTTTTTAGTTATATCTACTTGAGTAGTCTCTAAATCTTCCAATAGGTCATCAATATACTACCATGCCTTATCTCTGTCTCTACAAAGTACATCAGGCATAGTGATGGCGCTTTCCGATGCAAAATAGTGGCATTGTTATTTGCGTCACAAATGCGAGTTAGCGACGGTGCTCATACGAAAAAATGCGGGCCAAAACCCGAGCGCGTTATTTTGCGCGAACGAATGAAAGAGAGAGAAAAAGGGAGAGCAAACTCCATCTTGCATTTGAGAGGGAGAGGGAGAGAAAGAGAGATAAGGAAAGCTTCTCACCCCTGCCACCGTTGTGCAAAGAAGAGGAGAAAGTGTACGGAGGGCGAAGAGGAGCTGCCATCGCAAAGAAAAGGCGCCGAATCCATCCTTGGGCCTTTGCGGTGAGTGCATTGTTCCCTCTTGCTTTGTTTTTGTTTTTCTCCTTTTCTTTTACTTGTTTTTGTTAAAAATCATGTGTATTGAGAGAGAAAGAGAGGAAATGAGAGAGAGAGAGGAAGAGAGAAAAGGAAAGAAGGAACGAGAGAGAGAGAGAGAGGAAGAAAACATTAAACATAATAGGGAAAGAGAGAAAGAGAGGGAGAGGGAGGGAGAGAGGGAGAGAGGGAGGGAGGGAGAGGTTGTTGTTATTGTTGTTGTTGTTTTATTTCTTCTTTTCTTTTTTTATTGTTTGTTATTGTTGTGGTAGTCGTACGAGTGGTAGCGGTAGCGGTAGTTGTTGTTGTGGTAGTCGTACTAGTGGTAGCGGTAGTTGTTGTTGTTTAATTTCTTATTTTCTTGTTTGTTATTATTGTGGTAGTTGTAGTCGTGGTCCTAGTCATAGTAGTAGTAGTAGCAGTAGTAGCAGTAGTAGCAGTAGTAGCAGTAGTAGCAGTAGTAGCAGTAGTAGCAGTAGTAGTTTTCTTGTTTGTTGTTGTCACAATTTGTTATTATACAAGAATTATTGTATCACTCACTCCAAAGTTTTCCTACATAACAATGGCATTTATCACTCAACCCTTTCCCCTATCAAGCATTTGAGTGTCCAAAACAAAAACGTCTAACTTTTGCAAGAGTGTAGCTCACCTTTTTAACCATCTTGCAAGATACTAATGGATGTTGGTGTGGGGATCCCAATAGCTTGAATCATTATAATCATTATTCCATCAAGATCTTACAAGCATAAATCCATAAGATAAAATAATCCATCGCATCCCAATTACAAAAATAGGCATAGTCATAAAAACAATCTTTTTACACACTTTTAAACATGCCATGCATAGAAACTACCCTTCTTATTTCTATATTGCATTCCTAAAAAATATATACGATTTCTAAAGTTGATTTCAATGTGCTATAAGTTTCTTTTCAAGTAAAAAGGGGGTCTTGATGCTCCTCTCATTATGGATCTCTCATTCTCTAGAACACAAAAAATATTTCATTAATCTTAATATTGGGACAATAATATTTAGTGTGACCTAGTACTCAATATCTATAAGCTCCTCGTTTATTTCTTCATGCCATTTTGTAAGAAGGCCTCCAATTTGAACATGCAAATCAATTGATTTCTAAGTCTTAAGCTCACTCAAAAACTCGCTTCTTGTCCTTCCCATTGGAGCAAGGAAAAGCTGGAAGAGAATATGGCACAAGCAAGAGAAGACTCAGAACCAACAGTGGAGGTTGAAAGGACATAATGTTGAAGTGGTGCCAAGTTGTAAGATGACCTAAATTGGCTAAGACCAAGCTCCCCATCACCTTAAAGTTTTGGGGTCTAGATGGCTATGACCAATTTGGAAAATTTTATAGTCAAGCACACACTTGTGCCAACAATATTTGGATGGGTAACGTCTTGGTAAGTTTTCCTCCTTTCCAACAATTGATATCATAGCCATGTGGATGAGGTGTCCTGTAATTTGAGAGTGAAGTGGCTAGAATTTGCAAGTCAAAAGACCCATTGACTTGTAAATTTGCGAGAGCCCTTTTAGATTGGTTTGGCAAGCATTGATGCTACATTGGGTGTAGCTAGCTTGCATGCGATGTTGGACAAATTGGCATCGAGGGGGGTGTTGGAATACTGCCAAGTTGTAAGATGACCAAAATTGGCCAAGATGAAGGTCTTAAAGGTTTTGGAATCTAAATGTCTATAGCCCAATTTGGAAAATCTTGATGTAAGTGCCAATGGTATTAGATGGGTGACCTCCCAAGAAAATTTTCCCCTTTCCAATAATTATATCTTTTGGTGTGCTTTTGTTGTAATACAAAAATTAGCATTGCATGATTTGCCTATGGTAGGTTCTCTTCTATTGAGATACTCAATGAGTCCCCATTCAACATTTATTGAGTATTTTTACTAGACAATGAAGTGGAGATGGTATTACCATATGGATATCACTTTATAGGTGAAGTGTTGTTATATATACCCCATGCAAATCTTGTTGTTTCCCAAGCTTCTCAAATCTCTCTCTCTCTCTCTCTCTCTCTCTCTCTCTCTCTCTCTCTCTCTCTGTGGATGTGTGTAAATCTGTAGTTATATCATCCTTATCGAACCATACTCCATGGGTTGATACCTTTGGCTTTTGAAATAGGGTTATGTTAAGAGGTGAATGATGATGCATGCCATGCTCAGCATTACACATTGGAAGAAAGGGAGAGATAGATAGTGGAGCTGCCTAAAATACTCTAAGTAGCTGCAATAAAATAGATGAACTTTTCTTTACCAAGTGATTTGGCAAACATATCCGTTACATGGTCTTCAATCTTCACATGCATCAAGTCAATCTACTCTGCTAGTGCCATTTCTTTGATGAAATGGTAATGAACTTTAATGTGTTTAGATCTTGCATGGTAGACAGGATTACTTGCAAGCATCACATTGCTAAGATTATCACGGTGCAGCTTCACTTTGATATCCAAGTGTATTCCCAAGTCATTTAGTAACTTCAGCAAACTAAATAGATTCACAGGCCGCTAAGGCCACACCTTGTACTCAGCTTCTATACTAAACAATGCAATTGTAGGTCGTGATGAGATAGCAAGCTCAACACATGCGGACATTGATGATGGACCGCTTGACTAGATGGGTCCGCACGTCTACACTTAGCACGTTGATGGTCATTATGACATTCACATGGCCACTAACTTATCACTTATTATATTTAATTTGTTACACCTACTTATAGCTGGCAAAGATATAGCGCCAATCGATTCGTGTAGGTGTTATGCACTGTTTGACTTAGAAGGCCACTTTCCTTTATGTTGTATCTTATCTATACTTTGTGTGCATTGTATAGTGTGTGGAAGAAGAAGAAAAATCAGCAAGAACACGTTTTGGCCTCCATCTCTCTTCTTGTGTTCTTGAGTGAGCTTCCTCTTGTGTATACATTGTGTGTTTGGCGCAGCAGCTCAAGAAAATCCCTCCATCACGCGATTCTTATCATGGTATCAGAGTCGTGCCACTAAGAAAGGCTAATTTTGAAGGCTGAAGTGAAGGAGAAAAATCGAGGTTCAAGCAAGAAAGCAACGGGTAAGAAGCTCTCCCATTCTTCCACTCTCTCTCTTGGATAGTGCATGTGGAGGCACCGAAAACAGGGTAGAGCGAAAATCTCAGATTGCTGTGAGATTTGGTGTGCGAGTAGAGCATTGTATATTCTACAGATTAAGCCCTTTTGGGCTTGCTCGTAGTTATTTTGGGCGTCTGAGGCCGTTTCAGGCCCCGTTTTAGAGCCGCAAGGTTGCGGACAGCAGTTCAGGGTACACTGTGATTTCAGCTGTATTGACCGAAAGTATGTGCACACATTACAGATTACAAATATGTAATTTTTGAGGTGTTTGCAGGAAGCAAGCATAAGGTTTATCTGCAAACAGGTTGCAAATTACATGTACTATTAAGCAGTCAGTGAAAAAGGTTGCTTGGTGTAGTGCTGTGCACGTGTTGTGAAAGATTGCAGAAGACTAGCTTACTGTGTTGTATCCTTGTTTGTGATAATGGCAGAGAAAAGTGGAAATCCCATTATTGAGAAGCTCGACAAGAACAACTACCCTTCATAGAAGTTCTATGTGATGAACTTCCTCATTGGAAAGAGCCTTTATGAGTTTATTTCAGGTGAAGAAAAGGAGTCAGAGCTGGGTATCCCTCCGACTGCAGATGAATTAAAAGCATGGAAAGAATGGAATGCAAAAGACAAAAAGGTGATGTACTAGTTATTTGCAGTCATTGATAATACGAGGTTGGGACATATCAAGAATGCAAAAACTTCACATGCAGCTTGGACAATTTTTTAGAACATATTTTGAGTAAATACAAAGGCACGAAAGATTCAACTCAAGCAAGAGTTGAATGCCTTGAAGAAAGGAAAAATGACTATCAATGAGTATGTGTTGAAGGTGAGGAGCATTGCAGATACTTTAGCAGCTATTGATGCAATGCGTGATGATGATTTGGTTTCATCCACTTTGAGTGGCCTTAACAATGAGAAGGCATGGAAATCATTTGTTACTTTAGTATATGTACGGAAGCCATTTCCAAATTTTGATGAGTTGATCTCTCTCATGATTACCGAAGAGATCAATATGCAGGGTGACTCATCTAAAAAAAATGGTGAATAGGTTCAAGCATTTTACTCAAGTTTAGGAAGGGGATGTGGTAGATCCTCTTTGAGAGGCTGTGGTATGGGACGTGTTAGCGATAACTAGCAAAACAAGTTTAATCAACAATTTGGTGAAATGCAGGTTTCAGGAGGCCGAGAAAACTTTAGAGGTAGGGGGAGCTCTAGAGGAAGAGGTGGATGGCAAAATAGAGGTTTTGGAAATTTTGCTATTATTTGCCATTATTGTGGCAAAACATGCCATATTGCAGCCCATTGCTATGCTAAGAAGGATGATATTCGCAGTGGTAAATTGTAGCAAGGAAACTATGCATCGTCTTCACGACAGAATGAAGATAAAAATGAGTGTCTGTTTGTTGTGTAGCATATGATGAATGCAGTTATAGGAAAGGTGACACATGATTATGTATGGTATGTCAATTCAAGTGCATCTAATCATATGACCAGTCATGTTGAGTGGTTTGGAGAGATGCAGGACTTACAAAATTCAGGTTATATGTAGACGGGTGATGATTCATGCCACCCAATTTCACACATTGCAAAGGTTCCCTTGTCCTTGCATGATGGCCAGACAAAGAGTTTGACAGATGTATTACATGTGCCATCAATTACAAAGAATCTAGTGTTTGTTGGCTAAATGGTAGAGCAGGGGTTGCAGGTCCGATTCAATCCAAAAGGTTGTTTTCTAGAAGACTTTAATGATAAGTACAGGTTGGATGCAAAAGGAAGTAGAGTTCGCCAAATATTCACTTTAGATGTTGGAATTCCTGCAATGGATGCTGCTATGTATGCTAAAGGAAAAGGAGTAGTTGCAGATATTGAAATATGGCATAAACATATTGGACATGCAAATGTGCAAAGGTTGAAAGTAATGCAGTCTAGAGGATTGGTTATAGGGTTGCCTTCTCTTAGAGTTGCAGAATTGTATAAAGTCTATGAAGCATGCCAGTTTGGTAAGCAGGCAAGACAACCCTTCTCACATAACAGAGAAGTGAGTAGAAAAATACTTGATGTAGTGCATAGAGATGTTTGGGGGCCTACACAAAATGTATCTCTTTGTGGCAGCAAATACTTTGTCACATTTATTGACGACTGTTCAAGGAAGTTATGGGTGTACTTCATAAAGGAAAAGAGTGATGTGTTTAAGCACTTCAAATATTTTAAGGCAACTATTGAAACAAAAATAGGCTTAAAAGTGAAGTGCTTGAGATCAGATGGAGGGGGAGAGTACCTCTCTAATGAGTTTACTAGCTTCTTGAGGACTCATGGGATAAAGAGGCAATTTACTTGTAGATATACCCCACAGCAAAATGGGGTTGCAGAAAGAAAAAATAGGCATAGTGCAGAAGTTGCACGAGCATTAATGGCTGAAAAGAATAGGCCCAAACATTTTTTGTCTAAGGCTGTCCATACTGCTATCTACATTATGAATAGAACTCCCACAGCTGCATTTTATGGGATGATTCCTGAAGAGTGTTTTACTGGCAAGAAGCCCGATGTATCACACTTGAAGGTATTTTGATGTGTTGCATGTGTTCATGTGCCAGATGAGTTATGGAAGAAGCTTGATCCAAAGACTGAAAAATGTATTTTTATTTGGTACTCTTTAGAGCAGAAAGGGTATCGCTATTATAACCCTGCCACAGGTGAGTTCAGAGTGGGCAGGGATGTTATCTTCGATGAGATGGGTAGATGGTATATACCTGCTAGTGATGTATTAGATGATAATAATGATCATGACAGTTATATACAGAAAGAAAAACAAGAATCATGGAGTCTTAGTGGACCAGAAACATCATCTGGTACTATACCTACAGTGAGCCCTTGGTCTGGGAGACTAAGGAGTAGCCCCACATCTTTAGGTGGATCTATAAGTGTTGTAGGAAAGGACAAAGGAAAGAAGAAAGTGCTGGATGGTAATGATGCATCTGCTAGTCATTTGGGATTTGACGGAGATTCCAGTGGTTCAGAGAGTTTGGATGATGAGCTTGGTGTTCCTTCAGTCAGGACACCAGGTGTATAGAGAGCTCATAGTAATGTAAAGGCTCCATTGAGTGATCCGGTGGTACGCGGATCTAGCAGGGTCAGATACCCTATTAAAAGATTTGATTTTGAAGGTTATGCAGCTCAGCATTATGCTTATATGGTGAAACTAGTTGAGGATGTTGAGCCCACTTGTTTTGAGGATGTTGTTCGTCATGCTCATTGGAATGTAGCAATGGATGAGGAGATGGCTGCATTAGAAGTCAATAAGACTTGCGATTTGGTACCCTTACCTAAGGGTAAGAAAGCTATTGGATGTAAGTGGGTTAACAAAGTCAAGCATGATGCAGATGGTTCAATTAGCAGGTATAAGGCTAGGTTGGTTGCAAAAGGCTATGCTCAAACATATGGCATAGGTTATGAAGAGACATTCAATCCAGTTGCTAGAATGACAACTGTTAGATGTGTGATTGCATTGGCAGCAGCCAAAGGTTGGAGTTTGCAGCAAATGGATGTTAAGAATGCCTTCTTGCATGGTGAATTGCAAGAAGAAGTGTATATGGAGCACCCAGCAGGTTATGAGGATTTAGAGCATCCCACATATGTGTGCAGTTAAAGAAGGCACTCTATGGGCTAAAGCAAGCACCTAGAGCATGGTGTGACAAGATTGGAGAGTATCTTGTCAATATTGGATTTTGTATTTTTGATGCTGATCACTCACTTTATGTGAGAAAGGGAGATGCAGGTTTGGTCATCATAGTCATCTATGTGGATGACTTGATTATTACAGATGACAGTGACAATGGGATTGCTGAAGTTAAGGACTTCTTGAAGAAGAAGTTTGAGATGAAAGATTTGGGTGAGCTGAGATACTTTCTTGGTACTGAGGTGATGAGATGTGATGATGGTATATGGCTATTCCAAAGGCAGTATGGCTTGAATATGTTATCCAAGTATGGTATGACACCATATAAGCCTCTTTTAGTACCATTGAAGCAAAATGCGAAGTTGAGTGCTGACGTTGAGGATGAGATAGAAGACCTAGTATGTTCAGGAGGATAATAGTAGGGAGTTTGATTTACATGACTATTAGAAGGCCAAACTTGAGCTATGTTGTTAGCCTTGTCAATCAATTTATGCAGATGCCTAGAAAGCCTCATTTGGATGCAGTTAGACGTATATTGAGGTATGTGAAGTCCAGTTTACATTATGGACTTTTTTATGAGACAAGTAAGGACGTACAAGTCTTTGGATACACAGATATAGATTGGGATGGTAGCATGTTAGACAGAAGATCTACAAGTGGATTCATGTTTTCCCTTGCTAGTGTAGCAGTTACATGGAGCAGCAAAAAGCAACCTACAGTTGCTTTATCGAGTACAGAGGTTGAGTATAGAGGTGCTGCTATGGCAGCATGTGAGGTGGTATGGCTGCAAAAGTTATTATTGGACGTGCAGGGAGATGGTCTTGTTGTCATTCATTGTGACAACATGAGTAGCATGTAGCTAGCTAGGAATCCAACGTTCCATGCTAGGACAAAACACATTGAGGTGCACTACCACTTTGTGAGAGAGAAGGTACTTACAGGAGAGATTGCCTTGGTATTTGTCAGCACACAAGATCAAATAGCTGACATTTTTACAAAGGCATTGGGTGTAGAGAAGCTTCGAAAGTTCCGAAGCTTACTTGGAGTTGCAGAGATAGAATTGAGCTTGAGGGGGAGTGTTGAGATGGCTAGCTCAACACGTGCGGACATTGATGATGGACCACCTGACTAGATGGGTCCACACGTTACACTTAGCACATTGGTAGTCATTATGACATTCACATGGCCACTGACTTATCACTTATTATATTTAGTTTGTTACACCTACCTACAGTTGGCAAAGATATAGCGCCAATCGATTAGTGTTGTCATTATGCACTGTTTGACTTAGAAGGCCACTTTCCTTTATGTTGTATCTTATCTATACTTTGTGTACATTGCATAGTGTGTAGATGAAGAAGAAAAATCAACAAGAAAACTTTTTGGCCTCTGTCTCTCTTCTTGTGTTCTTGAGTGAGCTTCCTCTTGTGTATACATTGTGTGTTTGGCATAGCAGCTCAAGAAAATCCTCCCATCATGCGATTCTTGACATGCCATTCTTTTACTTTGCCAGTTGATCATGCTACTGCCCAATACAAATGCATAGCCACTAGTTGACCTCCTGTCATAGGTACAACCAGCCCAGTCAGTGTCAATGTACCCTGACAAGTCAAGGGATTTTCCATATGCATAAAACACCCCATAATCTGTAGTACCCTTTACATATCTCATGACCCTCCTGACTGCATCCAAATGCAACTTGTGAGGCTTCTGCATGAATTGACCGATCAATCCCACAACATAACTCAAGTCAGGTTGAATAATAGTCAAGTAGATCAAGCTGCCCACCACCTATTTATACATGGTTACATTCTCAATTTCTATCCCAACATCAATCTATACCTTGACATTTTTGTCTAGGGGTGTATCCATAGCCTTACATTTAGCCATACCATACTTCTGTAACATGTCATAAGCATATTGCTTCTATAATAGCCATATGCCTTGAGGCATAGCCACTACCTCAATTCCCAGAAAATATTTCAGCTTACCAAGAACTTTGACTTTGAATTCAGTCTGCAACAATGATTTAACTTCAACAATCCCATTCTCATCATCTCCAGTGATGATTAAATCATCTACATAAACAACCAGAAACACATAGCCATGATTTGTCTTCTTCACAAATAAAATGTGATCTGCGTCACCCAACTTGAATCCATGCTACTGTAAATAGTTGCTAATTCAAGCATTCCATGCTTTAGGTGCCTGTTTCAGCCCATATAATGCCTTTTTCAGTTTGCATACATGTGTAGGATAGTCTCGGATGCACATAGCCTTCAGGCTGCTCCATATAAACTTCTTCCTGCAAATCACCATTCAAAAATGTATTTTTCACATCCATTTGCCATAACTTCCAGCCTTTAGATGTTTCCAATGCGATGACTGTTTCTAATAGTTGCCATTTTAGACACAGGGCTGAAAGTCTTCTCATAGTCAACAAGGTCGTACTGTTGTGCATATCCCTTTGCAACCAGCTTGGCCATGTAGCACTCCAATGACCCATCTAACTTGCATTTAACCTTGTATACCCATTTGTAACCAATGGGGACTTTGCCTTCAGACCAATGAACCAATTCCCAAGTTCCATTTTCAACCAAAGCTGAATACTCTTTGTCCATAGCAGCACACTAGTTCTCATCTACAACCATCTCATCAAACTTAGTGGGTTCTTTGAAACTTGTCACCTTAGTCATATAGGCATAACGATGGGTTGAATATCCAGTGTATGTGTACATGTCAACTGGTCTTCTAACCCTCTCAAATCTCCTCAACTGTGGATCACTCTGAGCTTGCCTCTCATGAGGCAGTAGATATTGATTCTGCCCTGCACCAAGCATCATAACAAAAGGAATCCCCAACTCACTCTCCAATCTATCACTGTTGGACGACTCATAACCTGCAGTAAGTGGGCATGTTACATCCTCAAACATATTTTCTTTTCCCTTATCCAATCTCCCCCTCACTAACATATTCGTGTCAGTGGACGTAGGAGTGCAATTCCAAAAACGTCCGAACCAGGGACTTACTATAGATGACACATCACCTGTCGGACCAGTCATAGATGTACTAATTGCAGGGGTATTTTCAGCATTACTAGTGTTGGTTGATCCATCTGTAGCCAATGCAATAGGATTCCCATACCATGAAGCCAACTTGTCAAAAATATCTCTACTTATTGATGTCTCATGAATAGATGACACATAGCATTTATAAGCTTTCACGTTATGTGTGTAACCCAAAAACACGCTCTTGACAGCTTTGGAATCCAATTTCTTCCTCTTTTCATCAGGAATATGCACGTACGCAATGCAACCAAATACCTTTAAGTGCCTAATGTCAGTCTTATGACCATACAATCTCTCATAAGGTGTTACATCATGAATCCCTATTGTAGGAGTTCTATTCAACACATATATAGCAGTCACCATTGCTTCAACCTAGTAAGCATTAGGCAAACACTTTTCATTCAGCATAGCTCTAGTTGATTCCATCAATACCCTATTTTTCCTATCTGCTACACCATTTTGCTATAGTGTATAGTTGCAAGTAAGTTGTCTTCTGATCCCATACTTTGCAAGATATTTGTCAAACTCTCGTGAGACATATTCTCCACCTCCATACGATCTAAGACAATAAATATAGTAGCCCAACTCATTTTCAACATGCTTCTTCAAATCTCTCAATGTATCAAACACTTCATCTTTATGTTTCAATATGTACAACCAAGTGTACCTGCTAAAATCATCAATGAAAGATACATAGTAACGGGCACCACCAAATGAAACATTATGCGACAGACCCCAAACATCAGAGTGCACTAACTGCAAAGGTCTCAAACTATTCTTGACATGCTTCATAAAGAGAAACCTTGCATGCTTTCCAAATTGACATGTAGGACATACACGACCAAAGTCATTATACTTGAATTTAGGCAATCCAAGTATCACTTCCTTCTACTATATAGATTTCTGATTTTGAACATTAACATGGTGAATCCTCTTATGCCAAATCTCAACATCCCGTATAGCACCCTCATCATGTGCAAACATGGCTGCCTGAAGTTTTGAAATGGATGTGTCTAAGGTAAACATTGTACCATCCCGTCTACCTCTAGCAATTAATTTGCAACCATTACCATATTCTTCAATAAAGCATCCATCTTTGTTAAACCTCACTTGCAGGTTCTATTCTGCTCCCATCTATCCAACTAACAAAAGATTCTTTGTGATTGACGGTACATGAAGTACATCATGCTAGCTCTTTTTCTTGCCATCAGGCATCATCAACGTAACAATTCCTATGTGCTGAATATCATGATGGGTGTCATTCCCAGTACTCACATAACCATGTGAACCTACAACCAACTCATCGAACCACTCTTCGTGGAGTGTCATATGGTTAGAAGCCCCAAAGTCAATGTACCATCTCTCATCTCTACCCTGCCTAGGTGCATTCTTGGATACATGCTACACAGCAAACAGTCTATCACCCTGATCATCATGAGCACCGCTAGATGATGCATAATTCCCATGTTGTCTTTCTTTACTTTCATGTTTACTTGTTTCTTATGACAATCCTTGGCAATGTGTCCATATCTGTCACAGTAATGACAGTCTTTATCCCTGTTGGATTGATAGTTTGACTGCCATGATCCACCACCTCTGCCGCGAGGTGATCTCCCCTTGCCTCTAAAGCCACCAGATCCATAATGGCCCTCTGTATTCGTGCCATACCAATTGCTCTGCTGCTGCTGTCTATAGGTGTTTTAAGTGTCTACATGACCTTGAAAAGAGCCACAACCTTTGCCACCTTTGCCACACTGGCTAGAATAAAGGACAGTGTCTCTGCTTTGAGACAAGCTAGAACCTGTGTTCAGACCAAGCTTCACTTCTTCATGCAATAGCAAGGCAAGCAACTCATCCCAGTCAAGGGGTTCAGCTCTAATAGAAATAGAAATGTCAAATGCTTTATACTCTTTTCGAAGTCCATTTAGAGTGACTGTTATCATATCATCTTCAGACATTGCAGATCCAATAGTGGCAAGTTGGTCTACTATGGTCTTAATCTCCATCGTGTAGGCCTGGATGCTTCTACTATTCCTAGGCACATTGTTAAATTGTTGCTTTAACTGTATCTTCTTGGCATGTGTTACATTCCCATAGTTCTTTATGAGTATGTCCCAAGCCTCTTTCAGGGAATCACATCCAGTGATCTATATTGCCATAGCATTAGCTACACATAAGGAAAACCAATGTAGCACTTTGCATGCTCTCTAAGTCCACTGTTTATGAGCTCTTCTTTGATCATGTGTCGCCCATTCAAGCAATTTAGGTTTAGCTTCATCACCAGTGCATAGATCCCAGTAACCTCTGCTAACCAAGAAATTCTTCATATGAAACTTCCACAAGGCGAAATTCTTGTTATCTAGCTTTTCACCAACAATTTGTGTAATGTTATCACTGCCCTATGCATTTGCCATGTTGCAACAGACTATGTCTGACTTCTTGCAAGCCAACAAGTCCAACTAACAAATTGCAGCCTTTGATTGTTTATGACACTTTTCTACAGCAAGTTCACTGCTAAAAATAGGGTATTTCAATCCATTAACATCTCATAACCATCCATAAACATATGGCATAACGTGTAGGTACATCCATCAATACATAGACCATGTAGTTTCTGTATACTTTGTATCATGCAACCTTACTATCAGAGTACATACATGCAGTCTAAAATCTGTAAACTATCAGTGTTGACCAACAGCTGATTCAAAGCCAAAATTGAGGTGTATACAAGTCATACATGCTCCAAAACTTCATAGATATCTACTAGTACATGTGGCAGTTCAAATATGACCACATGGGCATAAATCATTGCATAACCAACAAGTACAAGTGTCAAAACACCTGTTCACAAGTTGCAGTCAGCAAATGTTCATCAAAACACAAGGTATCTTAGTCCAAACCTCCTCAAGATGTCATGTACATATGCCACCATACATGAGAATCAATGCATAAACCTATCAACTCCCAACAGTCTTCAAGAGCCAGTATTATATAGTGCATTTACTATTCATAGCCATCCAAGACCATGTCAAGACATTTGTTCCAATCCAAGACATTTGCATTCAATTCCTTTCTTAATCCACAAGACATTTGCAGGCCATATACCAAGTCATACAGTAGACATAAGCTAACCAAAGTCATCTAATGTTTCAAGACCATTAAGTGCTTACTGCCCACAAATTTTGACAGTTTTCCAACTAGTAAAAAAACTCTTAGATCTGAGTATTTTGACTAAAGATTCCAACTCATAAGTATTACAACCAATACGTATGTCTATATGAGCATATCTGTGCTCCAATGAAGCCTTCCAAGCATGTCAAAAGGCTCCAGGTTCTTTCCAATGCCAAGTAAGTGATGTATACTATCTGTGTATAGTAGTTCAAGCTGTATTTTAGATTCCTTATTACAGCTTATGGATGAGATCCCACAAAGGCAATAGCATCCTACAATCTTCAAGCACCTTCCCAAGGGTATCAACAAGCGTTTAACCACTCAATAGCCACTTTATATGATGTCTTTCAATCAATGAAGGTCAGCCTAACACAAGCACATATCACGCAGTCTGGGCAGAATGGATCTCCAGCAAATCAGCATCCCATGGTACTCATTAGCCACTTATACATCCTCAATGGAGCCTTAGTACAAGCAATAGACAATGCTTGAGCAATGGCAAACTCAATGTCTCAATGCATACCTTTCAAGAAACAATGGCAGTCTACCTGTGCTTAAAAATGCCTTGATCTTCACTTTCTTCAGGTCTTCTTCACTACCTCCTACTCCAGAGAGCCCATCTAGCATGGCTCTGATACCATATTGGAAGAGAGGGAGAGATAGAGAGTGGAGCAGAACCATGAGCCTTTAGCTCATTTTCATTATCTTCTCGTTATTCATCCACTTAGTCACACACTAAAAGTGAGAGTTACACTAGGTTTAACTAACCATCATCTAACTATGGTTAGGTCAAGTCTACCAACTTATTCAATGACACACACATGTACAACTGTATCCACCTAATGTCGATAAGTCACATAGACATAAAGAGAGATGGGGTGGAGCTTGATTTCCAACACCAACACACACGCGCTCGCGCACACACACACACACACGCACGCACGCACACACATGCACACACAATGTTTGTGTGTGTAACAAAACACATAATCCTCATCAAGCAACAAAATGACCATGTTGGAGCTAATGCATGGAATTGTTGCCCTTGGAGGAGAGGAGTGGGAGTTAATGCTGATGTTTTGAGCTTTATGTTAGATGGATAAGAGATTGAGTTAGTTCTATATCTTCCTTGTTGCAACTTGGGCTTTGGCCCCCCACACGGCCTTCCATATGCTTCCCCATTCCTCTATCCCATCATGGATTTTGAGGCTTCTTGTTTCAAGGTTCAAATTATCTTCCATCCCACCATCAACTCCATTGTCACCACCCTTCTTAAGCTAGGATTCTTGATGTAGAGGCACATCGACAAAACTAGCTAAAAGCTAGGAAGTAGATGTGTTGATGGCATGCATTATGTGTTCCATGTGAAAAGCTCTGACAGTTGTGTGCTTATTGGCCCACAATATGGCATAGAGTGCATTTGCATGCTTGTGTACGCATGTGTGAGAGATAAAATTTTACAATATATGTGTACAATGATATACATGTGAGATATGGCTAGTCTCTATTTATTATATTTGTATAAGTGGTTTTTTTTTGGGTTGTACATGTGGCAAACGAAAGGACAACTATAGTTAGTTGTTAAATGCATGCATGTGGCGAAAGGAAGAACAATTATAGCTAGATTGTGAGCTTCTCAAAAGGAGCAACCCACGGCCCTCAATTGGCTTGAGAATGAGAGGATCATTCTCTCTCTCTCTCTCTCTCTCTCTCTCTCTCTTCTTATTTTCTCTCTAAGATTAAACTTTTAAATGTAAACTTTTTGTTTAATTAAAATAAGAAGAGAGAGAGAGAGAGAGAGAGAGAGAGAGAGAGAGAGAGAGGAAGAAGAGAGAATTTGAACACTGTGAGAGAATTATAGAGAGAGGAAAGATAAAATTTAAAAGAAAGAAATAGAATTATAGAGAGATAAAATATAAAATTTAAGAGAGAGAGAGAGAGAAAGAAAAAATGAAAAGAGAGGACAGAGAGAGAGGGAGAGAGAGATAGAGAAGAAAATGAGAAGAAGAAAAGAGAATAGAATTATAGAGAGAGAAAATATAAAATTTAAAAGAAAGAGAAAAGAAAAAATTTAAAGAGAGAAAAAAGGAAAAAAGATGAGAGAGAAGAAAAATAGAGGAGAGAGAGAGAGAGAAGAAGAATAAGAATAAGAAAGAGGAAGAGAGAGGGAAAAGAGAAAAGAGGAAAATAAGAAGAAGAAGAGTGAGAATTTGAACATAGAGAGAGAATTATGGAGAGAGAAAATATAACATTTAAAAGAAAGAGAAAAGAAAAAATTTAAAGAGAGAAAAAAGGAAAAAAGATGAGAGAGAAGAAAAATAGAGGAGAGAGAGAGAGAAGAAGAATAAGAATAAGAAAGAGGAAGAGAGAGGGAAAAGAGAAAAGAGGAAAATAAGAAGAAGAAGAGTGAGAATTTGAACATAGAGAGAGAATTATGGAGCGAGAAAATATAAAATTTAAAAGAAAGAGAAAAGAAAAAATAAAAAAAAAAGAAAAAAGAGGAGAGAGAAGGAAAAGAGAGGAGAGAGGGGAGAGAGAAAGAGAAGAATAATAAGAAGAAGAAAGAGAAAGAGAGATGGGGGAAAAGAGAAAAAAGAAAAGTCTTTTTAAAATTTACATATTTTTTTAAAAGGAGAGGAAGGGAGAAATAAGGAGAGAGGGGGGAAGAGAGAGAGAGAGAAGATATAATTTAAAAGAGAGAAGGAGAGAAGAAAAAGATAAAATTTAAAAGAGAGAGAGGGAGAGAAGAAAAAATGAAAAATTAAGAGATAGGGGAGAAGAAGAAAATGAGAGAGAGAGAGAGAGAGAGAGAGAGAGAGAGAGAGAGAACATGTAAAGAGAATTATAGAGAGAGAAAAGATAAAACAAAGGAGAAAGAGAAAGAAAAGAGAGGAGAGAGAAAATAAAAAAATTTAAAAAGAGAATGAAGAGAGAGAGAATAAGAAGAAAAAAAAGGAAAAAAGAGGAGAGGGAGAGAGAAGGAAAAATTTAAAAAGAGAATGGAGAGAGAGAGAGAGAATAAAAAATTTAAAAAGAGAATGAAGAGAGAGAGAGAAGAAGAATAAAAAAAAAGGAAAAAAGAGGAGAGGGAGAGAGAAGGAAAAGAGAGGAGAAAGAGAGAGAGAGAGAGAGAGAAGAAAATCGGAAAGAGGGAGAGAACTAGGAGAGGAAAAAAAATAAACTAAAATAGAAGGCAGAGAGAGGAAAAAGAAAGATGAGAAATGGATTGTTGAGTGAAGTTGTCGTGCGATAGCATAGCTACTTCGCTCACCGCTTCAAGCCAGCGAAACTGCCGCAAAGCGACCTAACATTCCGCATGCGCGGAACGCTAGTCATGTACAATTGCACTTACCATGGCTGCCATTATTAAAGTGGCATTGCGTGAAGTGTACTTTATTTTATAATGCTGTGCGAAGTGCGACCTAAACGCATAATGCCTAGTGGAATTTTACTAACAAAAAATCAATAGTCCTGAAAAGAGAGTCCAATTCTTCACCGTATGTAAGCCCTCCTATTTCGACTCGCATTTCGTGAGCATATGCAGCCGGTTAAGTTTGTTATGTGATTCACTTGCATCACACTGGTCTGTTGTAGTCTATACATGCAGAGCTGCATGGGGCGTTCCTGCACACAAGCAATGGCGTCTATACATGGAGACCTGCAAGCTCGTTCCTGCCGCAGATTCTTTATCAGCCACGGCACGGTTCTCCCTCCTCGAGCTCCTTGTTGCTGTCGCTCTCCATAATCGGAGTCATTTCTCCTGTAAACCGAGATGTTCTTGCAGGTACGTTGGACACAAGCAATGGCGACTTGCCTTCGGCAATCGAAGAGTCCTGCGATAAGGGCACGGCAACCAGGTAAGAGCTGTTGCTTCTATCTGTCACTGATGGTGATGATGATGATGATAAGTCTTCATTCTTGCTTAGAATAGAAGAGACGGTGGCATCTTTCATCAGCATATCAACCGTTGATTCAATGTCATGCTTTCCCTGTTGGTCTTTCATTTGCTCCGACTGCTCATTATTGGTTGCTGTTCCTTCTACTGCCTCATGTTTGTCACATTCATTTAGCTTCTTTGTCCTCTCCAAGATAGGGATGAGATGCTTGTCTGCAATCGTGCCAGGAGCATGATCTTTCAGGTTCCTTGAATCATGTCCTTGTATGGCACTCGATGCCTGCAAAGTCACATGAGGCTTGTCCCTTGAATCATGTCCTTGCATCCCATTTGATGTCTGCAAGGTCACGTGAGGCTCATCTGCCTTGGTACTCCTTCCAGATACTTCCGTCCTTTCTTTGTCTGCATTTATGGGCTTGTAAATCGATGGAACATTTATGTTTACAATGGGAGCCTTATCACTTTTGTCGTCTCTGCCATGGCTTGCTAGGACCACGAAGCTCCTCTCAGTCGTTGAGCTTTCACTCTCTTTACTTTGAGTTTTCTCTAGTGCTGCTGATGAGTCCCGGACAGGTTCATTTTCTGCGAACATTCCTATAAGAAACACTTGATAAGTGTCAGATTGTGTGGAAATGTTGATCTTCTGTACTATGAAAAGAGTTCAAACTTTCCAGACCATGCTTAACATGTGCTTATCTCAGAATTTAACTAGCCATGTCAATCCTAGATGCTTTCACCCCTGTTACCTTCATCTGGTTTGTCTGTACTTGCTGATTTCATTGTCAGGGACTTAATGGCTTTGGGCTTTTCATTTTTTCTGTTCTCACTCAACGACCTGTTCATCACTTGTTTTGAAGCCAAAGAGTTGGGAGCATGTGCTGTGACATACTTCTCTTCTTTGGCATGTCTTTCTGCACGAGATTTCATGCGGGACGCAGACTTCAGAATCAAGGACTTGAAGCTGCCTAGGCTATTTGCCTGCATTGGATTTTCTTCTTTCTGAGGATTATACAGCAGCAAGCTGTCATCCAGAGACCTGTTGTGATGAGCCAACACTTCTTTGTGTCCGTCTATTTCACTTGTGCTGCCCTCTCCTCCTGGCCTTTTATTATTCGCAGAATTGAAAGTCACTGATAACTCTCTGATGAGGTCCCATAGCTCTGCTTTCCCAGCACCTTCCATAGATGCCATGGAATTCCTGGCACTGCTATCTTGTGATCTCTCACTCATGGAAGCGTGTGTGCTCTCCTCAGGGGACCGGTCTTTACTTGCGGAGTGGGATTTATAGGACCTCTTTTTACCATATTTTGTCTGATCTTTTTCATCTATCTCTTCTTCCTCTATGAAGGAAGCTAGAGACTTCAGGAAACTTGCCCCACGCAAGAAACGAGAGGCGAGGCGTTGGTTTTCAGGTCCTGGTTCCTCCTCATCACTTAGTGGAGGCTCAGCAGCTGCAGCCTGCTTGTTGTATTGCCATATCATCCGGATGTAGTAGCAAACAAGACACACTAGGGATGTAACTCCAGTGATCAAGAAAAGTCCCCAAAAGCTTCGGAGGTTCAATTCATTCGATTGTATCTGTACCTGGGAATTGCAACCATATCCTTTCAGCCACAAGTCATGGATTTGTTGGAGTTCACCATTCTCTGAGAGTTGTAAAATTGCTGTTGACATATCTATTGCCAATTGAGACCCTTTTGGAAAGGCCTGCAGTATTGCCCAAACATGTCATTAATGATTTCTTTTGGCCAAGTTACAATCCATATGCAATTGATAATGAGATCCTTTTATGAAAGGACAGGTAATTACAAGCAGTGAAGTCAAAATAGCTATCAATCCTATTCTTGAAAGGCAAATGGCCTTTGCTACAATGTTTGTACTTACAAAGCCCCAACCACTTTTTGTGAACTCTTGTCCAGCAATGGTGAAGTCGCACTCAGATGACAGGAACAGCTGAACATAGGGAAGCTCATCCACAATTGCTCCAACCCCTCCGGAGCTGGTCCCTTTCTTAAGAGCTTTGGCATAGCTTGTTAAAGTAGTTAGTGGGACTAGTCGCTCCTTGGGAACATTCAGCTGCAATAAGTACTTTTCTACAAAAGATCCACCTTGGAAGCCTATGGGCACGTTACTTGCAACAAGTCCGGCGATGCCCTGTATGGTTGGTGTTAATTGTTCGACTGTGAGGATAGAAGTCAAACTAGCTGTATAACTTGAAGTGACAATAAGAACCACAAAAAGCCAAATCACCAAGACAGCTCTGCCCAGCGTGCTTTTTACCTTCTCTCCTGTAATTCAACCCGTCATTCTCTCTGTCAATATTTTTTCAAGAGCATGATTGACAATTTTAATTAAAAGAAACTTGAGCCAGGTAAATGTGACTTACTTTGTGAGAAGAAAAGGGTTGAAAATATGAACCTGTGGTTACAGTTGGCAGTGAGAAACTTGCAATCTTTAGATCCATAAACAAACAGGCATATTGAATATTTGAATACACATGTACTATAGATGATGATTATATCTCAAACTGCATTGTGCATTAATGCATTTGCCGCATATGCATGTACTTGTGTGCTTTCTCTAAGATATTGACTTTGGTTGATTTTTCCTTATCTGTACACAAAATTAGGTTTTTTGGGTGATGACCATGCAAATGTTGAGAGTATGCATGTCTAGTTCCATATCTAGACACAATCATCTGTTACAACCCTATATCTATTGGGCAAATTTTCTGTTTTCTGTTCTGAGTAGACTTGCCACATGGAACATTCAGATTGACCAATTTTTTCACTGCTACATTATCAGGTCTTCTAGTTTGGCTCAATAGGGAAGGTTGAACCATTTTCTCTTTTAAGTTTTATTTCAATATATTAAGCAGCTGACATAGTTGTACATAGTACTCTAGTTCTCATTTTGCATGTCTACCGTCATATCTAGACACAATATGTGTTAGAGCCCTATGTCTATTGGGCAATTTTTCTGTTTTCAGTCCTGAGCACACTTGCCATGTGGTGCATTTAGGTTGGGACAAATTTTCCCACTCCCACAACATGTGGTCGTTTGGTTTTGCCTCCAGATTAGGTCGAACTATTTTCTCTTGTAGTCCTATACATTAAATAGCCCACATATTGTGCATAGTACTCTTCAGTTCTGACGTTTCAATCTTGAGCCTGCTTGGGAGCCTTGTCCATTCTGCCTTCATCATTCTTGCATTTATTCTCTCCTTGTTGTCCATACTTCTGCTCCACCTTTGTTTCCATAGTATTAGAGAAAAATGCCTATCCTTGCCATAGAAACTTCCTTCGAAGTTGGATGCTTGCTGTTTTTTTGGAGTGTTGCAATTTGAACCTGTGTTTCATGCAAGATACAAGTCATCACCTGCTGGTCATGTTTGCTAGTGCAGCAACATTCAGCACTTCCTCCATCTCCAGTGCCCGTTCATGGCAAGTGCTGCATTTTGCTGATTGCCGGACCTGCCCCTGTCCATGGATGCAGTTTTAACCTAATTGATATGGCTAATGACCCTCCAGCTCATTTGAGGTCATCTATGTACAGTCTAAGGGAAAGGACTGCTGCGTTTTTTGGTGGCAGTAGCAGGTCAAACCATCTCCATCTTGCTCTTTTGCAATGTTTTACCTCCTGCAAGTCCTCTCTACTACCATTTCTCTCACTGTGCCAGTGGCATCTACACTTTGCAGTACCCCTCATATGACAGCTGCTTTTTGCAAGCCACATTGGTCTCTCCTCTTATAGATCTGTGTTTTAGCAATTTTGTTGGTTCCTACTCCTTCCTAGTTTGTCCCCAACATCAAGCTGAGCAATGACAGCTTTCAGATTTAGAAGAGATCCATGAAACCACTCCTCAAGGTGCATTCATACTCACAGGTGATCAGAGGCAAGGCTCTGATCATGGATGGGGAAGATCTCAACAACCTTTGTCTCTAGCTTGTCACAGATCAGTCAGCTTTGGCTGCCCTCATTTCCTTGTTTTGGAAAAGTTCCTTGCTTCAGTAGATAAAGACAAAACATCTGAGTCTCTTTGCAAGTGCTTGAAGGACAGATATGTTGGGACAGACAAACTTTGCTGTCACTAGTTAGAAGAGCAGCTTGTCAATTCGCAGTTTGGAGGACCTGATATTATTGAGCAGTACAGCAGCTTACAAGTGATGCAAAATGAGATATGGAAAGAAGCTATTGTCCCTGCAATCCTCCAGTCCAAAAATGACCGTTGCTTGTGACTATGGTTGCTGCTGCAGCTCATAGATTTGACGGGCTAGCTTGGGAAGATTAGTAACATTTCAAAGATGATTATCTGATGTACGTTTTACAAAACTTCTTGATTTGATGTCATGCTTTCAAATGAGGAGTTATTATTCAAAATAAGTTGCCCAAGTTATTTACTTTCCATATCACGTTACAAAAGGAGATTTCTGCTTCCACCCCTTTCAAAACAGAAGGGGCCCTTATGTCTTCCAACTTCTAGAATCAGTTGAGAGGTGGTTGTAGCAAAGATGACAATGAAAATGGTTCCTAGAACAGGGTGTTAGTGGATTAGTCAGTTCATGTGTGAGTTTGTGCATGTTCTGGTGGGTTGCATATTTTATTTTATTTGTGATATGGTCTGCCTATTTTTTGGGTGCCTGATTTATGTCTGCCGTCTAGCATCATTTAGGCTGGCCAACTACAATAATGAGGCCTCATTAATGCTGACCAACCTGATCACAGTTTTGCCTGTTTATATGCTGGTGGCTTTCCTCTTCCAGTCATTCATTCAGCATACACCTACAATTGTTATGTGGGAGAGGGAGGCGGTGCCAATGCCCACATAGCCAACGACTCACGTTGTTTTTGTATTGTCTCATGTCTTGTTATATGGATTCCATCTCCCAAGCATCTCTTTTCTTCTGAGTTCTTTGTGCAATGTTCTTCTTTTCTCCTGTCTTGTGTTGTGCAGTCTATTACAGAAGATTCACATGCTTCCATTGCTGCATCCACTTCTAACATGGCATTAGTCATCCG